>NW_027526361.1:140190458-140790458 GCF_048455015.1 Haemaphysalis longicornis
AAGGATAAAGAATTTGGAAAGAAAGAAAGTGGAGAAAAAATGCCCGCCAGGTGGGATCCGAACCGACGACCTCCAAAATACCAGTCTGGTGCGATAACCACTACGCTACCGGCGGGGCTATTTTTCCGCTCCACTTTCTGGAGGTATGTCAATGTTTTCTTTCCTGTGCTTGGGGGTGGTAGCCAGCGCCACTCCGACTTCTCGGGGTGAAGGGGACCTTCTTTTTAACCCCCGGGCCGTGACTCGAGTGTCTACGACATGTCGAGAGTGGTCGACCAGCGTTGAACCCTCTTAAGCTCCCTATGGCACCAAGACTGCCAGAACAGAGGCCCTCGCTATGCCTGTAGCGAATCAGAATAAGAAATGAGGGACTCGTTGAAATAAGGCGTAAATAAGGGTTGGCAGCCAAGAAAGCATCGGAAAGCAAAGGGGAGAATCTGGTAGGTCACTGAAAAGGATAAAGAATTTGGAAAGAAAGAAAGTGGAGAAGAATGGCCCGCCAGGTGGGATCCGAGCCCACGACCTCGAAAATACCAGTCTGGTGCAATAACCACTACGCTACCGGCGGGGCTATTTTTCCGCTCCTCTTTCTGGAGGTATGTCAATGTAATTCTTTCCTGTGCTAAGGGGTGGTAGCCAGCGCCACTCCGACTTCTCGGGGTGAAGGGGACCTTCTTTTTAACCCCCGGGCCGTGACTCGAGTGTCTACGACATTTCGAGAGTGGTCGACCAGCGTTGAACCCTCTTAAGCTCCCTATGGCACCAAGACTGCCAGAACAGAGGCCCTCGCTATGCATGTAGCGAATCAGAATAAGAAATGAGGGGCTCGTTGAAATAAGGCGGAAATAAGGGTTGGCAGCCAAGAAAGCATCGGAAAGCAGAGGGGAGAATGTGGTAGGTCATTGAAAAGGATAAAGAATTTGGAAAGAAAGTGGAGAAAAAATGCCCGCCAGGTGGGATCCGAACCCACGACCTCCAAAATACCAGTCTGGTGCGATAACCACTACGCTACCGGCGGGGCTATTTTTCCGCTCCACTTTCTGGAGGTATGTCAATGTAATTCTTTCCTGTGCTTGGGGGTGGTAGCCAGCGCCACTCCGACTTCTCGGGGTGAAGGGGACCTTCTGTTTAACCTCCGGGCCGTGACTCGAGTGTCTACGACATGTCGGGAGTGGTCGACCAGCGTTGAACCCTCTTAAGCTCCCTATGGCACCAAGGCTGCCAGAACAGAGGCCCTCGCTATGCCTGTAGCGAATCAGAATAAGAAATGAGGGGCTCGTTGAAATAAGGCGGAAATAAGGGTTGGAAGCCAAGAAAGCATCGGAAAGCAAAGGGGAGAATGTGGTAGGTCATTGAAAAAGATAAAGAATTTGGAAAGAAAGAAAGTGGAGAAAAAATGCCCGCCAGGTGGGATCCGAACCCACGACCTCCAAAATACCAGTCTGGTGCGATAACCACTACGCCACCGGCGGGGCTATTTTTCCGCTCCACTTTCTGGAGGTATGTTAATGTAATTCTTTCCTGTGCTTGGGAGTGGTACCCAGCGCCACTCCGACTTCTCGGGCTGAAGGGTACCTTCTTTTTAACCCCCGAGCCGTGACTCGAGTGTCTACGACTTGTCGAGAGTGGTCGACCAGCGTTGAACCCTCTTAAGCTCCCTATGGCACCAAGACTGCCAGAACAGAGGCCCTCGCTATGCCTGTAGCGAATCAGAATAAGAAATGAGGGGCTCGTTGAAATAAGGCGGAAATAAGGGTTGGCAGCCAAGAAAGCATCGGAAAGCAAAGGGGAGAATGTGGTAGGTCATTGAAAAGGATAAAGAATTTGGAAAGAAAGAAAGTGGAGAAAAAATGCCCGCCAGGTGGGATCCGAGCCCACGACCTCCAAAATACCAGTCTGGTGCGATAACCACTACGCTACCGGCGGGGCTATTTTTCCGCTCCTCTTTCTGGAGGTATGTCAATGTAATTCTTTCCTGTGCTAAGGGGTGGTAGCCAGCGCCACTCCGACTTCAAGGGGTGAAGGGGACCTTCTTTTTAACCCCCGGGCCGTGACTCGAGTGTCTAGGACATTTCGAGAGTGGTCGACCAGCGTTGAACCCTCTTAAGCTCCCTATGGCACCAAGACTGCCAGAACAGAGGCCCTCGCTATGCATGTAGCGAATCAGAATAAGAAATGAGGGGCTCGTTGAAATAAGGCGGAAATAAGGGTTGGCAGCCAAGAAAGCATCGGAAAGCAAAGGGGAGAATGTGGTAGGTCATTGAAAAAGATAAAGAATTTTGAAAGAAAGTGGAGAAAAAATGCCCGCCAGGTGGGATCCGAACCCACGACCTCCAAAATACCAGTCTGGTGCGATAACCACTACGCTACCGGCGGGGCTATTTTTCCGCTCCACTTTCTGGAGGTATGTCAATATAATTCTTTCCTGTGCTTGGGGGTGGTAGCCAGCGCCACTCCGACTTCTCGGGGTGAAGGGGACCGTCTTTTTAACCTCCGGGCCGTGACTCGAGTGTCTACGACATGTCGAGAGTGGTCGACCAGCGTTGAACCCTCTTAAGCTCCCTATGGCACCAAGACTGCCAGAACAGAGGCCCTCGCTATGCCTGTAGCGAATTAGAATAAGAAATGAGGGGCTCGTTGAAATAAGGCGGAAATAAGGGTTGGCAGCCAAGAAAGCATCGGAAAGCAAAGGGGAGAATCTGGTAGGTTATTGAAAAGGATGAAGAATTTGGAAAGAAAGAAAGTGGAGAAGAATGGCCCGCCAGGTGGGATCCGAACCCACGGCCTCCCCGTTCAAAGAAGGTCCCCTTCACCCCGAGAAGTCGGAGTGGCGCTGGCTACCACCCCCAAGAAAAAGAAAAAATTGCATTGACATACCCCAGAAAGTGGAGCGGAAAAATAGCCCCGCCAGTAGCGTAGTGGTTATCGCACCAGACCGGTATTCTGGAGGTCGTTGGTTCGGATCCCCTCTGGCGGGCATTTTTCCTCCACTTTCTTTCTTTCGAAATTCTTTATCCTTTTCAATGAGCTACCACATTCTCTTCGGGGAGGTGGGGTGAATTTTTTTTGTGATCTTTTTTATACCGACGCCAAAGGCATGCATGGGCATACCTTGTTTTGATCTTTCTCTTTCACCCCTGCTGCAACTGGGGGAAAGGGGAATTACCTTGTTAAATTTATTTCTTCGTTCTGTTTCTTTTTTCGTTATTTTTCCTCACGTTCGTAGCTCGTGACTGTGATTTCTTGTCATTCCTTTTTTCCCCTCTTCCACTTCTCTCATTTTTTTACTGCCCACCAACCATGACCCATTGTACAAACTCTCCCTTCCCTTGCCCTGCCCTCGCCCTTGCTACATTCTCCATATGCATATAACCTTGAAACCAACTTATTCAGTACTCTGAAGAAAGGAAGTCCCTCTTTTTAAAACGTCACTGAACTTTTATTTGTTTAATGTTTTTCTCGTGAGTCTCTTACTTTACTTTCTCGCGCTCTGTGTGAGTTTTTATGCTTGCAGACTATATATATATATATATATATATATATATATATATATATATATATATATATATATATATATATATATATATATATATATATATATATATATATATATATATATATATTCATGCGTTCGTGCTTGCAAATCTTCCACTATTAAGCTAATTGCTCTAGAAAGATGAGATACTCGCGTTGTGCTATGGCTGCGCTCCAGTTTGGACGTTGATTTCAAGCTGTAATACATACACTGGTATGGCGGGGCGCTTGTGCACGAATTACTGTCCTGACTGAAACCAAGAACTCCCGTTGTTTGAGCGAGTGCCGAACTCAATGCGGAAAAAGGTACGCGGGAAGCGGTGGCGCAGCCACGTGGCACATCGGCCCATCGTGGCTGCATGCCGATCCGGAGCGGCCCCTTTGTTGCAATTGCCGATTACGCCTATTGTAACCAGCGCCATAGCAACAATGGGACTCTCGAGACGCCGCATAACTTACAATGGACCGGGCTGCGCCGTTCACAACTAGCCAGACAACTACTCGATGCGCACTCTCCATATACTCCTATTTGCAGCTTCTCCTGACCTTACAATAGATAATATACTCCTGGTCTCGGGCCCAGCGATGTGAGCTTTTGCTGGTGAATATTTGTAGGGCGAAACTTCTTGGGGGCTGGGGCTGTTGGCATCTCCTGTAGTCAGTAGTCGTCGTAATCGTCATCTCATGTAGTCACGGTACTAACATAGCGGGAAACTTGTTTACGCCTCCGGCTAGAACGTAACGCGTAATAAAAAAAAAAAACACCGGGACACTTGTTTATGCTTCGCGCTAGAGAGCTTCGTTCTTCAAAGACAAGTGACTATTACAGCAAAGCTCTATACCGCCGTACTGTTTGGTCTCCCTTGGCAAAAACACCAAGGTGCTAAGAATCCACTTGTACAGTGCATGATTCACCCCTTCCCATGTTTCAGGTTAGCGGAGATGACCCGGGATTTTTTTTATATCAGAGAAACTGTGTCTGCATTTATGCAGAGTAGCCGACAGAGTGGTCAAGGTCAGTGGAGGCTGTTGTAGGTAAGGACATTTGTTTGGCCTAGTGTTTGTGTCAGAGCTGGAAATCATGCACGGACAATCATTAATAGCAAACACAGAAACGCGCTAAAAAGTGATTGCAAAACGTACAAAATTGTTTTATAATTCTATAAAACTCGCGTCAAGGAGAACCACCGGGACTGCACGCTATACGTTCTTCAAAAATTGTGCTCCGCTCGCATGTTTCCGCCATCTCCTTTGTCCTTTTGCCGCCTCTACTCGTCCCATGGTCATAGACTACTGAACCGTATATTACAGACCTACGTCCCATTGTGGAATCACCTCACACATAAGCGAAAAAAGACACCTCTCGATTCCGTGCTTTGTTGCGAAATGCCGCAATATGTTGAATTATTCGTCACAGCCGCCGAAGTGATACGTCGCAGGGGTAAGGGTAGCTTAAAGGGGTGTATTTTAACGCGATATTATTGTGTAACGCGATATCCCTGGGCAGCACGCGAAGCTCTCCCTTAGCGTAACGGCGGAGTGTCTTGACCGCAAAAGCCCTGAAGGACTCTGGTTGTAGTCATCATGGACACAAGCTTCGTGTTCACTTGCCTTTTGTTTTTTGACATCCACGAACAACTCATTACTCGGTGGACGCATTTTTCGAGGTACTGGCTTTGCTGCTTACAAACGATAAAAGGTGTCGTTGGAAGCCGGCTTCGCGACGCTCATCATTAACACACACACACCTGCCTCTCCTACAGACCGATTGTACCACACTGAGATTGCGTCAGAATCGTTTGCACTCTCTTAAATACAACACATTCGCGAACTGAGTGACTGCTCTACATTAATGTCTGTTTTGAACGCATGCAAACGGTAAACCTCAGTCTTGAACGTGCCTTAAAGCCAGCTGCGGCAGTGAAAAACGAGCCGGAGCTTTCCGCGGCTGGTTTCGCAATGGGCAGCTAGGGGGATTGCTGAGGCGCCGCTCCTTCAGGCAGCGCTCCAGGCGTATAACCACAGTCCTTCAATGCGTTTCTGTTCATGAAAATCTGCCGTCACGCTTTGGGAGCGCGGAGGAAGAAATGGGACAGCTTCCTGCGCTGCCCAGGGAGGCCGCGCCCCAGACAGTTGACCAAGCGGTGCGGATATTCGGTAGGGGAAGGTGGGGTATACATAACAGTTAAAAAGCAGGTAAAAGCAGCAGAGATGACGAATTGCGCACAGAGAATGGAAGTGAAAAAACGCTGGAGACTTGTAGAACAGAGAAACTAGAAATCATGAAGAAAGGTATTTATGGCAATACGCGAGGCAGTGCATTGCTTTTTGAAGCACGGGCGGGGTGCCTGAGAACACGGGATACACGGCTAACAGGACGAAACTAGCGTATGCTGCGGCAGGAATCGGGAAACCGTAGGGCATATTGTCATAGACTGTACAGAGATACGACCACGACGGGCGATGGCGAAGCGATATTGACGGAGGCTTTGGGATTGTAGGGGAGAGAGAGGGACGTAGGATGAGTAATGTACCGAATTAGAATTTACAACAGAAGGGGGGAGGTAAACAGGAATGCAAGAGAAGGAGGGGGGGGGGAAGCGATGGGAGTTCAAAACGGGGGGGGGGGGCGGACGAGGATAACCCATTAGGTTAGAGAAGGGTAGGGCAAACACGTAGAATAACCCAGGGAAGTCGGTTGGATACTAGGGACGTCCCTATAGAAAAGTGGTGGCTCTAATTATCATCATCATCACACCACCCCCAATACTATCATCATAATCATCATCAGGAAGCCGGGGAAGTGGTCGGAGGACGTTCGGCAGGGAACAAACGCTCGCTGCGTTATCAGCAGTGCACTTTGGCTTTACGTGTCTTGGGCCACTGAAATGCATTTTGTGAGAGACGAAAAATTTCGTGTGAACGTACATGTTGTTACTGCATTCTGCCAGCCAGCCGGTATGGCTACAGAAGAAACGGCGGAAAACACGATATTAATGCGTACCGTTCTTTGGCGAGCAGCTCCAAAGCAGGACCGTGTAAAGTCCTGCATTTCCATAAAAATTAAGATTTGGCGAAATTTCCACCTGCAACCGTTATAATAGCGTCAATGAACGTAATTTGTCGGACAGAATTTCGAAAAACATTGAAAAACATAAAAAACAAATTTTTTACAAAAATTGCCCGATGAGATCAAAAATATGCATCCAATATATCTCCCCCCAAAACCGAAGAATACGCGAAGGAAGTCTGTAAAACAACGTCAAAATACGTCTGCATTCAAAATACAGTCATATTTGCCCAAGCTGCGCGCGAGATAGAAGCCTACCATTCACTGAAAGAGCTTAGCAAATTGACCTTTTATTTACAGCACATCCGCGTATGTAAAAAATAAAGGAAGCTCACACCTAAGCGTAAGATTGGAAGGTAGCAAAAGCTGTCCGCAACCTTCACAACCATCACGAAGGTTGCGTCCACTGTTGCAGCCGATTGGCTTCTTCACTGCCGTAACGACCTTTTATTTGCCATTCCCCTCCACCTATAAGTGTTAGCTTCTTTCATTTTTTTGGGAGTGCTAATAATTGGACATCACCTTGGAGGGGCGTACGGTATGACTTGTCTTTTTCGTTCCGAGCAATTGTTGCCACAATTACGGCAAACGCTGGAGTTTTTTTAAATGCAGAGCATTTCAGTAACTCACGATGTCACCCGCGTTGACGTCCGTAGTCGTAGTCCGCACGGTCGTTGTCCGCACCCCTCCCCCTACACTATATAAAAAAATACTATCCGGCGCCTGGTTTCGACCCCTCGACCCTGCGGGCGGAACGCAATGTACACGATGCTCTACCCACTGCGCCACAAAGCCGACACAGAATGGGAGGCTACGAACGCGCCTTATATCCTTGACTCATTCAAACTACGTCAAGAAGCTGCTGATACAACGCATTCACTACCACCAACTCCCCAAACACTAAACGTTAACGCAATACACCCACCCCCTATGCGACGCATTTACTCGAGTCCCCATCGCGGGGAGATGGGCCCAATTTTTTAAAGGACAATCTTGGCCAATCTATTTAAGTGCTTGGCTTGACAAACGAGCTCCGGGTACGCTGAGCGGCGCCGCGAGTCACGCACACTCGAGCGTTCGGCATTTTCTCGGTGTTATGAACTGCCGGGTGGTCGCTGCGAGGCCCGCACTGAAATGCGCCCGCTCGGCAATTTCTTGGTATTTTTAACTGCGGACGCGAAAAATTACGGTCTGCTAACTAGATTCGCTGTTAAAAAACGGCTGCAATCCACGCTGTGAAGGTGATTGGAAAGCAAAGCTGTAAACGACACCCACAACAATTGCCCATGCGACGTCACTCGAATTCATGCACGTGGCTCCACAACGAATGAAACCAGAGATTCTGCCAGACGTTCTAGCCCGGCCGTCCGGTACGACCGGGATAAAGCCGCGGAGCGTACTCCGGCCGTGCGTCGGCAGAAAGAAAACGCAGAGGAGCGTCCTTTGAGGGGTGACACAGCGGAACCTAGCCATCCTGATGTGCTAGGTCGGGGCTACACCACCGCGCAACACAAGCGCAGACACCGAAACAATTCGGCGTGGGAGCTCAATGATTCCAATTTATGACGATTAAAACTAGTTAGTTTAGTAAGCTTGAGAATTGCACAAACGCCGAGCGAACGTTTATAATTCCTATTTATCAGAACCAGTTGCTCATTTCCCCTTCTGAATACTTCTTAAAACACAACTGAATTGGCATTCCCCAATTTATAAAATGGAGTCCCATTCGTGGCAAGCAGTGCACAAAAGGTAGCCTATCTCTAGCGGGTAGATGTATGTGCGTGGCCCCCCTGCAAACCAACCCTTAAGGTATTCTTGCCGTACGACCACCTAATTCCGTCGGGTCCGGGTTACCCAGGAGGTGCTGTCGAACAAGTTAGTGAAACCATGCGAAGGAAGCTCGAAATGGACGCGAAGCTTGGCGAAAACAGGCCCAAAACAACCGTCGCTAAAGCAGACGACAAAGCCGCACCGCCGATGTCCGCCGGCGAGCAGTCACCTGCGCGTGGGGAACGCTGGGTAGATTGGCCGCGCCGTCTTTAGTGTGCTCCGTGAGTGAAACCCTCCCCTCTGCCGCCCCCCCCCCATCCAACTCGTTGGGAGTTTATTGTCCCGCACGCCGCGAAGAACCATTGGCTTGTAGAGGTAAGAAGCTTTGCTTTACAACAATCTCGCAGCGGCTTCACGAATTCTTTGTGAATGGAGATAAGAACCGCGCCAATGTGTGCGCAGACAATGTATACAGAGCAGATACCTCGGCAACAGGAGATAAGATCCACATTTTTTTAAGTGGCTTCTGCATTTTTTTGCTGGCAACAAGAATAAGGCTTCCAGCGGTTCGCTCATAATTCCCACAGACTAAACGTGAAGCGAGCCTTTGAGAGCTACTGTGCAGATTTTATCTTTTCGTCATTTTCTCCACTTTGTTTTCTTTTCCGTTTTTTTTTGGGGGGGGGGTGGGGGGGGTGCGTGAGGTGTTGGTTGCTTTGTAATCAAGCACATTGGCGGGCTATAAAACAAGCTGTTAAAACTACAGCCTTCTTGTTTTGCGGAAAGTTTTCTTTTACCGCTCTTTGCGGGGGTTAATTGGCGAGAAATTACCTCGCTCTAAAAATGCCTCGTCGCCATATGCCTGTAACTATGTCAACTATGTTAATGTCATATGTGAAATTAATTTGTAAAAAAGTGAACATATAAATGCCCGCTGTGAAAGCGTCTCTTTGAGCGCACGCAGAACAAGCAATGCACAAAGCCGACAATTATTGAAAAATACTCCGACTGGTGTTCCCATTCAAAAGTTGAATTCTACAACGAAGTTGTTTCCACCAGAAACCAGAGGCACTCGCAAAAGTACTCATTATTTTGTAGTGTTTCATAATGCCAAGCCAGCTTTCAGCGTTTTGAAAAAGCGCACTACTGCCCCTCAATTATGCATAAAAGAAGAACATTGAAGAAGCTGATTCCGAATGTAGGAGGAAAGAAATTTTCCACCCTTGAAAACTGTTTCTTTCGCACCGCGTCAATACGTTTCCAATGCTTTTCGCACGGGGTTTATTTCCACGAGGTGACAGAAATTAGTTCCGCATGTCACTCACTACATCCACCTTTACGCATGTTAAATGAAAATGTCTGCAACCTTGGCGCCCACGGCATGCAGGCACGGAGCACCCACGGCCAAGTCATTCAGGCTTTCGCCGAGCGTGAATTTTCGCTTCGAGCGAACAGCGCCGTTTCCAGAGCTATGATGGCCCTGCTGTGAAGTTGATTTTCAAGGTTTAAGGCTGCAGCTGGACAAGTATATGAGCAGCGTGGTCGAATGTCAGGAAAGGACTTACACCATCTCGGAACCCGAAGTAAAGGTGATGTGGGGACATGAGAAATTTCTAAGAATCAAACCCAGACATCAATCTAGAGTTTTGAGCCTGAGTTCTACCCAATACGGATTCCCCGTAAGGGCTGCAACTATAAGACTTTCCTACAGGCTTCATTTTTTAGCAAAAATTGCGTGTATAATTACCAACAACGCGTTCCTATCGACAGACAGACAAACAAAACAACTTTATTTGGCCACAGCTGGGGCGATTAGGCCGGTGACGTCTTCTCCGTCGTCCGTCGGGCACCAGGACCCCAAAAGAAAATGCCCCCAAAGGCGAGCGCAGGTTTTGCCGCCAGGCTGCACTCACGGAGCAGCGGCGGCCGGTTGATGCCCTCCGACATGCGGGGGCGCCCCTCGCGATAGCCTTTTTCCCCAAACAAAAAGTGGCCGGGAATTTCATGACCAGAAAAGCATTGAAGGACCCTAGTATAACGAAGGGGCGCGAATAAAGCCGCATAAGCAACAGAACTGTCCTGCTGCATTAGCCTCCTAAAATCGATTACGTGAGGACCATCCATTCGCTCCATTGAGCGTGTTTCGTGGCTTTTCTATCGGTGTAAAGGAAGTAGAACATTACATTGATTTAGTTATGTATGGGAATTGAGCGGGTCTCACGCATGTTTGGCCAATAAACTGCCCAGTGAGGCATGTTGACGTTGCGTTTAGCGGCTGAATATCAAGATCAGCTGGTTGAACCGAGGAATTAAAGATGAATAGGTGGTCCCAAATATATCCAGAACAATATTGATATTTCGTGGGTGGCGTCAAAATGACTCACGAACTGAAATAGACAAGTTACATTACACCATTACATTTTTTTTCCAGCATATATTTTGCAATTCGCAGTGAGGGAGCGATTTGCTAACTGGAAATAACACGACAGATAGAAGCACTACATTTTTACAACAGACAATACGCAATTCCAAGAGCAAGCTTTCGCGAATATTACAAACCAATAATGCAACATGCAGCGCTCGATGTTACGAGAACACATCTGCACCACACAATGTGCTTTTGTGCGCAAAACGCTTACTTTCTGCTTTACATATGTCTTAAAGGGGTGTGGGGCGTTTTGTCTCTATCTGCCACCATCAGCGTTATCAAACTAGAGAAAAACTGGGAGTGAGGGCACATAATAAATTCTTTGCAATAAATAGATGGGTTTCCGAGAAAGAAGGTGACCGCTGGTTCCCGAGCTGTTTCAAGTGGTGTGTTCTTGCGTGGCAGACTACAGCTGCTGGAATAACATTAGTGATACCCTTGACAGCTGCCCAACTTTCATATGATGTATTCTACGTTTAGATGTAGAGTAAAGATTTAATTTTACATTTTTCTCTAGTGCTAACCCATCTCACATTACCGACCGAGGTCAGTCCAAACAGCTGCCGAGCGCGCCTGTTACCCGTAGATATTGCTAATGCCGTCAGAAGGAAGGAAGGAGGGAAGGAGGTCGAAGAAAGGCAGGAACGTTAACGTGGCTAAACCTGGTTTGCTATACTGCGCGCGGGAGAGAAAAAGATGCGCAAAAAAGAGGAAGGAGAGAAAGAAGGTACGTTGCAGCAGACAGGTATGCCACCGCAGGAGCCAATTGTCACTGGAGTCTTTCAGTCTATGGTTTTTAGGATCGTCTCCTGCAAGAAGCGTATGAGTACTTTAGTCGCAATTTGAGCTTCACAGAAGGGGGTGGCGGCGGAGGATAGACGAGGCCCAAAAATATGCCTATTGTAAAGTAACGACCACCAGTACCTCTTTTTTCTAGAATGGAGGCACCAAGCTAGCAGAGCTTAGACACCGCCTTTGACTCCTTTCACAACCACAGTCAGCCACCTTTCGCGGTTCCGGAAGAACACTGTAGTGTTTTTATAATGCAGTTCCTGTAATCTACATAACCTTTGGTATACCAAAGGCCATGTAGATTACACCAGTTTCGTTATAAGTTGTGTGTGTTATTTCGTAAGCATTCAAGCAATTATTGTTGTTTTTAACGTTCGCTTTCTGCGATGTTCTCTCTGCCCTTCTGTTTATGTTTACACTTCCCCTTCCTGCCCGTCCGCTGCATGAAACCCTGCGAGCTCCACTGGTGGCGGTTGGTTGATTGCGCGCGTAGTTTGTTCTTCAAGGCTGAAGCGGATTTCAAGTGTTATTTCTACCTTTCAAGATCCATTAGGTAACCTGCCCCAGCAAGCAAAAAATGCGCCCCCGTGTGTGTAGAAAGTCGTGGCATTAGAAAACACGACCCTAATATCAATGACATTTCACATGGTTCAATGTACATCAATTTCTGGATGCTTTCCTCATTTCTGAAAGAGGCGTTTGTCATAATGATGGGCAAGTTTCGCTTAATGTGAATTGCGAAGAGACTTGTGCAACGAAAAGAGAGCGGCCACAGTTTCGCTATTTTCTTGGTGGCTTCCAAAGGGCACCCTTAATTTAATTTGCTGGATAGTAATGCAAATACGAATGCTTATATGTGCGGATACATTCACATAAATGTTTCTTATATGTTAGTGCAATTACGATGTCAATGTAACGACTCGGGCAGAAAATACTTTAGATGTGGGGACATACTTGATGGGGCCGATAATTCACAAATTCATGTACGTGACTTCTGTTTAATGCGGAAAGAAAATGCCTTTCTTCAGCGTTTAAGTAGCTTGAAATTGCTTAGAAGTAGATGCATGTGCCAATACACCCGCTGAGCGTTCAGTGGCTATGAGGTTGCGGTGCTGAGCCCAATGACGCGGGTTATATTCCCGGCCGTGGTGGCAGCTTTTCTCGTGAAGGCGAGAAGCGAAAACACCCGTGTGTTTGAGGTTTCAGCGCACATGAAACATTCCCAGGTGGTGAAAATTAATCCGCAACCTTCCACTACGGCGCGCGTCACCGCCTGTGTAGCATCACCGCAATTAATCTCAAATATAACGCTAACAGGTGTCCGTGTTGTACATGACGTCGAGGAATAATTTCTTAAATGAGGAAGCAATAAACGCTCGAACCGCGCAAAAATATGGCGTAGGAGTTGGCGAGCGATGCTTCTCAAAATCGCCTCTTGCACATAAAAAACAAAAGCAAAGAAAAGAGACCTGAGTGAATTTGTGTGTGGGTTTCGATCCCGGCTCCTGCTGAATGCGAGGCCAGCCCTTTTCCCAGTACAGCCGGCAAATCGTCGGCCCCAGACAAGTAAAGGTAGATATTGTGAAGGCGTTGCGACTTGCAACTTAAAAGCGCCTGTTGGTGAGATGCTGTTATGTCAACAAAACTACTTTCAGCATGTCACTTCCACAAGCAGCAAAGCACGTTTACGCTAACAGCGCGTATGTATGGCTTTCAAGGATGAAGGAAAGACAAGAGAAGAATAAAAAGACGGAATGATTTCAAAAAAAAAGGAACCATGACGATGGTAAGGATAGATCATACTCGCAACCGTGCGCACGTTTCCGGTACCATTTTTGCCTCGCATGCGATAGGCTCTCAAAGGTCTACCTCAGCGGCGGCTCGGAAACGTCGGCGCTCGTAGAAGTTCCCCGCAAAAGAACACGCAAGGGAACAGGAAAATCCTGTACGGCGAGCAGAGTCAGACCCTGGCGGCAGGTAAAAGCATCAGCAGCCAACATCACCACAATCACTATTACGCGGAGATCACACGCCGGATATACATTAATCGGATGACGTAGATATTGACGCAGAAGGATGTGACAATCATCAAAGACCTGCCATTAGACATAGAGGATCGAACGGGTAGCTTGAAATAAAATGTGCTTTTGCGTTCCCGCGCTCAACCTTTCTAATGGTATCCAAATTTTAGGGATTGAGTCGCAAATAATGAAGCTGTCATTGTACAATCGAGATTACAGTTTTTCGAACCAATTTAGCTGTAAAAAATAGCAGCTTGTCTAGGTGAGTTTTAAAAAAGCAAGATACCTGAAACAACATTCCTGGTTATGCATGTTCACTGTTGCCTAAAACAGTTTCTTCGCACCAAACCATCAAACAACACGCAATACCTCTAAGCTTACGCTCGTAATTGTGACATGTGGTCTGTTCCTTACCACTGCAGTTTTCTGGACAATATGGGTTTCGGGCACAGCTTTTTCATTGCAATTTAGCTTGCAGGATTCCGAAGATAGAATTCCAAACAAAGTGTAAAACATGAAAACTAATCCCGAGTGACCCTGGGTCCCCACTCGAATCTTTATTAATATGAGTTCAAACATTGATGTGCACGTCAGGCGGAGCGGTGCACGATAAATTGTAAGGATGCCGTTGAATACTTATTACGTGCAGCTTGCCGCAGTTATATGTTGAACTTCGCTGTTCAGGACGTACGCCTGTAAAGAGGACTTTCATTAATGCGCTCACACAAAAAGACAGACAATGTTTTTCCAAGAACTCAAAGCACGGTGCTAATTGAAAGCAAAGACCGTGATTCCTTTTGGTAATACCAGGTTCATGGCAACGGCCAGAGAAGCGACACCGTTGAGAATTTGCATTTATGGAGCCTCACAAAACACGCCCTGTTACACGTACGCGAAAGTAGAAAAAAGATCTTTTGTAACTTTTTCCTGCGCCTTAAGGTAGAATATTTATTACAGGCGCCAGAACAACTTCCGGCACCATTCAGGACATTTACGCACCCCCCCCCCCCCCCTCCATCCCCGGTTTCTTCTTGTTGGTGCGGGACGCCGGAAGTCAGCTCTTTGTTGTCTCTCCGAGCGTTATCTTTGCAAGCGAATAATGAAAACACTGGCAGCTCACTGCCGCCTGCACTTTTATTTTGTTTGGGCAGTAATGAATAAACGAAAAACAACATGCAAGCAAAAAAGTAACTTGTTCTTGGACACACGCAGCTGCTACGCTCGAATTGGCAGTACGGCGTGTCTTTGTCACATGAATGGGAAAACTGAGAAAAGGCAAACCGCCCGTCATACCACTTCAAGAATGTTTAGTACATAAATTTTCGGGGATGTTGCTTTCTAGTTGCGTACTGCAGAAATAATTCTTAGTCTTTCAGCATTTTAAAGGCAACCGATACCTTTTAAAGGCGACGGATAAAGACCGACTGCAGTCGGGCATGGAATATCGTCACCGAATTTGTAGATACATGACAGCGACGTGTCATGAATGCGCCTACCAAAACTTCTCCAGCTCGCTTTGCTTCTGTCTCTCCCTGATAAAAAATGACACCGCTTGCAAAAATGGGATAATTATTGTTGTTTTTTTATCGCCTGCTTGCTCCTGTTTCTTGTTTCCACAGGATTTCTTCTTAACCTTAACCAGTGGCGCAGCCATCGGAGATTTTGAAGCTCTACTGTTACGGGCGTCCTACTTCGGGATGTACTATGTTCCCATACATTAGGCTTGCGTGCACTCATGGACAAACAAAATGCAAACGCGAAAATATGTACCGGAACACACAAATAACGCAATTCCTGTGTATGCAAGTCAAATTGTCGCATGGCTTCACAAAAGTAGCAACGCGAGTCCATGACAGTAAAACGACTCCGTCACTGTAACATTGCGACTTACCAAGCGTACCACAACCGAGTCATTATGTGATTTTCGGTAACCATATTCTTCGGTTTTGTATGTTATTGTTCCTATTTTCATGTTCACTTTTCATTTGTCCTCCACTGTACGGCTAGGTTGAATATGCCACAGTTGTGGTTCGTCAAAAGTGTAAACAAAGAAGCGGGGACCAACCTATGCACACAGCGGCACCAGACGTAGTGCCCGAGGTTGTCACGGAAGTCGCGGGCATGCGCGAAAGAATACAACTGCTCCTGAATTTTTTATTTACAGAAATGAGGATTGTAAACCAGGGCAGGGGGATTTGAAGACGCGGAGAAGGGTATAGTGTAGTGGCGTGTCCTCAGTCTATCAGCAATGAATGCTATCTTATACTGTTTTTCAGGCTCGGTTCAGACTGCTTCATAAATCCTGCATAATAACGGATAGCGTACAATTTGCCCAAACGACGATGGCTTGCTACTAGCTAATCGGATACAAGCTAGCCATTTCTCGAAAAACAGATACCGCTGCTGTGCTTGTGCAATGTGAACTGGCAAAGATCCGGCAGTACCCGTGACCTTTTGAATGTGTACGTGGGTGCCGATTCAGAAAATTTGAATGCATTGTGCAATTTGCTTGTAAACTTCGATGTTAACACTGCGTTTGCTCAAGTCTTAATAATATCGGCTTTTTCTTGTTTTTTAAGGGATTCTCGCCCGTGGGAACACTGAGGATGTGGGCTCTTCTGTTTGAGACGAGCTTGTAGGAATTTCTCTCCATACCTTCATGAATAAAGAGGGCAGTTGATACGTCTGGAAATTTGTTCCTGTGAGCTGAGAGTTGGCCAGCTCGCTCGAAGCGTGGGCTTATATAGCAGGTGGCTACAAAACTTCAGCTGGGGTACATCAGATTTGTAAGCACCCTCGACGTAGCTTTGTTTACATTAATTAGTGCAGACATATTTCGAAGGCGCGAGATATACGTCCAGTGCTGTCTGTTGGCTGCCTGGAAACCAACCGTCGACGCGTGTCCGGAAGAGGTAAAGGAGGAGGAAAGGGTCAGAGCCATGCCGCTGGCCACATGAACAAACTCTGCTCTCCACCGCCGTTGCGTAATAATGGGGGATGCAGAAAATGGGGATGACTGGAGGAGTATCTTTCAAAGGGTTCTTGTACGGCGCAACACTCGGAAACTCAAGGTTCACACAATCGTTATTATTTGGAGCATAGAGGAGAAGCGCGTTGCAAACTTCTTGGTGCAGCAGTGAGGTCGTTTAAAATGCACATATGTAAACGTTTAAAATGTAAATATCCTGCGTGAACATCCGGGTCATCGGTTGCTCGAAACGAAGCAAAGATGAACACAGGCCAAATAATAAGATTGCCTAAAATCGATTGCAACAACACCTGGAAAAGCCAGTTTGCTATGAATAAAACAGGAAAAGGAAAGGTTGAATGGCGGAAAATGAACACTCCGATGAAGTCCTGTTCGGGATGTCCCAACATCAGCTGAGTATTCGCGCTGTATTGGGCGTCTTATGTTTTTATCAGTCTATTCCTTTCGCACTGCAGAAGTATTTTTCTAGGAAAACAGTTAGCATTGTTTTTCGTGCAGTGCTTCATTTTCTGTTTCAGTAGTGCTTACAATCTAATACTAGCGTCTGCAAAGTCCTCCTGGTCAAAATAATCAAAATGTGGGCATTTATTTCTCTTTTGTTTTCAGAAGCAACATTAGAAGTCTCTATACCACCTGTCGAAGACCAAGGCTGTTGCCCAGAAGAAGCATATACCCCGATTAAGACATCTTGCCCAAAAAAATCCCAAGCAATAAAGTCAAGCATTCCAGGCCCAACCCACAGCGGAAAAAGTAATACATTGGGCATTCACGGCCTGAACAGCCAAATCAAGTGGGTGGGCTCGCAATCGATTCCTTTCGCAATATTTTTCCTCCTCTGTTCTCTTCAGTAGGCGGTATAAAGCTATCGACTCAGGAATAGCAATCTTCTTCTAACATGGAATAAATTCATCCCGACGTATTCGCAGTATTTACGTCTTCTAGCTTAAATCTGACTTCGAATACCGTATGTGCCTCTGTCCTCTGTTTTTTTCTTCAAGCCATCGTTTCAACTTCAAAAGAGACGATCTGAAGCCGACATCTGAAAATGCAAAAGCACCTATCTCCTTCCCATAGCGTGTAGGAAACGCACAGGAACAACTTTGCAGGCTGAAGCTCTGCACGTAGGATGAACGGCCTAGCCTTGGCCTCATCTTCCGCCTCCATGCCGCCCTTCCGCTTCCTCTCTTCCGGTCCCCAAACAACTCAATTGTTCCGCCTGTTCAGGGGACCGGACAGGGTGGCATCACGAAGCGACACGCCTCAGGAAATGAGTTTTGCATGTTGCTTTTTTTTACGGCTATTTTGGTAGTTTCCCTCGAAGTTTTTTCCTCGGGCCTGGGAACATGCGCGGCGCTATCGCCATTCTTTTATGTCGTGCATTCTATTTCTTATTACTGCTGAGAGAATGCAGATTTACAAATATCTGTTTGCAGACTACTTCAGTCCCGCGCTTAACCTAATTAAGCGTTCCGCGGCTTTCCTTGATGTCCTGTATAAACGAAGTCGCCGCGTTGTACGCGTTACGATTCTTGGATGAGTGGTGTTGGGCGGTTTAGCTTAGTTCCTTCGATTTCTCGGCCGCATGTTTCATTAACGAACGTTGTCACAAGCCATTCTGATGGTGACGGTCTGAGACAAAAAAATACTAGATGGGCAGTCAATACATTTGGGTTTGTGCTTTCATAAGAAACCAAAAAGAAACTTCAAATGCAAATGCACAGTATGGTTATGGAAAAGTTGGTAACGGTAATCCATAATTTCGTATAGTGCAAAAAACGTGCAATGACAGAAGGAGGCGACGGGTGCATACAAAAACATGCAGAGGGTTTTGCTAGCTCTTTGTATGGTGTTGCGGATAATAAGGTGCGTTAAAGGATGGCGCCGGGTTGTAAACCGGCTGAGCGGAATCGAGTAATGCGTGATGCCCATCTGTGTTTTCGAGGGAAATTTTCTAGCGTTGACTTTTTCCCAGACAATGTGGACACCGTTTGAAAGAGTCAAAGTACAAAAACGGCCAACTTGTCTAGTAAAAAAGGATTCAGTGATCGTGCCAACCCTTCTCCTTGTCTTTCCCCTTTTATGTAACCCTTTCGCACGAAAACATCTTACTCCGATTTGATACACGACGCATTCTTCTTACGCACACAAAACCTTGGGTATATTTGGGTGCACCTGCGTGCGTAATACAGGTAACGATCATTTGCTGCTGTTACTTTGCACTCTATAAAAATACTATGATATCAATAGTAAAACTATCCACATAACATTCCTAATTGTTGTAATAAATTTTAACTATTTTATAATTTTTATTTTTGTTATAGCTAACAAATATACCTTCAGAAATATTGTTGACACTTTTCCCAAATTTCTTTCCGAGATGTATTTCCGGTAATTGCCGCGATAACCTGTTGTGGGACTGGGGTGTGCTGACGCTTTGTAAGACGGTCAGAAAGTGCACTCCAAGTACTTGTCTGTTATCTGCAACGATAATATTTAGTATTACCTCGTTGCTGGGAGCCCTGAAAATAGGACAGTAGTATAAAAAAGTTGATGAAAGCGGGCGTATACTGCATAGTGAGAATATAGAGTGGAAGAAACGAAGGCACCAAGAGAGGAAAAATGTAACGATAACGGAAAATAAGAATGCCACGCACGACTTATAACCTTTGGATGTCACAAGTGTCCACTACCGTATTTATTCGATTATAACCCAGTCACGATTACAAATAGAGGGTGCAGTCTGGAGAGTAAAGAAAATCGCAGTGTATATATACTGAGCTTCTAATATAATGGGGGTATGACTTTGAGACTACAAATTTTGAAGAAAAAAAAACCTCGCCCTATATTGCAATCCATGCAGTGTCTAAAATAGGCCCTAATTAGATAAACTATTCAGGCTACAGATGGGGACTGAGTCGCTGAGGGAGATAAGCATTTCTGCTTATTGAATAAGGGAGGTTGGAGGGTCGGGCATGGTCCCCTACGGACACTCTTTCAGAAACACTAAATCTGCAGAACGTACTCAAACCAAAAGCTCAAGGGTCACCTCGCAAAGCCTTCACGGTGGATGAACCTGACTTGCAGCTTGACTTGCCTGATGAACCTGACTGCAGTGGACTTGCAGCTCGCCGCGGTGGCTCAGTGGCTACGCGATGTGCTGCTGAACCCAGAGACGCCGCCTCGATCCCCGCCGCGGGGGCCGTTTTTGTGAAGGGGATAAATGAGAGCGCTCGTACGTCGTGATTTTGGCGCATGTTACAGATTTACAGGTGGTCAAACGTAATCCGGAGTTCTCCACCACGGCCCATCTCATAGGCCGGGTGTGGCTCCGGTTAGTGAAACTGCAAAATTTGATTTTCTTTTCTGCGAGGGTGGAAATACAGTCGATGACCGGAGTGCCTAATGCCCTTCGCTTTATGACGGCTATTGCGGAAAACGAAACAAATTTAACACTTTATTTAAACCTCGATCTAGTAGATGCGTGACTCAATGGTTTCAAAATATGCTAGCTAGGCTTTTCATTACTACTATTCTCTTCTAGCAGTAAAATTTGCTTATGTATAATACTATGCAAATGTTTGTGCTTCCTTTAAATACTCACTCATTTTTCAGGTGTTCGACACTCACTTTTCACAAATGAAAGATTCTGCCAAGTACTATTTATATCCAAATAGGGAAAATTTTTAAACAATGGATCAATAAAAAATGCGTGGTATAGTGGCAAGGGTTGAGCGGGGCAACGAAAATGCGCAAGGTACAGAGCAGAGAAAAGGGGCGACGGACACAAGCGCTGGGTAAGGAATGTTTATTTGATTAGAAGGTGGCGAATATGTAGTGTAACGTTTGAAGACTACCCATGCGAAGCAGTCGGGGAAAACAATGAA
Source organism: Haemaphysalis longicornis (assembly GCF_048455015.1). Taxonomy (NCBI): domain Eukaryota; kingdom Metazoa; phylum Arthropoda; class Arachnida; order Ixodida; family Ixodidae; genus Haemaphysalis; species Haemaphysalis longicornis. The sequence goes on from NW_027526361.1 coordinate 140,210,947, forward strand.
GTTGCAGACAGCGAATGCACACGAACGGAGTGTAGCATTCAACAAAGGGTCCTAGCGGGCCAAGCAGACACTTTCTTGTTCCAAGAACGCCCGTGACGGTGCGCCTACAAAGGAGGTTTCTCAATTCTGGAGGTTTCTGAAGTGTTGCGTGGATACTTCACACATACGCACATAAATATTTTTTTATTTTTTACAATTTCTGCACCATATATTAAGTTCCACCTTTTCTGCGTTTATATTCCAGACCTTTTCACGAAATAAAGAGTTATGACTCAGTACCTGCGTAGGACGTTTCTTTCTTCTCTTGTTTACTCCTCTATTCCATTATTACGCTAAAAAAGCCTACTTATTCAACAAAAGGGGTAAAAAAATAAATAAAAATATCTAACTTTGGGGCTGTTTGTAACCGGTAAATTATGGCAGCGTTGCGTAAAAATGATTGTACCTGTTCTCAAACTGACAGCAACCCCAGAAATTCATTTCACGCGTGAGAACACGTGTATCTTGCAGCTCAAGGTTGTGTTTGAAACGTCCAAACAACATACCCCTCCATTATGCTGTGTCACCAAGCGCGTACCTCTATTTTTGTGGCTAAAGCGAAAGCAAGAACAAAAATTGCCCTAAGACATTGTTAGCCTACCAGCCCTAGTGCGCCAGTGATATGCTGTGTCAGCAGTGGACGACACTGCTCGTTTAAATTTCTCTTGCTCTACACGGAAAACGACGGACGTAAGACCACAGAAAACCCAAGCGCAGAAATAGCATGCTCAAAGACAAATTCATACTTGATTCTGCCAAACCTGCACGCTCAACACAAGTAAGATTGATTCACTGAAGCGCAGAAATTAGTATTTGCGAGAGGCAGACATTAAAAAAAAGCCGAACATAAAATGAAACTGTTCGTAAAATGAAAATATCAAAATATTCAAATGTCGTTTTGTGGTTTAGGAATATGGTACCAATTCATCCCTTTCTTTTGCGAACTTGACTATCGGCCGACGCACACTTTGCTTAGCCTTCAAATTCCCGCAACTCAGCATTTGTCGCACTGTAATGATAAAGGCTCTTAATTGCACCAGTAACCTAGTTTTGTGGTGATTCAAGACGCTTGAAGGCTAGACGCTTTGGCTATGTTTTTTAGCTTTTTTGCCGATTCGGGTTTCTTAAAGTTAAGTTTTAATCCCGTGAGGATGGTAAATTAGACAGTCTTTTGTAACTTCTCAGTTAACCTGGGTACTTTGAATTGTTTATTTTACTTTTCGCTTTTGGTATCAATCGCAAATAATCAACCGTTTCGCTATAAATAATATTAAATATCTCACCTTCCTCAAACATGTCTTTGGGTCAAGATACAACGCCTTATACGACGACTTCGGCTTTTTTGTCATATGTGTAGTCTTTCTGCGTGCTTTTTCATGTTTTTAAATTTTTGTGTAATAACATGCCGCCTATAAAATTTTATAGAGCACTGTGATTTTGCAAGTTCGTTAGTCTTATTGTTTTTTAAAGATTCGTTCTAGAACGACCTCTGCCATTGACCCTACTATAACGAATGAGTGTCTTGAGTTCGGAATTTATATATTTTTTGCACGCATTCCTACAAGGTTCTACGACCCCGAAGGGAATCATTTTTACTAAAGGTATACATGCTTCCTTTTTCCTACGATGTGTTAAACGGTTGGTACTATAAAATACCCGGCAAAGAGTGTTTACACAATACATCAGGAACGCGGATACGTCAGGTGCTCACACGTAGGCACTAGCCACGTTCTGGTAGCACTTGAAATACACTAATCAGCTAATGGTAATGTCGTGTTCTGTCAATCCGCGGTGGGTATGGCCGTGTAGCGTAAGCTGGAGCAGCAAACACATGTATTGCTGTTATGATGTTTCAAAGTGCGCAGAAATCTACAAATCGCTACGAACTTCACCTCTGCCTCTTCTTACAGAGGCCTTAAAACTGGCCACAAAATTAGTGTAGACTCGCGTTCAAAATGTTACAATGCGCTCTTCTGATGCTGATGGGCGTGGCTTAAATCATATGGACTCAATCTAAGGTGTCTAAACGTTTAATATTTTTGAATATGTGCTCTCAGCGTATGCGTCGTGGTAAAGGTGACGTACACGCCCTCTGTATAATGTTCTAATGACTGTTCCCGCTGAAAAACTTGGGCGCCTCAAATAGAAGCCATATATGCCTGTAATCACTGCAATACAGCTCAAGTACCAGTTGTGAGGGTGAGAAAATTGCGTGTTAGATTCGAGGTTCTGGGATCGTGAGACTTGAACCTGTCCTAATAAAAGTGAGGAAAGCATAAAAGTCAACGCTTCAGCGTAAGCTTTTAATATATCACGTGGAATTCATTATCTTCGGAGACCTGAACTTCGATGATCGAGTGTTCAAAAGCATAAGCATTCTTTGCCGGGCGCCCCACAACCCAAACTGTGTAACGCCCGGCAGTTGCAGAAAATTGCGTAATTGCAATGAAATCGAATCAAAGTTTATTTCAGCATTGCACCCGACGTCGTTGCCTCGCTCGCAAAAAGCTGTAACAGCAGCTTGGCAAAGCCAATTTTCAAAGTTGACGCAATAAATCGTAGTGGTAGTGTAAATTAGCTGATATAACTGGTCGATAAACTTTACAAAATACAAAAAAATGAAAACTGAAAGTATTACCGAAAATGAAACTAACGACCTCAATAATATGTACTTTATACACCTGCGCCGCAAGTCAGCCCCAATATTAAAGCGCCCACAAAGGAAAAAAAAAACACAATTTCAATCGTGAGAGCACCATCCATGTACCTAGGGCGAAGGCAAGTCTCTTTGCTGAAATTTTAGCAATAATCGTGGTCGCCACCTTGTACGAAGGTTTCTTATCTTTGCATATATATATATATATACATAAATAAATAAATAAATATATATATATATATATATATATATATATATATATATATATATATATATATATATATATATATATATATATATATATATATATATATATATATATATATATATATATATATGTATATATATATATATATATATAATGTATGTATACATACATCCATACGTTTTTCTAGTGACCTTGCCTTCCTAGGGCGATACTTCGAAGGACTACATGAAAAGTATGAACGCAAACCGTCCACGTCTGCGCCAGTTCAATGATGCAGTAAACGTTTAGCCCCAATAAAATTTCAAGTGAAAACGTAGAGGCAACTGTAAAAATATGTCAACAGGTAATGGCATTGGCAATGGCACTTCGAAGAATGGGAGGGGGCAGGATTAGCATCGCCGAGAGGGGCAGAGCCCCCTCGTGGAAATTCCGGAAAAAGCTCAGACCCCCTCCCACCCGTAGTCTCCGCATGTGCCACCCTCTGCAGTTAGTTCGTCAAACTGGCTTCAATGTGCAATATTAGAGACGGAAAAAAATTCAAATGAAACGAAGCGGTAAAAAAATGCGACGAGTAGACGATTCTGTGAATTTGTGTAAAGTTTCTGTGGTGTGAGCCAACCAGGACCGAATTTTGATTCTAGTTGACTCGGTGCGCTATGGCTCACTTATTGATCTTAGCCTTAAAAATGGAACTAGAACGATCGCGCGCCCATCCGAGGTAGTCATTGCATCGAGTCTGTATTGCTGGCTGCCTCTTTTGCTGACTTGAATAAATGGCATTGCCGCGTTTTCTTCCATCCTTTCTTTTTGCTCAAGTGCAATCGTTGCATGTATATGCCTTGTAAAAATTTATCTCACGTAACGAATAGTGAGCGCCGGAAGCAATTTTTTGAAGAAAAAGGCGATATACACAGCCAGAAGGCGCCAAAGAATGCTTAGGTCGGTTCCCTCTCTTAAAAGGACCCCCCAACAGTTTGGATATACGCTTTCAGTCTTTCCTTCGCTTCTGGAAGCACTGCAAAAACTACAGTTTTCGCCAGCACGAAGCCGCACTGCGTGATTAGCTGGTCGCACCAGATACCCCTGCCGTTTCTACTTTGGTTTTGTGGCTTTATTTTTGAAGTTGCTATCAAAAAGCGTTCATTGCTGCAACAGAAGGGAAACCGCCCAACACCCACTACATGGCCTCAGTGATGTAATTAGGGCCGTAGAAGAACATCAAGACCGGCGAAGAGAGTAAAATCTCTTGAGCGAGTTTCAAAGTTATCTGATGAGCGTGGAGCAGTAATTTTGGCTGAGGTATTTCTCGATCCCCTAATCTAAGTACTGGGTGCGTTGGGTGACTACGTTCTGCAAGCACGTAAGAGTTGAAAAATAAAGTTGAAAAAAGTGTTTCAGGGTCCCTTTAAATCGTAGAGCGACATTTTGAGAGCACAATGGGGTTTAAGTGCATTAAAAATAACTCCCCTTTCGCTGTGTGAAGGAACATTATCAGCAAAGCTGAGCGCAAGTCAAGGCGAGCACCGAGCAAAACATCTCGTTTGTTTGTAATAATAACTATTGGGCATACTCCGAAGTAATTAGCTAAATAAAAAATGAAAGAATCTCACACTAAGGCGTAAGACTTGAAGGTAGCGAAGCTTTACGGAACCTTCACGACCATCAAGACAGTTTAAGTTCACGATTGTAGCCGATTGGCTTCTTCGTCGCTTCCACAAGGACCTTTACTCCATCCACGGCCGCTCGATGGAAAGACAAAGTTTCCATCGAGTGGCCGTGCTCCATCATTGCTGCGATAAGTGTGAGCATCCTTCATTTTTTTGAAAGGGGTAATTATTGGCCATCACCCTGGAGTTGCGTACGCTAATACGTGTATTTCTTACTTGAGCTTGCTTGTTTGGACGACTGCGGCGAACGTTGGAGTCTTTGTCGTTACGAGCAAGTTCTGCCATGGTTACGGCGCCGAACACTTGCGGGCACAGAACTGCCAAATAAGAAAAGGAAAAAAATGTCTTAGAGAACTTGAACGATGTACATTGCTTTTTTAAGCGTAGGCTTAAACAAAAGCTTTATAAGTAAATCCATTTAAAATGTGAGGAACGTGAGGATTGTAGAAACGGAACATACAATTTAGCACATTGTTTTAAAACGTGATACTATCCTATGAAACCCATGTGAAGGAAATTTCCATGTCTTCATTCCGAATGGTTTAAAGCCAGTAAAGAGAAAGTTAAGTGAGAAGCAGTGAGGCGATTGAAATGAAATTATAATGCTGGCGCTAAAAAGCACGGAGGGGGATATAACGTAATTCAGCTACTATTTGTTACGAGAGGAACTCAAGATAATCATAGCCGATCTAACGTGAACGAAGGCAAATCGAATCTGTTACGAGATAGCACATTCAATTAGCCCTAGCGCAGGCACTGAAGGATGCCATAAACAACAACGCCTTTATTCTGTCTGTCGAACTTCGGAAGCTTGACTTCGATTTAAGTGACCGATGGTGCAACCGCCAGCCTATTAATGTACAAGGCTGTACACCTTCCAATAATAGTTCAATTGCGAATACTCTACACTGTGTGTTAGTTGTGGCATACGGTAGGACATCTAAAAGACGTTGCACGTCAAGTATGCGTGCGAACATAAAACAGCACGCGGTTTTATTTACGAACTCTTGGCTCGTTTGGAGGCTTGAAGTTGGGCTTAACTAAATTTTGAACTATTGAAACTTCTAAGGTTTTGTTTTGAGCAACGTAACTTTCTGAAATTAAACAGAAGTTTTATTCCAACGGTACCTTCCAAAATTCTATTTCGATGTGGGTTGTGAACGCCGCTGCGACCATTTAATGTGTAATTACACGAACAGAAAACTCCGCCGGTACAACACGAGTTATTTCGACTAGCATATATCCTATATTTCGCGATATGCGCAACAGTATATATCAGCATCAGGTACCTCTCTTAAAACGTATGCTAGAACAATTTTTAAAGCTGTGGTTACTGAGAAGCTCTCCCGTCAAGCAAATGTTTTCGCACCAACGTTGGAGCTGAAGAGTTGCCGTGCTTGCAAAACTTCATTCAGGATTTAAATGATGGTGAAGCATTTCCACAATGGAAGCCATCCAGCGTAAATCTTTAGGCAGAAACGGTTGTGGAAGAACTATCAATGCCAAAGTATATATCTTTCGTAAGATATTGCTCTTACTTTTCGCACTGAAGCTTAACGGCTACGCAGCGAAACATTTCTAAAGTTGTCCTGTTAGGTTCCCGTCCTGTATTCATCTGTGTGGCATTACCGTGTGGCATCTGTGTGGCATTACCGTTACCTTTCTCGGAGCAAGGTGTGAATAAGCAAGAAAGTAAATGTTCACTTTCATGATGGTAGCCACCGTCTGTGTTAACGACTGGCAGCAGGCATGTTTGCTTGGCGGTTATTGCCATTCTCTACACCTAAAAAAATTACATACAAAGAAGGAATAAACGGGACTGGCGTTGTCCCTACACTCACACGGTAGTACTTGGTGTCGCGCTAGTGAATCTTCTAGTGTTACAATGACCGTTCATTGTAACAAAATACTTTACAAAAATGGCCGACACCATCATCTTCATCGGATTCGTTATCGGCATATTATATCGTCCATAAAACGTCACCTAAACCCACTAACACCATCTTCCTTGAGAAAACACTTGGCCCATAGATGAATGGATGATATGTTATGAATAGTGTACAGACAAATAATATTAGGAGTATAACATCTTTTTCGATTCCCAGTTTTGTCGACGCGAGGCAGTAACGACACCCGCAAACTTCAATTGGTACTCATCCCGACATTGTTGTTGGTCAAGCAGGAAACTGCAGTTGGTGATACTGCGCATTGAGGAACCAGCTGCCTTTGCCACCACTCTATTGTATCTGATGTGGTAGTGTGAACATTGTCAGATTTTTATCATCAAAAATTTGAAACCCTGAGAATCTTTTTGAAACTTTCGCTTCAACATGAATGCTCGTTTGGCATCGCTCTCCGTTACTCAACGGGTTTTAATGGAAGTAGAACGGCGTGCATATAAATCATGTAGAGCGAGCGCGGTGAGTGGGGCATAAAAACCCCGTGAGTGAGCGCAGTGAAGTTGCAGGTAAATAAAAAAGCCAGACATGAAAAAGCAAATGTAGTGCATAGTATCATCAGCGCTGAGTGAGTGGGTGGCAATGTATAAATCCGGTCACGTACTCGACTCCCCAAGTGCATCTAAGCTGGGAGACGGAGGCCACGGCAATAGGCAATGCAGCGCTCCAAGTGTGCTTGTTCCTCGTGTAATTCATGAAGGTGCAATGGATTATGCAATATGTAGCCCCAACCACGACGCTGTGAGCTTGCGCGGTTGCAAGCACAGCCTCGGAGTCCTTCCTTCCAGGGAGCCTACAAACTATCTTTCTCGAGGTGGAGTTGTCGAGCCCCTTAAGCCTGCTGTGCCCGATCGATACCCTGAAATGAACCCGGATCTGCGACGAGCCGAGTTCTTCGGGAGGTGTGGCTAATATTCCAAAGTCGTCGCGATGTAGCCTGTCGAACTTTGAAACAACATGAAAGGAGCTTTCACACAATCGGATATACATTCCACCACAGCACGTAATGCTTCCCTCGTTTCAGTGAGATATGAGTGCGTACCTGAAGTCTCTATCAGAACTTTATATTTTTCTTTTTATGTTCAAGGTGGTGTAGCATCTGCCACAGTCACGATGGGCCTATTTTGGAATAGGATTCGACTTTTTATTCGAATAGGTGTTGGTGATGACATATTGCATGCCAGGAAAGTGCTGCCATTGTGTTTTGCCGTACTATGCTTCCGATATGCCTCTTGCTTTCTTTTGTAGCGCCTGAAGACAAGCCATAGAGTCCCTCTGTTCAAGATCGAAATACAGTAATACCTCGTTAACTAGAAGTAGTAAAAACGGGAAAATATTTCTAGATAAGCGTATTTTCGAGATAAGCGAAGATGCGTGATTTGCCATGAAATGTGGAGTTCTTTTCAAAAAAAGGCGCCACTACTTACCAGCTCCCAAACTGCAGCTTCCAAACTTGCTGTTCATAAATGTTTGAAAGAGAAAAAAATCATACAAGAGACGTTGACCCGCAGGGAACAGCGCTCTCCATTGGGTTTTCCCCCCACGACACACCTTTATCTCCTAGTACACTGACCTCAGCGTATGTTGCTTGACGGAGTTATATGCCTCCAAGCTCAGACTTCACATTCGGAGAAAAGATCGAAATTGTGGTAGGCGCAGCTACACGAGAAAAAAAATCGAGGGATTTAGGCGAGAGAGCATCGCGCGAATCTTGTGAACAGTGCGCGGAAGCGAAATGTTCGGTGCACTCCCTGGGAACTTTCTGAGATATCCGCAGTTTGGCCCAAAAATACTTCGAAATAAAGGGCAACAATAACAACGGCCGTATAGGAAATGGTTCCGTGCTGTGAAAAATTTCGATTTAGCCAATTTTTCGAAGTATGCGAGTTAGAGCTAACGAGTCTATTCGGTATTCCTGTAGGTGCATCGTTTTCTATGGAATATTCACTAGCATAAATCGCCCAGCAATCATGCCTGCCTTAAGATGGCTCCTTAGAGGTTGAGTTAGGTACAGTTTTGTATATCCTGCTAAGAGTTCTAGTGCCCCACTTAAAGTTCGGTACACGCATGCTACCTATACCAAACATTTTGGACTCCCATCAGGACATCCTATTTGGCGTCATTTGTTGAAAAATCAGAGGAAGAATCGTGGCGTTAAATAACCTAGTTGAATTCCCCGATGCGGCAGAGGCCGAAGGACTGAGAAACAGCCGCTAAATTTTTACGAATAAATTCTTGTTAACCCCTGGTCAGTACTAACACTTTTTAACAATACAGCGCAACAAAAACAAAGACTTAAGCTGAGGCACACTGGACGAGTGCTTACTTCCAACTGAACATCAGTTGGAAGTCTGCACTTGTCCTGTGTGCCTCAACTTATGTCTTAGTTTCTGTTGCGCTGTATTGTTAAGATGAATCACCAACTAGCCCAATACTACACTCTGCTGACACCTTGGTTCACATGTGAACAAGATATCTCCTTGGGATTGCGATCTGAGTGACCTTGTCACTAATAGATCTTACTGATAAAAGTTAGGCCTTATGTAACCTCGAACACAAACCGGATGTCGGAAGTATACTATTTGTAGCGCTAGAGGTTTTGTGGGCTAAAATCAGAACTTGAAAAAAAAAGGCAGCATCTCCACTCTGCGAATAATGGCGAAGGTGCGGAGTACGGGGACTCGAAAGAACATCCAATTTGCGCCCCGAGTGACATCCGATTTGCGCCCGCACCGTCATTCGATTTTAGTCGCTTTGCCTCCGCTTTCCGCGCCTTCGTACTCGGGGAATCTCTTTGTCTTCGTAGATGTTGAGCACCAGCGTGACGCTTCTTACGTTCGTTTGCGTCTATGGTGGGAAAGGGTGCGTCATTTCAGGAATTCGCTTATATACGTGGTGCAACGCGACGCCATCGCGAGTTTACGCGTTGCGCCATCTAGCGTAGTTCGATGCAGTCACTGTGTATTATAACTTGTTCAAAACCTGACAACGGTGTTTTTGCGTGTTTTCTCGTTGCTGGGTTATGTCTGTGCCTGTTTTCAGGTGTTTTGGAGTGTTCTTGCACCCTTTTAGGTGGTTTCCGCAGAGATTTTCGCTTGATGGTGGTGTGCACGCGGATGGACGCGGACGGGCATTGCGAGGCCCTAATGTACTCCGCACCGTTACAGGCGAGGAAGTAAGCCGTTTGACACTCGGATAATAACTCTTGGTCGTAGCACAGTGGCTAAGACGACTGACACTAGCTCTGTCTGGCCTACTAGACACAGGCTCGAATCCTGACGGCGCCTGCGTGATTTTTTGCGATTGTAAATGCTATGCGCGGGGACGCGCACAGACATTGTGGGGCCCTACGGTGCTCCGCGCCTAAAAGTGCGCGATAATCCACTCTATGAAGGTAGTTTGAAACTGAGGTCGTAAACGACACCAAAAACTACTACCCATGCGACGTCACCTGAATTGTCCACGTGGCTCTACAAAGAGTGAAACCAGAGACAAGCCGAATGCACTTTACCACACCCTTTATTACTTCAGAGAGATAACCTTTGGTAAGGTTAAATCAGTGCATGAATAATTAATCGTGGTTGGTTGAATTGTAGTGGTTAAGCGCATGGAAATTAAGGGAAGCTCACACCTCGTGTTAGCCGGTGTCACTTTTCCTCAGTCTTTGCCGCTGCCTACGGAGGCGACGAAATCGGCGGCACAGATCGGGGAGAATTGAGATACATTGCGTTGGTGTGAGCTCCTTTTAATTTTCACTAACTCCTAGAGCATACGCAAGCCCCGCACACGTCCGCTACACGTGCCCTGGGCGGAGCCACAGTCATGCGAGAGGTCGCGTGAAGCTATCACGTGGCATTCAGCGAGAACCCAGAGGATAAACCTGGAGATGTTCTCGGTGCTTGCACCCTCTGTCTCTACAGTCTCCGCGTGGGCTCCTAGCTCAATCGCGAAGACAACCAGCTCTTGCTCTGTTTGTAACCAACGGTCGCGACAGAACTCCTGGTGTAGTTGAGGTAAAAAGCTTCGCTTTAAAATGCTACGTTGTGAATCAACTGCGCTTTGCCAAGATATGGTCCGCATATAGCAGTTACGCTGGTATTCTTGCCACAAGATGTGGTACAATCATAACTTGGCAAAGCTGGCAGGGCTCACTCAAACTCACTCACAATTTTATTTTGGAATTACCACTCACTCAAACACAGAGTAATTGCTAAACAGCACATGTGCGCTTACTCAAACACAAACTCGCAGTGAGTGGACAACTCAGAACTAAGTTAGGCTCGAAACTCAAAAGGTGCTCATAACTAAAATGTACTCAGAAGTAAAATGTACTCAAAACACAAAATGATCTGAGAACTCAAGTGAACTCAAAACCCACTCGGATTCAAAATTCAAAATGTACTGGGAACTTCAAATGGACTCAAACTCAAATTGGACTCAAAGCTAAAAATAAACTGAAAAGCGAAAGGACCCAAAGCTAGAAAGGACTCAAACTCAAGATGTACTCAGAACTCAAAATGTGCTCAAAACTCAAAATAGACCCAAACTCAGAGTGGATTCAGAACTCAAAGTGTACTCAAAACTCAAAATGAACTCAAAACTCAAAATGGACTGAAAGTCAAAATGTGCTTATAACTCAAAATGCACTCAAAACTCATAATGAACTCAAACTCCAAATGTACTCAGAACCACAAAATGACCTCAGAAGTCAAAATGGACTGAAAACTGAAAATGAATTCAGAAATCAAATGGACGCAGAACCCACACGTGCTCAGAATTTACTCCTGCTGATATGGACTCAGAATTCATTAGCATTCAGAGTTTTAAAATTCGGGCGTGATAAAAATCATACGGGTGCAAATTCGTGAGCTCCAACTATTCCATTCCGTAGGATATGATAGCGTAACTACTGTGAGCACGGAAACAATTTTCGCTGAAGATTTATTACAGCTATACCTGCTGGCCGGCCATGATGATTAGCGCTGCTTGCCAGCAATTGTACGTATATATTGGATACCAAACTCTTTATATAGGCTGCGTGTTCGCGTTCATGACAGAGGTGGTCCAGACTCAATGGTGTGCTGGGGCCCTGGGGATAAACAAAGAACATGCATGGGTCGAAGGGACGTGCGCTCACTGCTCAGGTCATTTATATCGAAGCTATTTAGGGTTGCTGTTCCGTGCTTTCTTGCTCTGCATCCTAAAAAAACGCCTTGCGTCAAAGCGAACTGCCCCCGCGGGTCTGTGAAGCAGGAGGCGTTCACGGTTATGACTTGGTTTTTTTAATGCGTAGCATTCTTTGCCGTGTCTGCGTGCTGCTGCCATGCGAAGGCCAAAGAAAGTCAGGACGCCCGAACAAGCGGCTTACCAGGAAGAGCGCCGTACTGCCAAGGGTGAAGCGATGCGTCGCTGCCTAGGTGATCCGGCGAAGCGTCAGCGAGTTGCAAAAGATCCGAAATAACGAGCTCGCGTACATCGTACATACTTAATGACCGAGTGTTCATTGTTCTTTAAGGCATAAACGACGACACCACACAGAAATCTTGACCGGGTCTCGAGGCATAACCGCGCTGAAAACTTGAAAGGGTCTCCAAGCATAACAGCCGGAAGATGTGTGAGTATACGTTTCCGGGAACATGACACTTCTTTAGCGGGACGGCAATAAACGCACCTGGCCGCACACTGCAAGGAGTGCACAGAGCAAGGCTGGAAACGCTTTTTCGAAAAAAAAAAACGATCGCGATGTTTGGGAATAGGGACACGACGCAAAGGAAGATTGTGAGAGCTTGGGAAATTAGCCAAGAAGGGCCGATGTACGTTTGCTATCCTTTGCTCACTCTTCCGTGGTCCCTGTTGAAGTTCCTGGGGTGAGACGTTCTGAAAAGCAAACTGTGCACCTGATAGTTCGTTTTGATATTTTGGGGGATTTTATTGATATTTTTCCTGCGTGTGAGAGTGTGCTTTCATTCGTGCGCTCGTGTTATTGGGGTGTCTATCACCATTAATAAAGTTCCCACTTGCCAGCCAGTAGCGCCTAGTCGTGCCTATTTTCTATTCTGCGTCGACGACTTTTTTTACCTTTGTTTGCACACTGCAGCCACTTGCCCAACATTGCACCGTGCTCAAGAAGGCTTGTTGTACAGTGTGTTGGGTGGCAGGCGTGGGAATACTGAGGTGTGAGAAAGCATTCTTGGTAAGGCTTGCGATTTTTCTTCTCGGAACTGAAATACGTAAGCGCTCCTTGGAAGCTGACACTTCTTGGTCGTATTCTGAGAAAAACTAGCAATTTCGATGTTAACGCGGCTTGTTGACTGATATTGCCGTCTAGACTCGGCTTCCATCTCGTTGACAAGCGGCCACATACCCATCAAGTGGTGGGGGTGGTGGTACCAGAAAGTAGGCTCATACCCCCTCAGGGGGATGGACCCAGAAATGCGTGCTTTACCGAAAGAAACTATGTAGTTTCTATGGGGAAAATAAAGATATATAAATAATTGAATGTATTGTCAGTGGATAAGTACAGAAGTAAAAGTGGGGAGGTTATCTTATGTCTCTAGCTACGTTTCGTTTATAACGGACGTCAATTGCATGTAGTCTTCAAAGTTGGCAGGTTTGTGGTTCTACCATAGAAATCGCTTGATTGATGCAAAATTGTATGTTGCATTTATGGTCACTTTAATGCTATTTGCTTTCGAGAGGTTCATACTCCTTTTGTGATGATCACGGATAATATAAAGCAGAACAACAAAGCTCAGAGAATTCGTGAAGGCGCCATAACGTATTCTACCGCCTGGGCTAGCAATGCCGCGACCAAATAGTATAACCGCAAAGCAGGAGTTAGGTTGTGGTTCGGGTTAGAAAATTATAAAACGTTCATGCTTACTTCATATATGTTGCTAAGGCGTTCTGCTGCTCAGCGCAAGGATGCAGGTTCGATTCCCGGCCGCGGCAGCCGCTTTTCAGATAGAGGCGAAAAGCGGAAACCCCTGTGTCCTCGAGATTTCGAGGGAAGGTTAAAATCTCCAGGGCGTCCAAATAAATTCGAAGCAATCCACTGCGGCGCTCCTCATCCCCTGTGTACCGTCGACGGGTTAAACGTCATAATCAGTCACTTAGATAATAGGTATTCCATCAAAAAGGCTGTTTTTTTTTTCGCTGCCCGGTTCTTGATCTTAGAAATGTAACGACATCCTGGTTTTAGAGAGAATGCATAGAACGACGTTTTTTTACTTTTTTCAGTATTAAAATGAGGGTGCATGCTGGTGCGCAGTAGTAAAGGTTAAGTGGGAATGTCACTTCCTAATTTCGAAATAAGATACCCTCTTGACTTAATATGTACAGGGAAACAGCATTTTTCACATTCCTTACTACGACGAAACAGTTTCTTGTGCTTTAGCAATTCTACAAGAGGGACTAAGATTTCTCGCCGGTATACCACCCATTTCATTTTTTGCAAGCTAGTTTACATTTTCCAAATTATAAAATAAAATGACATAAAAACATTCAAGTTTAGGGTAAAAATGTCGAACTCGTTTCAGAAGTAGAATCAACTATTGATGAACGCAACTGCGCATCCGCAAAAACTCCCCCTCATTCTCTCGCCCTGACTGCATGATGAATGCTTTCGTCATATTTGCAGGCCGCACATAATCCTTGTATTTCTCATCTCACCTCAGAGTGAATAATGTTTTCGCGGTGGAGGCAAAACATCATTCCATATACAAAATGGTGCTTTATAATTCACACAGATGTAGCATATGTTGCCACGCCCCTTTTTGGCTAGCTCGGTTTCGGGTAAAGGAATGAACACCACGCATATTCCGTATACCATTCTCTGCTGGCCTGGGCGAAGTGGCCAGATGTAGAGAGAGCGCCAATAGCTTTCAGGTAAACGCTGAAAGGACGGCCTGATGGAGAACGAAAATTGTTGCTTTCGTTTCTGCCATACCCTCTCCAGGTTTTCTCTTTTGTGCATCATGTAATCCTTTTCTACTTGGCGAATGGCTAACATTTCTTCGTTTTTTTCGGTCACAGAGTGGTTGCATACACCAAAGATTGTTCCAGGAATGCCTTTACGCGAAGAATGGTGCCCCGTCATCCTAGTACCGGAACGCTCCATCATTCTTCGTGGTTTTGGAGAGAACGGGCGTCATAGTAACCTAGATTCTCAGCTGGGGATCTAAAAAATAGCCTGTGTCGCGTCTTGTATTCTCTGCAAGCACTGAATAATGCACCCCAGTTTCTTCCAGATACAGTGAAGTATTTTGCATGCGGATGGAGTAATGTAAATCTTGCGTGAGTGTTGAGAAAAAAGAGGCGCGTTTTTGGAAAGACGAGAAGTAATGACTATTGTAAAAATAGAATGGAACATTGTGCTGGTTTTTGTGATGCAAGTTTCTTTTTTTTTTGAACTTCTTGGCGGCGCCCACGAGACAGAACTGACAAGGCTACAACCGCGACCGAAACTTCAAAATAGCTTCACTTGCGTAGTGTCACATCTATGCTGATTATGAAAAACTAGAAACCACTCCGGGGGAGGGGGAAAAGTGTAACTTAAGAAAGATAGCGGGAAATAGCACGTATTAAAGCCAGCTCACAGCAAAGCAAAAACGTATGTAGGCAACGCCCGAAATGCGTTAAATTCAACCTGAACATAACTCGCTTGCGCTGATTAGAGAAAGGTAGCACTTTTGCCAACTTTGCCAGCCCGTAGTTCTAAGCACAGAAACCGTGTGAATGAGTAATGTAATGACACGTAGTCCAACCAATTAATAGATTTGCAAGAAAACACGCACGTGCTATGTCGTGGGATGATAAGGATAATATTCACGTCCATGAAACTGTTTCTTACGTGCGTCTTCTGCGCGTTGTTCCAATCTCATTGTTACAAAAAGCAAGATGACATCGAAATGGCAGCGGTGTTTACATTTTCCTTTATAAATACAGCGAGTATAAATGTATAAATTCAGCGGTGTCATCTATCGCGATTCCTAAACTGGCTCGTACGTTACTTTGTCCTTTTCTTTGGTCGCGGGAGGCCTCGTCTCGGCAGCATCGTTCGTGAATTTACAACTGGCTTGGTCTTCTGCACATTCCGGTATACGTTCTATGAAGTGATTATTTGATGTGCTCTATCTTTCAAAAACACGTGCCCTCAGAGCTGACTGAAAGTACCACAACTACATCATCAGCCTGCGTTAGTATGTGTCGGGATGATTATAGCGCATCTCACCAATTCTTTGGCGTACGTTCCCGCAGAGCAATGAGTTGCTAATGTCCCGTTCTCATATCTCCTCATGCCAAGTAATTTTTTTGCCTCAGTGCTCAGGCTTGGATAGACCTGTAGAGGTACGCCGTCCTTTTAATCGGCCAAAAGAATTACTTTTAAGAGTGGCTCCACGGCATAGCACAAGTAACATAAGTGATTAACACAAGATGTGTGCTTACCTGAGCTCTGTAAAAAGAGAACATCAAAAAGTAACAAAAAATAAAGGAACCCCAACAAACAAGTAAGAGGAACTAAATCACGTGGGTTCATAAAAACAAACGCGCGAGCATATTGGGCAGAATGCGGAACAGACGTGAGCAGTGGTTGGCGGTGGTTTGTGCCCTTTACTTATTCGGTCCTGTTACACGCGATTATGTGTACATTCCTAGAGGCTTCTTTGTTCGCAACATGCGGGAACAGAAAATTTCAGTAGAAACCATTTTTTCATAATTAACCTCTCACTTTGGTGCTGAGAGCTCCTGTTGCGCAATAAACTAATTAGCCCTGTTCTTGCCGCAGCTGTATGGTGTATATTCGCAGCCCATATAAGTTAGCTTTATTTTTAATCTTCGGAACGTGGAAGTGGCGGAAGGCACTCGTTTTACATAATCAGCGGAAGAAGGTTATTATATCGTGGCTACTGTATGGCCCAAATTACTTACACGATTTTTCGCGACGCGATTACTCGCCCGAGTTACCTTTCATTTCCGCTTAAGTGTTAATTTTAGGAAACTATTGCGGGCCTTGAATCCGGACGCGTAGACTCGTTCACAGGTTTACCAGTGATTCGATTCGTGTGACTAGGATCTGTACTAACAATCGTAACGAGGTCCTTAATGAGTCAAACCTGCAATAAAATCACCGATAATGCTTTCAATGTTTCTGGAGGAAATATTAACCTGCATGGTAAAATACGCGGAATTTTGTTCTCCTATAGGCAAAGCCTGGCTCATGATGATGATGATGGTGATTAGTTGCTCTCTGTTTGAATCGGGACATCGGTTGTCAGCAACCGGATTGCCCGTTTTGTTCGACTTACTTGCCCTAATCTTAGCTAGCTTCATAAATTTGCCTCCCCTCATTCCTCCCCCCCCCTGTTTTAAACTGCCATTCCTTCCACCTCCAGCTGTTCAAAATTATCATAACTATGATTACTGGCCCTCGGTACCCATCTCTACCCTACTTTTTCTCCACCTCTACTCCAACCGCTTCTTCGTCACCTGTATGGCCCTATAGTTGAGCCTGCAAATCCACCAAATCCCAAAGCCTCGTCCAACGTCTTTTCCCCCTCACCCCCGGCGGCCGTATCTTTGTGCAGTCTTGACAATATGATCTATGCTTTCCCGTTCTCTGCCACAGCACACACATGTTTCATACTGCTTCCTGTAGGTACCCGTTTATCCCGGGGTTCTCGGACACTCCGCCCGTGCTTTAAAGAGCAATGCAGTGGCTCTCGTATTGCCATAGAAACTTTCCTTCCTTACTTGTAGTTTTCCTGTCCTATAGGTACCCAGGGTTTTCTCGCTCCCATTATCTGTGCTCACTTCCTTACTCCTTCTTCATTTCATCATCATCATCATCACCAGCCTATCTGCACCCAGTGCAGGGCAAAGGCCTCTCCCAGTAATCCCCAATTATCCCGGTTCCGTGCAAATTGCGTCCAATTTATCATCGCAAACGTCTTGAACTCATCAGCCCATCTAACTTTCTGCCGCCCCCCGCCACGCTTGCCTTCTCTAGGGACCCACTCTGTTGCCCTTAATGATCAATGGTTATCTTGCCTTCGCATTACACGCCCTGCCCACGTCCATTGCTTCTTCTTAATTTCTACTATTATGTCCTTAACACGCGTTTGTTCCGTGACCTACTCCACTATCTTCTGGTCCCTTATTGTTACACCTATCATCTTCCGTTAAATCGCGCGCTGAGTCGTCCTCAATATAAGTTTAACCTTCTTAGTGAGCCTCAAAGTTTCTGCCCCGTAGGTGAGTACCGGTAAGATGCAGCTGTCATACACTTTCTTCTTCAGGGCAATGGTAGGCTTCCATTCATTATCTGAGAATGCCTGCCGAATCCACTCCACCCCATTCTTATCCTTCGAATTATATCTGCCTCAGAGTTTGGATCCGGGGTCACAACTTGGCCTAAGTAGATATAACCTGGCCTTCTTCCTTTACCTGCTTTTTAACTGTTGTGTATACCCCACATTCTGTACCGCTTGGTCAGCTGTCTGGTCCTCCGTCTCCACCGAGTGTTCATTCTCATCTTGTTACGCCAGCGCCATTTACTGGTTTTATTATAACTCCAGCTACTCTTTTCAGAAACCGCTAAAGGAAACTCGCTGTTCGCCCTCGTAGCTGAGTGGCAGGGCCGTGAGTTCTGACGATCAGCCCGGATTCGAGCCCATCTTTTTATAAGTCTTTTTGTGCCTATTTCATTGAGTATTCATGTTAAAATATTTTTACATCAGTTTTGGGCATTGTTTGCGCGAATAAAAATTGTGTGGCCCACTTTAGGTGGTTTAGGCGTGGGACGCAGCCTATAACCACGTTCAACGGCCGTTCTATATCACGAGGTAAGTGCTGGCGTTGCACTCACATGGGAACAGAATGTCACGTCACGTAAAATGCATGTAGGCATGATTCAAGGAGGTTGTATAAAACTTCTGGAGTGGAGGCCGCCCATAGCGGAAAACGCGGGGAGGTGAAGCCGGGCGAACCGGTCGGCGGCCATATTGCTGTGGGTAGAAAAGGCGCTGAGCCGGCAGGGACGCTGAAGTGCGGTCGTGTTTTTTTGGCTTTACAAGGGAGTAAGCATGTTTATCGATTACGATATTTGAGGGCAGCCTGAATTTTGCCTTACGCGGAAGGTATTGGCGTAAGATATGGTTCAAAAAGCGAGTTCGCGGGTGTATATCTTACGGTGGTGAACAGAGCTTTCGCCGCGGGAAAACGCGTAGCGCTCGGCTAAAGACACCGCCGCTGCTTTTATTTCAATAAACGTTTACTCTGTATATCTAAGGCTATAGGTCACACCCCTCAACATTAAAATTACCTCATGTTGCACGCCATGGGAAGAGATGCCGCGTTATATAGTTAATATAGGCCGTGATTTCACGCTGAAATCGCACGCGACAGCGCGATTATTTGACGCTTGTTTCTTTTAGCGGCATTGCTGGGATTGATGAATGCTTATTTATTAATGATTAATGAATAACAACGCAGCTCTCACACCCAAGCAAGCTCTGTAGACACAGTTTAGCGATTCGAATGGTTTTTAGGCAGTGCTGCAAGGAATCAGAGAGAGAGAGAGAGAGAAAGACTTTATTTAATGCCAGCAGAGGGGAGGTCCGGGCTACACAGAGCCGCTCCCTCCCCCCGACGCGTTTACGTCGCCCTCGGGACTAGGCCCCGCCGGCGTCGGCGAGAGCGGCGCGCGAAAGGTACTCGGGAACTCGTCCCTTTCCCCCCCGTCGGCGCCTCTCTCCGCCTCTGCCTGGCGAGAGCAGCCTCGAGCTGCTGGACGACGAAGGTTTGTGATGTCAGGTCCGGTGAGTTCGCGGCACTGACGATGGTGTCCGGCAACCGGCCGTAGAGGTCCGCTGCTTCTACAGGATGCACTGCACAGTCCCACAGGATGTGGGCCAAAGTTGCGCGTTCACGCTCACATACACTGCACACATCACTGACGTAGACGTCCGGGCACACGTGGCGTGCGAGTGCCGGCGTGATTACCGATAGTGTCTGTAACTGGCGTAACAGCACTGCCTGCGTACGCGTGAGTCCCGGGTGGGGCGGTGGCGCTGTGCGGCGGCCGAGGCGGTACCACTCCAGCACCTCCCCGTACGTGAGGAGGGGCTCCGGGTCTCACCCGTCGTCGTCGTCGTCGTCTTCTCGGTGGTCTTTCGCCGCGGAGCTCGGAGGAGGAGGGGGGGCCCCGCCGGCAGCTCGGTGGCCGCCGGCCGGACTCGCCGTCGCCGCCGCCGCGCGGTTGGTCAGTCCTCGCGCGGCGGCGTCCGCCGTCTCGTTGCGGTTGGGAAGACCACCGCCCACGTCTCGGATCTCCGTGTGCGCCGGAAACCACCGGAGGTGGGTGGCTGGCACCGCTTCACTGATCACTGCACGACACCTCACAACGCGCACAGCACTTTCACACACGTTGTTCTTGGCGTAGTTCGCGATGGCCGAGCGCGAGTCACTGATCACCGTGGTGCATCGCGGGTCCGTCAGCGCCACTGCGATCGCCGTCTCCTCCGCCTGGCGGGCGGACTGGGCGCGGACGCTGCAGGCGCTGTACACTTCACCCGTGGTGGCGCGGACCGCCACCGCGACGTAGGCGTCGGGTCTGTCGGGGTACCGGGCGGCGTCCACGTACAGGGCGCCCGTGTCGTTTGCGTGCGTCGCGGCGAGGGCGCGTGCCCTCGCTTCTCGGCGGCCGCGGTTGCGGTCGGGGTGGACGTTGCGGGGTAGCGGGAGGATCCGGAGCCGCTGCATCACCTCCGGCTGGAGCTGCGTCGTCTCGTGCCGATGCGAGTCCGTGGTCTTCGGTCCCATCCCGAGGCGCTCCAAGATGCGCCTGCCCGTTCTTGTGGAGGCGAGGCGCTCGAGCTGCGCCGTCGTTTGGGCCTCGCTGATTTCCTCGAGGGTGTTGTGCACCCCCAGCTCGAGTAGCCTGGCCGTGCTGGTGCTGCATATCAAGCCCAGGGCCGTCTTGTAAGCCTTGCGGATGGCTGCGTTGATGCGGTCCCGCTCCTGCCGTAGCCAGTAGTGGAACGCGCCGACGTAGGCGACGTGGCTCATCGCAAAAGATTGGAGCAGTCGGAGGAGGCTGGCCTCCTTCATTCCGCTGTGCCGCGTCGCCACACGTCGGACGAGTCTGGCCGCCGGCAAGGAATCAATACCTTGGGCAAAGATTGCAATATCCTAATGCATATGCATATGCTTCAGGGTATTGCATCTTTATATATACTGCACATGCACGTTTTCTGGTTTAAACATGCCCACTTTTTTCCTTGCCGAAGAAGACCAAATTAAGCACGAGTTTTCGATCGATCGATTGACTGATTAATTGATTGATTGATTCTGGCGTTTAACACGAAGACGCAACGCCGGCGATAAGGAGCGCCGTAGTGGAGAGCTCCGGATTAATTTTGACCACCTGCAGATCTTTGACGTGCGCCGAAATCTCGTACACACGGGCGTTTTCACTTTTTGCTTTCATCAGAAAATCGGCCGCCGCGGCTTGGAAGCGAACTCGCGTTCTAGGTATGAGCAGCACAATTCCTTAGCCACTGAGCCACCGCGACGGGTCTATTTCCAGCTTTTCAATCGTATTTTGCAAAATGTTTTAGGCGCGCACTGAAGCTCATTAAAGCAGTTTTTTTTTTAAATTTTGCGTGCACTTTACAGAACGCATGATCATCACACGTACATGTCTCACTCGCATTGACTTTATTTTTCAAATCCAGAAAGTTACCTAATTGGATGCACGACTACATTAACCGCGCACGTTTGCACGATAGTAGCGTGCTATTGATAAGAAACCTATGCGCAGGAGGTTACTCAATCACATTGACAACCTCGTTGACCACGCACGCTCGTACGCGAGCAGCGTGCTATTGATAAGAAGGTCACGCGGACGAAGAACGCCGGAGAGCATTGCGGTACATCAAAGACTTCTACGAAACAGCGCTAACGAGAAACGTCAGAGTATTCGCGTAGGGCCGGATGATTTTTGACGGTAACTGTCTGAGCAATACTCTGCGTTTAAATTAGTGCGGAAAAACAATTTGCGCCCCACATATTTACAAACGTGATTTCGCGCAGTCAAGCGACTACAGGACCACCACAACAACGAGCGAAAACATTCGCATATCTGCGTAAACAAGCGCATACGGTACGCTCAGTAAGCGGACGGCAGGTGCTACGGCGAATTTTCCCATTACGTCAAGCACAAACAGCGGGCAAGTGTGCACTTATAACGTTATAATACTGGTAATGCCTTCGAGACCCAGAACAAACAGTCCTTCAGTACTTACAGATGAAAGGTGATCCCCGACGTCTTCGTTGCGCGATTAGCGCTGCCGAACGCGACACTCGAGCGGTCCATTTCTGCTTTCTACACTTTTGGAGCATCGTCCGTGAACGACGATCTAATGAACACGAGTTCTGCTTTTTGGCAAGAGAGAACTCGGAAGAACCACACATGGGGCAGAAAAAAAATGTCATTGTCTTGTGTTTATTTTAGTTGTTTGCGCCCAAGAATGTAAATAATTAGCAGATGTGTGCGCCCACCGGCGCAAGCACAAGAGAGGGGAGCATAACCGAAACCACACGCGTCAAATGAAAGCGCGCAAGAAAATCTTGGTGCTTCAAGCTAGCCGCAGGAGAGAATCAACTTGCAAAACAAAACAAACCAAAACAAACAACAACGGAAGCAAAAATACAACGTAACCCGCCGCAAAAACAAGTACAAGATGCGACGGGTGCAATGCGTCTGCTACGACAAACGAGTCTTCTTACCACGACAAGATGGCGGCCGTCGGCGTCAGTTTTCCAGCGCCATCTCCACTCCAGAAGTTTTATACAACCTCCTTGGCATAATCCTGCCCAGTTGTGTTTTGTTCATCGAAATGATAGTCTCCCTCTACAGGGTGAGGGATTATTTTCTCAAGTGTGGGTTATTCTCCGAAGAATTACCAAAACTAAACGTACACTTTTTTTTGTATTTTGTGATAAACAATACGATCGCGTAGTACAAAGTAGCTCACGTTATCTGCAATCACTCATTCAAAGTGGTCTGAAAAAAATTTGTTTTGCTTGGCTTGTATCAGAGCGTCGAAACAAAAGACATAGCGGATCGGCTCAGGTTCGGGTAGACAGGCGGCTTCATTTCGGTACGGTTCGGTTCAGGCTCTACCGCAGCTATAAGCGGTGGTCCCTTTCGATAGCCGATTCTAAATCTAATCAAATCAGATCAAATGGAATTCTGCGTTAGGTAAATTAAAAAGGCAATGTCAAAAAAGTGACGTTTTGGTGTTTAGGTCCCAAAAGGAAATAGTGTAAGTAGAGGCCGCAAAGAATAGAACCAATAGGTGGCAGCTGCATCTAGTTATCCCTCCTTCTACCCCCCGCATGCACACACATACACACACACACGCACACACACGCACACACATTCATATACTTTGCAGCATGTAACCGCATTTTTTTTATCGAGGTAAAGTGAATCACGGCTCGCATTCGATCTGAATGCGCAAAACCGCCTGGAGCCGCTTCAAGGACCACACTCACGATAGCACTGAAACCATGTTAAGGGAGCAGGCGGCAGGGAAGCCGAGGATATTTTTGGTATTTTGATCAAGATAAGCATGACTCTTTGGATGAGAGCACGTACAGCACACTGCTGCTTGAGAAGGGCACTGCGGATTGGCTCTGTTTCAACCACGATTTCGTGAAGCTAGATGTTAACATTCGATGTGACGTCGATAGGGGAGGGTTCGCCGCTAATAGAAAGTGAAGGTGTAAATTGGCTTTATGATCGGTGCGCCTGCAGATGGATGTCTACTCCGAAAATGTGTCTTATTTAAAAGTGTGATGTACAACTCATAGCAAAGGAGGTGAAAATACTAGCAAAACGCGCATCCAAAACCGAAGAAACCAGAAAAGTGGGCCTTGATGTGGAGCAAATGTTCACGAAGCGAATTCCGGCGGACGGCCAGGCCGCGGGCCGCAGGAGGCGGGGTGCACGAGGCGTAGTCTTTGCAGAACGGGGCCGCTCCACAACAAATGCCATGCTGTAGCCTGCTTAGCAGGAGCTGGGCAGAGGTGGCACGTCGACTAACACGGAGCACGGTACGGAGGTGGTCAGGTCCTCGTAACAGCCAGTCTGAGGGCCACTCCCAGATAAGCCGTTGGAGCAGGAGCTCATCTCAGCGGGACAAAGGGGTCAGGGAGATCCGTACCGCACGCGGGTATGCGTGCGCGCGAGATGCGCCGAAGACGCTCTTTTCCACTCCTGAGGTGAACAGCCAATGAGGAAGGTTTCAGCGAAGCGTGATATTGCACACGCGCAGGGCGCGTACCAGCATCTGCAGTCTGCATTCCAGGCTGGCTATTGCAATGGCGCCATGACACGCGAACACAGCATGGTAAATGTCTACCATCTCCTGAAAGTTCTAACACAACTTCGGCAGACGTAAGAGGTTCGCGAAACTCTCTGGAAGCAGCGGATGAATCAGTGTAGGCGGCACACTGGGTTTAATCCGGGCTCAGAAGTGCAGTTGTGTGCAGCAGAGCATCCCGCACTGCGAGGAGCTGCGCATGGGTGGATATCCACTTTGCAATCGTAATGTAGCCGCGTGCGATTAAATGGAGAGTCATGTTAGGGCATGGAGTAGAGTATCTGGTGCGCTGATATCGACAAACATCACCGTAGAGGAAGTGGCGGCACTGTGTATAGAAAGCGGAACCGGAGCACTATTTCTTCGGCGGCGCCTTAACTTTTTCTCTTTTCTCCCTTTACCTGTCTACTTTTTCTCTAGCCTATCCTATTCACCCTCTTCTATATTCCCTACCCCCCGGACTAGGTTGTATGCCGGTGAGCCCCCAGATGGGCTCAAATTTATCCCCAGTCCATTTCTTTTCCCTTTGAAACCGAACCACACCTACCTACCTAACGTTCGTGGAGGAAGGCGGGAAACAGGTAGCATATCGGTTAATTGATTGAACTTTTACGGTGTTACTATAATAGCGGTAGATAGCTGTGGGCCTGGTGACTTGGTCATTTGGACTGCAATAGCAGCAGCATCTTAGGCTAATTTTTGAGGTGGGCATGACGACGCTGATGAAATAAATCATTAAATATGTTCTGCTGTTCTTCCTGTCGGAGCATTGGGATTGGGCTGAGGGCTGGTAGGCCAATTACAGCTCGGATAGCTGACCGGGTTCGTTTAGCGCCCACTACGATTGCGTAAGGCAGTGGGATTGAGCTCGATACAATATGCCGGGCTGGAGCAGGGTTCGGACCAGCGTGCGAATCATTTTCAATGTCGCCCCACCGGCTTTTTTTAAAAATGCGACAAAGAATGTGCAGCGGGTGGTATGCTTTTTCTTGGCAGACCGATTCTAAGGTGCTGCAGAACAGGATGCCGTGATATCCAAGCCCAAAACCCGTAGAGGAGATGCTGTTTCTATAGGTGTGCCTTGAACAGCAAGGCGGATAGGACAAACTGCTCAGAGCTGATGGTCTCATGTGTCGGCCTCTTTTAGTAGTGCTGTTTTGTTTGGTAGGGGAGGGTGTGAGGCCGAGATATCTCTACCAATACCTGGTGTCATCCAGATCCTGTTGCAGGTTGCCCTCTTGCACGTTAAGGTCCTGGAGAACCGTCCAGATGATGATTTTGTCGGCGTATACGATGCTGTAGATTTCCGGGGTGGCGCCGAATCGCCAGGCAATTGGCATCAAGGCCACATTGAAAAGAAAAGAAGCCAGTACAGAGCCCTGAGGCACAAAACGGCGGTGCTGAAAGGACCCGGTGGGAGATCGATTGAGGCGGTTGGATAAGGTGCTTTTTTGTTGCCAGAAGGAGTTGAAATTAGATGAAGTGAATGAGATGAACTACCTTGAAGAGGGCCGCGTGGCCAAGGTGATAGAGTGGTTTGTGGACATCCATGCCTACAACAGAACGAACACGGTAAAACTCGTTGCCAAAGAGGATGACATCGGAGGGGTGTGTCTTACCATCCTCTGCACCAAGGTGGGGACGAAATCCTATTTAGCATGGGTGGTAAAGATGATGCTCGTCAATCCACTATTAGAGGCGTGTGGCGAGCATTTGCTCCAACTTCCAAATAGTGGTCGTGAGCGCGATTTGTCGGAGGTTGCGGATATCGGTGATCGGTTTACCGGGTTGCGGAATAGTAATAACATCAGCTTGAAGGCAGGCCGGGTAAACAGGCGAACCCTACCCGATTGTACTCCTCTAGCGGCCCCACCAGCGAAGATTCTTCGAGATTCGTGAAGTATTCATAGGTGACTCTGTCAGGGCGCAGTTAACATGCCATGACATGTAAACGGCGTGACATGGAACTGCCATGGTAAATGGTGATAGTCTAACCTCGTTTGCTGCTTTCGATGGTGGCATACCGGAATATGTCTGAAGTATATGACGGCTGGGGACGGGTTAAAACACGGTATAAAGTTTAAGCCAGCCTCTCACTTAATCGCAATGACCGGTTGCTAGAGATTTGAACGGCTTAGGCCGCAGAGTCTCGTGGTCGAGAAGATCGTCCTATAGAATGAAAAACGCGCCATATGAATCGGAGTCCAGACTGGGGGTCGCGAAACGCACATATAAAGACAGCGCTGGTGGGGCTGGCGGCGCTCATTGCGACGAGTCATGGAAGTCAACTGATTAAGGAGCGCTGGAAAGTTCTAGAGCTAGGATTGCGACATGCAGCCAATTACGCCTGGCGGCGCTGAGCCCATAGTTAATTGAGGCGCAAGCCTGGGTTAGGGTGGCTCTCATGAATCCAGGTCACAGTTGTGGAAACGTTAAGGGCCTGTTGTAGGGATGATAAGGGGTCTTCTTGGCGTTGGTATTTGCGTAACCAACTTCTGGAACTCGCCCCACTTGATGATATTACACGTACGACGTAGGCGACGTGAGGGCGAAGTTGAAAAGTCGAAGTGAATAGGTGAAGGTCGCAACCCCGACAGTCTCGTTTTTTGTTGGAAGGTACATCGGGGCAGTTGCGCCCCCAGGCTGATGTTGCACTAAAGTGAAGGACTCGGAGCAGACGCGTTTGTGTGGATATCCAGTAGACTCACCGGTGACATTGTTGAACCTTTCTGAAATAGGAGGGTTGGTGTGTGGAAGCTGTCGTGGCTATGGGACGGCAGAGACGCAAGCGTTTGTAGAGCATGGTCGGACACCATGTACGCAGCCGAATCCATTCCATCTAGCAGGAGCTGTGGAAGGAGCGCCTGCTTGCCGCCTCCAAGAAAGCCTTTTGCGGTACGGCTCCCTCCGCCTGAAGACGAGGTTGGGCCTAACCGCTGCTTTGAGTGCCGTTTGAATGCTTGCCTTCCCGGACATTCCCGGCGTGGTTACTAGCCCGTGATGGCTCCAGGAACTGAAGGGCATTAGTAGGCACTACAGAAACCAACTGGGGACGTAGAAGCAGATAAAAATCGCTTCAAAGAAAGTAGCAGAGGTCAAGACACTTCACGAAGGTGCGGCTTCTTCTTCCAGCGGAGGTGTCCGTTGTCCTTGAAAGCTTAAAACTCCTAAGCTTTAGTGTAGAAACTCCACTTCCCAAAGGGGTGCGAGAACGTGAGGAGGACCTGTCAATCTACCCTCCGATTGGACGCAACGACATAAAAAGAACAAACAATGTTAGGTGTGTGCACAAATAATGTTGCCTCCTAACTAGCTCTCTCTCTCTCTCCCTATCTTGTCTCTCTTGTCAGTACTCTAATAGTTTTTTGGAACAAACGTTCAGCCAAATACAAACCACAGAAAGCAGCCGGGAAACTGTCATCGCTCAACAATTAAACCTCTGGTGGTCTGTCATAACTACCGTCCGTGAAAGAAACCTCAATAAATTTCCATTGTTAGCACACTCCTGTATTCCAAAAACTCCGTACGGGCCGCGAGAAAGAACGATCGTTAGTTGCTGACGCATTCCCTGCGCGAAGGCGACACACTCAAACGTGGAACGAACTGAATGAACACCGTCAAGCTTTGGGCGGTAGAACTGCTGCAGTCTGCGCGGCGCATTGCCCATTCACAATTTCCGACCACACATGCGATCTAACATCTCTCGAGTATCTACCGAGGGAATCTTACTACCGTGACCGTTTCAATTATTTCACGCAAGTTATCCCACTGCTAGTCAAAAAAGTGTTGCTCATGCTCCAAAAAAGGAAACGCTGTTGAGAGTACCCAGTCCAAGGATATCTCGTCCGCAGTCACATTTCCGTCCAATACGTGCATAGCGCAGGACATCCCGGCACTCGCAGAAAAACTATCAAAATTAGAAAGCGCTCAACAGGGCTGCGGATCGCGCGCTTCAGGCTCTGCGTGATCCCCGGCAGCATAAAAAAACACAACAAAGCAAACAACTTAAAAACAGCAATAACGAGCGGAAGACGAGCTTCAATAAGTTATGCGTCCAAACGTTACACGACCACTTGAGTAGATGCAATTATCTGTAGCCCAATTACTATTCCGTTTCTCTTTCGATCAAATCACGATCCTCTACAGAGAATAAGTAATGACGCCGGGCATGAAGGCTCAAGGGAAGTTCCTGCACACCGGCTTCTCACTCCCGTGCATTAGACGGCGGCCTCTCCAAACTCTGGTAGCGGATTTTTAAATCATTCGTTCTGTAATAGAAATATCGGCGCTGCTTGTTGTACTGGTGAGAGGCTGGAGAAAGAGCGGGGCTGGGGATCGACCTAGCTACTTCCGCTTCTGCGATTTTTTTTAGGCTTTGCTAGACTTTGCTTAGTTTTGATAGGTTTTTCGATATTGCTAGGGTAGGTTCAGTGCTAGTGAAAACGAATAAATCAACTTAAAAAAAAACTGCACTATAGGGGGTTCGAAATTGTGAATTGCGATATAAAAAAACTAGTGCTCCAGACCCCATGGCCACACTCCAGGGATTTCAATGCGCAAATAAAAGGTATATAATGTATAGCCAGTTTCAATTCTCTTATATTTTTAGCATTTCAAGCAGCTTAGATGACTATTTCCTGCATAGTGCTGATGCGCTTAGCGCCCCGCAAACTTCCACAATATCTCATGTCTAGCAACTGCATTTCTTAGACGGAAAAGCGTTCGCACATGTTTGGTCGTGCTGCTGACTCTTGTGCTAGCTCACCCAGCGGAAAACGTGCTGCCCTATCCCTGGTTTTACGCTCTACGATACAGGTTTCGGTTTACTTTATTTCCTTTGTACCTAGGTTAACTTCGCTGACTCTTCTCCCGCCTACAAATGGCCTGAGATTTTTCTACTAGCGTACACGTCAGCGAAGCGTCGTTGTGTAGAGCGACCTGGATTTAGAGCTTGATAAAGTCCACAAACTAATAAACTAAAGGCACATCATTCCTGGCACAAACGTGTCCTGGCTTAATTTTAACTGAGCGAATGAAATGCGCGACCCGGCTTCCGCCGGCCGACTAAACTCTGGGATCACTGATTCTGTCGGAAGGACGCCAAGACGTGCAGTAGCTCATTCAACCAAGCCATCTTTCTTTTGAAATCATACAAAAAGTCATATAAAATCGGCGAGGATGCAGAGTATAGGACAGCATTTTCCAATTGATTTTTCTACTGAATAAAGTCGCGTAAACACAGCGAGAGGGGTCGAAGCATTGCCTAGAGACTCAAGACTGCAGTTTGTGATAATAATCCCGAAATGTTTACAAATCACTTCAGTGTAACTTTAAAGTGTAGTTGTTTTTTTTTGTCGACACCGAGCCAGATTATGCATATGGTTTATGTTAGTACTTCTAATTTAAAGGGCCATGAAGATCGATTGTAAGTTTATTTAATTTTGATGGTTGCCTCGCTAGAACAACCTTAACTTTAACGTAAACTTCGCTCAGATAAACTATACAATTAGGAAAGCAGGGAATGGCCATTCGACCCTCTAGCTCATTTCCAGCACCAGAACCTGTGACGTATTATGGGTACCGGTTTGATTGGCCGAGGCCGGCTAAAGCCAACGCATGTTATAAGGCGGGGCTTATAAGCTTGCGGAACGAGCTATTTGCTCTTACATTTAATATATATTCTCGTTATAGCACTACGAATAACGGGCTAAAACTGGAAGTGTACGTAACTATAGCAGTACCAGTGCGTACTGCTGATTGTACAGCTCGCACCACGCTTGTTATAGCTGCACAGGAGTCCGACGTCTCGGGGTTGCCTTACACGACACTGGCCAACTGGCTCGACAAACATCATCTTGTTTGTCGAGCATGCCCAATGTTTTAGGAAACGATTACTATTACCAATAGCAAGAAGAAGCCAGGTGAAAATACAGTCACAGACACAGCGAGCGTGAACAGCGGTTCTGAGCGGCATTCTCCGGCTATCTATCTAGCAGGACTGACGGTAAGATAGGCGTTTCCAAGTTCTCTGCAGACTAAACGGCGTACTAACATTCGCTTAATCGCCTGTCCTGGATAGGACAGTGCAGGCATTCACAAAACGCACTATTTAGAAGGAGAAATAAAATTTTGGCTTGAATTGTTTTATTTCCCTAAATAAAGCATAGTTTGGTGCCGAGCAAGCGCTGGGGGCACTATAAAACACCAAATACTTTTTGTAAAGCAAATTTGCATTTTGTCAGCATGACCCCTTCAAAAAGTCGGCAGGTTTCTACATCTCCCTCAAAATGCAGTGCGTTAACACGTACTATAGAACCTGCGGAAACCGGCTTCACAAACTCCAGGTCTAAAGCGCGAACTCGGCGCCTGTGCTCCCCACTACAGGCGCGTATGCACGTGAACTTATAAGGAAGCACAGCGTGGACTAATTGAGAAAATGTCGAGCTTCCAAGCGAAGCGAGAGAAGCAAAGCGAGTTTCGGCTATTTCGGGTGGTGCGGGCATACCGGCTACCTTGTAGGCATAGTACTGCGTAGTGAAGAAAGCAAGCCCAAGAATACGCTTCAGAGTCCGATAGACACGCTAGGCCAGCAGGTCTGGTCTTTCCATGAGTCCATAACACAATAGAGTTTCTTATTAAATATACTAGAGAAGAAACTGCACCCAGGAATATATTGTCTTCGTGGGAGTTATGAGAAGACCCCTGCTTCTGGCGTGGGCTTGGCATGACTATTGGATTCTTAACCGGTTTTTGGGTGTGGCATTGTCTACTAGGCAATAACACGTCTACGAGATACTGTAGTAGCCGTGAGCCTTGGTAACTGCGTGTTCGGTGAAAGAGCAGGCAGTGTGTGATTGTATCTGACTTTTGTCAGGCCGGAGTCGAAGGAACGCATGACGGATAGGGTAATGTCCCTGCGCGAAAGTTGTAGCTGACGAAAAAAAAAAGAAACCAAACGTACTTCGGCTAAGACAAGATACGACAGATACGGGTGCCTGTGTCCGTCCTATGTTGTCTTCGTCCACGACTGTTTAAGGGCACGTCTTTTTTTTATGTTTGAACCAACTTGTTCAGGAACAAGTTTTGTTAAGCTGTAGTTGACGGTCGGTGCGCCGGTTCACCACGAAGCCCACGTTTTCAGGGACACGTTCAAAAACATTTCCAAGCTCTCCAAACAACTTAACATTTGAAATAATGGTAAAATAATAAAATAAGAGTCTGTAATGAGTTCCCCCCTCAATATCACCATTGTTGTTAACTACCAGCTTGACCTGCAGAATAGTAGGCCAAACCGGGAAAAATACGCTTTACTTACTCTTCCCTTAGCTTGAAAACAGCCTGTTTTATTTTCTACTTCTCTAATAACACAGAATTCTTTCCGTTTAGCGGCCACTAAAGCCTTTAGGTACAAGCCAATCAAGGAACTAAGGCGAGCGCATGGCATAATGGCAGCCCATCACGACACAGACGGCCTTGATATTAGCCGCTTACACGCTAGCCCCAGATTGCTCTCTAGTGTACATAGTAAGAAACTCTGTGGTGTAGCCATGTTTTAGGTATGCGGCATGGCCTACCCATTTCGAAGTACATGCGACCGGTGTTTGCCGCTTGTGCTGATAACCGCAGTGTAGCGCGTTGCGCGCATGCTCTACTGCGAAGAACCCAGCCAATCCTTCCCTTTACCTCTAACTCCTGTTTTTTTTTCTCGCGGGTGCTCAATAGGTTGCGCCAAAAGAGTTTCCTTCGTGCACGGGACCGCGGAATTTTTCTTTCGCTTAGCCAAATAAAGCTGCCCTTTAGAGTGCGGAAGCGGGTTGTGGGGGGGACGAAGGAGGCGCCAGCTTTTAGGATACCGCTCTCATCGCAGAGATCTTCACCAGTTCGGCCACAGGCGCTCCTCTCTTCTTGCGGCAGAGCAGTCACCAGCGGTCACTATGTTCTGTGTGGTGCACGACACCTTGAGGCCTTGAACTGGACACATACCGGGGTTCAACTGACGATGACGAGAGCTTAGGGGTCGTTGTAGTGTTCTTTATTTTTCAGTTCTATGCTTGTCTTCGTTGTTATGTAGATCACTTTTGAAGTGCTTTGTAAGAACTCTCGGCAATGTGACCGATCCACAGTGTTTATATTGTCACGCAAATCCCACCTGCAACTAGAGTGTCGTGTATGCGCAGCTTTTGTCGAAATTTTCTTACCCTCGACAGTAGTTGCTCGGCCATAAATAAATAGAGGCAAAAGCGTAACGCTGTGTGGCGCAAAGAATTTATGAAAGTAAGAGGGGGAAGTGTTCTCGCCGGCTTTCTGCCATAAGCAGTTTAGTCTCACTGGAGAAGTCACCTTGTGTTTTGAAATTTCGCGGACCTTTTGGCTCAGTCTAGAACACTTTCATAAACACTGTAGGTCAGTTTTCGCCCTTGCATAGGTCAGGGGCAAAATCCCCACACTATACGAAAAAAATTCCAGATATCAATCAGCAAAAGATTCGACTTTGATTAATTCCTCTACGTTGGCGGGGAGCTAGAAGTCAGGCCACGCAATATTGAAAAAAAAAAAACGCTTGATCACTTACGTCGCCCTAATAAAGCGGAAGCACATGGAGCCTTTCCACACAGGACAGCAAACTTCAAAGCGACGACAAAGCAGGGATTGAGACAAAAAGAAACCAACGCGTCTACTCGCAAGCACAACCCCCACCAAAAACCGGTAAAAATGGCCAGCACTTTTGCATATCACAAGAAACCCGGAACGTATTCACACAGAACAGTTTATGGTTTTCATGAAGCCTTGCCCCGAGAGGGCGTTTCTTTGTATTTTCAATATGTTGCCGGCAATGTCGTCTTTCTCATCTGGGGGATTGCTAGGACGGCGGCTGTCGCAAATATAGGTGTTATCGAGCTGTCGGCGAGCTTTTTAAAACTTCTCTTCGCTTGCTGTGTTTCGCAGAGCCAGATAATGCAAAAACAAAAGGCGCTAAGCGGGAAGGGAATGGATCAAAGGTCTTTAGGTCACGTACTGGGCCTCGGATAATGAGACACGTGCCTCGTAGCACGTTCCACGTTGCCCTATTTTCGCGCTTCCGCCCATAACCAAGCCTACATCACCGTGTCCTTTTGTGGCGCGGATAATCTACAGCTCTCCGGAGGCACGCTCTCTAGGCGCGTCATTTTTCGCCCCGGTGACCTGATACCCGGATAAAGAGAAAAAAAGAATGAGAAAAAAACGGTCGGCGGAAAGAGGATATTTACCAAGGTTCTGTTTAGCATACGTGGTGCGGTAATGATTACTGTGCTAAACCTGTTCTGATGAGAAAGTTATGAGATGATATTGAAAGGCAAGATAAGTTGATTAAAGAGCAAAGGAAAGGAAGACAAGCGCAGAACTTGATCGGATTGAATTCTGAAATTAAACACATATATCTGATTCCGAAAACAGGTAATTTATTCGTAGCTGGCGGTGGTCTGCGGCTATGCTCGGGTGTGCCAGTTTAAGAGTGAGTATAACGCATATTGAGTAAAACGCAAGGTGTGTAATTTGCGGACACACCTGTATTCACCGGATTAGGTATTGTTTGTTAAAAACCATTGGTAAGCGTTACTAGTATAGGAGCAAAGACCGGTGTGATATGGAAACATGAATGAGACGGGGAAAGAAATAAGAATTCCCTAAAGACAGATTTTAGCCTTCCACTACAAAATAATATGCCGACACTTCTAAACACTCAATCGCGTGCCGCGTGCGTAGAATAAAATTCATCAACCACTCATCTACCGGCAACAGGGCAGACGCAAAGCTTCTAGTTTGGGGACACAGAGAGATATGGTTGTTGGAGCACGTGCTCATCCTCCGATGGTGGAATCTTTGGTTGAATGTTTGGCAAGTCGGTATGGGGCACGGGGGAGTCCAGCAATAGTAAACGTTGACCAGAAAGAGTCCGTGTGCGGCGCCTTGAGTGATTACGGCTCCACTCTTAGATAGTCGCAGCTATTGCAGGAAGACGAGAGAAACGATGGAGCTCTTCTACTCGCGCGTGCCGAGGAAGGCCCGTAATAACACGCATGAATGCTCGGTGGAACACCTCCAGTTTTTTGGTTTGAGCCTGAGTGAGGTCAAAATACAAGGCTCCGTAGCAGGCACGGCAAGTTAGAAGTGCTACTGTTAACATGCGGGCGACCTTCCTCCATGTAAGCGCGAGCTCTTTAAGCCATGCGTCGGCACCCCCGCTCTCGTGAAACGGTACGCCCAAGATGCGAAACTGGTGAGTAGGCGATCTAATGATTAGCTGATCTCCGAGCTTCAGACTCACTTTGTCTCTGTCTTCCAGTGACCCTCGTAGGAGAATTTACTTAGTTTTCTCAGCCGATGGGTGCATGCCAGCCTGTGGAAGGTAAGCGAATAAAGCATCCAGGGCAGTTTGAAGGGCAGTTACTGCTTGTTTTTTTGTGGCATGCTGCACTGGGTTAGTCGAGATGGTGAAATCATCGGCGTACATAGTAAAATGAATTCCCGTAGCGTGGTCGTGAAGGCAATTTGCAAGTCCTCTGATCACTAGGTTGAACAGGGTTGGTGAGTGGATTGCCCCTTGGGGCGCTCCTACCCTTTTGTGCAGTGACGTGGTTGGCTACGCCCGCTACATATTTCGAATGTGTGGTCATGCAAGAACGTTTTTATGATGTTGACGATTCGTGTGCCGGGACGAGCTTCTTCCAGTGCTTGAATGATAGCTTCGTGAGAGACTGTGCCAAAACGTTAAACAAAACATCCTTCTCGTGAGGGGCACGGTCAAATGCAGAGCATTTTCGGGGGGCGCACGACGTTAAGTAGGTTGGGTTACGTTAATGTTGTAGCAGTTGTTGTTGTTGGTTGTTTTTAAAGTGTAGCGCTTCCCGGCTGGACACTTTGCGCGTGCAAGTGGTCTTCTATTTTTCCTTTTCTCTGGCACGGAGTGCGCGCGCTTGTAAAGGCGTTCTTCGCGCCGCTTTTGCGGCATTTTATCTGGTTCGAAAGAAATTGACAGCGAGAGCGAACGCCGAGAACCGCCCTATCACGGCACGACCGCGCCACGACCACGTCATGACTACGTCACGATCACGCCACAACTGTTGTTGCTTCCGCGCAAAACTACGACGCATGCGCGCCCCACCTGTTGCCAACGCGATCCGAGCACGCAGAGAACACGCGAGGAGCAGCGGAGAGCAGGCGAGGAGGAGTGGGAGAGAGGGCGCGCCTGGAACGGCTGTTGCGGACAACGAGGCACGCCAACGCCGGGTGACATCGTGAGTTAAAGAAATGCTCTGCATTTAAAAGCAACGGCCCCAGAACACTACCTTGGGGCACTCCGGATGGGACGGGAAGACAGCTCGAGGCATGACCATCAATCAAAACATACTGCTCTCTATTCCTCAAGTACCTAGACACCCATGCTACAAAAAGTTCTGGAAGATTTATAGTTTTTATTTTTTAAATAATTGGTCATTTGGAACTTTGTCAACTGCTTTGCTAAGGTCAAGAAAAATTATGTGACCTGAACCTTATTATCAAAAGCCTTCGCAAACTCGTGTGTGACGGTGACCAGTTGAGTCACAGTCGAATAGCCTTTCCTAAAACCATGTTTGAAGGTTGTTAGAATCGAGTGTCTTTCAGGGAATTCAATAATACGGTTGGATATGATATGTTCAATTAATTTGCAGCATGTGTAAGTTATGGATATAGGATGGTAGTTATCCGCAATTATTCGATCCCCTTTTTTAAAGATAGGGATGACTATAGCCATCCTCCAGTCACGTGGTAGTGTTGCAGTTAACAAAGACACTTGGAATATGACAAGAAATTTGGCAATTCATTCGGCATAGCGCCGAAGAAACACATTCGGAAGGTCATCAGGACCACACTATTTTTTTGCTTTCAAGTTTGCAACCATTGATACCAAACCCGAATACGAAATGAAATTTGCTTCACACTGTTCAAACAAAAAAGTTTCAGGCGCACATATTGCTGAATTTGCAAACACCCTCGAAAATAAATATTGAAGTGATTTACGATGTCACTGCGATTTGTAACCGTGCGCCCTTTGACAGAAATTGACATCGCTGCAGTGGCTTTTCGTTATCGGATAGATAACTCCAGAACTTGGTTGGGTCACTTTTAATAAAGTTTGGCATTAATGCTATAAATTAATTGTCTTTGGATTGTTGCACTTCACTTGCAAGTTTTTTTGTAGCTTTTAGATCGCATTTCGGTGGGCGTGCCTCTTTTTTTTTCGTTTAATTTCCCGCTTTAGATGGACGATACTGCGCGTCATCCAAGGTATGCGTTTATTCGTTTTTTTACGTTTGTTCGGTAGAAAGTTGGAGATACAGTAGCGGCATATTTCTAAAAAACGATCCCAAAGAGCGCATGCGTCATTGACATCATCGCTGAAATCAAGTAAAGCCGCTTCTATATCTTCAATCACGCAAGCATCGGTTGCTCTAGAATAATCTTTAAAAGTTTCAACGAATGGTTTTTTATAACAAACTGATTTCAGAAGCGGAATTGATACGCTGACAAGGCTATGATCAGATAACCCTGGTTCTACCAATACAGTATGCTCAGAAAAGTCGCGATTTACAAACACCAAGTCTAAAATAGAGCTCGACTGTCCTTGTACACCGGTAGGTTGTTTAACTAGATGAATTAGGTCGTGTGTGAGCATGATGTTGGAAATCGTATTCTCAGTTTAGATGCAAAGCATCTTTTGCTCGGGGCTATGTCCGTTGTCCGTTGTCCATTGGACGTTGTCCGTTGGCGTCCGCACCTCTCTTCCTAATTCCCCTCTCCACGCCAGCTGTGCGATAATGCGCTTCTCACTCCGTCCTCCTCTCCGCGCCAGCTGCGCTATAGCGCCCTACTCCCTCCGTCTTCCTCTCCACGCCAGCTGTACGATAGGGAGGCGAAGCTAAAGTTTGCCGGGCGATGGAAGCACTGCCCTCTCCCCTCCGGGGAAGTACGCGGCGGCGGCCGCCGCTTTGGCACGTGCTTTTTCCGCTGCGCGCGTGCTGCATTTATCGCGCTA
Source organism: Haemaphysalis longicornis (assembly GCF_048455015.1). Lineage (NCBI taxonomy): Eukaryota > Metazoa > Arthropoda > Arachnida > Ixodida > Ixodidae > Haemaphysalis > Haemaphysalis longicornis. The sequence continues at coordinate 140,247,919 of NW_027526361.1, forward strand.
GGAAGAGGGCTGGCAATATTTTTTTTTACTTATGAAACCATACGCGTCAGCACGTGTCCAGCAAGTTTGGTTTAAACGTAGAGTAGTTACTGAGTTCATTTTTGTCGACGTTTGTCTTGTCGTCTGCTACCGACGCGCCGCCTGCTTCCCGCCGCTCGACCGGCAGAATGCCCCGACGATTTTAAGGGGGGAAACGCGTTTTTCGGCGGTCGTCGGTTGCTCTTTCCTTCTGCAAGGCGGCAGCTGTTCAAGTTGTCACAGCGTACTTTTCTCTTGTTTGTTACTCCCTTCGCGTGTTCTCGCTTCGGACATCTGGACTTTCTGGACTGCAGAAACACTGAGGCTTGCAAGAAATGTAAGATAAACGTGATTGATTATGGTTAATAGGTTATTTCTTACTGTTGAAACAATCAGCTGCATCTTATAAAAACGCAATTAGAAAGGCACACGCTAATTAAGGGGTGCGCTGACAGCGCCGCAATTCCATTTTACTTGTCCTTGAAGAAAATTTTGTTCGCAATATTTGTGACTCGCTTGGAGTACAAGTATGGGTTAGCGTGACAGTTCGCGGAAACAACAGAAGAGCTTGTGGCCTATAACTTTTAATTACTATTAATACGCAGAATTTGGTGTATAACTCTTTTAATTACCAGTATTTGTAAATGTGGGAAAAAAACGAACAACGCAGCAATCCCGTCCAGAACACAAGTCACAATGACAAGACGGACCAGAGCTACTACAGCCAGGTAAATCGCTAGAAACTATTTTTTTTACCAATGCAAAATGTCAACCTATTGTATTATATATGGACGATATCGAACTGCACCAGCTAAACAACTCCGAAGTTCATTTATTATAGCGGAAAACAATCATTGGCAGCATGCATTAAAAAGTGTAGAGGGGAGGACTCGTTAGAACACTAGTTCGCATTTTCAAGGCCGGGTAATGTAAACTGAAAGCACACAGATACAAACAAAAATGTGTCAACTTATTTCACCTTTCGAACCGTAGTGATCCATCTACTTACCGTCTATCCTTTTGGTGCACTTTCGCGGGGAATATGCAGAATATAACGAATGGATCCTCTTCTTTACTGTCGTGGCAGCTGACCATGCAACAATATGGGGGTTTACTTCGCTTTCAGTTTCATGTTTTCGTTTCGGGCTAGTGAGGAGTGTGTAATGAATGTTGGGCCGGGCCGCATAGAAAGTCACGAGACTTGACTACTGTGTTCTCGCGCACGCACACACAACATTATATTAGCTGGATAATGGAGAAAGCCGGAACAGACACTGTAGCACACTAGCGAACTAGATGCGGGAAGCTTAAAGTGCGGAAGACAGTAAACAAAGTCATGAAGAAAATCACGCGCTCACAAACGCCGATCGCGCGACGAGACGATCGCTGATGCGACGACGCGGAGACGTACTTCTCTGGATGGTAGACGGGGCAGACTAGTGAAGTCGATGAGGAGTTGCCCTCTCGCTGGCAGGGACGTGACGGTGGCCGATGGCTAGCGGCGGGACGGAAGTGCTTAGGCCTGCGCCATGCCGAGGCCTCGCTGCCCGCGCTCCATGCCACCGGAACACCGCTCACGCTGACTGGCGCAACACCTTCTTGTGGTCTCGTCGGCCGTCGTCTCGTTGACAGCCCGGGCGGTGGCTCAGACGGGAGAGCCGGCGACGGTCCTCGGGCCTACACCGCGAGGGTGGCCGTCTTGCTGCCTCCGAAACGAACAGCTTCCGACGTCCTTCTTCTTCTTCCCTGCTTCCTCGATGCTGCTTTCCCTAGCGCGCACGTTACGCCACCGGTACCGGCGGATTGGCCCCCACTCTGCACGGCCCCTTCACTACAGAGTGTTCCCGCCGCTCTTTGTACGTACTGGCTTAAGTGGCTCGCGCAGCCGGCGGTCGCTTTGTTCGCATTCGTGAGTAGGAGGCTGGATGCCTCAGGCGGTGCGGGAGACAGCGCGAGCTGCGCGTGCACTTGCCAGACGCGGAGGAGCGGGCCGAGGGGCGTCTGCTTAGGGCGCTGAAATGCCGTTCACCAGACGCAGTCGTTTCGCGATGACTGAGGTGGTTAGACCAGCCAAGGGTCGCCCACAAGAGCACTCTTTATCCGGTGAAACCGCCGGGGCGCTCGGCCGTTCGACTAGTGCGTAGCAGACGACGCGTCTCTAGCAGAAGACAAGAGGAGGGGAGAGTGCAGCGCCACCCGGCGATCGTTCTGGAGCCTATAGCGCGCTGCTCCCTCCGTCCTCCTCTCCACGCCAGCGCTTTATATAACAGCGTGCACGCGCCGCTGCCTCAGTTGCTTCGTCGGATGAGACTCGCTCCGGCATCTGATGAGTACCGACAGTCCTGCTAGAGGATTGGCTGACACAAGTTCAGCCAGCATCAACCAACCAGTTAACACAGCCGTTTGTCAGAGGGGAACCCTGAGGTGATGCGAAGCATTGTGGAGTTTCCAACAACGTTCACGTGATGTGGGTAACCAACGCAAGTGACAATAAAGGGAACTCCGCGATGCTTCGCATCACCTCATGGTTCCCCTCGGGAAAATGGTGTAATTTGTTTTTGCTACGCTGTGTACAAATTTGCAACCGTTCCCATTCGATTATGGGCAAATTGAAATCACCTATCAAAATATTTTTAATAAGATACAGGGAGCTATGTACCTGCAACTTGATTACATATTCTGGAGCCGAATGTGTAGGCCTGTAGAATGCGCTCAAAATAAATATATGGCCCCAACCCATATTCTGTAGGCATACACATTCAAGATTGCTTATATTGGCTAGAATGTTAGCCTGTAATGGAGGCTTAACTAGGACGGATACACCCCCCCCCCTCTGGTTGCCCTGTCTTTGCGAAACACGTTGTAATGAGGCGGGAAAACTTTATCATCCCCAATTTCACCTCTTAACCAAGTTTCAATTATTACTATTATGTGCGAATCATGTCGCAATAATTGAATTTACAGTAAATCTATGTTATTAATGACAGTGCGCGGATTTATATTCAGTAGCCTTAGTTGTTTTACGTTTACGACATTTTGTATGTTTGAGCAAGACGATGTTTTCCTCGCAGTGAGTGAATGGGCGAAGCGCACAGTTGAGTCATTGACATGCATTTCAATTAGCTCAGCAATTGCCCTTGGTCTCGCGTATTTGGGCGGTTTGACTCAGCGATTTCGTTTTCTTTGGACAGGAACTTCGTCGTTTTTGTCGTCATCCCAGACTTGGCGTTCTTGTTTATGTATAATCTGTCAAAAATGAGCGAAGTTTTGTCTTCGTTATTGCTGTTTTCCTTGGAACTTTGCCAGAGCTTCCTTCTCAACCCTCTCAGTGTTTTTGAAAAAGCCTCGCCTATCGAGTAATTGGTACCTTTTATTTGCTTCCTTTTTTCAAAATGGCAACTTTGTCCTTTGAATCTAGCCTCTTAAAAATTACTGGCCTTACTTTTTCGGGTGATGACACTCCCACCATATAAATGCGCTCAATTCCGGCGGGATTCAAAACAAGAATGCCTTTGACGCGAGGTCGTCTAGCCTGTTCTCAATTGGAGTAACCATGCAAGGAATGTATTCCTGGCATGAGGGGACTTTGGTTTCCAGTACTGTTAAGGCATCAAGTTTCCTTTCACTATCTCCGAACCACTTTTCTTTGATTTCCTTAGTATCATTAGCGATTCAGTTGAGTTTTTTTGCTATTTTCGCGAGGTCGGGACCAGGGTTGGTCTTAATATCCCCTCCTAGCAAGAGTATCTTCCGGCACAACGAAGCAACGTCATAAAGCAAGCAACAAATCTATGTACAGAAAAGCCGTGGGCACGGCAGCAGCACTACAAACCGGTCGCTAGAGCAAAAGCACTTTCCAAAATGCTTTCTCACGTGTATAATGAAGAGGAACGAGTTAGAAGTGGTCAGCATGTTCGTGGTGCCACCGTGCACAGGGATCGTGCCGCTGGCAGGGCTTCCTTTTATAGCCGAGTAGACGGGTGTCATCATCCACAGCTTCATCACGTGTCGTTCTGCAGGCGCAGTTGACCAGTAATGGGGCAGCGGGGTCCATGACGACCCTTCCAGATGGTACGGCACGAGGCAGTCAGTGCTATCCTGGTCATACGCCGTGAGACCGGCATTGGTCTTGCCACGAAGCGTGGCGTTGACGTTATGCAGGAGACCAAACACCTGTATAATAAAAAGGAACGAGTTAGCAGGGGTCCGCATGTTCGTGGTGCCACCGTGCTCAGCGCAAGAGTGCGCTGTAAGAAGTGCAAATAATAAAAATCAAAATAATATTAGTAAGATGAGTTTGTGATTAGAGATTTGGGAGCGGGATCCGAGCGCCATTGTCGCTTACATTGCACGTCAGCCGGTCTAGCAGCCTGATCAGCCCGACGTTGCCTCTCTACTTCGGCAATTGTAGCCCTAACTTCCAATGGCTGGCCGTCGTCATTCGGCTCGTGCTTTTGCTCGCCGAACTCCTTCAGGAGCCCGCCGCTTTCTCAACGTGTGCTTTTGCAATTGCGGAAACTCAGGTCCACCTCGCCGAGTACGCGGACGTTCACGCGCCCACTCCCGTTACCGTACAATCAGGGATGTCCGCACTTTGACAGAGCGGCCTACCCATCAATCAGGAGCTTGACATTGGCTGCCGCGAAACGCGCGCGGAACGAGTGAACCTACCTTTCCCTTCACCAGAGGAAAAGAGCTGACTGTCTGGGAGTATGGCGTGATCCGGCGCGCCACTCTTTGATGCAGCTGCCAGGTGCGGGTGAGGAAGGAAGACAGGAGAGTGGGAAAGGGGACGGTTTTGGCGTGCGGTGACTACAACTACGGCACAAGTCACCCAACTCCACCTTCGCGTCAAAATTCTAACGGAATACGCTTTGCGCGGAAGCGAACATTCTCTGGAATACCCTGTAGCTCCCAGCCTAATTGCCACTTTCCCACTGTTTGGTAGCGCAAATAATTGACTTGTTTTAATCTCCTACTGCATAATACGAGCGCGAAAATTTAAAGCTGTAGTTTTAAGACGTTGGGCAGGATGTCGATATCACAACTTACCCAAATTTACTTCCCTGCCGTTTCGCAGGTTTGGTAGGACAAAATTATAAAATACGTTTAGCCACTTGCATGGTCAACGTTAGTATTAAAACAAAGTAATACATCACAGAGCTCAAAAGAATCCAGCCATATTTAGCTTCCAAAGTATAATTGAATTAGAGTCCCTAAATATAAAGCAGACGAGCTGCTTGGTAGCTCATCTGCTAATCTTCGCAGGTGCTTTACATCTTATCTGCTAACCTTGGCAGCTCATCTGCTATTATATTATTGATAATATCTGTTACTTTTTCTCTGTATTAGAGATTACTTCGCTAATGTATAAGGGAATACGTTAATTTTTCTCATTATTGTATTAGGAAGACGAGTGGCATATGAAAGTAAATAATGGAAGACGCGCTTCGTTTGGAACGCAGATAACACAGCCGGGCGTGGCGCGGCAGTAAAAACAAACAATAAATAAACAAACCCATACATGGTTCGCGGCATTATTCATTCGCCTTGTACAAGGTACTCCTTGCCTTCCATCTGTGGGGCAGTGCCGTACAGTAGCAGTTGTTTCAGGGATGCTGTTTGTAGTCCATCGCAGTCGCTTCAGCCTCTCCGACGGCGAACCTGTCGGTTCTTCTCCCTTCACTGCGTCTCGGCTGCTCAGTTCTGGCTTTTCGTCATGGTGGGCTTTTTCGTGTCCCAATAGTTCTGGCCAATGGTTCGGGCTCGATTGGCTGCATACCACTCGCTGTTCCCACACCTCTCTGGGAATGCATTGCCGTGGCGACGAAGTTTCATAGCTGCCGCCATTGGAGACGGTGAAAGTACACTGCCGCGTACACCACACCAATAAAATTCGAAGAACAATTGTCGCATCTAAGGTAGCGCGCTCATTTTATGTAGAGTGATGACTCCGGTTGCGTGTTTGGCAGGCCGTTTTCGATTGAAACATGAACAAACACGAAGGGATGTTAAAAGGAGGACAACGACACAAAGCGCCGCATGTGGTGTTGCTCACTTTCGTCCCGTAGTACACGCTGTTATTCCAAGTTTCAATACAGTCAGAAGTCGTGAGGTGGTGCGTACAATCGCGCCACATTCTTCATAGCACCTTGAATGCAACGTGTCATGTGGTGCGAGTGTGCCCTCACATCATTGCCATAATTGTTGCTCCTAACTTCCTGTCTTCGGTACTATGGCTGACAGGCTTGGCCTACTATCTTTGTTGTTAAAAGTATTGCTAGAAGTATTGCTGGAAGGTATTGCTAGAAGGTATTGTTAGAAAGTCTCTCAATTGCGACTTGTGTAATTATTATGCTGAAATTACCCGTATAAAGTGCCTCTTAGGATTATGCTGTCTATTTGAGCATTGATCGATCTGTATTTTAACCATTCAGCAGTCTGTTGTTTTGCGCCCCATGACCGCCTCATTTTTGAACTAAGTAGTTAACTATTGCTTTCGTAGCAATACCCAAGCCTTAGTGTAGCCTAACGCCATAATAAAAATATACCCCGAAATGTGAGGTCTCTGCGTTGACCGGGTTTCTCTTCGCGTTTATGAATAATTAACATAGTCAGCCGGCCTGTCGGCTATTTGGTCGGGCAGTCTGTTTATGGGTCTAGAATGAGCCAAAAAGTAAAGCAAGAACAAAACATACGCCCTCCGCTGGCGTCCAACCACAAAAGAAAAGTGATGCTTCCTATAAAGACAAACAAAAGACGCCTATAATGCACATGCCTGTTCTTAGAACTCGTGAAAGCACATAGAAACTCTCACGTTTGGAAGTGAGATTAATGCTGCAAAGAAAGGTCAGTGTTGCGGCGACGTCAGTCCGTTTGACTAAGCTAGGTTTGCAATACACCAGGAGTGCTTAGGTGCCCCGGAGTTAATTTGGAGTGTGTTGTCGATGGCTTGCTGGCCATTGAGCACACGTTGAAAATTTATTCGTGTTTTGCGTTTGTTGCTGTGACGGCAAGCCGGTGTTGGCCTCGAATGTTGTATTCAGTATAGAAGGCGGGATGGATATTGGGGATAGCAGCGAGTATGGCTGTAAGGTAAAGAGGGGGTATTGAGCGGTAACTGGGACATTGCTGATGCCTAGAGGCTGATTGTTGCGGGTGTTGGAAAGGGGTCAAATTGCATGAGCCTCAGACAAAGTGAAGCTTTTCAATTTGCCTGAAAGGCCCGGAAGAAACTTGATCCAATTACACTCAACGTGAAAGCTGCGAGAAGTGCGGATAATTGATTCGCTACTTTTTCTCTTGTGCTATTGTTGTGGGAAGCTTGTCTTTATCTTCTGTTTCTTTGTGTTAAAGCGAAGCTTTAGTGTTCTTACTGATGTCGTCTGTAACACAAAACGCCGAAATAAAAAAAAGGTACGTTTCCGGTGGACGGAATCGAACCTGAGACCCTCGCGTTATGAACCCGGCATCTATCCAGTTGTTCCCATTCTAAAGAGATATTTTCCCACATGGTATTTATTGCACTGCATGTCAGTGTTGGACATGATAGTTACAACACATATTTACAACTATGTAAACATCGAAACTAGTTGATTACGAGTTGAAAAACCGAACAAAACACGATTAAAAACCATGTACACTTTGTTTAAAACAGGGGCAACAGTGAACAACTAATAAGGAGGGGATTCCACTCAGGGCGAGAATAATTTTGTTCATAGACGTCTGTAAGATGAATGGCCATTTGGCAGAAGTGCGATTTAGAAGAAACAAAAGGCTCAGTGTGCTTATCCAGCATTCGCGTTTTCCATAAACAATGCAGAGCGATTAGCAAAAAAATCAATCATATGGCGCATCACCGCCTGCGGGTGACACGAGATACCGTATACCATGGGGAGTCTATTAAAAGTCCTTCTTAAGAGTTCTTTGGAGGATGCCCCAAAAAAACAGTATGGCATCCTTACAATCTATAAAGCAGTGCTCAATAGTTTCCGGTACATCGTACAGGCGACAGTTCACGGAAGACACAAGTTCCGGTTGTGCAGCGACGTCTCGACAGGCAAAGTTCGGAAAACTTAGACGAGAACCAAGGAATGCGTCACGAGAATGCTTCGCTTTCAACCATCGTCCTCGCTTGACGGAGTGCATGATTTTTAAAGACGATAGCCTTTCTTGGGATACTTAAACCCAGAAATTTTGGTCTGTCTGTATGTCTGTCTGTCTGTCTGTCTGTCTGTCCGTATGTAACTCGATTCAGCCACCCGGGCAAAGTAAAATTGATATTGCGCAATAGTCTTATATACTCACAGCCACATGTAAACGTCTAAGCCCGGTTTATATGTTCATACTTGTCAACTTTTTTGAACAAGAACAAGACATTACGCAAATATAAGACAGGAAATTAGTACACAAGGGATATTTACAGTGTTCCTTTCTTAAAAAATTCACGGATGCTTGATTTTTTGATAACAAATGATATTCTACATCTACTGCAGAAAACCGCCGCCTCCTGGCGGCATATAAAAATCACGCGGCAACAGCAACGAAAGGTTCCACTAGCTAGGTTCCACATTCTTCTTGGAACGCACGTGGAGCACGGCCGCGCGGTTCTATAAACCTTGTAGTCGGCCGCCTCCATTCACGCGCGTCTCCGCCGTACTGCAGCGCTGGCGTCGAGGAACACGGCCTGTAGCAGAGGAACGCGGTAAATTCAAATCGCCTTGCGGAAACCTATAGTGTGTTTACCTTGGGATGAGCGCCACGGTACAGGAACAGCATGAGAGGTGAGCGGGAAAGCAAAGGGGGGCATTTCTTTGGCAAATGTCTACAAAGACTATCGTCTTTGGACGACATTTCCAACGAAAGGAGCAGATACGCGGCCAATTTCTTGCTTTCGTTTTTGCTGCAGTATTACTTTATTTTCTGCGTTTTCGTTTTATTTCTGTGTGCTTTTATTTTTCGGCGTCTGCCTTGACATTTCTGCCGTTTCACTTGAGCCTCCTGAACTTCAACCGCAAGATTCGCTTTCCTTTGCTTGCCTTGACTGCTGCCTGACAAAGCTGGAGATTTGCCTCTCTTTGTTGATACTTCCCGTCGTCGCACAGACGAACCGGTTTTCCGGCATCGCTGTCATTCGAAAGCAAGCGCCCGCTGTCGCTCTAACCGTGCCAACTGATCGTTGTCCATGGGTTGTCCATGGGTTGTCCATGCAGGGTCTTCTGCGAGAGGCTGTTGCGCACTGTCTTGACTAGTTTTTTTTATCAGCCTGGGTGTGGTGGCATTGAATTTTGACTTGTTTTGGTATCAGAAGGATTTGTGACGCCCAACGACATTCCGCCGACGACATTCCGGGCCTCTAAAGAGCTCCGTATTTATAAAAGTAGCGCACCGCTTTTGGTGGTTTTGAAAGACTGCAGTACGGTCTCGTTTCTGTCACGCCGAAGGCGATGATAATTTCGGCTAAATTTTGCTAAGGTTTTCGATTGCGTGATCGATTAGTAGGTACATAAGATCTGCCTATATGAGTCGAAGGGAAGCCAAACGTGGCATTGGAAGTTGCTAATTTATTACTCTGGGGTGGTCCATATCCGCCTAAATCTTTCACAGGCTAGATTTACGAGGAAAGGGTAGGGGTTGTCGATAGTTATGGGTCGGTAGGCGATTTGAAGACTTGAAGACAAGTGCACAAGTTCGCCCTCACTGGCCCCACCGCCATTCTTTGTGGCGGCAACGTCTGGTCATTAATTGTTTTCTTTTTGTATATCATGTACAAACATTTGCAGTCAATCCTGCTTCTGTACATCTTTTCCCACAGCGGCTCAATAAATTTAGCGGAAGTATCCTCTGTGCGTATTCGCCCCCTTTTTCGTTTTTATTCCGTTTAGCGGAATTGTGTTTAGGACTGCAGTCAACGCAAAAAGAGTCATTGGAGAAAGCATAGGGCAATTAAGCTTAATTGAGTTCTGGAGAGTGCTTAAAATCTATGTATGATCTGTGTTATGCAAACGACCCTTAATCCACGCTATGAAAGACTAGCTTTTCGGCAGGCAAGAGAAACGTATAAGTTTAGAACTCACGTGAAGCAGCTTCAAAATGTATCCTTCGGTGAGGCCCCATGGGAACGATGTTATAACCCAGTCACTGCAGAAGCAATAAGGATGAGACAAAACTGGTGCTGAGACGTGCTCACTTTTAGCAATAAATTACCGCCGCCCTCATACCGCAGTACAGAATAAACGGACCCAATAATTTCGCCTTCACCACAGACTGAAAGAGGCCAGTTCATGTTATGAACTTCTTGTTAAAAATACTTGAAAAATCCTTATAATTTCGGCTTCTGTAAGTTAAGGCTGATAAATGCAGGTTGCACGCATTTTTGCGCGTAGTCAGGTGCAATTCAGGCTTTCTTGAAGCTTGCAATGTCGATAGATTGAAGTTTTCAATGCATACTACTATTCCATAGCCGACAGCTTCTACCCGTCAAAGGGGCGCTTAATTGGCGCGCAACGAATTAATTTGGTTTTCTCTTCCACGCTCACTCACGTTGTTAGCTTTAGTCTACCTCTTCCTGCCTCTCGAATTCGTGCAACTGCATACGAATGGGTCCCTTAAAATTTCTAATTTTGTAAATGAAATATAGCGGAATGCCTAGTGGGATGCCGGTGACCAATTTATGCGTACTCGCGGGAGAACCTTTCTTATTTGCGCTTTTTACTCCTTGTTCTCACTGAGCACCTAATTCTGATTAGTACCGTGCGTGCGACCAAGGAATATTAGAACTCTCCGTCGTGCTGCTGTTTCAATTGAAAGTAAGTGCCGAACTCTGGTACGTAACTTTATTTCGAGGAGGTCAATTATCGCATGCTCACGTTTTAAACAAGCATTACATTAATTTTCTTTTTGGTGCTCTTACCTACCGTGCTCAGCCACGTTTGCAGTCGTCCTTTGATTAGAATAGAAAGTGTTTGCTTAAGGATATTGTGATAGTGAGTAATACTTGGCTGCGTCCACATATAAAAGTTACGGAAATAATCCCTCCAGCTTACAAAATTATTCGGAATAACCGCGATGCTCGCTGAGGCGGTGTGGCAATCATCTATAAACACGGGAATGCAACCAGCCGTAATGAAAGACTGCCGGTGCACAGAAAGTGCATGGTGTGAAATAATGCCGGGTGAAATAACGTATGTTGTTGACACAGTTTCTAGACTGCCAAAAGCTCCTGCTGCTTTTCTGGAAGCCACACAAGAATATATTTTCAACAACGTCCCCGCACACGCGCGCGTAATCCAAGAGGAGCATTTAACATGCCCGAAATATGTTGGGATACATTGAAAACAACTTCCGTAGATGTCAAGCACAGCGAGTTATTGTTGTATATTGCTTTAATAATGACTTCACTCAAACCGTAAATGAAACCACAAAAATTGGTGTAACAACGGATTCATTCTTGGACTTGGCATTTGTGAACAACAAAAACGAGCAGCTAGGTTTATTTTGTCGAGATTTAGGCGCACCCACTCGGTTAGCGACATGCTAGCCCAACTTAACCTACCTTGCCTTTTAGGCCCAAGGAAAAGAGCTAAATTAAAATTTCTTTTTATGTTGAAAAATGATTCCCTGAACCTGGACAATCGTGCGTATTTAAAACCTTGGAACGCTCACACCGTCAGAGGTAGTCTGGGGGGCCCAGTTCTCGCAATAAATGCCAGGGTAGACAGTTTTAAATACTTGTTCCAACCGAGAACAATAGAAGACCGGAATGTACTTTTACAGGCTGTAATTGCTTGAGCCACAGTTAGTCAGTTTCAGTCGCCTTTGCTCTTTTATTTCTCATTTCAAAGAGATTCTTTGCTGTTGTGTTGTTTTCTTTTGCCGGTAGAGTTTCCGTGGTCGTGTTCTTGAATTTCCTTTTTTCCCAGTGTTCCCAACATATCTAAGCACGACGCATTCCGTAACCTTCTTCATGCTCACTTTTTTCACAATAATGTAGCTATCTATTATAACTGTTTTATGTAAACTTTGTCTTTTGCATTTTTGTGCATCAAGCGTCTGTTTACCCATGCGTGCTTATCTTGAATGTGCGATATGTTAGTCTTGGATCGCGCAAGATATAGCACACGTTATCTTTGTATTTTGTGGTTCTCTAGATATGTATTTACGGCCAATTTCTTGTATGATGTTTTGTTTGACTCAGGTTCTTTCTAGTGCTTTTTTGATTGATTGATTGTAGGGTTTAACGCGCCGACGCAACGCAGGCGATGAGGCGCGCCGTAGTGGAGGGCTCCGGAATAATTTTGACCACCTGGGGATCTTTAACGTGCGCCGAAATCTCGTACACACGGGCGTTTTTGCTTTTCGCCTCCATCAGAAAAGCGGCCGCCGCGGCCGGGAATCGAACCCGCGACCTCGTGCTCAGCAGCGCAACGCCTTAGCCACTGAGCCACCGCGGCGGGTTCTAGTGCTTTTTTGAAAACATTGTTAATTTTGCACTTTTCTTATGTACCCCCCTTACTCAATGCCCTGTCGAGGCCTGTGGGGTACTTTGAATAAATAAATAAATAAATAAATAAATAAATAAATATCTCACGAAATAGTTTCTTGCATTCCGCTGCCGAACACTTGCAGCTTCTTTGCCGCTTTGCGTTAGCACAGATTGTACAAAGCATTTTCTTCGCACACTTTTGTTCAGCATTTGTTGCTTGTCTGCATTTGTCGGTATAGCTTCGACACTGTGTGGAAATTGTGTCTGTGGCTAAATTTTGGACTTTTTTTTTGCATATCTGGACTAGCGGGAACAAAACGGCATCCTCGTAGTGGCGCAATGAACAGTGCTCATGGTCCCTCACGTTACAGGATCTCTCAGACGACGCAGCGGAATGGCAGAGTAGGGCTCACACAGTCAGACCGCGCAGAGACGTCGAGCGTGAGGTCAAAGGTATTGCTGGAGGTCTGCACCAGTGCCCAAGCACCACGTTTTTCTCTATACAATGAACGTAACGCGTATAGCCCTTGGCCATTCGCCATTGTAGGTCAAGACGAATCATCATGTACGAGGACAGTATTAAGATGCGCAGACACAACGCCCTTTCTACTGTCGACCAGGGATGATTACGCCGGCACTTATGTTACTTACGTATGCCTACCGCGGGAGACGTCTCAAACTGCCAAAGAACATTGCTTTTTCTCTTTGCCAATTAATCATTACAGTGCTTGTCTTTGTGCGTTTATTGGCACTCGATTCTTTTTCTTTCCTGTATTGCTTTGCACATGCCAATATTCTGCAAACAGCGTCAAATACTTTATTTGTTTGATCGGAAGTGCTGCAACGGCGTTGTAAACAGGCATGTGCTCTTTTATGTCCAATAGACATCTGAGACATTGAGCTGCAAAGACGAAGGAAGGTTTTATACTGGCAACGGCGCCAGTTTTTCAAATGCAGGCGAAAAACGAGAAAGCCCGTCTGTTGCTAATTTGGCTCATTGAACATCTCGTTGTGTTAAAATTTATTTCAAAGTAGCCCACAAGGGAGCCTCTATAAGCCAATGTGTAGCTTTCACCCGAAAAGTACAACATTTGAAAAAAAAATTACTCTAGTACGCGTACTGATTAACTGGTTTAACGTTGCCCCGCCACGTCACTTTTTTCTCTCTTTGTGATATTGGTGGTTCCTCCAAGGTTTATATCCATATGGTTTATTACGCACATGTGTATTTTCTGCATTCAAAAAATTATCCGCCTCAAATAGCCTGCTTCCGGTGAGAAACGTTTTGCTCATTGGGGGCTTTAATTTCAATGCAGGACACTTAAACCCAATGAGTGGCCGTTCCCTTATGCTGCGAATGTCACACCGGCGCGAAGTTGGCGATCCAGAGCAGGACCTAAGCCCCTGTTAATTTGTATTGCTTTTATAAGGTACCTTTACAATCGCAGTGCACAGAGGTATACTGATCTTCTGTGTTGAAGACGACGAAGTTACGTTACCGTTTCTGCTTCATAAATGTGGCTACTAGCACTTCAAACTTCGGAGGGTTGCAGGCGCTGTTTCTTTATTGCTGCGTGAATAGCGCCCTTGCTGAGGAGCCTTTTAACCATTCTGAATAAAGAAAAACCTTTAAAGTACTTTTCTAATCCCTTGTTTATTTGTTGACGGGCAGATCAGATTGCTTGGTGAGGAAAGCAAGAAATTACATTGAAAACATTTTTGGTAAACTCAAGAGGAAGTAATGCGGGGTTTTTACTTTTTTGATGGGTCTATCTGCCGATGCTTTTATAGGCAACCTGAGGAAACAGAGGATTCTCCATTAAAGGGGCCCTGAAAGGCGTTTTGAGCACACTAAATTGACTAGCGCAATCGTTAGATTGAGTCGTCAACATCATCTGTGCCAAGTATTACTCTTTTACGCGCAGCGGAAAGCTCACACTTTTGTTGCAAAGTTTGTCGCTTTTTTTCTCACCCTTTCCTTCGTGTTTTTGGACGCCGCCATCTTCACATGTCTACATCATCGATTCCCAGATGTTCGTCATGAGCTAGACATCCTGCTATTGGGCGGCTTTTTCACGCACTTCCGGCAAAGAGATGAGTCGTCTGCTCAGTGTCGGCTCGCCGGCTGATCTGCCAGCGGAGTGCCGGAGTGCTTGGACATTTTACGACAAACGAAACAAGTGTAAACAAACGCTTAACCGTTTGTATTGAATGCAACAGGGCCATAACACGACATGAATATTCTCTTACTTGAGTACGTTCCATAAAGAAAGCGTTGAAGCCCCGTGGCACTTCTTTCTTGCAATCGCAGAGAACGCCCTGAGCCGAATGCCCGGGTTTCACGCATACATTTTATTCAACTTCCAAACAATCCAGAGATGCGTTTCGAACGAACACAACGTCACAACATGCGTTGCAAGTCCGAACCGCGATTGACAGACGATGGGTTGCCTCCTCTAGCCCCTCGTAAATTCGGCACTCACCTCGCGCGCGGTTTGCGGGGACGAACAGCAAGTCACTTAACTCTGGCGCACAAGCCGAGATGGCTTTTCGCCACGCACACTGCACATACGCCCTGCGAGGTTGAGTCGTACGCCGCTTGAGAAAGATAATCCAGACCATGGGAAGCACTATCCACCCGCAGAAGCACAACGTCGCATTTCATCGCGAAACAAAGGCGTCACAACACACACACCATCGCCTCCTGTAATGCCAAACGCATCTCGCACTTCCAAATGGGAGTGAGTAGTATGCCTGCAGTGCCCATATGCCGCGAGGTGGGGCCCGAAGCTGAACCGGGATCACGCAACCGTAACTGACTTCTAGAGCGGTTTGTGCCTTGTTTCTAGGGCAACCGATGTTTGATATTGTCAAAGAAATAGTGCTCGCTCCAGCGCTAGAAAGCTCATAGCCGCGGAGGAGCATGTTTTGCCAATGTTGCCGCTCTCCACCACGCGTCGCCCCAAGCTGAACTGGCGTTTTGTGCACGGGTTCTGTATCGGTTTAAAATGTCTTTTTCACATGCCGCCGCCAGGAATTACCACCGCCACAAAATAAGACCCGGAACCAGCGGGGCCACATCTGATACGGCGCTTTTTGGATAAACAGTGCGCTGTGCATCCAAGGGAGCGAGCGCAGGATCCTCCCCGTGCGGCTGCGAGTTCGCCGCCGATAAAAGAGTCGCGTGCCGCCGATAGCAAAGTTCTGCAGCAACGTACACCGCGAAAGGGGGCCAGGCCGCCGCACACATGCGGCCAGATTTTTCGTTCGCTTTTCCAACCTTGAGCGGAGAGCGGGATTCATGGTGTCAACAAAGCTTGCCCGTAGGCGTATTTCCAAACAATATCCCGTAGGGGCCCAGGCCGACCACACCCCTTAAGCAGGGGCGCAGCCCATGAGGTTAAAAAATTGCAATTTTTGAACCTCCTTGGACGCAGCACGGTGACGTCTCTACATATATGTGCGCAACTCCATGCGAGGTGGCTTTTTTCTTTCCCCCCCCCCCTCGTTTCGGCTGCTTTGCGGGTGGCCGATGGTTTGGCTCCACGGGCAACTTGTGTTGTACTATTTATATTTTTATTCCTGCTATTTCTTGTTTATACATTGGTATACTTTTTTGCGTGGGTGTGGCTTACAGTTCAGGCACGAGTTGTGACACAATGCTGGCAAATTAAAAGGCCAGACACTACAGAAATATATATATGTGGTAGCTAAAAATGCGTCGCAGGAAACAGGTACAAACTGCTCATCTATACCCATCAGTGGATCTCTAAAAGTGACAATTTTTTGCCGCTATTTGTACTCCGAGATTACTATCGTAAAAATAGTGCGCCAAGGAGATAACTTTTTTACTTAGTTTTATCTCTGCTGCGACTGCCGTGACTTCAAGCTTACGGGCAACTACTCATTAGTCCCAGCGAAAAGAATATACGTATCTGAGTGAGTGTAACACTGCATTAAATGAGAGGCCATGGGGCCCTGGGGGAGCAAGGATGAGGAGAAAAGGGGAAGGTCACACTCGCACAATGAACACAGTTGCAGTATTGGGGTCCTAATCGCAAAATGAACGCATTAAAGTCAGTCAGTGGCAGTAAAACGCACAGTTCACTCTTAAATGTACAGTTCACACTGTGGACAATGCGGGTCACACTGAAAACACTGCACGCTGCAGACAGTTCACATTGTATACCGAACGGGAAAGTCGGCCAGGCTGCTACACCGATTTGGAGAGTCTGTTTTCAAGGGCGTACTCGGTAATTGCTTCTATTGCGGTGGGATCGTCACGGACCAGACTAACATGTTCCTGTTCAGTCGCAGGGGCGGGACCTAGAGTTAAAAGCTGGTGGCGATTACGGTCGAATAATGGATAGAGCCAAATTAAGTGGTAACGATTTGGTGCGCCTTCCCGATTACAGGGGGGGGGGGGGGCGTCAGCGCCATTCGGATCCTGCTGGAGCTGTCTATTTATAAATAACATACCTTATGCAGCAAAATCTCTACGTGCATGAAGCACAAATGGTTAAAAAAAACTAATCGACATTGGCAACAGCGTGAGTGGTAGCACGCATGATTACTGATATCAAAGTCGGCCTGGTGGCTTCAGTGAAGAGACTGTGGTCAATAGCCCTGTACACAAGACATATATCAAACTCCTCCAGTACTTCAGTTACTGTACAATCCAACTATTACTTTGCCCTTGGTTGGTATATATTTTCGATATTGTTTCCCTAAATTGTTATGACCAGCAGTGCCAATTATGCAGAATTCATGACCGAGTGTAAAACGTGTACGTTTGAGCTGGTGTCTTTCTTATCAACGTATCACCCTTGCAAGAACGATTCACACCTTCCATTGCTGTTAACAAAATGTCAATGTTTTCCTTAGTGGGACTGTTCCTGATAAAGAATAATGCAATGAAGTTATTGTTAACGAAATTCAATGTAATAGTGCTTATGAAAGTGCCAAAATGTAGCAGCTCATGCAGCTGTAATATTTCACAAGAGTAGGACAGTTTGTAATTGTAGTCATGGGTAATTGGCTGCCTTTCTTGTAATCCTTACCTGCAGCACCGAATCGTGTTTTCAGCTGTGTATATAGTGAAAGAGGACCCAACTTAATTGTATACCCTTCTGTGTGCTGTAGAATGAGCTATCAATGAGGGTGTTTGCTTTACGGACCGTGTATAATTGCTCCATGCGCGTGAAAGCGTCCATCCGCGCGCGCGCACTTCGAGCACCGAGTCGAGCGCTTATTTAGGAACACGATCGGAGGTCAGCGTCAAGTTGCAGGTGCGCAAGAAGAGCGCGGAGAGATCAGGGGCTCAGGTACAAAAGGTTAGCTTCTACCACATGTGCGTCAGCTTCCCCAGCGCCGCAGGCCAGGCCCGCCCACGGAGCGAAACCATCGAACGCCTGCCAAGCAGTCGAAACGAGGGGAGGGGAAAAAAGAAAAAATCCACCTCGCATGAAGTCGCGCACATATAGGTAGAGACGTCACGGTGTTGCGTCCAAGGAGGTTAAAAAACTGCAATTTTTTTTAATCTCTTTGGCTGCGCCCCTGCTTAGGGGGTGTGGTCGGTCTGGGCGCCTACGGGATATGGTTTGGGAATACGCTGACCGTAGCAGACGGCTGTGTGAGCAGCGCAACAGCGGAAGTACGTCACCGCCGAGGAGCGCAGCATCATGGGAGGGAAGGCTCGCTCGCCGTCAACAGCGGAGAGTAAGTTGAAAGGAGGAGGAAACGCGGCGCCACGATAATACGCGGTTTTTGATTTACGATTTCTCAGCTAATACTCATCGCTTCAACAAAATTTTTGCGGGAGGAGATTGCTAATACATTGCTTTATTTGGTTACATGTACATCCACGCATCGGCGGAAGGTATTTCAGGACACCTTTAAGCTGAAATGAAAGGGGTTGGGGGGGGGGGGGGCATTGAAGTCTCTCAACGCTGCCTATTTGAATACAAACTGCACAGCAGCCGTCCTCAAATCATATTTGTTTAGCTTTCCTGGGCACTACCTGTCTACCTGCATCAAGCAGAAATACATGATGAAAGTCGCCTTAAAACAGCCGTTAGAAAAAAATCTCTCCGATTTCTGAGTAATCTCTTTTAAAGTAAAGCTTTACTACTTCCATCCAGTGATTTCGTGGAGGATACGCTAATGACTTTTTGACCGGAGGCACACCCCTCGAAGCACATCGCGTGATTCGCCGGGCCCGACGTCTGCGCTGCGCACAAGGCCACGTTTTCAGTGGTACTGCGGCGAAAGAGCACAGGTCACCAACGCCGCTGCAGCCGAGGCAGCCAACCACCCCCACAGCCTCCCATGCATGCGGCGCTGGGTCGTCTCGGGCAACGTGACTAGTCTCACTCCCGGCGAAGACAAACGGTGCGTTCGCCGTGAATGAACGCCGGGTTTGCCGCCTTCGCCCCGGTGAACGCCGCGTTTGGCCGGCCTCCTTCTGTGAGCGTTGCACGGAACCAAAGAGCGTTGAGACGTGGACGGCAATACATTTAGATCAAAGGTTAATCAAGCGAAGCCAAAACTCAACCAGACTAAGCCAAGCTTTTGCTTTGCATGTCCAAGGTTAGCTTAGCTAAGCCACAGCCATTTTTATTGCTGTTTTGTCATAGACATGCACGAACGTACGCACACATACCACACGCATCCACAAATGCACCCCCCTGCAAACACACCCGCTCCTCTGTGGAACAAAAGTACGTGCTACGCATAACTACGTGCTGCCCGTATTTTAACGTTAGTATGTTGGAATGTTGACCTTCCCACAGGGCAATACTTCTGAACGAAAAAGCCAGGCTAAACACAAGGCTAAAAATTTTTTTTCATATGGTCACACGAACTGAGGACTCTAGCGGGGCAGATTCAATTTTAGGCTGTGTGAATGAACTCAGTTCGAAAAACGTTGCCAAGATACAAAAATATAATTCGTGAGTGGCAAACTGAATATTGCAAACTGGGGAGACATGAGATTTAAACAAGCGACTTAGAGAATCGCAGACTTTGTTTTTATTAATTCAAGCTAAAAATGATCGACATAAAATGCCTCTTCAAACAGATGCTCAGTTGCATTGGTAATCCTCTTGTACAGCATGTGACAATTCAACAAGAAAGTTTTGAATTTCAAATATTTTAGCCACTCTCTCGGACATGTGGTGTTGAAGGACTTTGGAATATTACAACTTGCAGCCGCTAAAATTTTAACAACGAAGCTGTTTAGCAAATCGTATTTTTTGTTCCCCCCGGTAAAAATACCAAGAGAGCGAGAGAGAGACAGAGAAAGCTCTTTATTAGAAAATAAGGCCGATCCGTTTGTCAGAATCTCAACACTAATATGCTACTCGGCGGGGGAAATGGTAGGGGAGGATAGGAAAGGCCCTGTAGATAACCGGCAAAAAGAAAGAGGAGAAAAGACGTAAAAAACAGACAACGTGCAGCTCGTGCAAAACAGCTCAATGAACATAACGATCACAGTAGTATTTTAAATCATTTCAGTGACGCGGATCTCTTCCAGGTATTCAAATAATGCCACTAGTGCTTTTCGTTCAGCTGAAGGGGAAGGCCAAGGACCGAGGAGTACTTTTAAGCTGAATGGTCTTTTGCGTAGGTGCTCGATCTCCAGCACGACACTGCACACTGCCACTGTATGAGCGGGACAGTCAAACAGTACGTGTTCCATGGTTAGCGGCGGTCCGCAGTTATCGCAGTGAGGATTCCAGGCGGCACGAAGTCGAAACAGGTATGATTTTGTAAGCACCGCGTTAAGGCGTAATCGGTGGTTGATGTTTCTAGTTGGCGCAGAAGTCGCTCTGGCAGATTAGTCCTGATCTCGGGGTGTATGTAGTGCAGAAGGCATAATGATGCTCTGGAAGAGACGCGAGACGGTTCTGCTCCATGAGAACAAGTGCCTTCGTCAAAGCTGAGGCATCATGCTGCGAGGTGGAAAGAAGACGACGACGACGACAGGAAGGCCGATGTGAAGGAACAACAACAACAACAACTACATACCCACGCAGTACGCGTGGCGCAGATGAGGGATGCGGGGATTGCCTCTTAGTGTGGCTGCGCCGAGAAAGAAGCGGCAAGGCATACGAGGGGAGAACGTGGACCAATAAGAGGGGGCACAACCGAAGAGCTAGGGAGGCCAGGAGAATGGAGGAGAACGCCGGGAGGAGTGGACGGAGTAGGATGGAGGACCGCGGCGTCCAGGTTGAAGAATCGAAGCTCCTCGGGTTTTCGGGACCCTAGCCTGAGAAGGGTCTACCAGGTGGCTTGGCATCCTAGGGCCGAGGCGCGACTGACTCGTGGAGGCGCGCAAAGTTCGCGCGCTCCATTGTTCGACAACCCGCTTCCTGCTGCCAGTCGTCGCACGGCAGTGGCCGGTTCCGTACCGCATGCCACTACGGGGCGCCCGATCGTGAGCGGGTGCAGGGCAGACCATTGTCAACGAGGACAACTGTGCCTGTTCCATGTCAACGTTCCGGCGTGTGTGACGCCGTCGTCATACCACCGCAACGCCACACCCCGCGCCGTCTCCAGCACCCACGAAACCCCGCGGACAACGCCTCATCGCGCAGAACAGTTGGTGGGGACTTTTCTGTGTGCTTTTTGTAGATTCGGTATTTCTTAGAGTGATGTACAAGTTGTTTAGCCTTGAGTTTTAACTGACTTCCGTGTGCGCGTGTTTGGTTTAAGGATATATGTTCTTGCGCCGTTGTCAAGTGCTGTCGTGTAATTATCGACACTGTGGCAGGTCCCAGTCGTCACAGAATACCTGAAAAGAACCTTCGAGGGAGTTTCCTCTCCCCATACATGCTTAGTGAAGAATACTTTCCTCATAATATGCATTTGAAGGCCCCTGTGAGCTGCTTCATCTAGCTTCTTGTTCCCTGGAACCACACAGGTATCTGGAAGCCACTCAAATGTCACTTGGTGTCCAGTGTCTTTGGATAGATGGTGAATGTATGTTATTTCACGAGAGAGGTATTCGCAAAGGCAGAAACACTAATTGGGTTGTTGGCTTTGGTGGGCTGCTCTGAAATCTGTAAAGATGATCCATTGTCCCTTTGGTTGGAGGATAATGTACCGGGTGGCTTTTTTGACAGCGTGAAGCTCGGCTGACATAGATTGCGTTAACCGCACAAGGCGATAAGACAACCGACGTTCTCTCAGTGAATGAAATAAAGATCCAAGAGTAACTGCACTCAAGAGTAAATGGTCCGTGTGTAAAAATTTGTTTTGTGACTTAGTATATCCGGGTTTTGTGGCCAAGTGTTAAATGTAAGAGGACGCTTTCAGGCATATTCTCCAAAGAATCAATTGCGGGATGCTGCGTCTTACATGGAATGGCGAAAGTGTCCAGGGTGGGATATTAGACGGCCTTTAATTTGGTGCCTGGAAGGAAATGGAGAGATGCAATGTCTACACTGTTTGACTAAAATTAGAGTTGTCATGTGCTATCATGCGCCTTAATATATGGGTTTTGGCGTGCATCCATCCCGAGTGCACGTAAACTGTTCACGCCCCTGTAGACAGCTTGATATCCACGCGTAAAGTTTTCCGCCGAAGCCAAGATCAGCAAGCGATGCTAGGATTGCATCAGGGAAAACTGAATCGAATGCCTATTTTATGTCCAAGAACACTGAATGGAGATGTATCGGTAATGCAATTCTTCTAGAGACGAAACCAGTGAAATTACGTTGTCGATGACTGCTCTATTCTCGCGAAAACCGTTCATCTTAAGTGGATAAATTGTTGCTCTCAAGGTGCCAGGTTATTGTCCTGAATATCAGTTTTTCATAATTTTACCAACACAGCTTAGCAAAGCTACCCGCCGGAAATAATCGTACCTCGTCGGGCATTTTCCAGGCTTCAGGATGGCCAATAGCTTCGCTAGTTTCCCTTCAGAAGGTACTGCGTCAGCGAGCCAAATTGAATTGGGGTATTCTAGAAGACGTAATCGAAAGGGCTTGGACAGGTGAGAAATGGCGTTAGGTGATTTCATCTTGACCATGCGAAGAACGTTTTTTGGCACCGGAAATGGCTGCTTTGACATCTTGCACGGAAAAGGGACATCGATGGCGGGGCGAGCAGCTGGCGGTAACCCGGAGGGGCCACTTGTAGGTCATGTCGGAGGTACTGATCTTGTGGTACTCTTCAACTGCTTCTTTCGAGGAAATACCGCCGCGCAATGATAACGCCCCGAATGGGTACAGCTGCTGAACAGTTGCGCGCATTCCCATACCAACGCCCCAAGTGCGCGATAGGGGCTTGATTGATTTGATTTTGATTTGATTGTGGGGTTTAAAGCGCCGACGCAACCCAGGTAATGAGGCGTGCCGTAGTGGAGGGCTCCGGATTAATTTTGAACACCTGGGGATCTTTAACGTGCCCCGAAATCTCGTACACATGGGCGTTTTTGCTTTCTGCCTCCACCGTAAAAGCGGCCGCCGCCGCCGAGAATCCAACCCGAAACCTCGATAGGGGGTTTGAGGATGTCTAGTTTTGAGCAGAAATCCCGCAACCACAAAGGAATTGCCGAGTGCGCGCACGTCAGTGCGGGCCTCGCGGCCACCAGCCGGAAGTTAACAAAACAAAGGAAATGCCTAGCGCTCGTGGTTGAGTACCTCACGACTACTGCCCAGCGTCACCTGCGCACGTTTGTCAAGCCAAGCATACCCACTTAGGGAGATTGTCCAAAATTACGGCGACTGCCCGGCAGTTAAAAAAAAAACAAGAAATGCCGAGCGCTTGTGTGAGTGTGTGCCTCGCGGCGACCTCCCAACGTCCCAGGCCCACGCTTGCCAAACCAAGCACGCTCACTTAGAGAGATTGGCCAAGACTGGCCAAAAATATTACAAAAAAATCTCTACCGTTTCCTGTAATCGTGGGAACACTCCCTCGGAACGAGAGAGACACGTCACAGCGTCGCCCCTTCCAAGGTGATGTTAAATGATTGTCACTTAAAAAATGAAGCAAGCTCACAATTTGGGCAAGAATCATGGAGTAAAGGTCGTTGCGGGAGCGCATTAGAAGCACATCGACTGCAGTCGTGGACTTAAACCTTGTGATGATCGGGAAGTTTGCGTGCAGCTTTGCTACCTTCAAGCCTTACGTGTTAGTCTGAGTTTCCTGCATTTTGTCTACTTACAGCAGCTTCAGCAGGGCATTCACACTCGCTCAGTGGAAATCAGACTAATAATCCTAATGGAAGCCCGCGTAAATACGATTTTTTCAGCGAAAGCTTTTTTAGTGGGACCTACGGCGCCCTGTCAAAAAACTAATGCCTTTCCTTATGGAACTTTTGGTCGACCGAAAAGCTCTAATAAATCTCTGGACACAGGGCGCATGCCTGAAACCGGGCTTCCATAACGTCGAAACGGGTATTTGAAAATCGCGGAAAGTTAACGGCTCTAAATAAGACAGTACTCGCATCGATCATAAGAAAGTAGTACAATAATAAACCCTTATTTCATAACCCTCGTATCGGTGTACATTCGCATCCTTTGTAAATGCGCTTACTTAGTACGCGAAAAATCGTCGCAAAGATTTGTGATTGGTTTGCGGTTAAGCTTTATGAAGGTTTGATGATGGATTCTGCGGGCTTTCGACGTAGTTCTGATACCAGGCCGCTTGCGCGTATTTTCGCAACTTTCTTTAGGAAAGAAGGAGAAAGTTTATTCTTGAATACAGGTGCCCTTGTTTAAGGTGGTCAGGTAGTGGTTCGTAACTGTAAAATCATATTGTGGCGATGCTGTCTGTATGTAGTTCCCTTCAACCTGTGCTAAAACAAAAAGAACGTTTTTTTTAAACGAAGCAATTACCGCAGGCAAGCCACAAAGCACCATCTTGCTGTCCAGAAAACGGGTCTAGCTTAATTTATAAAATGTCGAAAACACCACAGACACTGACAAAACAGGATTGAATTTTTTTCAAGGTAAGCTGGAATACCTCTATTAAACAACTGCATCAGGCACAACAAAGGTGGAGTAAGAAAATATTAAACTGTTTGATTATTGTGGAAGGAGGCTGTCATATTCTATCAAGATTGGCATTACGTCATCATTGCATATTATTGAACATTAGCAATCTTAAAGCTGGAACTGCAGGGAAGGCAAAAAGCAGCGGGTGTTTCCTTCCATAAAAATGTTCCCCCGGACCGGCGTGTTAATCGTCTTATACGCACAGTGATAACGCCTGTGGCCATGTTTGGGAAATTGCAATCTTTTTGCTTGTCGTTAACAATATAAATCCACCGGTGGTTGCCTGAACAATCTGGATGTACTAAATTTCAGTGCTGGTTACCACTTCACATGCTATCACTAACAAAATATACCTTTTCAGAACCCAAAGCGGTTCGCCCAAAATTGCAATATTACCGAAGTTTTGGCACGCATGCAACGCGATTCACAAGCATCAATTGTGATTTTTTGGTAAGGTTCTGATGCTTGTACTGTTATCAACCATTGCAGATAACTCGGGAGTATCCCTCAAACCCTCATAAATTTCGCTTCAATTCACGTTGTTACTTCAATGACCCACGTTTAAGAGGTATCAAGAAGGTTGTGTGACAGAAAATACAGCAACAAAGAACGTCTGCAGATGGAAAACAATACTGTGACGTTTTCTGCAAAGGCTGGACGCGTGGTAGCTGCATCATTAGACAAAAAGTCATTCTATTGTTCAGATGAGCGAAGAAATCCCGAGACAGCAAATGGGCTACAACGAACATGTGAGTTCTGCCAATCTTGCGCGAACAACGCAATACTGACGAGGGATTGTTGGGACATTATTTTATTTAGGGTTTGTGAGGGTTATGGCGTCGTGGGAGATGTTTTGAAAATGTGCGGTGTCGATCGGAAATACTACTTCAATATTTATTGCATGTCACTGTGAATAGCATTCGATAATTTCTGGAGCGCCAAAAACAGGTAATACGACCCTTTCAGTTCTTTCGAAATAGTTGGCTCTCAACGGTAATTCTACCAAGCATATAATTTTTCTGCACGGCCTGCACAACTGTCGACAGTTTGTTCTACAGAAATGGCTATTGTCGAAGTACACTACCATTACTTTCACAGATTTAGGCTCCGACGCTACAACTGGGGTATGAGGTCCGCCACAGGGAAACCACCTGAGGCTTTCAACGAGGGTGGAAATCCTGACACATAGCTTTTTTACGTTTATCTCCGTCACAAAAGCGGGCCCGGGGCCAGTGTCAAACCCCGTACCCGTGTTCAACAACCCAACACCATATCCGCTGAGCCGGCAAGGTGGGTATAATTCATTTTGCAGCACTACAATGAGCTCGCTCCGGGACTGTCTACGTGCTAATAGCGGTATGCTGAAGGCAATCGGGTGTGCTGCCTCGTGAAACGGATCTGAATCTTTGCAGCCTGAGAGCTCGTTGAGCTGACTACTGCTATATACAAAGGCGTAAAACAGCAAGGGAAAGCCACTTTCTACAGAACTACCGCCCCTTCCGCGTGCAGCCGACGTCGCAGGGGACCTTAAGCGAAGCGAATGAAGCAACCCTTTCAGGCTGTTGACACAGATGCTCCTTTCAGGAACGGAAAGGTATGAGTGGGAAGTGCTTTCATCAATCAATAGTTCTCTCTACAAATGAAAGCAAACATTCAATGCGATATGACACATTGGCTTCTTTCACAGCGCCGTGTACCAGCCGCTGCGATCCAAAGGAGATACGGGGAGACTCCAGCCGTTCTTCGCCGTTTTGGATCCACCGGTCTTCCTTATCATCATTGCTGCCGATGGCCACCATCCGTAGAGGTGTGCGCCGAGACGTCGGCGTGCCGCCGCCGACTGTTCTGGCCGCGCCGCCGCCGCCGACACTAACTGATCGGCGCGCCGCCGCCGCCGCCGCCGCCGCCGCCGACGTATTGTTTCGGCGTGATCGGCGCGGCATTTACGTATATAGAATAAAAATGACTTTTAAAAATTAATCCAGCTTTGTTTGAGATTTCGTGTTTTGTTCAAATTTTTTTTCATGCCTCGGGCATTTTTCAATGTCACGTAGGAGAATAATGAAGCAACAGAAAACAAAAGCAACCCTGCTCTCCGCTCATCTGCGCATGCGTGTCGTCTCTAGCCAGAGCAACGTGGGATTGCCTAACTACTCTTTCGCGCGCAAAATGGCGCAACGAGAAGCAGCGGCCTCTGCTACGGTAGCCACGGCCTCGAAACGCCGGAATGACGGCTTGACGGTCGCGTGTACTGAGGTTGCGGATGGAATCGGCGACATATCTGCAACTTGTTGCGAGGAAGAAATTCCTGGCCCCGATGTGTTTAAGATGCCGATTGGAAGTTTTCGGATTGTTCCTTTGCATTCGAAGGGGAAGTCTAGTTTTGTTTGGAAACATTTTGGACGCCTAGCATACATCACGGGGGGAAAGCAGAAGACAGTTGGAACGGACTACTACTGCAAGAGCTGCTTGACCAACTCCTCAAAGAAGGAAGACTCAAAGCCTTTCGAATCGTAAGTAGCGCTCCTTTGTTTCTCTAAGTAACTGAACCGTTGGCTGGCGCCTCGTAGGAATTGTGAAATTTGTGAGACTTAATACCGTGCAGTGCGCTCCTCGGCTGTTGTGCTCGCGAGACCGGCTGCCGTTTTCGCAACCGTACATCAGGACGCCCGTCTAGAGTTCAGAGTTCACATTTAGATTTCTTGATTTAGATTTCTTAGATCTTTTTCTGACCACGCTGTTTTAGGTTGTCATGGTTGCTGTTTTTATTTCAGAGAACTTCGAGCTCGTATCGTTGACCCTGAGCACGAGACACATGACCGAGAGGCATACAGGCGCTGCCATCATGAATGAGTTTCAAAGGTGCCTCGAAGAATTCAACATGGTGGGAAAGGAAGTTTGTGCAGTCACTGACGCCGGCTCGAACATGAAGCGCGCAGCGAGTCTCGCATGCACGGAACATCACCTGTGTGTTGGGCACGGCCTACACAACTTGGTCATCAAGGACGGATTTGGAAGCGTCCCAAGACTCCACGATTTGCTGGTCAACTGTCGTGACATTGTGAAGACTGTGCATTGTTGTGGGACCCGTCCATTGTTGTGGGCGGGTCCCACGCAGTACATGCATATTTCAATACCGTTCTCACGTAGGTTTGGGGGAACTCTTTGGTGTTTCTACGCAGAAATGAAAACTTGAAAGTGAACATTTCGACAGACTTCTCAGTTCAGAATGAAATGAAAACATGCGACAGGCTTTTGAAGCTATAAAAATCAACATGCAGATGCCAGCACAGTGCCGGAGTAAGGAAAACACCTAGATACTTAAATTCACCAACAGTTTGCAACGAGTACCCGTCTATAGCGTAAAAATTTTTCGAGGCATTTCTTTTCTTCGTAAAACACATGTGTACAGGTTTTTTTCAGGTTTAATGACATGTGCCGCTTGTGACACCACAGCTGAATGTTGTCCAAATCGCGTTGGATGTAGCGGAACGATTTTTTTAATGGCTGGCCTTTTTTTAATTTGCGGTTCCGGTTTCGGCGCCGCCGGCGCCGCCGCCGCCAACAAAAATTGGCCGTGCGCCGCCGCCGATGAATACCCGGCGCCGCGCCGCCGACGCCGCCGCCGCCGACAAAAAACGACCACCACGCCGCCGCCGGTCAAAACCGACACGGCACACACCTCTAACCATCCCTCCCAAGGGCTACTTCGGTGGCGCCACATTTGTCCGTTCCACTGGAGAAGTCGGGAGATGAACGACGAACTTCTGTTCCCAAACGACGCCGTGACGCCAGGCTCTCGTACGAATGTCGCTGTCAGGATTTCACGTCTCGTACTTCCGCTTTTCCACTCCTTCGCCCTATTCCGGCTTCTAACAAACCGTTGAAGCCAAGACGTGGTTCTGTGTGACCGGTGAGTGGTGCATGTTTATTCTATGTCTCGCTATTCCTCTCGCGTTCGTGCGCGGAAAGCAAAAAGGTGCTGCTCTTGGAGACAACACTATGCCATTCGGAAATTAAACAGTTCCTCCTTTTCTCCCGGTCGTAACATGCAATAAGGCTTGACAGTTACTTCAAGTAGCTGTGGTAGACTCAAATCGGGTGCGATGAAATACTTTATAACGACAATCTAAGAGCCATTGCTTGAAAGATATTGATGTTGTTAACACAAGGGTACATACATAGAATAAAATTCGGAACTTTTATTGCTTTCTTTTGTGCCGCGCAAGGAAATGTCAAACACGTTGACACCGCTACATCACTCCTGACAGGTGTGTGGTCATTAACACCACTGCCCTGATGAGAAATAATTCTGACAGGCATGAATCGTGGAACTGAAAGTGCAAACAAATGCTCTCCATGCAGAAAATGTGCGTCGAGTGAACTCCAAACAGGAAAAACCTACTTGCACAACAGTGAAAACCTGTAGAGGATTCTACACAACGCATGCGCCCTTTGGGCACAGTGTTTTTCAATATAAACAACCTAAGCACTAAGCCAATTTATAGCAGGATGACGAGCAACGGTAACGACGGTTCTCCGAATTTCACCTTCCACATCGGCAGCTCCGTTGTAAAAGGTTGTGCCGCAGCCTCGCCTTAGGGCTTTTCTAACATTACAGACTCGCCAGCCGCGGCACACGTTTGAAGTTTCTTGCTGTTTTTCTCGACTAAACTCAAACAGGCAATATCCTTTAAGGTAACGATTGAGTTCTGTAGCTTTTCTTCGTGTTTCATGTTGCGGGAGGCGCCGTCATTCGCTCATCCTTTTCCGGAGAACTACGAAAGCGTGATGTTTGCGTCGACGTTGCTTTAGTTGGGACCGAGTTAGTTTGGTTTATTTCTTCTGTGTTGCCGATGTCGAAAAGATTGGCATTCGCAATCCGCAGCTATTTACACGTATGATAGACTGAAAACGGTTTCGCGAAAAATCCCCACTAAAAGTCTGAAAGCAAACAGGAGCCATGCGCCAACACGGCGCACGAACTGCCGGAAATTAAACGTGGTGCGCCGTTCTGTCTGAAGCTGTGGAGAGCAAACGGCAGTCCTCCAGCAGAGCCTCTTTCACATAGCTTTACACAAGGCTACTTTCATTTTTTTTCTTGTGGTCTTTTTTGTCTCGGTGTAGGTTGGTCTTGAATGCAATGTTTTCTGCATTGATGGAGATACAAGATGTGATATGTATGGCGATGCAGGGTTGAAGCTATCCGGGCGTGTGTACGCTTGTATACAGATTTCGATGGTGCTTTATGAGAGGGGGATATCATTCACTGCTGTCTCTTGTATGGCATGGTCAGTAAGTGGACCAAGGTTAAAAAAGTGTTGACATCTTATATGCTCCAAAACTTCCCAGGGGCCTTAACTACTATTACAAGTATACTTGAGGTAGGTAATTTTATCTGATAAAACCCAAGGCCCTACTCTGGGTGTTCTCACAAATGTCAAAAAGGAGCGTTGACGGCTGCTTCGTCATCATTTATAGGTATGTGTGGCGTGAAGAGTCACAGTCGCTTACGGGTACCGCTAGTATAACCACTGAAGAGGGAGAAGATATAAAATTAGGGTGGCAAATATTAAATAGAAAAAGAAACAAAAGGTTTTTTACTAAACAGAGGAACGAAAAGGGGAAAGGATAACTGATAAACCTAAAAACGAACAAGAAATAGAGACGAAAACAGAAAAAACGGGGTCAAATGTCAGCATCCTGACAAAATGGTGGATTTATTTAAATCCTTCAAATGGCACATAAGTACAAGGTAAGGTGCAAGAAAAGAATAAATAAGAAACAAGTATTCGCTGTTTATACAGGTAAAGCACACGACTAAAACTATTAGACTTCTCGATGTGGAATCGGGGATATTAACATATAAATCGCTGGGTGTAAAAAACGCCACTCTTCCTCCTGGTTGGGCTTGTAAAAACCCTACGTGGCGATGGAATTTGTGTCGTCATCTCCTGAACAGTAAAATTGAGGCGGCCCAATTCTTCAAAGGTGTCCGCCCACATTCGAGGTTATTATCGAGAGGATATTATGGTGTTGGACTGGCTGGTGGGGTCCGCACAGTTTAAAATTGTGACTAAACAATGGCTGCTCAAATTGAACTAATATTGTCACGCGTTCTATCAAACCCGCATACTGCCCTGCCGTCCCTGCCATTGTAATGTCGGAAAACTTGCGTTATAATTTGTGTTGCATTGTGCGTTGTCTTGTTGTGTGTGTTGACCCTGACATTGTAGCAATGTCTGAAAAGTAAAGATGCTTTTTTAATATTGAACACAAATTTTATGTCAAAGTTGTGCCCTGTTTCTCCACTTGCGGCAGTGTCGTTTTCGCGCCACACTAGTGTATCTTAATAGCTTTCAATATAAGTGTCTTCTCTGAAACCGCGATAATTGCGGTTCTCTACTAATATGACGCCACCGAATATCTCACTTGATATAAATCATTAAAAGAGTCTGTGCACATGGGCCTGTTCTGCTTGTGAATATCAGAAAGAACAGAGAATAAACGGGTCGCCGTCTTAGTTGTCATAAAGAATTGTGACTAAGTAGTGGTACTTAAAGGCTAACATTCACACTTTTAACCAACCTTCTTCTATCAAGAAAACGAGCTTACACTTGTTCGTTGAACAGTTCGTTGTTTTTGCGTAAAACGGGTATACTTACAACAGCAATATGCACTTCCTTGTTTTTTTTTCTAGTAAACTTGCACAACGGAACGGGTACTTCTTATCATGGCTTTCTAATATTCTTTGGGATGCATGCCGCCATATGGCGCTTAATTCTGTTTCACAAAAAAACATATAACTCACGTAAAAGTACAGTGCTGCGATTATGAGCACGCTACGTATATGCTTTTTATGTCTTCAGCTTGTTTTATCCATTTCCTCGGAAATCTGAAATTATTGACACATCAGTTGGTTTATCGGAAAAGACGGGAGCCATTTGGTGCAACCGAACCGAGGTCATGTTCTAGAGTACTATTTCTTGTGCCATATAGAGGCACAGATAACTTTGCAGCTGTAATAAATTGGTTGCCAACACCACTTTTGGGAGCTATTTCACAAAACCATACCGACTTCTGATATTGTAAGAAGCCAAACGTGCCAGGTAGGGCTGTCATATCAGACGCCATGTTTATTATGCATTTCAGAAGGAGTACGACGTGTCTGGTTCTTAGTTAGATTTTTACCCTTTACGTCCCTGCAGTGGTGTTTCAGTCGTTATGGTGCTGTGCTTCTTCACATTGCGTACTTTGTTGTGAAAAAAATTAGAAATATAGCGAAAATTAACGTGGGTGGAGTGTAAAACACTTATCGTACGCACGTTCGGCTTACGGTGGAGCCGCGAGGTGCTTTAAGCTAATCCGTAGCTCCCTGACACCTTAGAAAAAGCAGTCAACGCGTTGTATTAGCGCTAAAGCCCACCTAGGAGAATGAATGGTTTATTACTTCACAAAAAATGCCGAGTCCCAATCTTCCCATTGTCGCAGCATCGTACTTTCAGTGTGGTAATAGAGTGGGTACTGGTTACGTTTTCTGCCCTAGAAGAAATGGCGGCCTTAATTAAACACTGAGACGAAAGCAGTGGTTGTCTATGCAGGACGGAAATGCGGCGTCCATTGGCAACGAAATGGCCGACTGGTCACAGACAGGAAAATCGGCCAATGAGTGGGCCTATACAGTTAACGAACATTTTCGCATGCACAACCGGCGATAACTTGGAGCTGAAGCGACTGTAAAGACAGCTGTGGATGCATGGGTGGGAGATTGCGACGACCCGCATCGGCTGATCGTTCTTACGATACCGGCAGAAAAAATATGGTGCGGGACTAGCGATTGTCTTCATGGCTGTATTCAGCTAGAACACCTGGCCCTGTGGATATAATAGTGAAACATTGTGTACACAATTTATGAACAATCCCTGAAAATGGAGCAGCGAATGGAAGTTTTGTGACGTTGCTTTTTGAAGTAACCGCGAGACTTACAAGATTTGATAGGTCCTTGTTCAGTAACCTGCGCATTACAGTGGCCCTGCGACACTTTTTTCTGACTGCTTTCAAAATCTGAAATGCTTTTAGAATGTAGTAAACAATCTGATACATCACTTGGAATAGAGCGTCACAAAATACCTTGGCTCAGTGTTACTGTTCTACGCTCATCCCACAATTTACAGACTTGCTCCAAAGATATTGCTGTTTTCTGGCCTTCGAATTGTTAGCGCGCTCGAATAGCGTCCTTCCACGTATATCACGGCCATTGGACGACTTTCTTCTGCTTTCAAAGAATTCCATAGCCACTTTAATAAAACAGGCCTTAAAAGCAAAGCAGAAACTGAAAGGCGTAATAGCTGCGACGATCAAATCCCACAGTTCCTCTCCGGGGCGCTGACACCAGTAGCTATTGCATGCACCCGCCCAGAGTTTGCAAAGATTCAAAACATTTTGCTCCAGTGACTTTGCTTGGTCGGGCGAGGATGCGCCGCAATACAACCGACGAAAAGACGACATGGTTTTTACGGCACACGACGATCTGAGCGTGGCAATGGGCGTACGATACCCCTAACAATGTGTCAAACATTTGCCACGAAAAAAGAAACTTTGTTAATGCCCAGCAACACAGGGTGTTACCACGATAATTGGAACATTCTAAATTTTCTTCCCTGAGCGAACCGCTGCTCAGTCCGTGCTCAAACTTCACACGAAGGTCGCATTTTGTGGTTTATTTTGTTTGACACCTGGAACACTCACGGTACTTACCTGTTTATTCTGAAAATAAATAAAAAACGATTTTCGCCTATAAGAACATAGCGGCCGATTTTTATGTGCGAGCCTGTGTAAGCTGATCTTTAAACGATGGCGCCACCTGGGGTATGCAGAGTGAAATGAACGAATGGGATTCACGGTAGCAAGGACCCAAATGGTGCAGCAGACGATCAGCAAATGTCTTTCGTTCCTAGTGTACGAGAATTACAAATAGGTTTACAGCAGCTGATACCAACCATAATAAAATATTCCCATGGTTCATCGTTGCCAATAAACGTTGGATGTGGTTCCTCACCTGCTATCGCATTTTCTGATCGTCTGCTACTGATTTGCCTCCTTGCTACCGTGGAAAGAGTCAGATGAGGTAGCAGACGATCACAAAACCTTCTCTCACATTTTATGATCGTCTGCTACTCCATTTGTATCTTTCCTACCGTGAATCGCTTTCGTCTGTTTCGCTCTGCATACCCCAGGTTGCACCGTCGTTCTAAGATGAGGTTGCGCTGGCTCACATGTCCAAATCGGTCGCCATTTTCCCATAGGTGAAAATGGTTTTTATTTAATTGCAGAATAAACAGGTGCCTACCGTCGTTGTTCTCGGTGTCAAACAAAATAGACTGCAAAATGTGATCTTCCTGTGACGTTTGAGCATGAACCAATCAGCGGTTCACTCAGGAAAAAAAATTAAAGTGTTCCAATTATTGTCGTACCACCCCGTATGTAGCCCATTGTGGAAAACAGCCGGCGTCCGGCAGCCGTAACAAATAAGAACTTCTTCGGAAGCGTTACATAGCACAAAGCGTTCCGTAAAACGAGGTCTTTCATTGCCACAGGCATGTTACGGTGCGAACCTAAACTCGGTAAGAGTGCGAAGTTTGCCGTCGAAGCCAGTATAACACACATGAAAGGAACGGAAGAGCGCAGCGGATCCAGCGAACAGACGTGCAGCAAAATTCATCAAAGTCGTTAACTCCGCAATACTAGGCAGCAAAGACGAGCAGTGACGCAACCAGTCGGGGAGGATTGATGCTATGCGAGGGTGTTGTCGTTTACCGTAAACCCTAAATATCTGAAGCGGAAACAACACTTTCAGCAACGCAAGGTGGAAGCAAAGAGTCTCAGGCATTCGTGATCACATTCATGCTTTCGCATTCACAACGGAAGGGAAAGGCTATGGCGTGCACGGCTTTGTTATATAACTTTGACAGGGTTTGCTCTAACAAAACGTTACGAAAGGGTTCTTCCCTGCGGGAGACTATTTAACCCCCATGACATTTTCTATTAATTCGCTGTGAGTAGCCCTTTGCAATTTCAAAATGTAATTTAGCGGAGAATATTGCGCGGCCGGGATTCTGCGTATATGAGAGGCGCGTATCTTTTGTAGAGTGAAAGTTTGCAAAACAAAACACAGCCCATTGCTGAACCGAACGTCCTTTTATATGATAGTCTTCCTCGGGGTACTTATACGACAAATGTTTGGTCGGTCTGTTTGTCTGTGTGTCTGTCCGTGCCTGTATGTACGTGGATTTCTCCATTCATCTTTCAGCCAAAAGCAGAAACAATTTATGGAACAGAAGTGCATGTCGGCCGAACCATGCAACGAACTGAAACTGGTGGCGTAATACAAGTACCCAATATTTAGGTGCATTTTAGGCAGATGCGTAGATATATAACCGGGAGTCGCCACGTTCTTTTAGTGAAGAATACACGTTACGTTGGTTTAAACTTTAGCAGTGGGTGAAAACATCTTTATTGAGCAACCGAGGGAGGGGGAAGGGCATGCGGTCAGCCTCCTGTGCTCAGCAGGTCCCGGGCCGGCGCCGAGTCCAGGGCTCGTTGCACCAAGGCGAGTTGGCGCCCCGGCGCCGAGCTGTTCATCGCAAACTCCGACTGCTCAAGAGAGGGGGCGTAGATGGGGTGGGGGTGGTGGGAAAAGGAATACACATGGTGGTAGGTGGTGAGAGGGCGTTGCATCATGGGCAGTTATGGGGAAAAGGGACGGAGGTATGTGGGAGGGGATAGTATGGGTGTAGAACATTTCGGTTTGTAGACGCTGATATATGTGAGCTTGGCGGTTGAAGAGACTATAGTGTAGGGGAGGGTCTGTTCTTGTGGTGTATATGTAGTGCGGGATGATGAAGCAGTAGGTCGAGTCCATCGGAGTTAGAAATTGAAGGTTAGACATTAGGCGCCCGGTGGTGTCGGTCTTGCGGATGGGAGTGCGCGGGCCACGCGGGCTGCCATGACCCGCCTCATTCCCTGAAAAGCCAGCATGGCTTGGAGTGCAAATGATTGAAGCTTCTATTTCCTAAGGCAGCGAATGAAAACGAACAATTTGTTAGAAAGAGCGCAGGAGGCCGCACAAAACTAACAGAGCTCCCGCCCGTGCTGTTCAAGGTTCAACAAGAGACAAACAAAAAGGATAAGCACTGCCCCAACAGATCTGCGAGCGAGCAGTGCGGAGGCGGGAAAGTTTAATTGCATTAAACAAACATGAATTTTATTTAATCAAGAGGGGAGCGAGGGAGGGAAGAGCGTTAAAAGGGGTAGGGGAGAGCGGTGAAGGCATTGGGTGGCAGCGACGGCAGACGCCTATCATCTCTCGTACACGTTTCCAGTGAAGGAGCAGACACGCAGCCAATTCCTGGTTTGCTTCACCGTAATTTCATTGCTAACCGAGAAAAACCGCGATAACACACCTTATTAAAGCTTTTGTCTATTCCAATGAACTATTTCGGCATCACCGGACTTTGTAGTGGCCCCGCGCGGGTAAAGCCGCCGTGGCGGTAAACAACTCACGTCTCGGTCAGCTGCCTCCGCCACCAATACAGCACCTTTTCTTCAGCGTAGCACCGATACAACCAAACATAGTTACGAGCACAGCAAATCATCTGGCTCATCTTAGCGTTTTGCGCAGCGCCCGTGATGCACGGCCCCGGCGCCGCTAGTTGTCGGTTGTACAGACTTCCGGGCGGGTAGCGTAATGGTACGTCCGAATGGGGTTCCCTCTTACCTCAAGCACCAGACACACCCACCTTCCTTGCCCGCACAGCGGTTCAGGTTGACATGAAAAATGGCTTCCCCTCTCCAGCTCGCTGGCAAGCTAGATGAGTGCTCGTCTTAGGCTGCCGGACAAACGGAGCGTAATATCTGCTTGTCGCCGCGTGTTAGCAGCCTCATGAGGCCCAGAATGCCATTTTATTCGCGTAAAAAAGCATGAAAACGCTAATTTGTGTATTGTGTCGGTACCTTTGTCGTCGCAAACATAGTGCGATTGCCTTTCAAAGAGTAACACGCCACTAAAAAGATTACAAAGCGAGACACGCGACCGTACTGTGTATCCGGTCTTTTTACGAAAGTGCTTGCCTAAATTTATTTTTTGACTAAATCCCTAAGCCGCCGGGAATTAGCTTGAAACACATACCCTCACTGAATGCTGTGACATCGGCGTTGCTGTCGAATATTTCTTTTTCTTTCTTTCTTATTCTGCCTGTTGCCAGGCATTAAAAAGATAATTTGAGACACACAACTTCGGAATGACATTTAGGAATGTAAGCGCCTTCACTGCCCCGGCTTTCACGGAACTTTTGTATTTTGATTTTAATGGTTTCGTTGTTTGTCCAAACGAGGAAGTGTGTGCGGAGAAGTTAGGCGCGTGTATTGGCTCGAGAGTGGGAACAATATTGAGCGATATTTTCTGCCCAAATTTGATCGCGTCCTGGACACGAACTTAAGCGGCGTTGCTAAAAAAATGTTCTGTTACCCAGATGGATATTTTGGTGTTTTTAAAATGGTTCAGGCCTTAGGTCAACCGTGGATATCTAGCTATTTATAGTAAGAAAGGACATATGGCCGCAATTTTTCTGACGAAGCCCTATAAGATAACTGTGTTCAGTATAGTAATTTCACTTTACGGTTTGGAAAAGAACACGCATGTTTAACGGAGCCATTGCTGGACTTCTCGTCAATTCACACTAAAGTCTTTAGAACGCCATAGAATCATCATGTTTGGTAAGTCATGTGAACATTCTATCAGAACTGGCTTCGATGGGAAAATTCTGAAATTAAGGGGGCTAGATTTGGGGAGTACCTCTTGCCATGGACCTTTAAAAAATTGTAAAATCTTTAAAGGGACACTAAAACACTTACGATAAACGCTGTCCCACTTTCTTCAGTGTCTGCAAGCACTGCCAAAGCTCCAGATATCGCCGCCACGGAGTGCAACGGCATGATTAGCTAGTCGCTTCAGATAGGCCTTCTTGTTTCTGCTTTGCTTTTATGGCTGTCTTTTTAAATTGACTATGGACTGTGTTATCGGATGGGCATAGAGTCGTAATTTTTGGCTTAGGTACAATGGGACTCCCCAATCTAAGTGCTGGATGTGTTGGTTGTCTACGTTCTGGAACATAAGTTTCGGACAAAAGTGAAAAAAGTGTTGGACAGTCTCTTTAAGGTAAAATCTCGCAGTTTGGTTATACGCCTCGAGATTCGCGATCGCTGCGCCGCCTGCCGCCGCTTCTCCGCGGCGTTTGCGGGATTAGCCCTGCGTGGCTGATAGGTGGTCATGCAGTGTTTTAGTTCTCTTTCGCTTCTCTTTGCCTTTCCGCGCACTAAACAACTTGTTATGGTGACGTCTGTAAGCTAACTGTACGTTTAGGGCGCTTAAAAAAAACAGCTGCGTCTTGGTAGAGCGCTCGAACGCCAACAAGAGCTACCCGGGGAGGCGGTTCTGCGCGCTTCTTGGCCGCTCTTGCGGTCGTCGGCGACGGCAGCAGCATATCACCGCTGTCACCTTCGAACACGTCAGCACAAGTGAATTCTATTTATTGTCACCTCGTTTAGACCTGACATTGGCACTGTAAGAGGTTGGTTCGTTTTGCAGCGCAGCAACAAATGCGGCTTTGCTTCGAATATGTACGTCGTAGAAAAATATGTTTCGGGGATGTGATAACCCAATGGCTGACAAAAACTTGTGCCTTTTAGGGGAATATAAGCCACGCGAAAATGTTAAGTACACTCAAAAACTGTGAATTGTCAGATATGTGCCCACTCATGCCTTATAGTAAGAACCAAGGTGATGAAACCACAGGAAAATGAATGGTCTGCAAGTCAGGAATAAATAGAATAGTCGTACGGGAATGAAAACAAAAAACCGAGAGCAGCTTCTGAAATGCTAAAGACGTTTGTTTGAACAACGTAGTATTCACCAGACCAACTGGATGCGAAATGCAGTGGTATTTCGCTAGACATGGGGGGAGGGGGGGGGTGAGAAGGAGGAGGACGCTCAACTATCGTTGTTTACAAATGCGGAGCGAAATTTAACGTTTTCGTAATCACACACACAGGCTGCGTGTTCACTTTTCGTTTGTTTTTCGCCTTCAACGAACGGCTGATCACTCGGCGGACGCATTTTTTGAAGAATACAGGGTAGGCAGTTCACAAGAAATACGAGGTGTCGTTGAAAGAGTTGATTGATTGATTGCAGGGCTTAACGCGCCGACGCAACGGAGACGATGAGGCACGCCGTAGTGGAGGGCTCCGGATTAACTTTGACCGCCTGGAGATCCTTAACGTGCGCCGAAATCTCGTACACACGGGCTCGTTGGAAGAGTGTCGTATATCTGATAAGGGTCTCTGATTTCGGTTTATGCTGATTCTCTCCCTGTGTCATGACGATGTTTCGAAGAAGAGTTTGGTCGCGGACGCGGATTACTCTATAAGCCCATCTTCGCGCTTCTCGTGGAGGATAAATGTAACAGATGAATCTTTTCGAGCGCTCACCTCGGGACAAGACGATCCAGCATTAAATTTGTCGTCGTGTGCTGACTCCGGACTGTAATTTTGCATAATCCATCGTACTTCTTTGGTAAAATGTTTGCGAAATTTATGCCGCATTGGCTTGTTCAGGGTACTAATCGATATCTGATATGTGATATTGGCAGGCGTAACTTGCGTGCTGTCAGGTATGAGTGCTCCGCTGGATTTTGTAGTGCACAAAGTCGATTTACATCATAGTGTGTATGGCCGCAACATGACCATCGGAGGAAACACTGGTTACGGAGACACTGCCACCAAATTTCAGGGCAGCGGAATTGCAATCAGCTGCATGCAAATGCTCGCTTCGGGACGCCGGCCTGGGACACACGCCCGGCTCTCATATAGATCTTCCTAAGATCGCGTCATGAACGTTTATACTCTCGTGAACACACCAGGCTTGCAAACAGAGTGCCTGCTCCACGTTATTCGGTATTTCGAACGCAGACAAACGGTAAATCGCTGTCTTGAACGAGCCCCAAAAGCAACGGCGACAGGGGGGAGCGGGCCGGGGACTCCCGCGCCTGCTTTCGAAACGGGCCGCTAGGGGGATTTCAGTGGCGCCCCTACAGGCCGCGCTCGAGGCGTATAAGAGATGAGGCAAAACTACGGAAAAATATTGCTCTGGTGGCATACACATACGGTATAACACACCGCCTGGAGAAGTAGGTCTGTGTTATGGAGTACAAATCGCTTCAAGTCCCGCAGCACGTTGCGTTCTTTCAGTGGCACAGCAGATGGATGCCTGAAGCGTGGCCGTAACTATGAGCGGCTTTATTGATAGCGACCTGCTCATCGCAGCCGGCGACAATGGAAACCAGCGTGCCAAAAATTGCCGCGTATGGATGGCGCGCTCCACAAGGGGCGGTTAAGTTTAATCCCCAAACTTGCCAGCTTCGCTTCTCTCGCAGTGGGCCCTGCGACTTCTCACATAAAGAGTAGCGATCGTACCAATACATGGTGAGTGTACCGATTACTACCTATAACACCAACCAGCAACGACAATTGACGGCAAAGTGTGGAACCGTTTCTTCGGTTTACAAACGTCAACGGACACAATTAAACAACATTGCCAGCATATGCGCCTATTCGACTAGCGTTTTTTTGTTTTAGAGCATTTTCGCTTATGTAAACATCCGGAAGCTTTGTCGAATTTTACAGTACGTCAAGGATCTTTATTCTTTACTTGAAGCACGTCCTATGCGCGTGGCAAAGTTCGTAGGGACGGCTCGAATGTGAATAGCACCCAAACAGGGCCGTTCTGTGCGTGGAAGCGACGTCGTTCTTGTAGAAAAGCATATTGTTTTTCCAGAGAATGGAGCATAATCGGAGGCGACCTTTCCAGAAACTGCGGCATTTTCACCATAACTGGATCTCCACGCTTGTAGGAGCTACGTAGGGTGGCTTGCAAGCCCAAGAAAAGGCAAACTTGGGTATGGCATCCGTCCCAGGTCAAGGCTTGCGGTGAGAACCGAACGCAGTTAACTTCGGAATGTTCTTTTGAGTAACTACAGCCCTACCGAAGCTATAGGAACCTGCTGAAAGCGAATTGCCCTAATATTGCGCATGTCGGGCTTGCTCAGCTGAAGGCAACAGATTCAATCGCTTATGCTATGCTCACTGAAAGTACGATGGGAAAATATTGCAGGATCTTTCCACATATTTTTTCGGGAAAGCGTTTCTTTTGGCTCGATTTGTCGCAGAAGTACCTGCCTAAGGGCACCATAACCTACAACCTCGGTGTCAGTCTCACTGTAGGTAACCTTTGCTGAATCATTATTCATACTGTTGCTACTCTGCCTCCACACAAGCGGAAGGCCAAACAAGTCTCCGCGAGAAACTTTTGGCGCACGCTCGTTTTTTTTTATTTTGGAATACTCGTGCTATGCGTCGTAAGCCAATGGGAATTGAGTGCGCGCCGAGTGTTTCTTCTTGTTTTTTTTTTTCATTTTTCTTTTGATGTAACGTATGAAACAGCGCGTGCAAAGTGCATGTTCCACTTCATTTGTTTATGTTAGATGCTATAGAACAAAAGTCGCCGAATGTTTTGCGGAAGGTTTACTCTTTAAAATTTACGTGCGCTATCAAACGCGTGCAGCGCCATCGAGCCTGTCGGCAAAGCGTTAGCAGATGTGGGCAATTTTTCTGCCGACAATACCTAGGTCGGTGCGTGTTCGGCTGACGCCGGCAGCGTGCGCGCTTTCACCAGCCCAGCCAAGTAACAATTTCGTGTTAAAATCTTTCTGGAGCACACCGTCGTGCGCACAGAAGATGTGCACTTCCACCAGCGTGAATCTGAAAGGACGGACTACAGCTAACTAAGAGAAAGAGAAAATAACGATGGCAGGCCGAGCACACACGTATAGAGAAAAAAATCGGGGATTAAATGCAGCGTCATTCGGGGGTGTGGCTTCAGAAGGAGCAACAACAACAAAAATAATCCCCCGCCATCTCCACTAACGTGAAACCTGGGACGGTGCGAAGCATGCAGTGTATTAGTTTATTCAAAGATTGTAGGTCTCTCACTTGCCACACGGTGTGCGCTGATTGGGCGCGGGAGAAGCGCCGGGTGGGTGAAGCAATCTCGCTTTTGCTGAAACAATTGGGCCGACGGTGACGTTGAACGGGACTAGAGCAATTATATGAGAGACAGACTGGCCGCAAGCGTCTTCGGGTCACACGCCGCAGCAAGCGTTCTAACGCGAGGAGTTGGAAAACGAGTGTCTCGGTGTTTGGTACCGTGACTACATGAGACGACAAGAGACACCGACAGCCCGAGCCTCTAAGGTGCTTCGCACCTAACACAAAACAAGCAATGAGAATTGCAGCACGCGGAATTCGGCACGGGGAGGTCGCTATCTATTGGCGGTGAGCGCGAACACAGGCGGCGCTGCGAAGCGCGCCTCCGTGACGTCGGCTTAGGGATTCTCGCATTTGTCGTCTGCTTCACTCAGGCTCGCTCTCCCTGCTGTTTTTTTTGCGCTCGGTCAACGTCTGATGCTTGTCCGCACCAGAATTGGCGTGCGGGTAAATTTTTATCATAGTAATAGGCTTAAAATCGCATACACTAGCTCCTGGTGTCAGTTAAAGTATAGTTTTGGATACCGCTACGGAAGAAACATTGCCGGCTTCGCCCCATTCCTTGCGAAGCCGGTCCTGTGCAGAGCGCGAAGAGTCGGAGCTAGGCGTCAGATTCTCAATTAAGCAATCTTTCGAACAAAAGAAACAGTCAGCTGCTAAGCAATAACCGACAACAGCAAAAATGGAAGACCAAAACAAATTCTAGGCCTTCAGGGCTGTTGGCTTTAGCAGAAGGCATTATGATTCCGGGTGATCATATGTAAGGTAAAACAGTTTTTGCAACCATGCCAAATGCTCGAACGTGTTTTGTCACATCACTTTACGTGGTCAAAGCATGAAAGTTTGCCGACATGCACTATGCGCTGAAAAAACTGTAGGTTGAGTTCCAAATAACCCACTGTGTATACAGGCGCGTGCTGATTTTATACCACGCATCTAACCAGTATGTACGTTTATTGAGCAAAACGAGTCATGTATACGTTAAATATACAGTAACACTATGTTTGTTCAGACCTGGAGGGATATTTCGGTACATTTTCCACAACCATATCTTCCCGATATTCGGATTTGCGTTATAGGAAAACTGCACTCAAGAGGAGGATTAGTAGGAGGAGGAGGAGAAAACTTTATGTAACAATTAAATAGAGCTGGTTAGTGGGCTGGCTCCTCAGTCCAGTACAAGAGAGTAAAAATAACTTCCTTCAATTCATTGAACGCCATCCCGAGTAGAATAGGATTTGTTCTTTGCGCCTGGAAGGGTTGTAAAACAACAAAGAGCTACTTGGAATTATTCCTAGGTTTCGATTCTTGTATTATATGCAGGTATACTATTTATTGCGTTAGTTAGCGAGTATATCATGCCTTCAACACCGTAATCATGTCACCATTGTTCGGGTTGAGAGTCAGTTCGTTATGATAACGATATGATTACGATAGAAATGCGGAACAAACAACGTTGCGAAACAAACAAACAAATGCGAAACAAACAACGTTGTTTAGGGCGCGATCGCGGTGGCGTAGCACAAACCTTCTCATTGTATTTGCATGTGAATAAACAAAGCACGCTGCGGATATGCACCTTCTTGCACGCAGCCGTAATGAAGGTCAATTTATGAAGAAGGGAATGTATGCCATAGAACATGAAGGAAATATCCACACGATCTTCGTGAGCCTCCCAAACATCCCAAAACCTCCTAATAAGACGTTTGTGACGGCGCAGAAAAATTAATGCGTTGGGCAGAAAAAAAAGCAAGAAACATTAATCTGATACAAGACAACAACAACGAAAGAAATAGAAGAAAGCCGCTTTATTTCCTGCTGTGCGATGCGCGTGTAGGGGCCGCTGCTTGGTACGTAGCATTAGACTGTTGAGTCTTCATAAGCATCTAAAAAATACTGCAGGGAAGCCTACGCATTTTGAATACTTATCGAGG
Organism: Haemaphysalis longicornis; assembly: GCF_048455015.1. NCBI lineage: Eukaryota > Metazoa > Arthropoda > Arachnida > Ixodida > Ixodidae > Haemaphysalis > Haemaphysalis longicornis. The sequence goes on from NW_027526361.1 coordinate 140,291,514, forward strand.
AGCTCTGATAGCTGATTCTCGCGAATAAGCTAGAAAGGACGAGTTACACACGATCTTCTGGCCGATGCTCTGAAGTAAGTTGTTTTCTATCCCCTCGTGTGTTGCAAACTTGGGGGGATACAGCTTGAAATTCTTCAGAGGCGTCTGAAGCTGGCAAAATAACTGAGTCACTAGAAATACGCTTTTCAACGCACTACAGAAACAAAGCGGGCGATTTCTAGCACAGGCACTGCTGCCCCTCACAAGCGGAGTGTAGCAGACGACAGCGGCGCGAGTCCCTAAGCCGACGTCATAGCCAGGGGGCGCCACTCAAACATCTCACCGCCAATAAAGCCGGTCCTGAGCATGACGAGTAAGTGGTTGGTTATGGCGTTCAACCGCTACTTTACGTGCGCACCGGGTGTTGCAGTGTGTGCAGCATTGATTTTTCTTGTAGCAGAACATTGTTGGCCGAAATAAACGATGCAATAATGTGCGTTTGCAAGGGAATCGATTGTAATTGAAAGGCCTTGCTTCGTCCCATTTTTCATCAAAGTGGCTGTCTGGCGAATTTTCTGATCGCAGACATTTCGTTTAAACATAAACAGATGATGATACTTGAACTCATGGAACCATTTCACGTGGCGGAAATGGGATAAACCAAGATGATTCTTGGGATTGTAGATGTTGACTTAAGTGGACCAGCTTAGTTGCTCTTAGGCTTGTGTGTTAAGCGTGGAAGCCGTATAAGCCTACCTTTGCTATCTTCGCATATTAAAAAAAAAACGACTGCCTCTGTTAATCCGCCTGTATTTTTTAGATTTTAACATGCTTAGCAAAGGTTGACACGCTGGAGCAGGAGGTGTCGATCAGGGCACGCGAAGGGCAACGTTAGGCCTAACGTCACGCTCCGAGGCTCAACTTCGTGAACTCATATAAATGCGCGTCCACGTACAATGCGCATGAAGCTGTGGGTTCATCCTAATGGTTTCACGGTGCGGGGCTTATACATAAAGTGTTACGCGTAGCCCTACAGTCCGCCGCTGAAGCTTGGGGTACCGGTTTACGCCATCCAACTTCAAACCGAAACTTCAGTCCTAAAGTTTAGACCATACCCTATATTTTTTTCGAGAAAAGGGATGAAAAACATCGCGTAACAAGTCTTGCAATGGTGTATTGGACAATTATTTATGAGCAGGGGCTTATGCTTCTTCAGGGTCCTTCGTAACCGACACTCCACCTGCACTTAACACTACACGTACCGGGGGATAGTGCTAACAATCATGAAAAGGAATTAGGATTTCGGCCCGCCTGAAGACTGGTCCGCCCGCCAGCTAGGCAGCTGGAGCTCCACGCACTTCTACTAAGGCTGCCGCGAGCGAGCAAAAAGGCTGCGTGCAGGTTTTTATCCAGCTGCTGGCCAGCCGGATCCTCGCCCGCAGGCTGCCACATCACTTCAGTCTGGCATATTGTCCGCATTCAATTCACGTTAGGTTTTAAAAACGGTAACTTTTGCTGGTTGCCTGGGGCGTGCATGATCATATTTGAACTGTGGTGTTTTGTATTTTGCAGTTTTTATGCAGGCCATAGAGATGTAGTGTTTTCATAAGGCCAAAATATCACTGCAGTTGTACTTCAAACAAGCGAAAAGATGATGTTCCCGAAAACTAGCTATACCGTGCAGTGAATCATACATACGAAGTTACTAAACAGTAGTCATTGGCTATGCTAATTGCGATTATATGGGGATGATTAGTATCACTACTAAATATGTTGAAATGAACAAACGTATTTAAATACAACAGGATATTTCGTAGTCAGATAGTATCTAGGCAATAGGAGACCTTAGTTTACATTCTGATGATTCATCACATGTACTGTCAAAATAACAGCATTCTCGTTCAGCACAGAAAGTCACTAAGTCCTACGACGCAGAATTCTGAGACATGTAATCAGTTATTTTGAACCAATCAAGGTTAGGGAAGTGCCTCCTGTCGAAGGAATAGCGTACGCAGGGACAAATTGCACTACCGCTGCGATAAAATTCACAGCTAAACTTTGAACAAGTCTTTGTACAAGATTGTTTACTGGTATTTTTTTATTTGCAAGACGGCTGTGTCCGCTTTGCGCAGCAACAATTCGACGACCCTATTGGTATCGCTGACGTTGGAGCTTGCACTTTCAACATGGGCGGCGTTATCACTAAAATATAAAAAATTTCGAAGAGTTCTGAGCTAGCTCTTGTGACTGTAGGTAAGTTTGCAGCGTGTAAAAATCTCGAACACAAGATTTCGTGCATGTAGACTTGTTGGTGGAGCCGGACGAACACCGACTTTTATATGCTGTCGCCTTCGGTGGGAAATTTACTCTCTTTGACGTGCAGAGTGGTGGAACGCGCACGCGGTGATTCATTTAGCCTTGCTCTCGCCTCTTTTTATTGAATTCTGCCCTGTAGATCCCCGCTGCATTCCGTTGACAAGGCGTGACAGCCACAATCTTAATCCCTTTGCGTAGTGGTCGGTCTTACTTCACGCTTCAGCGACATTGGTTTGTAATGCTGTCTGATGTATGGCTAGCGCTGGTCTTACGGTGGGAGTGAGAAGCGAAAAATTTTATTACAATGTAGGAGAAAAGCGACGAATGGAAGTGTTGGGCACATGGAGCGAGTGGGGAAGGTGTCTGAAAACTGAAAACGGAGGATCAAAACGTTCTTTTTGGGCTGTGGTGCGGGGTGAGCAAAGACGCAGTCTTCATTGGACGCATATTGTCACGAAATAAGAAAAAGTGCTCTGCTCTTTCAGAAGTATTGACGTTGTAAGCACGGTTTTTTTTAGCAATAGCCCGCCTAAAGTGTTGATTTTTTATTGTCAAAGCAAAGGATGCGACCAGCGCACAGGCGAGATTGAATAATGCATTTCCACATTGAAAGCATGAAGCGATTTACAAATGCCACCAGATACAAATATAACATCGTCGCAATGCGAAGTATAATTCTTTCCGTTGGAAACAACAACCAAAAGTACGCGCAACAATGACAGGGGTGGTCACCGCAGTCCAGGATAACGTAGCACGGAGAAAAGACAAACGTTAAGAATAGTTATTATGATAAGAAAAAGGCCATTGAAATAATACCAATTGAACAAAGATAAATAACAAAATCACATATGTTTTCTGAAAACCATCCCGGAAAGCACGCCTACAAGTCATTTGAAAACGGACAGTTACGCAAAATATTCTCACAGAGAACCAATGCGCTAATTGGGACGAAACTTTAAACGTGTGAAAAGGTTGAATTTCCTTACCGGCGCGGAGGAGCCAATATGTATTTCATAGGAGTTTCAACCTAGCCGGTGTAGGCTAGACGTAAAAATGCTGGCGGTGATCTACGTCTTTGTCCGATAAATAAACCGGAGGAACAGTGAACCTGATTTTTATGGGCATTGCCACCATATACTATATAAAGGGCCGACTGGAAAGTATCATTCTCAGTCACACATTTCAAAATTAGGGTCATCTTTCGTCAACAAAACACAGACATCATCATCACGTGTGTGTCCTCATGTGAAGCAAGGCTGTGAAATGGGCCAGTCGATTTGGCGGCACGTAAATTGTTTTCAACTGTGCCCCAAGCCAAATGGCTTATATTGGCAGTCAGACCGCGAATACGATTCCTACTTTCGTCAATTCCTTTGGGAACCCTGACACTTGTTACGCTCACTTCGACCATCAGCGGAGCGGCACGACCCTACTTTATCCTGTCAGTGAGCAGAAAAATGCCCTACCACTGCGTTTTTATCCACGCTGTCGCACGCGTTTGTAGAGATCATGTGTCACGTAATCATAGGTCCGCGCGGGGCTTCCTAAGCGCCGGATGTCCGGAACCTGCCCCAGCTCAGAAGCCCTTCACTCCCGGAGTCGACGTCATGTTTGCTTGTCTTCGACACGTTCTCTATCTTATTTGCCGTTAATGTGGAGACTTGCAATGCGTAGCTGCTGTCTGAGATAATAGGATGCTCTTGGACGAGTCTGGAATGATCTTTTTTTCTTGGTTTTGTGGCGCTGAGGTGTCCGAGAACGTGGGAACAATTTCGCCTTCGACCAAATAGTTTCCACGCGAACGTGAAAACATTTCATGGAAGGTTCGTTTCCTTCCTGGTGTTCTACTACTCAGTTGACCTCGTAAATTGCTCGTACAGGAAGATCGTACAATTTTGTCTCGTTGACGGGACAAAACTTCTCCAGAGGGCGCCCACACGCACTTTCCATGTGCGTCTATGCTGTGCATAGTTTATTTACCGCAATGCCTAATTCCCTTGCAATACCTAATACTCCGTAAGGGCAAGTCCTAATGCTTCGTAACAAACTGCAGAGAATAAACCTCCCGAACGAACTGCTTTAACGCTAGTTCAATGCGTCGACCCCGTAAAAGTGAACGTGACCGTAAAAAACTACATTGAGTGCTTGTTTGACACAGTAGTAGGACAAAACAAGGTTTGCACTGGAACAGTCATAAATTTTATTGGGTACGCAGCTGTGCGCCCCTTTTGTGTGTCTTACGTTCAAGCCAGAAACTAAGTCATTATCACCGACAAGTAGTGAGCGGTAACTCATTCTCACTAGCATACCAGAAAACACTGCCAAGGCTGAGGCATTCACTAAAAGATGGTGGCGACACTTCTTGCTCTAACAGAGTTTTAGTACAACCTCGAGGCTTCATTCCCAGCCACGAAAGCGCAGGGCTATTAGATTTGCACAGAGATCTACTGGATGTCGAACTGCCACTAAAAATATTCGAGTGCATTTTTTGTACTTCCTAGGTTCAGGTCAGTGTGCGATTCGGCGAAGTGAGGGCAGAAAAAGATGAGTGGTGGGAAACGTTACGATATTGTTAATTCGAAGAGAAAAAATACGGCAACGTTCGGAGGCAAAATAAAATACTTACAAAGAACTGATAATTTACCAGAGGCCGAATATTAGCTTTATTATCAAAACATGATTCATTACAGGGTTCGCAATCGGGCAGCTGTACCCTGTGGACTCCACCTCCCAAAGCCACCAACAGACGGCGAGTGTTTTTTTGTGTTTTGCGTGAAGTATTTTAAAACGACTCTATTCGTTAAAACGCTGATATCGTAACAGAGTGTCCAGAAAAAAAGCTAGTTTATGTCACTAGATATTTTAGGTCCAGATTTTTACGGCCATTTTGTGTGTGCTCGAGGAGAAGCTATAAGCACTAAAAAATGAGCCCTTTCTATTCTTTATGCGACAGTGCACTTTGTTTGTTAGGAAGGCGGTTCTTGTCAGCCAATTGAAGCCGTTAATGATTACACAAGAGATTTTTCCTTCACAGTTTTTCACGAATATACCACATGTAACCTGAGCACAGCCAAAATTTTATCCCTTGAGAAACCCAGTTAAAGGTAGCTTGTAATTTTGGTGAAGGCCCCATTATTGTCATCATTTTGATCATCATACACATCATTATCACCTCCTTTTTGTCATCTCTGACCACCGTCGAAAGCATGCATAAAATAGAAAAATACGGCCCCGAATGTGGAGAGACATTTTTGAAGAATAAACAGATAAACAAACCAGAAAGTTATATTTGTGAAAGGCAATTTGCAGTTATTCTAGTAGCTTTGAAGGGTAGCTTTGAATATTTTTGTTGGACGACAAGATCGTAATTGAAAGTTAATGCATGTTGAAGCATCTGCCCCCTGCTGTTAGAAAGACTCGCGTTACTGTGATAGGATCCTATTTCTAGATATTAAGTTGAGCACGAGCATTGCCTTCGCGTCGATCAATAGATTACGTCGAGCAAAGCGGATGCTGTTTCGTCGTCGAATTTAATCAGTCTTTGCCGGACGTATGTTAGCGGATTATTGTGTTTTAGTGGAGCTGAAAATATATAGTTGGGAAGATGGGTGCAGAATAGTTCAGCTCAAATCTAAGCCTCACTTGTAAATATCTAACTGAGCAACCGTTCTGCCGAAACTGGACAAAACACTGCCCGCCTGCGGTAACTAATTCTCCATTTTCCAAACATTTCGGTTCTACATGAGTGCAATCCAAAAGTGAACTGCCCGCGAATTCACGAGTGGTGACATGCAGTAATGGAGCCCGTGAAAAAAGTGAGCGGCGCCAATTTGTTAAATGGAATGTTTTTTCGACATTTCGAGCCAGCTTGAATCACTGGAGGATCATCCGATAGCGAAAATGCATACTTACATTCATTTCCATTTTTGTAACTTGGTAGGAATCCGAAAAATGAAGAAAGACATCGGCCTTTAGAACTCCTTCCCAGATAAGTTCATTGACAGCCGCCAGACTTCCGATGAAGGCAAAAATGGCGGATGAAAAGTACTGACTGAGTATTTTATAATTTGATTTCTCAAAAAACACCGCTGCATAAATGCGTGCGAATTGGGGTTTAATACCGCTTCCGAAGGAACTAAAATATGGCATGATTAACCTGGTTATCATTAGCGCCGAACCACCCAAAAAAACCGTATTATGAAGGTAGTTTAATGAGCACCTACGCAACAGCGGTTGATGTGCAAGACCGGAGCAATATTGTGCACCAGAAATTTGAATGTAGTCTCATTTCAATACAACACTGCCCACAAAGAAAGCACAGCTTAAGCAGTGCGCAGGAAATGCCTAACGACAGACAAGATAATCTTCCAAATTGCGCTTGCTCATTACACAATGCTATCCCGATATTTAGCTTTCAGTAATTTCACAGAACCATACCTCGGAAAAACTGGGCGCGACTCACTCGCGCTCACACAGAAAAATATACTTTTCCTTACGCGCTCACTCGCACTCGCGCTCACTACGCGCCCTCCACTACTCGCACCCACTCGCGCTTATGCTCACAGCTCGCCACGACCATTGGCACCCACTTATGCTATCAGTCACCACTTACTATCACCACTCTCCCTCGCTCATGCTCACCATTCGCCTTCATCACTCGGACTCACTTGCGCTCGCGGTCATCTCTCGTCGTCTCCCCTCGCACGCGATTGTGTGCAGCAGACCCTCTAAGTGTCATGAAACCGAACAGTATTAGTGCATTACGGCGTCAGAACGCCATCTGTATCATATTCCTACATCAACGCGCCACCAGGGAATTTATTCTAGGGTGCCCTATAGCAGGAGCTCAGTGAAGACATATTTCCGAAGCTGAAAGCAATCCCGCCATAACTAACATCTCAGCGAGCCGCTCTTGCGACGAATAAACAACAGCGACTACAAGCGCAACAGTGGCGCTCACCGCTGTAAGCCCTGCCAATGGCGCGAGTATCGCGGGTGCACTCGCGAGTGGTGAGCGGGACTCCCCGCGAGGTGCTCTCGCATTTGTGAGTTGTGAGTGGGGCTCTCCGCGAGGTGCGCTCACAGTCGCGAGTGGTGAGCGGGGCTCACTGTGCATGAGGCTCGCACTAACAGTCGCCAGTCCAAAACGATGGCGACGCTCACTCAGCACTCACTTGTGAGTGGGGAGTGGGTGTGTGTGAGTACACGCACGAGTGAGCAAGCCGACCTATGCACAGCGCATCTGTTTTCTTATTTCTCTGTCTCCTTCTTGGCGTGAAACTGATGTGCTGCATACTATTTCCCCAAATGCCACTGTGGGGGTGCATACAGCGCACATCCTGCAGTTACACGCTTGTTGCTGCAACATTCATAACTGTTCTAACAGCGGCAGTCGTGCGTCTCTTCCAGCATTGATAAGAAAAATTCTGAGGTAGGCCCCTTGGCAGCGCTTCCGCTGTGAAATACCCAAATCTTATGACGGCAATCATCGCTCGTTCGCGTTGATACCAGCCAAGTAGAATTACCCTCTTTGATGGTATTGAAACAGGTCTTTTATGTGGAAATAACGACATATCTATGCAATTACCTGGTTGCACAAACAGAGCTATCACGACTAATGCTAACACTGCCTGTTATCTAATCTTGTGAATACGGCGATATGGTGTAAACTTTTACCATGAAAAAACGTGGACAACCTCAAAATGATAAATTTTCTGGCCTCTCACAAATATGAGCCACTCTGCTAATAAGGCATATGTTGACCATGTCATTTTTGTCTGATAGAAGGTAGCTGAAGAAACGAGGGTACGTAAGAAATTACTTTTTTGCTTGGTGTACGCCTTAAAATTATCGTACGTGGGGTGACGTCGAATTTGTGAACTTCGAGCACTCGGAATCCCACAAGCTTGATTTTATATATCTGAAATGGTAACGGTCTGCATCGATCGTTGGGGCGGTGTCCAATACGACCTCCGAGTCTTTTTACATCCTTCCAGACCGAATTCCGCCAACCACGCACCTGTGGGGTTGGAGCCTACTTTTTATCGCTTTTCTTAGTCACATCTTCGGGCGATGCCAGCGCCGCATTTTTAAACCCGGTTGGCAAACCTGCAACAAAGGTAATCGGGGCAAAACGCTGTGAATAGCTTATGAACCTCGTTCAAATTGGCCTTGACCCTTGAAGAACATCAAATTCACAAGGTGGCCCATGCAACCTGCTTTGTAGCCCTGCATTTCCAGTGGCACCGTTTCATGAAACTCCCTCGAGCGCGCCTTTCCCCACGTCATTTTTATAGCTCTCGAAAGCAAGTTTTATACAGGTAACCTCCTGCATAACTGCACCCCGACGAAACGGTCGTAACTGGAGAACAGGCTACTGGTTTCCCGCATGGTCTGCCGTTAAGACGGGAATGTAAAATGCACGAAGCAAGCTGAGAGCCTCATGATCTTCTTCTGGAGAGTCTATTTTGAGTTCTTGAGGTCAGCAGAAAAACGCAGAAACTGTTGTTTCCGGACTCAAAGCATTCTACTTCCCTGCCTTATGTCTTATTCACCATTCAGGGGCGAGCCTGAGCCAGTCTTTCCGCTTCCCGTTTGTTGCTTAGGATGCGGCTACTCTAACTGCTTTTTCCTCTGTTTTTCCTCAATGTACTACTTCGGTCGTGCTACGCAGAAACATATGAAGATTGTACCACCGTCTGTGTGTGCTGCTTAAAAAAATGAGGTAACAAAAAGCCCGATAAAAATCTTCAATACACAGTCCTGAACACCCACTTTATAATTTATGCCAGCGTAAAAATTGGTCACATAGGAAAAAGTATTTCGTCTTTTTGTGGGCATATTTTGGAGAGTTTTTATGCTCGTACCGAACAAGGAATTAAACAACGATAAAAATTTTTGTGGTTCTTTGGTTCACATGCCAACAAACACTCCGATACAAAATGTATTTATTTATGTATTTTGGAGAGCAACTATAGCACTAGGCCTTCCTTGGGTGGCGCACTAGAAATACAGGGCGAAACACAGAAGAAACAAACAATGGGGTAGGGCTATTGGGGGCGAAGGGCTGGGAATAACGAAGTACATTGTAGCGACACACACACACACGCACGCACTCACGCGCACACGCGCACACGCACACACGCAAACACACACACATACACACACACGCACACAAGAAGATACACACACACAAACACACACAAGCACACACGCGCGCGCACATGCACGCACACACGCACGCACGAACGCACGCACGCACAAACACACGCAAGTATGCACACGCACGCACACGCACACGCATTCACACGCGCACACGCAAACACACACGCGCGCACACACACACACACAAAACAGACAAACGCACGCACACATACACACACACACACGCGGACACACGCATGCACGCACGCATGCGCACGCGGACACGAGCGCGCACACACACACACGCATGCACACAAATAGTAACAGTAAGATGTGAACACTGTGGCCGCGTACAGAGCATGCTCGAAGACAGGGTTCCTGAAATAGTACAGGCATGTGCAAACACTCACGTTCTAAACATTGGAATAGATGTGTTATACTGGAAAAAACAGTTATTGCGAAATACACGTAAACCTGACTTAAATAAATAGAGAACACATAGGCGCGCATGAACACAGGAACACACAAAAACTAAACGGGAACGCGGGATCTCTTACATACCACACTGAGGGAACATGAAGAGCTTCGGATACCTGCCTTTTTAAGAGCACGTTTAAAAGGCAAAACATTGCCTGAAAAGACCTCTAAGGATACACAAAAAACATGATCATGATTATAAACGCGTTGCACATGGCATACAGGAGGCAGCATCTCGGAGGTCGTTACATCAAAGCATAAGTGGGAATGGAGTGCCATCATTGGCGCGCTTAGCGGAACAGAGCTCACTAGTTCGGGCTTTCGAATTTATAGTGGATACACTTGGACAGAAAAATAAATGTGGTCGATCCCTCTTTCACAGGAATGGGTAAAACACGAAAGTGAAAGGTGCCTTCACAGGAGCAGTTTAATGTTAAAGTGTCCTTCATGTGCGAACGGTTTGCGAGCCTGACCCCGCCAGTCGCAGTGACGCCGACACGCGAGAAACAAAAAAAAAACCGGTTTATTCCGGGACAACAAAACCAAAAATGTTATTATCAGAAACAGCAGCTTGAAACACAACGAGCATGGGAACAAAGCCAGCACGGAGGGTGCCTCAATCCACGCGCGACCCTCATACAGGAAGGCGCTTGCATCGAGACGCCAACTGTCGGCGCTTATTAACGTCATGATGCGATACTTCGCTTCCCATTTCCTACATGGCAGCACCATCTAAATGAGTCATAGGGAAGGACATAATGCGCGTTCGTAGAGCTGCTCGCGTCTCTACTCATTTAGCACAGTCGGTATAGAGCCACGTACCTCCCGTAGCGGCAAAATGATCTCGAGAGGCACGGGCTCGAATCCGGGCGCCGCAACATCAATAGAATTTTTTCTGGCGACGTCACTTCCGTGACGGAAATGACATGAGGACGATGTTGGTGTACCCCGGCATAAAACATTTTCGTGTCAAATTAAATCGCGGTTCGTGCGTCTAAATTGTAATCCTTCCAGGTGAAGCCGCTTGAAGACGTCGTCGTATGCGTTTTTTAAACGCGCGGTGTAGCGGCGAGGGAAGTTGCGAGTGAACCTTCTTTGCACCCTCTCCAAGCGCAAAGATAATGACACACTCATACAATTCCACGCTGCCGAGACAGACTCCACCTTCGAGTGTGTTGCGGCCACCCTTCGATTTCGTTCTTTCTATCATTAAACAGCGCTGTCCAAATTCTTTTTTTGCAACAAGCTTTTCTCAGCTTGTCATCCACCCAGTTAGTGGTTTTGTAATGTGCGAATAATGAACTTATTTCTCTTCCTTTTCTATTATCGCTTCGGTGTGCGTTGGTTTAATTCTTGTATAAGGAGGTGTCGTAATTATCATCCGCTTCTCCTTGTTTAGTGGAAGACAAGCTCCTATTGCATGAATGTAAGGACGTCGTAGGCTGCGCTATGCTCTCGGAATGTATATAAGCACTCGTGTGTTTTCGCTCCTATCTCCTTTCTACCTCACCGCCATTATTCCCCTTAACCACACTCCCTCAGTACAGGGCGGCCTGGTTAACCTATCATTCCTTGATTTCGTTCTTTGTATAATTAGACAGCGCTGTTCCAATGTATAATTTGCAACGTACCTTTCTCATCTAATCATCCATCCAGTTAGCAGTTTTGGGGTGTGCAAACAACGAACTCCGGTTAAGTGGCCGCTCTGGCTGTAATTAGAGTAGCAAGAAAAAACACTGCTAGTTCTGATGGACTCTGCAATGACTGACACATGTATAAATGTTTAATTTCAATCCCGCTCTGCAACATTTGTCGCACGCCGCGCATGCGCACTCATCGGCACGTAAAATAGTTCAAGGGAATCGTGCGTTTAACCTACTGGTGGCTTATGGGGAATCCTCTTCTCTGAAAAAGAAGTCTTTTAAGTTAAAAAGCACGTAGGGCGTTTACCCTGGAGTAGCTCATTATTACCAACAAAACTACAGAAACGAGAGAGAAGCATACAATGTATGTCAACGCCGAAGTCTATCATCTAGATAGAAGGACGCGCCCAGGCGTAGAACGCATTAAAAACCCCGCTGAGTAGTAATAAAACGTGCACTTGACTCAGTATTAAAATTTCAAAGCTCTAGGTAATGCAGGTAATGCGGTTTTAAAACTTAGCAAGAATTCGGCTTTAAAGTAGCTTTAAACATGCGTTGGCCGAGTCATTTTCTGCCGTTCGACGGCACGAGGGCAAGCTAATCTGCCACCGAGGCAACAAGATGTTTTATCATGGTTCAGTAAATTTGCAACCTGCATAATTGATTTCATTCCTTCATTTTCCTTGGTAACCGCTGAGCAGACTCCTGAGATAAAAGTTGGGAACAGCAGCTTGGCTAAGTAGGGAGCGCGGTACATAATCGGAAGCAATGCAAAATCATGTTTCATACACATTTACAAAAACACTGAATAAAATATTAGATTAAGAGGAACGAGATGTACCATTATATTTCCTATACTCGAAGCTCGCAATACTGTTGCATGTACGACTTATGCACGATAAGCTTTACGCTTTCAAATGTGCACTTCAAAGCTGTGCGCAAAACAATATTGCGAATGAAACCTACTGTAAAACTATTTTAAATGGCTTTTCATGTACATGAATAGGCTCTCATCAGATCCATCCACTTTATATGTATACTTCATTTGGAGCTGTAAAATTGTGCGTGTGGTATTTGTTCCCCTGTATCGGCTGTCATTTATTAATATGAACAATTTTAATTAAAATACAGTCGACTCACGACAATTCAAACTCAAAGGTACCCCAGGATATTTTGTTTGAATTATCCGAAGTTTGAATTATCACAAGTTCTCATATTAATGACGCTGGGCAGGGTGACCGCAAACATTGTGATTAGGCATTGATTTGAATCACATTTTTAAATTTAGAAGCGTTTTTAAACCCTTACTGCACAAAATATAAAGGAAGGAGAGGCGTAAGGTCCACAAGCCGAATGCAGTGCTCTTCATTTTCTAAACCACCGTGCCGCTTATCTTTCTCTTTCGCTGACACGCGACACGGAAATGTGTGATTGTGTGTTTTTCTTTTTGCTTTTGCGGCAGTGGCACGCGTGGTTCTGTCCGCTGCGAGAAGTGTAGGCAGTCAGTCATGTTTAGACGTTCTTTGAGGCCTGTTCGTTATTTTGGTTTCTAATTCTCATCGTGAACGCGGTAAATAAGGCTAGAAAGTTAAGAAACGTCACAGGCTACCTTACTTTTGCTTCGTTTAAAACGTTTGCTTACTGCAACGCCCTTTTCCTCAAAGGCTTGTGGCGCTTATGTTTCATATTCCGACTGTTAGGCGCGCAAACATTGAGATAGTTGCGGGAAAGCAGTAGATATTTACCAATATGGACACGCAAAAAGTAAGAATTACCCGAATGACGTAGCTTGAATTACGCGGCTTTTAAATACATTGAAAGGTTAGCGGGCCAACCAAAAATTTGAATTTTGTCTGAAATAACAGAAAGTAGGAATTATCAGAATGTGAGTTATCCCGAGTCTACGGCAATGTACATAGTTCTTTTGTATATGCCTTTGAGAAAATATTGTACATATATATGTTCGAGTTATTTGGTTGTTAAGAATAAACGCCGCTTCGTATGCGGTGTGTTATACCATGTTTACGAAAAAAGCCAAAAGAAATTGGAGGTTTCTGGTCATAACAAATTTATGGTCAACCCTACGACAGAATAAAATATGCAGAATGTTCAGAATTTATCTAAATAAAACTCAATGCATTATTTACTTTTGTTCCTAGCGTTCAAACCAAATATTGCTGTATAATTATATTAAAATTATGGTGTGTGTCGCGCACACAACGCCTGACGAAACTACCTATACGGCCTCCGGCTGTCAAGCGCGTGGTTTGTTTACGTTTCACCTACGGCCGCCGGGTCTCAAGCGCGTGGTGCGTTTACTTTTCCCGGGTTTCGGCACCACAGAATGTTGTCCGCGACGATGACGTTAAGAAAAAACACAAACAGAAGCACTTCTGATGAGCTAAACAACTTATTTAATGTGAGGAACGCAAAGTTATACAAATGGTGTTTCTTCGTTGGGGCTTCGACGGCGACTGCTTGCCTGCCTCTTCCGCTGTTTCGCCGCTCACGTGGCCGGGCAAGTTCCGTTTTAAGAGTCCTCCGCGCAGGGCGCAACCCAGAGGCCGCAGCCCGGGAAACGTAAACGCACCACGCGCTTGAGAACCGGGGACCGTAGGTGAAACGTAAACACACCACGCGCTTGACCGCCGGGGGCCGTATATTTAGTTTCGTCTTGCGTTCTGTGCGTTCTGTGCGTTCTGTGCGTATTCAGCAACCATTTCGTGAGGGCCAAAATTTTTTCCAGAAATAAAATTACAGAAATACATGTTTTAGTACTTATTGCCCTCTCCAAACTACAATAGTCGTTCTGCGAAGCAAATTAAGCATGATATATTCTGAAGATTTACAGCAACTGATACAATTACTGGACACCGAGGAACAGCTCCTTGTCCTACAGAACTTCGTGTGTAACGTATGTAACATGTCTCTCCCAAATCAAATGGAACGAGAGCAAAATACAGAGAATTTCTTGTTCTTCAATAACATCCATTTTGTTTTTATTGCAAAGTAGACCACTTTTAGTTTTTAGGCTGAATTTTTCATTCATAGCTTGATAGCAGGCAGCTTTTGTTGTATGCTTATTGCCAAGGCAATGTTACTTGTTACATTTTAATAATAAGCGATTGGCATCTGTGTACAAAACAGGAAAACCCCTGTGATGTATAGAGACAAACATTGTACAGGTTTGTCACTGAGAAAAAATGTCACTATTGTGTACATTGAATAACACTGGCTGCAGTATATATTATTGCCGTACGATGCACGGAATTTATAATTGTAAATATTGTTTGCGCGATTTATAGGCTACTTTCTATCAGTTCGTTCGAGTCAAGTCCAGTTGTGTTTTAGAAATGCTGAATATTTAGATCTTTATAATGAAATTGAACCATTTCATGGTTCAATAGGTCCTATGAAGGAAAAACATCATTTTGGGCTAAATTTGTTTAATGCATGCAGTTCATTCAGTGAGTTGCACTGGCTATTTATCCGTAACTTGCTACGACCGGATGGCATTCCTTGTTAACGGTAGGAAATTTTACCGTACCTCATGAACGCGTACTTGCTTAGTTGCGTAGTCGCTGCAGGAATATAGAAGCAGAGTAAGCACGAGAAATCATGGAAACGACTGGTGTCATGGTCAAAATTGTCACAGTAAGAAACTTTCTGTGCCATGTGGAGTAAGAGCCGGCTGCGGTTTTAAGGCGCAGGGGCAACTTTCACTGCGGTTCTTAAGTTGTCCCCGAGTATAGCGTACCAGTCAGCGAAGCGTCGGATGTGCGCTTGTGTGGGGCGGCTTGGACTTATAGGTGATACAGCCTGCAGACTGACAAACAAAAGCCGTATTTCTCCTGGCACGGACGAACTGTGGCTTGGTTTCAAACTGTGGCTTAGTTTCACTGGCCGCCGTCCGACTAAGCGCTGGACCATAGAGTTTCATACTAATATATACTAGAGGGAAATCTGGCGCTGCATTCACGTGCCGCCGAGGGCGGCGCCATTGCAGCTAGCGACGTTCCTCGCCTCCTTGGCTTGGTTAGCCACATGGCTTCTTTTTCGTCTTGAAGCCAGAAGGGGTAACATTGTTTTTCTGTTAATCTTCCATGAAGCTTCTAAATAATCCCTGGCAAATTAATCTTTATGGAGCTTTTATTTTTTAATAACAGAACAAATTCGATTAATTTTCTGCAGAAATATTGTTGCATTTTTGCAGCCAGAGGCAACTTTTCAGCCTGTTCGTGAGCCATGCCAAGGACAAGTGGAACGTGCCTGCCCGGTACATGACGGCACGCTCCCCGAAGCGCGGCTCCCCTAGACGGTGGCGCCACATTTCCCTCTAGTGTATATTAGTATGAAACTCTATGCGCTGGACCGACTGATTCTGTGGGAAGGTCGGCGAGCCGTGAAGTAGCGCAGTCAAGCCAAGCCATCTTGTTTTGACGTCATACGAAACGTCATACGATATCGGCTGGGAGGACGCAAAGAGGACAGCATTTTCGAACTGATTTTTCTGCTGAATACGCGTAAATGCAGCGAGAGTGGTCGAAACATCGCCTGCAGGCTCCAGACTACAATTTGAGCTAGTAATCTCGCAATGTTCACAAATAACTTCAGTGTCCCCTTTAAGAACAGTGGACTGCATTCTTTTTTCTTAGTGAGTGTAGATCGACGAAAGTGGTTCATCGAAAAAAGTGCAGAGAGGAGCAGCGCAATAGAAGAAACCTAGAAATAAAGCAGTAGACCACATCCTTGCAGCAATGAATGCGAAAGGGGCCCAGTGTTGCCTTGGCAATGCGAGCTTGTGGTTTTCGTTACCGTCTCCACTTTTGCTGTAAAGTTTCTTCGGAGCCCATCCTCGTGAGCTGTGTTCAGGCGGCCGTATGCTTCCCCGAGTAGTGAAGCCGCGAAAAGTGAAGTGCCTGTATATGCACTAGAATTGATAACTGGGTATGCTAGGACACTTTGTTTTGCGTTAGTGTGCATTTATATTACTTTTTTAAAGCAGAACAAGAAAGAAACTAACAATAGAAAGTACAAACCCATGAACATTAACCAAGGATATTGAAAAAGTCTGTATTAACAATAATTACATTATTAAGGCGAAGATAAAAAACAATGAAAGACAAACAGAAATATAAATAATAATTTCTAGTAAAGTACCAAACCGGGAAGTTTCTCACCTCTTGAAAAATGCAGAATTGGCGAGAATATCACGTCTACTCATTTCTACAGAGCGAATGCCCGTAATCGTAGCAACATACGTATAAAAAGGGAAGCAAGAGGACAGAAGAAAATGTGCCCCAAATAAACTGCGAGTAGCTACGTGGGCCCATACCATTAAAAACAAATATAAAAACGACAAAACGTAACTACTTTGCGATCATAAACAAGTTTGTTTTATTAAAAAGTGAAAATTAAGTTGACAAAACTGCTGCCGCCGTAGGAATACATAAGGTTGAAGCCTTGGGACCGCAACAGCGGTTCCAAAACCCCATTGCCTTAACGTTCTACAAACAATACGATTACATATCTCGGTAGCCGTTGCGCCGGCGGTCACAGCAAGTGGTTGTGCTTATTTGTGCGCCCAAGGGTTGTCGAGTTATTCAAATTTTAGGGACGTTACCTGGCTCACCCCGAACGCCGTCCGTGACGCTAGCTCAGTACCGGCCCGGATGGTGCAACATAGCGCTGTACACAACGGGGACACTGTAGACAGGCTAAATGAGAACCTAGCATGGGCAATCAGTGAATGAGCAGCATGATTTTTTAAGATACGTTGCGCTTGCTGTGAACACAAAGACTTGCACGGGAAAAAAAACGTAGACTTTCACGAGAAGACGGCGCACTAACAACTGATTTATTCGGAAGAAAACAAAAACATATATAGAAAACGCCGAATGCAACAACACCCGCCGCGGTGGCTCAGTGGCTAAGGCGTTGCGCTGCTGAGCACGAGGTCGCGGGTTCGATTCGCGGCCGCGGCGGCCGCTTTTCTGATGGAGGCGAAAAGCAAAAACGCCCGTGTGTACGAGATTTCGGCGCACGTTAAAGATCCCCAGGTGGTCAAAATTAATCCGGAGCCCTCCACTACGGCGCGCCTCATCGCCTGCGTTGCGTCGGCGCGTTAAACCCCTACAATCAAATCAAACCGAATGCAACAACAAATTCCAGATAGATGGGGAGGGGGAGTCAGACGGGTGAAATATATTGATAAAAATAGATAAAAAGATAGCTTCTTAAATCACCAGCAGCTGTTGGAGAAGCAACATGTGGGGAAGAAACAGGAGCAATAACTAAAAAACAAGGGAACTAATTGCCAAACGCCAGAACATAAAATGTCAAGTATGGGAGATCAGATTGAATTAGCCGAGCGGTCCAAACTGATTAACAGATGTAAAACAAACGATATTTGCGAATAAAACATGCCAGTCATCAAGGAAACGCTGCAAATAGGGGAATCTTGAAAACAACTATCGGCAAAGACGGGAAGTACGAACTCAGGGAAGAGCAGGTTAACATAAGGAACGCATCGGACGAGATAATAAGGGCAGCAGAACTATTCTACACCAGGCGGTATCCCAGCGACGTTACACTAGGGGATACTACTGAGAGTACAAGCTTAACTTCCGATGTACCACTAGTAACTAAAGAGGAGGTAAGAAAGGGTCTCTAGGTTATGAATAGAGGAAAAGCTGCATGTGACGACGGCATAAGCGCAGATCGTTTGAAGAAGGGAGGAGATATTGTTCTGGAATATTCGCCGTTGTATTTTCGGTGTGCTTGAAGGCTCAAAAAGTGCCCATAGCCTGGAAAAACGCGAAAATTATTTTTATTCAAATGAAGGGAGGTTCCAAGGACCTCAAGAAATACAGGCCCGTCAGCCTAATCTCTGTTCTGTACAAGCTTTTCACCAAAGTTATAGTTAGCCGCATAAGTGACAGTCTGGATTTCCCAGAAGCCAGACAGGAGGCTGGGTTTAGGTAAGGGTACTGAACTATATCATGTTGTCGATGAAACGATCGAATATACCGCAGAATACACAAAACCCCTTAATTTTTTAATTTTATTTAAAAATACTGCCAAGCCCTTGTCGGGATGTTCGCAGGAAGGACATCGGAAAAGACACACAATAAAAGCACACAATAAAACCATCCTTCAGTTATACATCGTTTAGGATACGCGTTACATTGATGCTACCAATTCTCACAATTTCTAACAACCAAATTCAAACAAGTTCTAACCAAGTTCTAACAACAAACTTTTAACAATAATTGTAATACATCCAAGTGATCGCAGTGTGAAAGAATCGATTTTTGCAAAGCTGACAACAATAGCGCCATGTTAGGGTTCGGAACACAAATGTTCTTCAACAATAGATTAAAATATGTTTAAAAATTGCTGTTAGCAATCATGGCTGCTAAACTGCTCGATTCCCTTATTGTTTGTGGGAAGAATGAGTGTTTGAAACATTCCGAGCGGAATGCGTATTCTTGCAGAATTTCGGGTGATGTTTACTCGCGGGTCTTGATTGTTTACTGTAATGTATTTTGAGGCATCGATGTTGGTTTGCTTATGGCGTAGCTACACGAATCGTAGGCGTGCAAGCCTTGGTCGTTTTTGCAGCGCTAGCATGCCTGCTTCTTCAAGCATTTCGGTTGGTGGGTCCGTTTGCCTAAACTTGTTAGAAATAAATCGGATGGCTTTTCTTTGAACGCCTTCTAGCTTCGCAACATGTTTTTTTGTGTGCGGGAACCAAACAATGTTCGCATATCCAAGAACAGATCTCACGTACGTGTTGTTGGCTAGCAGTGTAATTTCAGAAGGTGCTAGCCGAAGGCATCGGCTCAGAAAAAAAATGGGCCAATCTCCCCGCGAGGGGGACTCGAGTAAATGCGTCGCATAGGGGGTGGGTGTATTGCGTTAACGTTTAGTGTTTGGGGGGTTGGTGCTATCACGTGTACACCACGCAGCTATCACGCCGCTAGCACGCCGCTGAGTCGCCAACGCGCGCCGCTGACGACGTAGTTTGAATGAGTCAAGGATATAAGGCGCGTTCGTAGCCTCTGATTCTGTGACGGTTTTGTGACGCAGTGGGAAGAGCACCACGTACCTCGCGTTCCGCCCACAGGTAGTGAATGCGTTGTATCAGCAGCTTCTTGACGTAGTTTGAATGGGTCAAGGATATAAGGCGCGTTCGTAGGCCTCCATTCTGTGTCGGCTTTGTGGCGCAGTGGATAGAGCACCATGTACCTTGCGTTCCGCCCGCAGGGTCGTGGGATCGAAACCAGGCGCCGGTAACTGTTATTTGTTTTTATAGTGTAGGTGGAGGCTGGCTGCTGTGGACGCTGACGCACGGGTGACATCGGGAGTTATACAAATGCTCTGCATTTAAAATTTGGTTTCAACGCGGTTCCTGTAAAGTTATAAACGTGGGCATCCAATCTGAGATCGCCAGTAAAGGTGAGGCCAAGGTACTTATGATTACTTGTTCTAGGACGTGGGATGCTATTGATGGTATATGACAACTGTGATCATTCCATTATTCTTGTTACTGTAATTATAGCAGATTTTTTTTTACATTCAGTACCATTTGCCAATCTAAACACCAGTTTGATACTATTTCTTGGGCTTTGTTTAGGACAAGATGATCTTCTGGAGAGTTTATTTTATGACAAATTATACAAGCATCTGCGAAACGTCTGACGTGGACGGGAATTTGACAGGGCAGGTAATTGGGAAAAGTTAGGAATATGGTCGGAGCAAGAACACAACCCTGGGAAACAACGGATGTGACGGGAACTGTTGTCGATACTTGGTCATTGAAATAAAAAAATTGTGTGTGACCGGTAAGGTAGTTTTTGATGCATTTCGTAACAGAGCCATTGCCTAAGGTACATTCTAAATTTTTACCAGTTTTTTATGCGAAACCTTATGAATGGTATTTGAAAAGTCTAATAGGATAAGGTCAACCTGTTTTAGGTGTCCACACTTACGGATAAATCATGGGTAAGTTCTGTTGCGTGACTGTAGAAAGCCCCATACGTCAACCATGTTTATAAGGCGACATGATGCGTTCGTGTTCAAGATATATATTGGTATGTTTTAACATAATATGTTCAGGAAGTTTGCTGGCAGTGCAAATAAGAGATATAGGCCAGAAGTTTTTTACGTTATCTTTCGGGCCCAATTTGTGTATCGCTTTAACTTTCGCTTTTTTCCACTCATCCGGTAGGGTGCACGTTCATCGGGATTTATTAAGCAAGGTGCACACATCTTTTGCCATCCACTCCGCATATCTTTTAAGCAAGAATTTGGAATGTTATCTGGTCCTGAGCCTGTTTTATGTCAAGTTGGAGGAACAGATTAAATATACTTTGTTGAGTTATCAGGGGCAGTTCTAATGGTTCTTTGTTCACAATGTCGATTTGTGGTTCGATTGGTGATCCGGATGGGAGAAAAAGAAGATGTCATCTCACCTAAACTATTCACAGCATGTCTAGAGGGGGTGTTTATAAAGCGTTGACTGGGAAACATAAGACCAAGGACCAATGAGAATACTCGAGCCATTTGATGTTTGCGGATGACAAAGCATTGCTGAGTGGAACTGGCGAACACCTGCGAACAATGCTTGAGGAATTACAATCAGAAATCATAGGCGGGGGGCTAAAAATAAATATGAATAAGTTTAAAGTAATGAAAAATAGCATGCGAAAAAACCTTCTTCAGCTTCTGAAACAAAATGCTAGAAGTAGAAGAATAAAACTACGTCGGACAGAGCATTAGTGCTGACCCCAACCACGAAAGAGCTGTCCGGCTCAGAATAGGTATTGGACGGGTGAGCGATGGGGAAGCACTTCCAAATAACGAAAGGTAAGCTACCTGTGTCACTCAAAAGCAAAATGTATAACCAGTGCATAATGCCTGTTATGACGTAGGGAGCGGAAACTTGGCGCCTCACTAAACAAATGGAAAGCAAACTTAGGTCACCTCGACGGGCCATGGAACGAATAATGCAATGAACACTCAGAGACAGGAAATGCGTACCTGCATCAGATTGCGTCCCACATGGCTGTCCGAATGGTTGTGCAGTTTTAGCCTTGAAACCCCAGTACGCCCTTGGTCTCAACTTTATTCAGTCGATTGATGATTGTGGGGTTTAACGCGCCGACGCAACGCAGGTGATGAGGCACGCCGTAGTGGTAAGCTCCGGATTAATTTTGACCACCTGGGGACCTTTGGGGCATCAGCTATGGCGTGGAAAAGGCCAATGAAACAGTGCAGTACAGGATAACTAAGATGAAATAATGCAGCCCCGAGGTTAGCCTGTGTGCAACGGCCGCTGCTGCCGCCAGACAAAAGGCACGCCGATGATAGCCGACAAGCACCAATCCAGGTAACACAGTCGGTTCATTCACAATCCCGCCTGCACTAGGTGTATCTCGACTCCTGGTGTTCGTCGCGCTTAATAGTTGCCAATTTCATTCTTCATTATGGTTATTCTCACGTTTCAGATTAGGAGCCCAGTAAACTTAGATATTAATCCCTTTTAATAAAAGGACACATTCCACACGCGCTGTAAATACAAAAGACCTGAATGACTGCATAACGCGGTTTTCGTACAATTGGGCCTCGTCTGCTTTTGCGGCCACACAGCCACATTATTCTCATTCTACAACCACAAACGAGTGTAGGCAGGTTTATTTATGGATGTTTTTGTTCTCGAGTGTTCGTTTGCGTGTCCATGCTGCTGTCTGGCAATGATCGGTTTCCGCATCACTTGCCCACGAGGCCTGTTTTACTGCGGAGCGCGCAGCACAAAGTGTGCCCCAGTTATTTATACCCCCCCCCCCCCAACACCCTCGCACTACTTAGGAGGATTTTGATACCACGCCCAAAAATATTCCACAACCACTCCGATTGGCGAGAGCACGTTCACTCGCCCGGAAGGCGAGCAAAAGCAAGCTATGCAACCTAAACACATGCTTTCCATAGCGCATGTTATTCGCTCAACGCGGAGTGCCTCAAGCGATATTGCAAACCTTCACCTAACTGACAAGGCTTATCCTGTCCTTCCAAGGAACTCACCAGGTTCACATCCGTGACTTCAATGGATCCTAAAAATGTACTCCCTTTCTAACATCACCAACCTTCTACTATCTTTTACTTTCCTTTCACCCGTGTCATCCTGCTCAAAGAGGACTGTGCTCTCATTCTAGGTGGTTTTTGATCACTCTCCACCTCTGCTCGGCAAGGGCACCTGCGATAAGCTTGCTCGGACAATGGTTGTTGGTGGATAATAAATTCTCCCAGTGGAACGCGCCCACTAAACCTGTTGATCAAACAGAACTCTGCTGACGTCTGGTGTGTATATACAAGCCCGCTTGATCTAGGGTGTGAGACAAGTCCCCGCTGTGCATTGCACAATACCGGCTACAAGGTCTGTCCCGGGAATGCTTGCTTGTGCTTCATTGCTCCATTTCTTTGCTCTCCGCCTTATGTGAGGAACGGTGACATTTCACAATTCATTCACTCAGCAACGTTCCCGGTGAAAAATATACTATCTGTGTCTCTCCTTAGGATCAATGTTGCTTCAACGAGACAGTTTGGACGTCATTGCAAAACCGCACAGGATAACAGATATGGGAGCTTGTTCCGTAGGGGTTTCCACGGGATACTGATCCAAGCCTTTCGTTTTTCTTTCGCCCGAGTCGAGAATAACGGTATCCCCTTGCGGCGCTTTCCATTTCAATCAGCGTCAACAGCTCGCTCTCTCTGTTGACCTTCTTTATTCGGCGCTCCAATACGGCTTCGCATTTCCGCGGCGTTCGTGTGCGCATCAAAGCTCTGAGTGTGGTGTTCCTCAGTCTCATATACAGAAGAATCAGTCGCTGCTGCCCGAAGAAGTAAGGAAATGGGTATTCGTGACATCTCAATCATCAGTATTGCGAAAGTTAGGCATTGGCGTCGCCCGTTATAGTCCCGGGACTATGGAAACAGTGTTTTTGTTTGAAACATTTTCACTAATGTTTGTCGCTACTCAATACAACTGCGAAGAGGTATTTCTAATAAACAACAATACAACTGAGAGTTAAGCGAACATTTTCATAGAATCCAACAGGTTTGAAAAGAATGTCGTGTTTCGGAGGGGGAATAAAAAAAAGCTCGTGCGCCTTTTTTATCAATGAAAATATACGGGTCTTGGCGAATATGTTCAGACCTAACACTGCACCCGGGAAGCTGCTGTGTGATTTTTCGATAACATGAATAAAGAAATACAGATATAAGGAGCAGCCTGAATTCCATTTCCTCTTGCACAGAGATAATTATTGTCACGTCTCAGATTGCGGAATGGTATACAGCGCTTCCAACCATTTTCTCGTCGGAACTGACACTAATGGTGATTTGTGTGGAGCTTCGTTACATATAAGAACAGGCGATGAATTCTCATGCGATACTACTAAAGGCGGTGTCTCTGGGCGTCAGTTTAACTGTTAATGGTAGGGGAGCATACATTTTGCTTTGACTTTACTCTGACAAGCGCATGGCGTGTTATTTGTACACGGGGTGCTTGAGTAACGTACTGAAGAATATGTACGCATGCACGAACCCTCGTTCGTCTCATTTTGAAAAAGGCTTGCGAAACATTCATTGTTGGTTTTAAATTTTGAAGTTTTTTTAAGCTTTATTTAGTACGTGTCTGCATCTTTGCTGCAACGCCTTAGCTTCCGACCCGGCATGTGATGATGAAGAATAATCTGCCTTGTTGCAAAGATATTCAGCCACTAGGCTGCAGGGTTATCAGGTTTGGAGATTTGTCACCAAAATGGCGACTTTTCGAAGCTCATGGCGACGGAAATTTTAGTGTGGCGGCTTGGCTTCTTTCTTGCTCCTTTGAGCACTGATTATTTTTTAAATAGTTCCGGGCTCTTCTGACACCGTACACTCTTAGGCAAAAAGGAATAAAATAGAGACTAAAATACAGCCGTTAGTCTTCGCGGGCGACCGTTCATCTTCAAGGGGAGTATCTACAGCAGAGTACATGCCGTGTGCATAAATGCGGAATAACTGTTCGTCCCCGCCGATCTATAAGGAGTAACAGGAAGACGAAACGCATGCAGTTAGTCTCTTTGCTACGTCGTTAATCCCCTAATGGCGTCGTCGTTGCCCTCTTGCGCGTATGTCTGCGAATAGTTTTACATTTCAAAACCACAAGCCATTGCAGTCAGTGGGTCCTTTAGATGGTGCCACGGGAGAAAATATTGGTGTTAACTATAAGAAAATCCCCAAGGGTTAGTAGAGCGGCACGTAATGGCAAGGAGCGGCGAAGCGCGATTGCCAGACGCTTCTCGGTGAGGTTATGTTGATACGCTGTGTTTCATACGATTCATGCGAGGTAATAGAGTTCAATGAAAGATTTCAAGCGCGTTAACAGTCACAAAAATTAGTGGCAATAGCAAACGTTGATTCCTAAGAGTAATGAATATGTATATGCTTAACAGACGAGAAAAAACGCAGTAGGTGGTGATGACAACTGCAAAATAAAAATGCTCGCTACAAGCATAGGTCGGCAAAACAGAAAAAACTCACTCAAGCTCAGACTCAAAAAGCTCGTCTGTTCTCAAAATCACTCATACTCACTCATCACATACTCATTTGAAATCGTACTCACTTGTACTCAAACTCATTTGTCCTCACAAGTATTCATACTCAATCTGTACTCATGAGTACTCCATCTGTAATCATGAGTACTCAATCAGGACGCACAAGTACTCAATCTTCTATACTCATGAGTACTCAATCTATATTCATGAGTACGTAATCCGTACTCATGAGTACTCAATCTGTATTCATGAGTACTACTCACAATTCATGATGAGTACTCAATCTGTACTCATGAGTACTCACTCTGTATTCATGAGTACTACTCACAAATTCGCAACTCAATACTCATACCCCCAGGCACAATTAAGTGTCCGCGTAGATTGACGTCCGTTCGTATCCGGATCACTATCTCCTTATTCACAGTTGCTCCATGCTGGCGTTTGTTTTTTGCTGTTCGGCATACTGGAAACTTCGTTACAGGACGTTTGTCTCGATGAGGTTCGGTGAATATCAAATCGGCTTGTTTTTAATGTGTGTGCCGTAATATTCAACTCGTCGGACCTGAACTTGACAGCGTTTACGATGTTGCGTTAGTCGCGTCGCGTCCGTCGGAGATCGTGTTCCTGTAGCTCGTAACGTGCTTGATGCATGTGGGAGCGTAGACGGCCATTTTGTCCGCTGGCGAGCTGCGGCGATCAGGGTTGGCATAGTTCGGCGCGTTGAGGACGTTGCTTCGATTGAGGTGTGCGTTGCGTATGGTGCGGGAGCCGGTTGCCTTTTCGTTTAGCGTGCGGTGGCGTGTGGTTGTCGTGAGCTGGCGGGGCGGATCGGTCAAAATAATTGCGGCCCGGTGCTCGCTTTCGCCATGGTTGCTTCGAAAGTGAAACCGTTGTGGTGGGGAAGCGGGCGTAGTTCGTCTCCTCCTTTTGGCCTACATTCCTTGGCGTCGTAAGCGTCACTTCATCGGTAGGGCGTTCGATGCCTTCGTCTGGATCCGGCTCATTTGTTGGCGTTCTTGCCGTGTCCGCGTCGTCGCTCAAGCTCTCCTCCTTTGTCCGTTGTTTCGAGAATGCTAAAATCGCAATCTCTCCCGTACAAGCAGGCTCGAAAGCGTTCCGTTCGTCCCGAGTCCGCTTGCTCGAGGTTTGTTGGGTTTGTCGTGTGAGTCTCGATCGGAGAAGCGGGTGCCGGTGACCGTGTACGTTCGGGCTAGGACGTGCCCCAAGCGCTGGCCGTGTCGTTGCTCGTTGACGGACCTACCTGCATGAGTGTAATGTCGTTTGTCGCTGGATTCGGGTTGAAGCAGCGGGTGGCAAAGAGCTCGTACTTTCCAGTAGGGTTGAATCGCGTGCGCTGGGTTATTTGTTGCTTGTGGCAAGGTTGATTTCTGCGGTTGTGACATTCGCTGGCCAAGTCCGGATAGCAGCACCGGGAGCGGAGGATGTCGCAAATAGCGGTTTCCTGCGTGTGTGCTGGCTAGGTCGGGTTCCGTGCGCTTTGCATTTCGTTCGCCGTGGTCAGCTCCACCGGTCCAAGTTGGATGTCGTTTGTCACCTCTGGTGCGTTTCGTGCGCTGTGCGTATCGTTTTTCCTGGGAAACTCCCCTAACATTGGTATGCGGTCATTCGCCACGTATTGTGCGTTCCGTGCACCGTGCGTCTCGCTCGTCGTGGCCTATCCACCAATCCGTATGCGATGTCGTTGGTTGCGCGGACCGGGGCCAGGACAGGACGTGCGGAAAATGTACGTACTGGCCCCGTTGCATTCCGCGCTTTTATCGTTTCGTTCGGGAACGTCTGGACCGCAAGAGCGGGTGCCAGCACGTGGTGCTTTCTGGCTCGTGCGAGCTGCGTACGTTGCGCGCCTCGTTGCTCGTTGCTGGAAAGACCTGCGCGCGGGCGATGTAACTCGTAGATTGGCCCGGTGTCAGAGCGGCGTGTGTTCGTGATCTCGCCATTACCTCGGAGAGGTCCGGTGAGCAGGCAATCAAAGTTTTGCATAAGTCGTCTCATTCGTGTGCGTGCCGCCGTGCATGCTGCCTGTGTCCGGATATCGCTCAGTTCAGGCACTGTAGAAAAAGTGCGGCTAACTCTCGCAAGTTGTCTCAGAAAACATTCTCGTTGTTCACTCAGCATCCTTCTCACAAACAACACCGCTTGCACGTTCCTCTGCCGTTTGTCGTCGTAAGCAGCCTGATATATCGTTGGCACATTCGTTCGTTTGGAGAGCTGGCGACGTTGCTCGTTGTCCACTAGAAGACGCGAGACGAAGTCGTCCATACGGCCAGAGCAGGGCAGCCCTCGTAATCGTCCTGCGCTCACGCACTCCTGTTTCTTCGTTGAACATAGGGCCTAGCGTTCCGTTGAAGTCCGCAGTGGGTCGACCGCCGTTGACGTGGGCTCCGTCGGTGCCCCACGTCAGCATGCCGCACTCCCGAAGTCGTGGTGCGGTTCGTCCATGTCGTTCGTCTGTTCGTCCGTTCGTCCTCACGTGGCCTCAAATCCTGATCCTGTCCACTGCGCCATGTTAACGAGGTCGTGGCTCGAATGAAAGGCTAAAAAGGAAACATTTTTAAATGTTTAGCTAATTGCAAATACTGAGGTTACATACACATCAGGGCAAAGGAGCACGGGAAGGGGACCAAAGTTGCCAAAATTTTAGCGCTCTCGAGGCACATCGTGTCACTCAACTTCCGTCAGCGTGTTTCTTTTTACGATTGTCATTGCTTGCATTTGATTTCAATGTCTTGTAGAAAATTCCTTTATTAGTGAGAATAGTTTTTCATCGGTCTTGCGAGGTAAAACCAAGCCTGGATGCACGCTGTAGGAAAAAATATTAGTGTAGGACACGATGTTCCGTCGACCGTATCAGCTACATCCAACCAATAGCCTCAGTTACGGTTGACGCAATGTTGCATCATAAGTAGTGGTACAGCTGACGCAATGTTGCATCATGCACTGTTTTATCATCCTCACTAGCTCTTCGCAACACCTGCTAGGCAAGTAGTCCTTCCGAGTGACTGATTGCTCAGCATTTTTTCTGCAACTTCAAAATCACTCCTCTGACATCCTGGAGAAGATGACCACTGCCATTAAATGATATTATTGAACCTGAAAAACGATAAGTGATCATTCTACGATTAACGTGGTCTTGTGTTCAATTTGGTGTTGTTCCTTTGCGCGGGAGGAAGAAACGGAACAAATTTCAGGAGGAGGAGTTGTAACAAAAACAAGAAAAGAGCGGTCACCACGGTATAAAAGGCTAAAAATTCGAGGTATGCGCAGTATGCGGATTCGGACCGTGGAGGTCAGTGAAAAACTGTTGCGCTGACGACTGTTTGTATGCTCAGCTATGGTTGCCTGCAACATGCATTCAGCGGACGACCTAAAGATAGCGCAAGGTTTTAGTATGCCAGAGTTTGAAGGACCACTATGATTACATCGGCACTAGAAAGGATTTTTGCAGCGTGAACCATCGCTGCAAGTACTGCAAGAAAAACGTGCGGGGTAGGAAGCTGCCATTTATACAGGCGGGAAGGGGGCGGGATATAAGTTGCAATAATGAATTATCTTTATGACAGACACAGAGAGACAGGCAGACAGACAGACAGACAGACAGACAGACAGACAGACAGACAGACAGACAGACAGACAGACAGTCAGTCAGTCAGACAGACAGACAGACAGACAGACAGACAGACAGACAGACAGACAGACAGACAGACAGACAGACAGACAGACAGACAGGCGAACCTTGTCGCGATCGAGTAGCCAAAGACAGACTATCTCCTTTAAAATTAGCTGCAAAGAGACGCTACCGCCACTGTTCCGCATACTGCGAACATTGCGCAACCGTACCCCTCGCCGCCGCCGCCAGCCCGCAAAATAAGAGAAAAACACCTTTTTGTGCAAGTCAATTGACGCCACGCTGACAGAATTGTCATTTCGTGAATGGATGATGTGGGCCTCAGGAGCACGATTACCTAAGTCATTGATTGTAAGTGACAAACACAAAAACGAAAACGGGCCAGCGCGCGAGAAACCCAAGAGGGAGGTCCGCCGCTGGAAAGGGACAGGACAGGGGCGCTACGCGTCGTGATGTTTATTTCCGTTAAAAGCCCAGGAAAAACCCACACGGGTCTCACTTCAACCACTCATTATTGTATGCGTGTGTGTGTTGTGTCAGTGCGCCCGACACAAATTCGCTGCGCCCGGCCACGTGCCGACGGCGGATTGATTCGCGCCTAGGTCAAACCACCCGCGGCAGACGTGCCGCAACTTGGCGGGAAAGGCGCCGCCGAGCCTGCTCTCACTTTCCCATCACGACAGCTGGAGCAAATCATGCCTGGGAAAAACGACCCCCGGCAGACACGCAGCAAGCAACGCCTGGAGACGGCGCCACTGAGTGGCCTTCCCTTTCCCTGTCGTGGTGGCCCGGTTAATGCAGTCGCTTCGCCTCCATTCGCCGGATTCAAACTGCGGCCAGTGATAGTCCCGATTGGAGAGATTCTAACTGCACGCGGCTGCAACGGAACCCCGGGGGTATAACACCAGCCCGGAAGCAGCTGTGCTGCGGCGGCATCTCATCGGAGGCCCTGAGTTTAGAAGTGCTATCGCCTTTGTCCGAGCCATGTAACGCTCTTGCTACCTTTGTATATATTGTATATACATACAGCTTCAAATCACCGTCAACTCGACTACTTCATCGCTCTACTCTGCGCCGTTTCGATAGCGGTTTGAGCACAGCAACGTCGCAACAGTGGTGACTGAGCTGGGATGACCCAGTCCCAACAGTGTGTATGTATGTGTGTGTGTGTTGGTGTGGGTGTGTGGGTGTGTGTTGTGTGTGTGTGTGTGTGTGTGTGTGTGTGTGTGTGTGTGTGTGTGTGTGTGTGTGTGTGTGTGTGTGTGTGTGTGTGTGTGTGTGTGTGTGTGTGTGTGTGTGTGTGTGTGTGTGTGTGTGTGTGTGTGTGTGTGTGTGTGTGTGTGTGTGTGTGTGTGTGCTTTTTTTGGGGGGGGGGCATGGAGCGGTTACCGCTCGCAGTCGACTGCCGCAGTGCACCCAGTTGCTGCTTGCGCTTGGCAGCCGTTACAGCACCATCCAACTGCTCTCCCATGCTTTGTGAACTCGAAAACAAAGGTTGCAGACGCGTTTTTCGGAGGCGTAATAGCTTGCACTGACGTCGCTTTATTGCCATGTTGCACAGGTTGCACAGTGGAAATCTGCAGCTCTTGTCTCGAACAGCGCTGACGAATTGGACAGGTCTCGATCAAAAAGTGCGGTGGCGTCGTTATGGGCAAGCAACATGTTTTACGAGACGTTCCAAGACGCCAGCTTAAGCTAAAGCCCCAACATATGGCGCTGCCGTTTATGATATAAAAACGGCCCCTTCACGAGGCCTTTCACAGTGCGAACTTAAACTTGGAAGTAGTTGCTAGCGAGGAGGGGTCGCCCCGCCATAAATAGGAAATGAAGGTAGGGGAAGAACAACCACCGAAATTCACCATCGTCGTCAGCTTCCTCATTACACGGTGGCATAAACGAGAAGCGGCGCATTGGGTTGCCATTCGAAAGCAAAGCCATTCGAAAGCAAAACACGCCTCCAGCGGCAAGATGCCAGAGCTCTTCGACAAAATATGCGAGGCGAAACAAGGCGTCGCACGCGTTTGTATGAGCACTAAGATGGCCGATGTACAACCCACAAACGTGACTCGGTGTACTCGGATATTTTATTTCCAATGCACGGGAAAATTACACCGCCGTTCCTGCACGGTGGGGCTGTATGCTCCTTTGTGAATGGGCTGCACGGGGCCATAGTCCTACCGAACCTGAGCAAAAAGTTTCAAAACGGGAGCTTAATAAAACCATATGGGCGCATGTACATCAGCCAAATTATCGAACAGCGGCATGTTGCAGGCGATTTCGGTGACACAAACCACGCAGTCGACTTGACGCGAATCACGTAAATTAACTGCGGCTGTTGAAACGAGCTGTGCGGCTCACGAAACGACTACACACGTGACATGCGTCTACGGAAACTGCTCAAGACCGGAAAAGAGTGACTTCGGTGCGCGTAGTGCCTGCATTGTTAGCAGACCCCCCCACCCCCCTCCTCCCTTAAAGCAACTTGAACGGAGCAAGCGGAACGAAGCAGCTACGTGTTCCCAAGCTGCGTATTTGTAAACAAAAATAACTGCGCCAATCAACACGTGCCGTAGAAACAGCGTCAGTGCGGCTGCACTTCCCGCAGGGACCTCACCCCCCCCGGTTTTTATCT
This sequence comes from Haemaphysalis longicornis, assembly GCF_048455015.1. NCBI lineage: Eukaryota > Metazoa > Arthropoda > Arachnida > Ixodida > Ixodidae > Haemaphysalis > Haemaphysalis longicornis. Next base: position 140,322,951 of record NW_027526361.1, read on the forward strand.
TTTCACCGCGACCACTTTGTGAGCGACTGCCGAAAAACGCTAACTGCGCCAGGCAGGGACAGGGAAAGGAGGGAGGCACAGTTTTCCTTGTCTGATTTTACCATCCTTGAGAGTTGAGCTGCACAGCGGCACCGCTAAATGTTTGCGACTCGTAGATGCGCGCCCAGACTCGAGTTTATGATAAAACTTGTTTGCACTATAGAACTCACGAGTGCATGCACTCTAAAATGCAGTACTCATGAGTATTGTACTCATGAGTACTGTATACTCACGAGTAGTAGTCATGAGTACTGGGTACTCACGAGTACTACTCATGAGTACTGTGTACTCATGAGTGATCATACTCATGAGTATTCATACTCGTGAGTACTCATACGCATGAATACTGTACTCATGAGTAGTGGACTTACCCCTGTACTCACTCGTCATCGTGCTCACTTTTTTCATCTGGCTGTGTACTCACTCATCATCATACTCACACGTGAGTTTGAGTACAAATGAGTAGAAATGATGTACTCACGAGTGAATACGCCGACCTATGGCTACAAGTAAGCGTCTCGAAGTAATCTTTTTCACTCGGTACATAATTTCCTTGTGCACCAAAGCCATGACAATGCTGCAACTGCTGTAAAACCCGGTTGCATTTCCCAGTTGCAATCGTCTAGGGACGCGAACTTGAAGAAATCAGGCTAAGGAACACCGAATTTGGTTTCGCAAATGCAGGAAAATATGGTCCGTTTCCCTATTCTGACAATCACACAGGCGACCGCTTTCACACAGGATACCTAGAGTACTTAACATATGTATGAAACACTAAGAAAACACATAGCTTGCGCTAATTTGTGCGGAAACACATGAGTCGTCTGATCTCCCAGCTACCTATGTCAACTAGGCGACGACGAGTTGATTGTTATTTACGAGAAAAAACTACGGTTGTGAGGTTCTACTTCCAATCGAACTGAGCAAGGGTCCCTAAACATAGCAAAGCGCTAAGCGCAAGGCAAAAAACGCGGTCACGTCCGCTTGCACGAATAGAAATTCGGGCACCAATTGCAATAGATCTGCTGTTGCGTTATGCACAGAAATACACGCTGTACACTTGAATATTATCTACCGCAGGTACTACCAGACGTCTTGGCCCAGCGGATAGCGCGTTTGGTCACTTGTGCATGTTACCGAGCGTTGGTGCTTCGATCCCTGCCAGTGTCGGAGCTTTTTTCTTTTTTCTTCACTCTCAGCAGTTCGTCTCTGGGGAGTATCGGAACAGACCATCCGGGGTGGGGGACTAACCGTTCGTCCCCTCGCAGTCCCCAAAGGGACTAACGATTGTGGCAGAGGCAGTTAGTCCCCGAAAGGACGAACTGTTAGTCCTTTTTCCCTAAGACTGTACATTCGAGGGAAAAGTGCCTTATTTGGTCTTTCAGTGCTTTTCAGTCGTGTACATGAAAATAGAAGCCAGTCAGAACAAGAAAATGGGAAGGATATGGGAAACTGGACAATACGGCCCCAAGACTTTGTTTCCCCCAAAACCTACAAACGTACACTGCTCGTTACCGGCACAATGCGAAACACGTTTTGCGGCTTTTTTTTAATATGCATCACCTGCCTTAAGAATAGCGCCGAATACTTCAGGCAAGGACGTCAGTTTGAAGTGTGATCTTTCGGCTATTCACGGGCCCTTGGCAGCGTTTTTGAGGACGTAGAATAGGCACGGGAATGTAAGGAGGCAGTGGAACAAGTGAAAAACAGCGTGCAGCGAACGCACGTTCCAAGATCATTGATATTCTTTCAATACTTTACGAAAAGTAACATATTTAGGATTTCTGAGGAGACAATGGATGACAACTGCTAGTTTCCGGATCCATAGCAAATGAATTATATTTGTTATTTCGTTTCGCTACTCCGCGAACTTTCTCCCTTCTACTCAACGCAGGCCATCGAAGTATAGTTGCCACCTTTACATTCAAAGGAAAAACGCCCCTACGAGGAGAGGAAGGAGTGTTGTATAGTAGGTTGATTTGGGTTGAAAAAAAACGTTATGTTTTTTCACATGCATTACAATTTATTGTGGCGCTTTCCTAGGGAGGAATCAACATAACGTTTCTACTTAAAGTGACTGAGCTGTTTGTTGCCACTCTGAGTGAACTGGACTGAAGAGTAACTGCTGACATGCTTCGTACATTAAAAGTTCTCCTTTCCGTCCCAATCGATGAAACCAACGTTAAAAAAGTACAAAAAAAATATGAAATAACGCATTTCATATTCATGTGCACGTAAACACGCAATAGCATGCAATACTCAATATACTATGCCAACTTTCCCCGGCGGCGGTATTTCATAGTGTTGTTCCTACCTTTGGTCCGGCTTTATCTTAGGGAGCGCCCTCGCGCGCGTGTCTTTGCGCAGTTTTTCTAGACATATTTGTCATCGTAGGTGCCTAATTGACGTCTTTCAAACGCACAAAATTGGCCACGTATTTGCTCTTTTAATTGCAGATGCCGTCAAAAGACGATAGACTTTGTCGACATTTGCACGTAAATGCCTCCCTTCACTTTCCCGCTCACCTCTCATGCTGTTCCTCTTCCGTCGCGTCCTGCCAAGGTAAACACGCTAAAAGATTTCGTCAAGTAAATTTAGATTAATCACATTCCACTGCTCCAGGCCGGGTGCTCGATGCCAGCGCTGCCGTACGGCGGAGACTCGTCTGAATCGAGGCGCTCTACCTCAACGTTTATAGAACCATGCTGCTCTACTCCTCGTGCGTTCCAAGCAGAAAGTAGAACCTATACAGTGGAACTGTTGCGTAACTATTGCCGCTTGATTTGTTATAATTCCGCCAGAAGCTATAGGGACCGGTCACTGCTCAGAGGGCGCGACGAATAAAGTACACCACGCGCCGCCCCGCGGAAGCTTAAACTAACCTTGGGGCGGTGAGAGCCAGACGGAGGGTGCGAGTTCATATATTCGGCACCTCTCGGTTGTTTGAGTTTTGCGATTCTGCGATTGTTTTTGAAAGGTGTCTCATGCTTGAAAACTGTTCTGGCAAATAGTTTCCCCATGTCTCAAGTGCTTCTGTGCGATTTTGGGACAATTACGGGGCTGAAATACTACTGTCGGCCTCGCGTGCGTGAGATGTCAAGAGATTGTGCGTTCCCGTGCGCGTGTGCGCCGTGAAAGAAACTGACGGGACAGACATCATTGCGAAGTCCCATTCTCAGCAAAGCAAGTTTATTTACAGCGCAATTCAAGTCAGTATTGATTTTCTCTGGTTTTACAGGCTAATAAAGTGACCCCAGCGTATACAACGGCGCTCCACGACAGAAGCGTGTTTGTGTTGTTTCCTCTGTTCGCGCAACACGCAACCACACGGCAGTTACTTTTCTGGTTACGCTTCTTCAGCTCGGTTGGTTTTGTCATTAATTAACAACGAATTCGAAAAGTTATTAGCTAATGACAAAGTAAATGCAGTTCACGCAGTTGGAAATCTGCTGCGGAGGTGCCGTTGTCTTGACGAAGATTCCATTTAGTTTCGGCTTCTATCTTGTGAGTAACGTTAAGTCGTCTTAGCGGCTAATTGGGGTACAGTTTCTTCAGGCCGTTCAGAATTCTCCGAAAAAGTAATTCCTCCTCCTGCTCACCCTCTGCTTAAACAATAGTAACCTAAACTTTCACAGTACTTAAAACGCATTAAAGAAGTCAGCGCGAGTGAATGCAACCTTACCTTTGATAGCTTGCCACGCTCTCGCTTGGAATGCGTGGCCGAACTCTGAACTTCAGGGAAAAACGTAGGGCAGTAGCGGGATGCGTATTGACCGTCTTGACATTGCTTTTGGCATCACCCGCGAGGTGCTGTGAATTCAATTCTTGTGCCGCCTTTTGGAATCCATTTGGTGCCTGGAATGTCGCTAAAAAAATGTTACTGCTGATAAAACAATACTGGCGGAAGCCGTAATACCTTGTGTTATGCAAATACTACGACGGCATGCGATTCATCGCAGCGCGCGATGTGTACGAAACACTGAAAGCAAACGTTTTAGTTTTACGGCCCTTCGTGTCTGCGCTGCGCAAAAGTATGAGTACGATGACTGTTTAGCCGTCGTACTCATAATTTTACTCCTTCCACTGACAAAAAAACGCTTTTTCTCCAGGTCTGCCCGAGAAACCTGTGCAGAACGATGGCAGGCCGCCTTCGCGATTGTGGCAGTCCTTCACACAGCAGTAGCGGCGTGGCCACTGATTATTTCCTGCAACACTTTGATCCTTTCGCGCCCTGCAACTTGAAATTATAACTCTTTCTTAAAAAAAACTTCCGCCACATAACGTCGAACCGCACGCAGCGCGTATGTTGTTGCGTGCGCTGAACGGCTGGTCAAGACATCTACCGACCCCGAGTTGCTAAGCGGCGGCGAGAGATGGCGCTGCAGGCGCGCGCGAACTTCAGTGTCTGGTGCCTGTAGTTGTACGGGGGACAGCACGCGACGGAGTGATTATTTTTTATGCAGTAAATGTAGGTATTTCATTTCGCAAAAATAAAGCATCGATGAATTTCGTTATAAAGGAACACTGTAAATATCACTTATGTATTATTTTGCGTCACATATTGGCGTATTGTCTTGTTTGACGTAATGTCTTGATGTCTTGTCGACGTAATGTCGTTCAACAATGTTGACAAGTATGAACATTTGCACCAGACTTAGACACTTAGATTTGGGTGTGGGTATATAAGACTACTGCGCAGCTTTTGTTTCACTTTGGTCGGGTGGCAGACGCGAGTGACAGACAGGCAGAACGACCAAGATTTCCCCTTTAAAGTAGCCTAAGAAAGGCTATCGCGGCACGACGGCCAAAAAGATGGACAGTGTCAGCCCCCTGCAGGTACGGAACGGCCACCTTCCCGCTGTCGAAAAAAAAAAAAAAAACATTCGGGCCGGTCAAAAAAAGGGCACGTGGCAAGCCTATATCGAAAAAAAAATGCTAGCATCGTTTTTCTCCAAATGGCGATATTTTGGCTATTCTTGAAACGTTCATTTCAAAGGGACGACTTTCCTGGCTACTTATGGAAATTTTCCGGCGACTTTCTGTTCTGAGGACCTGACAACCGTGCTCGGCTCTCCCATGCGCGTACAATAGGCTGATTTTTATACACGTATTTGCAAAAAAAAACTGTGTGGTCATGCTTTATTGTTCTTGGCGTAGAAAAAACGTTGTGATATTTTATAAGCCAAATTTATTTACATCGGAAAGGATGACGCACGGTGTAAAAAAATGGTGGAAAAAAAATATTCATATGACTGTATCCCTCTTTATAGTTTCCGCTGATCACTGGAGCGATTTTTATCGAACAGTCGTCGAACATTTCAAGTTCAAGTCCTTGGGAGATCTCCGTCATCAGCCTTGCGTCACAAAGGGACTTACCAGTTCGGAGGCAACATTGCTGTGCCGCATCCGAATGGGCTCAGCGAAGACCACAGCATGGCTATTAAAGGTTGGCCTCGTGCGATCACCTTTGTGTTCGTCATATGTAGTGATAAGGGATGTACGCCGCTATGTAATGTGTTGCCCAGAGCATGATGTCGTGCAGGCTTGCAGTGCTCTCAGCGATTCGAAAGTTGGCAGCCCCACACAATACTCTGGACCACATTGTCTTCTCAAGCGGTCTATGGATGCGGCGCAGAGACACGTCGCGCCTTCTACTAAGCTTCAGGAGACGGAACTGGCAAACTCGTGGTGAAATGACCCTAACATTGCGTAATTAGGAGAAGCTTAGACGGAGTATTTGCCGGTATATCCAGCCAGCCCAACCCCGCCTAACTCCACAGAACAACTACCACCACCACATTCTAGATGCTCAAAAAAATGCGATGTTACAAACATTTTATCTCCTTGACATTATTCTATAGCACCCTAAAGCAAATACCAGCCGTCTTTATTGCGCCTTTTTCCCTAATGCCACAGTGATAACTCCCAGTGTCGTTTTTACGGAAGATTTAAAATACACAAAACACTAGGAACATTAACATTGCGTATTTAATGAAGGAAAATAATGCGACATTCGCAATTGAGCACTCGTTATTAACGCCGAGCGTTCCCTACATCCTAATAGAAACAAAAGTAAGGGTTGTGCATCTGCATGCAGGGCACGTGGCGCCCCTAAACAAGAGAAGGCTGTCTACCTGAAAATTTAAACGTGGATGAAGAGCCCCGCGGTTGATGTTTTTTTAGTTTGAAACGCTTCTGTTCCATCCTAGGTAAGGAGCCAACAATATTTTTTACTTTCTGTTATTTTGTATTCATCTGTATACAAGTTGTTCTTTCTTATATTTATTCTCTCTTAGTCAGAACCTTTTAATATGCCGTTCCATCGTCCACTCTTGTTCACGCTGTTTGAACAGAATAAAAAAAAACAGATGCCGTTGTAGCAGGACTATCAATTATGAAACACGCAATTCTAAGAGCATGTCGGTGCAAAGTGCCAAGTGCTGCCTCTTGAATAATTAATATCCTGCTGGCAAGCTGCTTGGTTCGGTGTCAGACTCTTGTTTCCAAGCGCTGCTCTGTATGATCTTCTTAAGTTTTTTGGGGATGCAGGCCTTCTGGCCAACCACTACCAGTGGTTTGACATTAGTGATAATATAAACAGTTTATTTTCATTTCTTTGAAAAGTCGCTGGGGTGGTCACACTTACCAGTGGTTTTGATTATGAAGTGTAGAAACGTGTGACGCCCCACTAGAGTGCACTTATTAAACCACAAGTAGTGCTTATTGTGTAATATCAATGTTCATTTAACAATTTTGTTTACTATCTCCTTCTTTAAAAAAAAAAGTACAGAGTGCAGGAAGCCTACCTCTCACAAAAATCATTGCTTTTTACCTGGCAATAGATTAGGCAGTAGTTTCATGCCATTTATTGTAGCTATGTGCGAACCGCGTCCACGTTCCCGCTATATGCGCACGAAAGATTATGTAGAAGATGAGCTTTTATGGCTGCTCTTGCGGGAGCGTGGTAGTAGAAGGCTTATGAATAATAAACCACCTCAGAATTTTTCATGCACGGAGAGATTTATTGCGCACAGGTTTTTCTGTTTTTCGCCTGCGGGAGAAGCAAAAAACTCCCCGACCTACCAAGAAATTTCAAAGCAGATATTTTGAAGCCTACTGCCATAAATGCTACGCCGGTGATGAGGATGCAGCTTGCATTCCGAAGAAAAACAGTTATACCACATGATTACCATGAGTGCGTCATCACGAGTTCAACCTTAAAGGAGCCCTAAATAGGCTTCTGAAGGTCGCCATTTCAATCGCAGAATCGCTAGAGTACCCCTTCACGACAATGTATACCAAATATGACACCTCTGCGTGAAACAGGGGCTGCAAAAACCCGAAACAAAGATCCTTTCCTTCTTACCTTTCTCACCTACCGCTTCCTTGCCGCCACACTGCCGCGCTCTGACGTGCGAAAGACTGCTTGCGACGCACCCTGTGACGCACGAAGCTCTGAACAGTACTGCTACGCTATTGGTGGGCCCCGTTAAATGATGTAGCCAATCAGCGTTATCGTCTCTGGAGGGGAAACACGGTTGCGCGCGGCGCTCCTGCACCGGCGGCACTGCGTATGCACCGGCGCCCGGGCGTATACGTCCTGCACTGGTGGCACGGACGAATGTAGATCGTCGCCATCAGTTACACGAGCTTAGCTGAGTTTGTAGATATAGCGCGTCGTTTACAAAGTATGAACAACGCTGAAAAATACGGAGCGTCTCTGCCTGCACAAACGCCCGCTACACGCGCGACCACGGCAAGCATCTGCTTGCACGGCCGACAAGCAGCCCACTATGCGGTGTATGCACGATACGGCATACACCGCAGCAACTAAAACTTGTTACCGCTCGCCAGAGCGGGACTATTACTGAAAATCAGTTTCAAAATACGTGAAAGGGGTAATAGTGCAGTGAACGATTGCACGGGGGACCGTCGTCGTCGCGGCCATGCAAAGCAGTGTCTCGATAACTGCGGCGATGCTAAGCCTTTTCCCAGACATCGGTGGGAACAGTTCACCGCGACAGCGCCGTATGCCGAAGCGCTAGCGAGCCGCTATAGTCTTCGGTGGCGATCTTAAATTATTGTCGTTAGCGAGCATGTTGTGTTTGGAAGCCCCCTACCTGGCCTTCAAACGCTCGTTTCCGCTATTATAAAATTGACGTGCCGACGCGGGCACCGCCGGCGCGAGGAGCCGTTCAATGCGGGCCGGCCGCAGACCGACCCCGCTGAGCGGTAGCGGATGTAATTGGCGGATCTTGCCCGTCGTCTGCTAAAAAAAAAGAAGCGTTACGTACAGCCAAGTGGAGCCAATGGCTGCGCGCATCTCGAACCGAAACTGTTTCTCTAGGTGGTCTTGCGCCTGGTCGGTGACGTCACCGCTTCCACAGTGCTTTTGGAAGCGCGGTGAAACAGGAAATGCGCCAGGCCTTGGCGGACCCTTTTTAATAAACGATAACTCGGCTAATACTAAACGCCTTTAAACCATTTTTGCGGCCGGGCGTTCTTTGAATAGTACACCAAAGATTGCGCACGTAAACTCGCATCCTTTGGAACACGGTTTAGGGCCCCTTTAATGTACCATACGACATAAAATCACTAAAACAAAAAGTAATCACTGGCGATATTTACTCATCTATTTTGTGCATAACACAGGTAATAAAGACTACACGGCAATATAAAGTTTGTTTAGTGAATGACATCTCCAACACTCTTACGCCAGAGCGGAGGTGCTTGTGCATGCACAACAAAGATTCCAAGAAAAGTGCTTGAGCATACCCCTACTGGTTCTGTTCGCACATATCGCCTACTTAGGCCATCGACCGCTCTTTGCGTGCTTAAGTGCATCCGGCCGGTATTTACCATCCGGGCAGTTGCTTGCTTTATCGATCGCCCAGTTCCCAACCTATGAGTAATCTAGCTTGCATGGAAGCTTCCGAAGTGGAGCACTCCGTCAAACATTTCTTTAAGCTTTGCTTATTAGTTTTTCTAGCGGATTTTTATAGGGGTGGGTAACACAGACTGGGTATGGAAACATATTCTGCTATATTGTCGACTTGGTGAATTTCCGACTATTATTAATGTTGTTTAGGCAATCGATCGCGATGTCTGTGCCTGAATATCTGACAAGACGCTGCGAAATTTACCGCTTGGCTCACAAAACCAGTGAAGAAGCAGTTCGATCATCATCATCATCATCATCATCATCATCGTCATTAACAACAACAGCCTACTCAGGTCCCCTGCAGCCCGAAGGCCTTCCCCTTGTCTCCCAGCCACTCCTGTCCGGCGCTTCTCGAGTCCACTGTTGGCCACCTAATTTCCTCACTTCATTCCTCCATTGTGTTATTGGCCTTCTTTTTCGTCTAGACCCATATCTTGGTATTCGATATCACGTAAAAAAGTTTTAAATACACTTGGTAAGTGGTTAAAAAACGTTTTGAATTAGCGCCAGTAAATAGATATTTTAGATGCGACTGCATCTCATTCGCTCGCCTTGTCCCTCCATACAGCGTTGTCCGCACCTCCCCCTACACTATAAAAAATAACAGTTGGCAGCACCCGATTTCAATCCCACGACCCTGTGGGCGGAACGCGAGGTACATGGTGTTCTTCCCACTGCGCAACAAAACCGAGACAGAATCAAATGCTACGAATGCGTCTTATATCCTTGAGTCATTCAAACTACGTCAAGATGCTATTGATACAACGCATGATGGGGCAATGATTAACACTTGCAATAAAAGAAAAGAAGCTCCCACTTACAGCAACAATGATGGAGTAAAGGTCGTTGCGACAGCGAAGCCCCAAGCATACCACTTAGAGAGAATGACCAAGATTGTCCAATAAAACATAATAATAATCATAAAATATAATAATCATACGCGTTCCCGACACGTTTCACGTGATTTCAGAATAAATCCTACGGAAACACCAAGTGAACCCCACGATGCATCGCATCTACACAGGGTTCCCCTCGCGGGGAGGTAGGCGCACTTTTTACCTAAAATTAGCTTCAGTACTGCAGGGAAATTGACAAATATTGATCGGAATGACTTAGAAAGGCTGATGTCGAACTGAAAAACCTCATTCAGTCTTTTTACGCTATTTTTTATTATAACTGCTTTTGGTTGCATCATTTACTCCTTTGTTTTATAGCTAACTTGCAAAGCGATGTCGCCAGTTGACATCGCTATGGTGACATCGCAAATCAATGTCACCATTAGCGATGTCCCGCCCACGGCCATTACCATCACCACGGTACCGGTTGCACTAATATATATCGCCCCGAGATTATTACATAACCCCAAGGAAGGAAGTTCTTGACTATCGGTTATGTGAGACTTTATTGAGAGTGAAACGATTCACCCAGAAAAAAAATTATGCTCAAGCCGATGGTCCGCTCATTCCTGAAGCTCTAACTGAATGAGCGCGCAACCAAAAAATGACAGTTAAAAATGCCGAAGAAACAAATGCCTCATTGAGCAGGAAACTCGCCGTCTTCCGCATGTAGCAGGTAAAGGTTATTAAAATGCCAAACAGTGCAAAGAGAATAAAAAATTTACACCATCTTCCCGCGAGGGGAACCATGGGGTAGATGCGACGCATCGGGGGTTGCCGTTGCGTTATTCAAATCATCGGACTATGCCATCGGGGCGCCGGCGGCGGAACGACTGAGCGGAGCGGCGCACTTACCGCGTTTATATGCAGCGGAATGAGAGATAGCAGCGCATAGCAGTGCATGCGCATGTGTTAACCGAGCGCAAGCGCGAGCGCAAGCTGCGCGCTAACGCACAGCTGGCAGGGCGACGGGAGCGAGCTGTCCTCGCTGACTCACAGATGGCGCTGCGGTGAGAGCGGCGGAGCGCACAGCTGCCGCGCCGAGAATGCGGACTACGCCGCGACAACGACGCGGGACAAGGCGAGTTAAAGAGATGCGTCGCATCTAAAAGAAAGTAATTGAATTGAAGAGATAATTTGGGAAACTTTGAACTAGATTGGAATAAAACCCACGGCCTCCAGAATGTGAGTCGGGCACGCATCCGATGCACCAAATCGGCTGCTGGGCCTTACCTGATTGAAGCAGGTACAAAACAATGCCCTTTTCTTCTTTTTTTTACGTTAGAAAAGGTTGACAACCGGCACGCCGCCCCTCCCCCCCACCCCCCCCCCCCCCCCCCGCACAACAGTGAGATATCACGATACATATCACTAGGATCAGCGTTAAAGCAACCACGCTTAAAGGGAAACATACGCCTGGCAAGGTAGTTCTAGGGAACACTGGCCACGACTAATAATCTTTTGCTGCAGTAGTTTTGTAGAAATAACCTTACAAAGCGACCTTCAAGGTATGAGTGAGGCAGACCTCGGGCAGTTCATGTTTTGTCATTCGGTAATAATGCTTTTTATTTACCCGGTCACCCATTCACTCAGTTCACCCATTCACCCATTCACTCAGCTATTATGAGTTCTAAATTTAAAGACCACTTGATTTTAGAAATATTATAGCTAACTAGTAATTCCCACAGTAAGTATTGTTTGAATATTGCCTTTACACTTGGCTGTTAAAATGAAAATATATATAACGTTTTGTAAAAGTTTAATATAGATTTACCCTTTTCTATAGCAAAGGACAAGGCTCCAACAAATCTGTGGTTTTAGTACGCTAACAAGCAGTAAATTGATTTTTGCTTTCCGGAAGAGTAAAAAATACAAGGAACCTTGGAGGCAGAAAACAATGAAGGGAGCTCACAGTTCACCATAAGACACGAAGGTAAGGAAGCTGTACGCAACCTACATGACCATTCCGATGGTTTAACTCCAAAATTGCAGCCGAGTAGCTTTTTTTCGCTGCCGCAACGACGTTTACTCCATCATTGTTGTTATAAGTGTTAGCTTCCTTCATTTTTTTGGAAGTGATTGTCATTTGCCATCTGCCACCTTGAAAGTGATTGTCATTCGCCACCTTGAAGGCGCGAACCCTATGACGTTTCTTTCGCGTTCTGAGCAAGTGCAGGCACGGTTACGGCAATGCTGGTTGTTTTTTTTTTCTCCCCATTTTGTCTCCATCAAGCGGGAATGCTTGGCATTACAAACGTGTGCCTGGGACGCCGGTGGGTCCCCACTGGGCGCGCACACGTGACGGCTGGGTTATTTCGTCGTTTTTAACACGAAAGTGCGTTATTCCGGAATTCACGAATATTTCACTTACGTCACAACGCTCACGGAAGTGACGCCAGCACAACGAAGCAAACGGCCTGCAAAGGGTGCACCCCTGCACACAAGGTCTTATTGCGGGGAAGCAACCTTTAGTACTAAAGAGTGTGTTATACCTCGGGCTGTTCGTTTTTAGGTTGTATATTTTAACACGAGTGTTTTATGCCGGGACACACAGAGATTTCACTTACGTCATATCCGTCCCTGAAATGACTCCAGTACATCTTTGTTTAAGCGACCCGCCAGCAGGACGTCGCTCGCCAAGCACACCCACAAGACAGCAGACGACGCGCAATCATGCCAATCTGCAGATTTTGCTGCAAACCTCACTTTCGTCTTTTAGCGATTCCTATGACACAGGAATCAACCAGTTTTTTTAACGGCGTGGCGGTCGCCTCGACGCACGCTCTCACGTGCGGTCTGCCTTTTTTGTATTCTTAACTTCGGTCCCGCAAAATAATTACTTGCTAAACATCTTCTCTGTTAAAAAGCGGCATTTCTCTCCAATAAACTAACTGAAGAATCACAATATTCATCATCATTATTATGACCATCGTCATAATTTTGTTTATGTCCACTCTGTGACAGCTTGTTGCTAAAATAACGTACAGGGTCGCCGTTTAGGCTTGCACACATCTCGGAAATAACCTGCGACACGCTGTTCAGTACGTGTCATACAGAAAATGAGACAAAAGGGTACACGCTGGTCGTATTGCTGCTTCGAGCGGAAATCCAATTAAACAGTTTGCATGGCTGTGTCTCTTCTCTTCTTCTGTGGATTCCCGCTCCTGTGATGGCTTTCAAATCTTGCGCGGCCACGCAAGTTGCGTTCTTCAATGATAAACCAAGTTTCAGATATGTGTTAAATCGCTCATCAGCAGTTTGGGTGTCCGCACGTGCACTTCTAGTAGCGTCGAACCGCACTTGTAAACGACTTTGGGACAACAAAGGATAACGCCCGGAGCGTGGCTCCGCCTCGTTAAAATCAGGAGGCGCACATTGCCCAGTACAAAATCGACCTTTCGGAAGGCTCTCCAGTGTGTACTGGCAATAGGCAACGCACTGTGATGAAAAAATTTTGCATGCACACAGTGCATGCAATTGCTTTTAAAAATAGTTATTGGGAGAATAATATATTGAAGTAACATTTGCGAAACAGCACTTCGAACAATAGTAGTGCATTTCAGCCTACGTTTATCGGTATATCGTCTTGTTCTAACAGCTGTTCATAGTTCCTGATTTCACCAATGGCCAAATCAGTATTGTCAACAAGTTAAATGTTTGCACCAAAGCTGTATGCCTCTACCCCCAACGGTGTCATCGCCGTGGGCAACAACGATCTCCTTGGGCAAAATTTCCAAGGGGTCAAGGCCTTCTAAGACGACGAGCGCGTTCGTCAGTTTGTCAGGCATAGCGTATAGAGCTTAGAATTCTTTAAGTAAAACCACAAAGCAAGCATAGAAACCGCATTATGGATAATTAGGCGCCTGGGAACAATGCCCCACCCCCCCTGTGTTGTCGTGGTAATGCTTATGTTTGCAGGTTACCTTTGAAGACTAGGCAGGATTAGTGTCAGTAGATATAGCAGTTGTCCAATTTGGCGAGTGCATGAGTCAGGCTAGGCAGGACCCAGAATTTGCCACCATGGAGAGAGAGAAAACTTCATTTGCCCAGAAGTAGAGAGCTTGGGCTCTATTTTCTGCATTAGTCACCCAGGAGTTCTTAGTTCCTGGCAGCTTCTTCGGATCTGGATAAGGCCTAGCGCGTGACAGGGTCGGAGCTGCGCAGCAGGGTTACCCGGTCCTCTAGATGTTTAATGTCTATGGGGGGCAAGGAGTTTTTGTTCCGTAGTTTTCTTTGAAATTTCCACATAATTTAGGTGAAGTCTGCGTGGTGGCCGCAGTGTTTGCACTTATTCGAGGAGATTTTTGTATGGAAGTGACTATAGGCCAACGGGTTAGGGTAGATGTCTGAAGTTGCCTCTATGCCTTGGACCGTGCAGCTTTGAGTGTGCGATGGGCGGCTGAGAATTCGTACCTGCAGTGTTTATAGCAATTTGTTATCTCTTTGTACGAGTTGAGGCTGTCGAACTCCTCTGAGTGCTCTGTTTCCTCTGCGATGGGGTTAATTGCTGCTGGTGACGATCTCGCATGCAGCTGTGTGGGCCTGTTCGTTGCCCTATTATCCTTTGTGTGCAGGAGTCCAGATGTGTTTATATTTCCTGTAATTTGGTGCTGGTAGTAGTTGAAGTATTCTTGCGGCGACTTGTGATAACAGTCCTTTGCTGTAGCTACGTATGGCGGCCTTGGAGTCGCTGATTATGTATCTTGCTCGAGTTGTGCTGATCGCTAGAGCGATTGCTGCCTGTTCTGAAGATGTAGTATTTTTCGTGGCAACTGTCGCCGAGCACGCGTTTGACCTTCGTTGTCTACTACCACCGCAGCCATGGCGCTGTTGTCGGGATGGTCGTCTGCGTCTACAAATACATTTCGGGATTGTTGCCATATTGTTTTGTGAGGACTTGTGCTCTTGCCTTTCTCCTGGCCTTGTTATATGTCGCACCATGGTTAGGGGTTGTGGAGTAGTGCGTACGAGCTGTCTTAGCGCGGCGGGTATGTCAACAGCTTTGGCTTTTTTCTATCCGTAGGGAATAAAAAGGTCTCCAGAAGCTGAGCCTAGTGTCACTAAATAAGGCATTGGAATACCGCTACTGATGCACGCAGATCAGAAATGTTGGCCATTTCGTCGTTTATCAGTGTTGCGAGACTGCCGCATCTACGGCCTCGCCGTTAACTTCGACCGGGTCGTTTGTGAACAGTAGTACCGAAGATACAGCAAAACGGCATCTTTGGAAACACTTCTGCTGCTGAAATGCCGTTACGCGCGCTATTTTCGTGTCGCATCCCGAACGACGTCATTCAGCAGCAGCCGCAGAGCAGGGAGGACAAGCTACTTTTACCATAGTTGACCGACTAAAACGAATGAAGAACATAGCGGCGGCGACCATGAACCGTCGCACTGTAAACAAATGTCACGTAATGCGAAGTGACCAGGGATCATGGCGGTGACACGGAACAATTGGACAAAAGATTTCTGATACTCTGTTCTTTTATCCCTTGGCACTAGCAGAGTGCGAACAGGAAGCCAGAAATAAAAGAGGCATTAGTGCAAAATCTGCTGCATTACAAAATTGATGGAGGAAAAGCGTTTCGTGGAGAAAAGTTGCGAGCAATGATAAGGTACTTGTTCTTCAGATAGCGCCTTCTTACGTCCAATAAAACTATGTTCATAATTTATGTAATTTCCGAAAATTCAATTTATATATTTTTGAAATACATACTAACTGCCAATGAAAATTTTCTATTTAGACCAGTTCGGCAGATAAAACTAACCTACTGAGTAAAATATAACTAACAAAAAACAATCGGCGGACCATGGCTATTTTCAGGAGAATTTTTAACGCACCGCACGCCAAAACTGAATTTACAAGTTTTCTCCGCCAGCGTTATTCTCAACGTTAGTGCCATGAAGATGCGTATGTTTTGCAGTTTGTCTCTGTAAAAAATTCACCATCTTCCCGTAGGGGAACACTCAGTAGTATGCGAAGCAGCCATGGGGTCGACTCAAGTTCCCATTAGTTTTCAGTTCAATCGCGGAGTTGCTGGAGGAGAATGAGAGGAGCGGAACGCGCGCGCACTTCACTTATACCGCGGAGCTACAGTGGCGCCCCCCGCGGAGTATGCAGCGCCTACCGTCGCGTCTCTAACCCTACGCTGCTTCGCATTATCGTGCGCGGAGCCGGAGGTGTTGCCATTCGTTGCGCAATTTCGGAGAGAAGAGGAGCTTCGGAGAGGACAGGAGCGCCGGTGAGGACAGGAGGAATGCCTCGCATACTACTCAGGGTTCCCCTACGGGAAGATGACGACGGTGCTTGAACGTGAAGCTATCTCGTGATGGATTCTTTGGTTGGCCAATCCCTAGGGTCATCCTGCCACAATCATCCTCAGCGATGCCTGGCCAGGCATGCGCAGTGGGGGTGTGGTACTGAGCGTTGCCCTACGGGGAGATGACGATGGTGGTTGAACGCGAAGCTATCTCGTGATGGATTCTTTGGATGGCCAATCCCTAGGGGCATCCTGCCATAATCATCATCAGCGGTGCCTGGCCAGGCATACGCTGTGGGGGTGTGGACACCACACCACGGCGCCCACGCAACGGTGGAGGGGACAGGCTCGACCATAAGCTGCTTCGCATCTAAAAAACTTCCTCGGCCGGCAGTGGGAAAGTACATCAAAAGTGCACTCAGTCATTATCCTTAACGGTGCTCTACCACCGCCATCTTTAAAAGCAGCGCGGGGCCACTGAATGAAACCTTAGCCAAACGCACAGAACGGTTCGCATTGTGCCTCCGGTGGTTGTATGGAGTTTGTAACATGGAATTGTATGCATGCGCTCACAGTTTGCAGATGGGTAGGGGCGGAGCTCTCCCATCGCCCTCTTTGTCTTCTCTTACACAGAAATCGCTGCTTGTAACATCAAAGAAGCCAAAATCGGCTGCTCATTCAACATAAGGAATGCTGGTAGTTGGCTGAATCATGAACATGTAGGTGCGCACTTTAGACAGTTCAGATGCAACAATACTTATATGGCTGTTTTTTGGTTTAATGGGGAAGCCGAGGGGAGATGTTCTGCTGTTTGCGTGCAGCCTCTAGGAAAGCGAAATTCAGGTGGGAAGCTTTTCCAATGGCCGATTTGCACCGCCTGGATCAAAATACAGCTTTTCGGGCAAGAAAAAGTATTCACAAATTCAGGTAATTGTGTACTAGCAGGTAGCATGTCGCTTGTATACAGGTTGAGCTCCTTACAGGCAGATGTCGCTATGGGTAGCCAGCTAAGGTTTGCTTTTTACCGTTCTTAAACGCTCTTTTGTTTCTTCTCTCGAATGATATAAATGAACACAATTATAGCAGTTAGTGACGTTACTTCGCTAATTAGTTATTTTTAGCAGGTTTTGCTCATTTCGTCCATATTTTCATTCGTACTTCCAACGTACTTTTTCGGGCATGTTTAATTTAGTGTGTCTCTCGGAGCAGATGTAGAAGATGTCATGTTTTTATATCCTTAATTTACTTTTGTAAATATGTTTTCTATTTTATGTTGTTGGTTGTGTTACATATCGTTCCACCAATGATCCCCATTCACGGTGTTAATATAACAAATGGACTACTTCTGCCACACCTGTACTTTTGTGAAAATACCGGTCGATACAAGGTCCCGCTTTGCGGGTCCTCGACAAATAATGCTACGCACTTAAAAGTGAACAACCTAAGAAAGAGAGCCCAGGGATGAAGCGTGCATGGCGCCGTGTTTGCTTTTCTCATCACGTGGCGAGGATTTATAAGAAAACGCGGTGACAAACCAGTATTAGCCACATTCCAGAGTCCGCCTCGAGCCGGAGTGCTTTCTCTGGGACGTCACCGCCGCATGCACACAAATTTCCAATTATATTTCAACTGCTCTTGTAGATTTTATTGCGTTTTTGCAAACGTAAATAATGTGGGACTATCGACTTTCTCGCTCAAGTAATATGTTCGGGCGCTAAAGCTGTATTACTCCACGCAAGAGTTCGGAATACGCCTCGTTCCGCCAATTTCTCGTAGCACTTATCTTGCCTTGAAGCTCACCCTATGTCAAGGCAGTTACTCGTTCCTTCAGAGGAGAATTGTGGAGAGAGGGTAATAGGGGAAAAGAGTAAGGGCACGTGTCACCAGGAAACGATACAAATAGGCGCCGACTGCATCCGAGTTCACTGCCCGTTTGAGCCCCAAGCGGCGACTGCGCCTTAACCGGCGACTGCGCTTAACAGCGTCTGTGTACAGTGCAATTGTGTACGCGTTCATTCCGCGCGGTCGGGGCAAAAACCGAGCTATTTGTCGATAAACATAGTTTACCAGCGCTTAAACCCTGCATTTTTACATCGAAGCTGTATACCTTGACACCCCAATGGTTTCATCGCCATGGGCAACAATGATCTCTGTGGGCAAAAACGCTAAAGCGCCAATGCCTAAGACGACGAGCGCATGCGGCAAGCTAATCAGGGATGCAGCATAGAGCCAGCTGCATCCCTGATGGCACCCCCATTTGGTCGTGGTAAAGAATATGTTTGCAGATTAACTACGAAGGCTATGCAGGGCTAGTGTCACAAACTAGAGCATTTCTTGCCGAAGAAGCCGAGCGCATGCGTCAGGCTATGCAAGACCCATCACATGCCGCATCTTTGGGCACACTTCTGCTGAAATGCTGTAACACGCGTTATCTTTGATTCTCAATCGTAACTATGTCAGTTGGGAGTAACCGCTGAGCAGGGAGGAAAAGCTAAGCCTTCCAGACGCCCATGAACCACCTCTGTGTAAACAAGTATCACGTAATTCGAACTGACCAACGATCATGGCGGCAGTACGCAACAATAGAGAAAAGTTGTGCCGATACCCTGCATTCTTTTTTAGTGACACTTAGAAGAGCTTAACCGACAAGCCCGCCGAGATGACGGGACCCATTTCATATCCCCCTCCATCAACATTTTAGTGCTTTACAACTGCTTTGGGGGACATCGACTTTCGCAGTTCGGGAAGGCGATCAAACTTTTTTTCATTTGATTCCCCCAAGTAGAGATTGTTAGGTGCCTGTTTATGGTACTTGTATACTGATGAGAATGGCTGCTTTTGATTCCATTTATTGCAATTTCCGTTGTCCTCCTTTTCCCTCATACTTTTCCTTGTGTACGTTTGGGAGCACCTATCTACGCTGGAGTTCAGTCCACACAGCTTCCCCACGACGTGATTCAGCTTCTGGGGGAGAAGCGTGGCTGGCTGCCTATCAGCTTCAAAGTGTTCTGTAGCTACGTTTCATGCAATCCAGATTTCAACCCTCAGAGCTTGGTGTTCGGGGACAGCATTCTTTTTGGTAAATAGATTGTAGTTGACTATTGCCGGCTGTGTTTTTCTAGCTAAAAGTTGTTTCCGGTGGGATTCAGGAAGAATGTATTGCGCAAAGAAGTTGCCAGAGGAAGCTTTTACACGGACTTTAGCGAATCACGGCGCTTTACGTCTCTAAAGTACACCCGTGCACGCGTCTAGGGTGCCATTTTCACGTTCGTGCGGATGATACCTCTACGATCTGCGGCGATCTGAAATTATGATATTTTGTTTTCTTGCGAGCTTGCGTAGCGCACAGCACGCCACGTAGGCTATCTTGGAGAACTATTCGGCAGTTTGGGATGCTGGTGGCTTTCGGCCTGTGTCTGGGGAAGAGAATTGAGTGGTCGTATATCAGCGTCTGAGATTGGTGGTTCCTGCGTGCTTATCCCGCAGTCCATCAGAATAATCGGTTTGAGAGAAAACGTTTATTGTATTGCTACTTTTTCCCACAATGCATCCTTTATAGCAAACAGTGCAAGGTTGTCATGATCGGGAAGGAACTGGGATTAAAACGTCTATCAGCCAAGCAAGGATAAAAATGAACAAAGGGAGTGCAAGGGTATGTTAAGCGGGCCGGGACAAACATATTTGTAGAAAAAATAACGCACCCCTGCGTCGAAGGAGGACGACTATTGAATGCGAAACTTTGTCATAAAGGAGTGTTTGGTTTTCCAATCCCACATTGCGAGTACGTGCCACGCTGGGTGTACGCATCACGTTTTTATAATACCCTCAGGAAAAACCGTGAGTCTACCCAAGGAGTATGCAGTGGATGACTTCGAGTGTGAAAATCTCAGGGCAGTCCGAAGAAAAGTAGAAACACTCCCGCGGAAGGCTTTGTAAAAAAAGACATCCGAGCAGCCAGAAGCATGCAAAAGCTGATTAAAAGACATCTGAAGAAGATGGTCACACGTGAATGGATGTCCTTTGTTCGAAGCTAGGTCCTAGGAAGCCGCTCGGAAATATATGGAGTTTAGTACGCGGTCTCCGTGCACCGCGAGCTCAGTTGTACCCTTTTAACTCTATTTCTCGGAGAAGGAAGGTAAGCGACTTAGGTGTCGCTCGACGTTTTTGAGCTAAAATTACTTCTGCGTCACTGTATTCACCGATGACCATTTCCAGGGCAGGACCCCATCACCGAACACACCCTATATGGGCGAATCGTTCTCTGTGGCAGAACTTGAACCGGCTCTGTGCTCGATTAACCTGGCCTCTTCTCGGTGTCCTGATGGGATAATTCATAGGGTTTTATGTTATACGGCCGCCAGTGCTAAGCGGCGGATGTCGTCAATATTCTACCGCTCCTCACAGACCGGCAGCCTTGAGCCTGGGTGTATGCGCACTCGCATCATGACAGTTCGGAAACCTGCCAAATATCTCTCGAATATTGATTCGTATCGGCCTATTGCATTTCTAAGCTGCATCCGTGAGCTCATGGAGAAGATGGTACTGCTTCGCTTAGACTGGAATCTGACTGGAAGTAGCGTATATCTGTCGCAGATGTCGGGATTCCTTAATAGACGGAACAGCATTGACAACGTCATTTCTTTTGCAACACACGTGGAGTACGCAAAGATCCGACGGCACATTACCATTGCAGTCTTCCTTGACATCAAATCCGCATATGACTGTATTCTCCACGAAGGTGTCCGGACAGCAATGAGGTCTGTAGGCATCGCGGGAGGAATTTCCGCCCGGATGGCTGATTACCTCTCAGATGGGCGCATCCACATGTCTGTAGCGGACGCTGAAACATCCCTCCATAAAGTGACTGGCGATGTCTATAAGGGTGGGATTTTCAGCCGGACTCTGTCTAATATTTCGATGATGGACCTTCGCGGATGTCTGCCGAAGTTGGTTGAAATCTACAGGCATGCCGATGATATCCGTATCTGGTGCTCAGGCCGCAACAGGTGAGTGCTCGAGTCGATGCTGCAGCATGCAGTCAGCACGATTGAAAACTTCTCTCGACACATGTGCCGCGATAGCCTTTACAAAGCTGGACGTCTCAAAGTATCAGTTAACCACCGTAGGCATTCCGATACCTTGTATCACCTATTACAGTTTTTGGGTGTTACCTTTGACTGCCATCTGACATGGACGCCGCACATCCAAAGCGTAAAATAGAAGTGAGCGGCATTCGCGCATATTTTCGGCTTGCTTTTCAACCGCACTCATGGATGTAGCGTCAGCTCTCTTTTGAGGCTATTCGGCGCCCTCTGCGAAGGCTAACTTCGTTATAGCCTCCCAGCCCTGACTTCTCTCTCCAAAGGGTAGTTTAAAATACTAGAGGGGTTGGAGGCCCGATTACTGAGGATATGTCTTGGTGTCCCGAACACTACCTCAACCCCTGGAGCCATGCCAGAGAGCACGCGGCTTCCGCCCACTGCTTGGCAGGCAATGGAACAACTTCGGACGCGTCTGCGCGTTGTGGAAGGCAACGTGGGCATCCTCTTGCTGCCGATTGGGTCTCTAATTTACAGCACGATCTGGCTTCTCAGCATCAGAAATCAGCCTCTTCTCATCACCCTCCGTGGCCATTTCTTCCAATAAACATCACGACGGTACCTGGAGTTAAGTGGAAGGCGGATATACAAGCCACAGCTCTTAAGTTCTTTCCCTTGGTGCACATTAAAAAGGAATACAGAGGCAACACTCACGTATACACTGATTGCTCAGTGACGACTACATTGCCGGCGATGGAGATCTCGACTTTTTTGTCACTCACTACCATCTGCGTCCTACGTAGCCACAAGTCCTCTACCAGAGCTATTGAGCTGGCCGGATTGCGCGCTGCTTTTCACTATATTGCCACACTCCAGTCATTTCACGTGCCGTCAATTTTTCGTTCGCGTCTGAGAAGGCGTGTGCGCACACACCCCGGCTGGACGAAGAAAAGTAGGTTCTCTTTGGTGAGTATTTTCTCAGCTTTGACAGCGTCGCTATTAGACTGCCATGGGGTTTTTTGTTTCTTTTCTAATTAATTAACTTACCGTGCACAAGTCAATACATTTACGCTACATTTCTGGTGGAGAAGCTAAGTACCAGTTGCGAATCTCGGATGCTGTGCGAAGACACCGTCCCTAGAAACCAGGCGTATGAAGCAGAGCTGATGCCTGTTCGTCAACGCACCAGTCGTCGGTTTCAGTTTGTATCTCCTGAGTGCGGACTTATGCCCGCGACGTCCTGGGTAGCAGCGGCACACCTCACGGGCCCAAAAATGGCAAGCGACAGCCCCATGCCAGATTAGTTCGTGTTCAAAATCCGCGACAGGCTCCAAGTTTTCATGCAGACGTCTTTGAAGATGGGGAGGATTGGCTTGAGCTGTATGATCGTGTAGCAAGATTGAATGAATGAGATCAAGTGCGGAAGCTGTATGACGTGTACTTCACCTTGAATGACGGCGCGGGGACGTGGTTCCAAAACCACGAAGCAGATTTCATAAGCTGGGATGAATTCCGGCCAAGATTTCTGAAGACCTATGCACCGAGTCACCGCAAAGAAAAGGCTGAAGCCGCTTTGCGCCCAAAAAACCAGGGCCCCAATGAAAGCACCGCCATGCACTACGAGGAGATGTCTCCTCTTTTCCGACGTGCAGTCCCGAGCATGGCTGAGGATAAAAAGCTGCGTCTCGTTATGTGAGGTGTAACAGAGAATCTTTTCGCTGGGCTTGTGCGCAATCCCCCGCGTACCGTGACCGAGGTGGTTATGGAAGCGACAACGAAGGAAAACACACTAGAACAGCGTGCCAGACAATACGACCACCACCCTGCTTGCGCGTGGGTGGTCGTGTTATCTTCTGCATTGGGGACAAGCCGTGACGCGTTGCGGGAGCCCAACCGCTCACTAATTAGGGAGGAGCTTCACCTGAAACAGCCTCAGGCCACACCGACGTACGCTTCTTTGACCCAACTTGTGAAAGAGGAGATAAAGCAAGCTGTTCAAGAACAGATGAACCTCGACCTGCAGCCACCCTTACGAATCTCGAAAAACGTGGCGACATATGCCACGGTTCTGCAAGAAGCCCATACGTACGCTGCTTCGAATGCCGCAGCCGCTACTGCGCGTACGCCCCGTCGACTACTGACGTCTTTATTCGTAGCTACTCTGGGAACCGGCCGGCACCTCCTGCTGGACGGAGCGCCGTACGCAAGACAGACCTATGGCGTGCGCCGGACGGCGTACCACTATGCTCGCACTCTGGTGAAGCTGGTCATCTTTACAGGTCGTGCCCATACCGTCGTGCTGGCATTGGAGGCTTCCCTTCGAATGCACTCTGCCCTCGTGACGGTGAAAGACCTGTCGAAATTCAAATATACCTGTCCGCGCAGCACGCTCCCTCACGCCCGGAAACCATCCCAGCATCGTTTCGTCGTTACACGTCCATTGCTGAGCCCGCGTCCCTCCTCTAGTTCGCCTGGGCGCCGCTCACCCAGGCCGCGTCGGGAAAACTGAAACCAGTGACCTCTGGAGGTGGCGCCGCTGAAAAGGCTGCCAGCGAAGATCCTCGATCGTGTTTACGAGGACGTATACAGGAACCGAAGCAGCTGAAGAATTATGGGAAAAGAGCCACGTGCGACCTCGCCGTGAGTATCGACGACTACTACAAGAATGCGCTGGTGGACGGAGGAGCAGATTATTCGGTAATCAGCAGAACTTTGGCAAGATAGCCAAAGAAGGTGCTGACGCAGTGCACTGGGCCTCACATTCGCACAACGAGCGGCCACCTGGTGACCCCTACAGCACATTGCACGGTTAGGGTTACTATACGGGGGTACACCTACGCGGGCGATTTCATCGAACTCCCGGAATGTTCGTAGTGGGTATGAACTTCCTGCAGACGAACGGCGCCATCACTGACCTACAGAAGTCCACTGTTACATTTCCAACAGAACGTGCCATCGCCAGAAATTAAGAAACACAATTTTGTGCACTCCGCGTAGTGGGCGACAGCATTATGAAACCACCCCGAAACAGCAATGGTCCTCGTTAAAGGGGCGTGGTTAAATTTGGGAACGGGTAGTAGAAGGCAACATAAATTTTCTTTTAGAACGGAAAATTTATGTTGCAAGGAGCCTTATCCGCCTGCATAACGGCTGTCCAGTTGTCGTGCTGACAAATTTCTGGAACGACCTTTAACACGTCCCAAAAGGCACCGCTATTGCCTCTTTTCGTTCAAGGGGCAGATATTTGCACTGAGGGAACAGGTTGGAATAAAACAACGGCTCTGAAAGACATTATCAGGCTAATCCATATTAGCGCACACTTGTTGCCAGACCAGAACCAGCAGCTGACAGCAGTGTTGCGGAATGGGCATGGCCATTCCATTCCAATTCCATTCCGAGGAATTAGAATTTATCGTGATTCCATTCCTTTCAATTCCTCGGAATGACATATGTTAGCCCATTCCCACTCCTGGAATGGATGGGAAGCTCAATTCCATTCCTTTAATTCCGCATCGTAAAAATTGCCTCAGGGGCTTTATGGAGTTGCCGAGAAACGCAACGTGTATCTAACGTTATCGTACGGGTTTAAAACTGCAAAAGTAAGCAAAATGTGCCACTTGTCACCCAAGTTGGCAGGTGTTACAGGTTGTTTAGATATGTCGTTCAGAACAACAACCCAACGCAAAAAATTACCGTCCCGTCCTATCGAAAGTAGAAAGAAGCGCGAAATCTAAAAGTGCGTCCAGCTTTCGCTGAAAGTGCTTCTAACCGATCGCCAAACCTTCAAGCACCCAAATCGCAAGCGAAGAACGAACCCATGAGACAATTTTTCGCAAATAAACGCAACTACGAACGATCTAAATGTATGTACAAAGTTTCGAGGTTTATGAGATAAAGGTAAAGGTTCATTATTGTACTCCTTTTTCATGATCGAAGCGTGTGTTGTCTCATTTAGACCCGTTAGTTTTAAGTGCGAATGCACTTCTTAAGCGAGCCTGAATCGTCCGCCGCCGTTGTCCGCATAGCAACAGCTGCGGGTGCGCGCGCTCCTCGTCTTCCTCCTCGTCTTCCCTAGCAACGGGGGGGGAGATGGGCGCGCGCTACTCTCCTCCTCCTCTCTCCGCTCAGTGACTGCGGGTGTTGGGCGCCTCCTCTCCACTTCGGGCGGGAGAGCTCTCGCTCGCGTAGCGGGCGCTCCGCATTCCGACGCGTGAGGGCGCTCGTGTAGCCCTCGCCGTAACGGCGGGCGCTACTCTCCTCCTCCTCTCTCCGCTCAGTGATTGCGGGTGTTGGGCGCCTCCTCTCCACTCCAAGATCACGATATCCACCGTAATCGCGCAATCAACAACCGTGCATTCGCACTTATACACTCTCCCCCTCCGGGAAGTGCGAGGGAATTTTTTTGCGATTTTGAAGTAAGCGTTTTGACGCAATGGAAGTCCAGTTTCAGAGAGACAGAGAAAAAGAGACTTCATTTGCGGTCCCCGGTTTTACGCACGCGCCGTGTGTAGAGACCCTATCAGAGCTTTTCGTTCGAGCAACCGGTATAAAGGGTAATGTAATAAATTTTTGAGAGAATGTGCTCGGTCCTACTAAGAAAGCATTCGCTTTAAAAAGGTTCAGTGTCGCACTGCCCCTCTTTGCATAATAAGTAACGGATCGAGTATATATTATACTATTCGCACGTTAGTAGGTTTTAACGGTTTGTTATTGAGCGATGCGAGATGAAACAGGTATTACGCTTTTACGTTGATGTAGGCTTTTTCCGTTTCATTGCGCAGTCCGTCGCATGCTATCTTGCTATCTGCTTTGCGTACCGTCGTAGCAACGCCATTAGTATGCTGTGGATGACTGAGAGAGATGTCGCGCGGAGCTTGCTCACATGTACACGTATTCTAAATGCTTACTTGAATGATTTCAAGTGAATATACAGCATCGAGCACTACACTAATACTACTGTACCAATGCGAGAGACGGGAGGGCAGCGGCACAGAACACCTTTAACAGTTTTAATGCGTAGCGTTCTTTGCCGAGTACTCCTACACCAGAGCCGTGTAACGCCCTGCATTTCCACAAAAGTGCAGATATCGCGAAAGTTCCACCTGTAATCGCTGTAATGGCGTAAATGGATATAACTGGTCTCACAAAAATTCGAAAATTAAAAAAAAAATAAGAGAAATATTAAAAAAATTACGGAAAATGGCGAAACGTGTAACGCCCTCATTTCCACAAAAATGCAGATTTCGTAAAAGTTTCAAATGTATTCGTTGTAATAACCTAAATGGAGATGATTGGCAGGACGAAATTTTGAAAAACTAAAAAATAAGAAATATATTGAAAAAATACGGACAATGTCAAATCGTATACCGCATGCTGTTTCCACAATAATGCATCATTCGCGAAAGTTCCACCTGCAATCGTTGTAATAGCGTAAATAGACATAACTGTTCGAACGCAAATTTGGAAATAAAAATAAAAAAATGAAGACGAATAAAAAATAATTAGGAAAAATGACGAACCATTAACGCCCTGCATTTCCAAAATAATGCAGATTTCGGAAAAGTCCCAAATGTAATCGTTGTAATAACGTAAATGAAGATAATTGGTGGGACAGCATTTAAAAAAAATGTGGCTGAAAAAAACCCACACTCACGACAGGCGACGCATTAGTAGATAAGTCTCTGAATTATCTACTCGTTGTTTCATGTTATGAGCGAACGCTTTATATTGTTAGCTCCAAGACTTCGCAGCATCATCTTGCGGTGAGAAACACCGCGGCTTCGGATGCGCGCCGTTCGTATCCCCTCTGCTTCTCCACGCTATTCCCCACTTGCTGGCCTGGCTACACGGCGCTTGCCAGTGTGAGAGACGGTGGACCATCGGCGCCACGGACACTTGTACAGAGAAGCTATGCCTCAATATTGCATATTTCATTATTTCCTCCCTCCCTCCGTACCGGCAGCCTGCCGAAGCTTGAAGATCCTACCTAACAGCACCACCGCACCGACGTGCTTGCGCAGGTCGAAGTTTACTTGACACACGCTGCGGCAGGTTGCGCGGATTCAGTCACTCGAGATAGCGGGAATGCGTTCTCGTTTTCGTCACCTTTGAGATATACCGACGCAGTCGTCGCCACAGACTAATTAAGTAGCTGGAAGGCGCCAGCACTGGTGACACCATCGTCTAAAAAATCCCCATTCCTTTCCCATTCCATTCCGGGCAAAAAGCCCTTAATTCCATTCCCATTCCATCCCTCCAAGCATTGTCGTCATTCCATTCCCATTCCATTCCGGCATCTCCAAAAGGTGGAATGAATCCGGAATCATTCCCATTCCGGAGTGGCAACTCCGCAACACTGGCTGACAGTACTCCTCAAGGATTTCCGCCAATATCTCTCCACTTCATTGAAAGTTCGACAAGCGCCTGGGGTCAAACACCGAATCTTCGTCCACCAATACGACCAAGCCAGTCTACCAGCACCCCTACCGCGTGTCCTATGCTGAAGGAGAAGTCATCCGGAGCCAAGTAACGGAAACGTTGCGAGACGACGTGATTCAACCGTCATGTCCGTGGGCATCCCCTGTTGTGCTGGTCGAAAAGAAACACAAAACTACGATTTTGCGTCGATTACAGGAAGCTGAAAGTGTAACAAAACGAGATGTATACTCTCTTCAACGAATATACGACGCCTTAGACCGGCTCTGTAATGCAAAATACTTCTCTTTCTTAGATCTCAAAAGTGGGTACTGGCAGATTGAGGTTGATGAGCGAGACCGAGAGAAGACCGCGTTTGTCACACCCGATGAGCTTTACGAGTTTTAAGTACTTCCATTCGGTGTCTTCTCGGCACCCGCCATGTTCCAGCGAATGATGGACAGTGCCATGGCCGGTTGAAATGGCAGTCGCGTCTGGTATGCGTGGACGATGTCGTCGTGTTTTCTGCCATCTCTGATGACCACCTACACAGGCTTCGACTGGTTCTCGACGCTGTAAAGTCGGCTGGTTGACACGAAAACCATAAAGGTGCAACTTCGGCTACCAACAGCTGCGGTTCCTAGGATATGTCATCAATTCAGAAGGTGTCACACCACACACTCAGAAGACGGCAGCTGTAGCAGGCTTCCCACGGCCAGGTGTTAAAAAAGCTGTTAGGCGCTTCCTTGGCCTCTGCGCCTATTACAGACGCTTTGTAGAGACTTTTTCTGACCAAGCGGAACCACTGACGTGGCTGACGAAAAACGGCGTACCTTTCGCATGGCGCGTAGAGCACGAAGTGAACTTCAATCACCTGCGGGAGCGGCTACAAAAAGCGCCAGAATTGGGTCATTTTGACGAACCCGCGGATACAGAGATCTAACCGATGCCAGTAACGTCGGTGTTGGTGCAGTACTAGTCCAGTGGCAGGACGGAGCTGAGCGAATTCTAGCCTATGCCAGCCGCAATCTGTCAAAAGCAGAGACGAACTGCTCCACCACTGAAAAAGGTGGCTTCCCGCCGTCTGGGCCATCAATTAGTTCCAGCCGTACCTTTATGGCAGGCCGTTTGCAATTATCAGTGACCACCATTCGTTGTGCTGGCTGGCAAACCTAAAAGACCCATTTGCTCACCTCGCCATATGGAGTCTCCGGCTGAAAGAGTACGACATGACGGTAGTTTACAAGCCTGGGCGGAAGCATAGCGACGCTGTTTGCTTGTCACGGGAGCTTGTCGACTCGGCAAGCCCAGACCCCGACGAAGACTTCCCCTTCCTCGGCGTGGTTAGTCCTGCTAAAATGGCCCAACTGCAGCGAGAAGACCCTGAATTGCTTCTTGTCATCCAGCAATTTGAAGGCCTTAATGTACAAATTCCGCCCGCCTTTGCCCGAAACATCTCGTCCTTTAGCCTCCGGAATGGTGTGTTCTAGAAGCGAGACGTCAGGAATATCGCGGACGCGTTCCTACTAGTTGTGTCAACTAGGAAATTTTATACGCCTGCCACGACGACACCTCGGCGGGGCACCTGGGCGTCAACCGTACACTGGTGCGGATCCCTCAGAAATAGTATCGGCCGAAGCTATTGCGAACAGTTCAGCACTACGCCAAAAGCTGCCCCGAGTGACGGAGCAGGAAGGTACGCTTTTGAAACCGTCAGGGCTTCTTCAGACAGTACAACCACCACAGGCGCCTTTCCAGGAAGTCAGCAGGAATCTCCTGGGCACGTTTCCTACCTCCACGAAGGGGAACAGATGGATCGTGGCTGCGACCGACTACCTCACGGGGTACGCAGAGACAGCATCCGTTCCAGGAGCCACTGAGGCTGAGGTAGCTCTGTTTTTCGTCCACAACATCGTTCTACGGCAAAGAGCTCCACAGATTGTAATAACAGACAGGGGCATCCTTTCACAGCTGACCTCAAGCAGTCCGTCATGGTACTAACCCACACCTCTCACAGGCGGACAACTGCTTACCATCCGCAGACCAATGGCTTGACTGAGCGACTTCACAGGACGCTGACCCACATGCTGTCAATGTATGTCGACGTACAGCCTAAAACGTGGGATCAGATCTTGCGATACGAACATTCGCGTGCAACACGGCCGTTCATGAGGCCAAAGAAATGACTCCAGTTCAGCTGGTTTATGGTCGCACTGCCACTACGACTCTTATTGCATGGTACCGGTTCATGAGGATGAAAACGGCGACGTCGAATATTTTGTTCAGAGCCGAGGAAGCGCGCCAGCTAGCACGGCAGCGAATTCAACGTTAGCAGAGTTCGGATGCTGCTCACTATAACAAGCCCAGGCAGGCCATGTTCAACGAACCCGGGGACGCGGTTTGGGTATGGACACCAGTTCGACAGTGGGGATGTTCGGAGAAACTGCTACGTTGGTTTTTCGGGCCATATAAAGTTGTTAGCCGCCTTAGTGACGTCATCTATGAAGTGCCACCTTATGGAAGGGCGCCTTGCTTACGACGTGCTCAGGCAACTGCAGAGGTAGTGCGCGTGGTCCGAATGAAGCCGTACTACGACAGGGAGCAGCCTTGTTTGTCTACACCACGCAAATTCGAATCATGCTGATGGACAGACCGTTTTCTTTAACGAATTCCTGTTGCCCTTCGGCAATGAAGCACGGCATTAGCATCGAGACGATGCTCTTTCCAATGAGGGGGGCCATGCCACACTCCCATCATTCGACGTGCCGTCAATCCCTCGTTCGCGTGAGAGCGGGTGGGTGCGCTCACAGCCTAGCTGGACGAACAAAAGAACATTCTCTCTAGTCGGTTTTTTCTGAGGTGTCACAGCGTCGCTATCAGACTGCCAGAAGTTTCTCGTCCTTTGTCTGATTAAATAACTTACCGTTGACAAGTAACTACATTTACGCTACAATATTCTAAAGCACCTAGCCAATCAATGGCCTGTTTTACAAGCTTCAGGCCAGCACTCGAGAGCTCAAAATCACATCCAAAAGAACAGCTGGCCTACGAAATCCTTCTTTTGCACTTACACGGTATCCAAAGGGGACCCAACACAGACCTGCAGACGCTTCCTACCCACTGCGGAGTTGCCGGCAACGACGTGGCTGAGAAACCCGCCTTATCCGGCCGCAGACTCTGCTCTCTCAAGCCCTGCCGATGCCATTCACGAGAAAGGATGCGGCAATACTTGCCCCATAAACCGCATAGAAAGCACATATGTCTATGTGGATTGACGCAAGGCAGCAATACGCACCTCTTCAGATGCTTGATCTTAAGCGCACCTTCAAATGCCACCTGGGCTCAGCAAGCGTTAGGAAGCCATTCTACATAGATTTTGCTTGAATGCGGCCTACACGGGACACTACCTCTACAAAATTCAGCAGGCAGCTTCACCTTTTTGTTCCACATGTGCTTCACTAGAAGACATTCGTCATGTTATATGCATCAAAGTACACCGTTCACAAAGAGAAACTGGTAGTATCTTTGTGCAGGCAGCTTCGTACGGGACTTGAACTGAGGGCCGTTTTGAGACCTTGGTCGGATCTCGGTGAGGCCGCACGTATAATCAAAACTCTCTTGGAGTTTCCTCGGAGCACAGGAGTGGACAGAGTTTTGTGATTGAAATTTTTGGGCGCATAAAATGATATATTTTCATTTCTATAGCTTCTTTGTTTCTTGTTATCTTTCTTCTTGTTTTTCCTTTATTTCTATGTTTCTTCTATCAACTAGCGTAGCAAGCCAGCGCGACGGCTCGGCTAACCTCGGTGGTATTCATTAAAGTTTTTCTCTATGTCTCTCACTCTCTCTCCCTGTAATATCCCTACGAATTCTCGGGCGGGAACTTTGGAGGTCTAAAGTTTTGGGGTTTGGATGTACAGCGCGAATCGGTACCTGCTGATTGGCGTTCGCTGAGCAATTTTATGTGTGGGCGCCAGTTTCAGGTGTTAAACTCTAAGATGCAAAGTTAGGTTTACCGTCCTAAACCCAAAAAGGACCAATTAGGCCTAACGTGTTGCGGATAACAGCTTTACCGCATGGAGAGCAAGGCCATATTTTCTTGTAACGGATTCTCTGCTTGTCGTCTCAGTTTATGAGACCGCTTCGGCGATGTTGAAATTGAGCAATCCGATACATGCCGGCGTCATAACGCCAGAGACCCAGATTTGATTCCCGCACGGGAAGCGTTTTTTTTCTGTCACTTCACTCACGATCATTCATTTCATTTCATTTCATTTCATTTATTTGCTCCTTAAAGGCCCGAAGGCATTACATAAGGGGGGGCTTGCGCCAAGGTATAAGAATACATATACCGAAAATAACAACAACAACAACAAGACTACAATAAAAAGCAGCATCAGTTAGGAATAGCGAAACTATTGTAAACATAATTACTCGACAGAGAGAGGGAGAGAGAGAGAGAGAAAAAAAGAGAAAACGTGACAACGGAATTTTCACAATCGATTCGGCAGGGGTATCACGTGAAGGCTGAAAGGTTCGCTGTTTCAAGTTTTTTGCGAAATAATTTTCGGTTAGGGCATGAAGCTATGTCATTGGGTAGGGAATTCCAAATTGCTATTGCGTGAGGAAAGAAAGAACTATTCATTGATAATGTACGGCACTTGATTCTAGAGATTGGGTGACTGTGGTTAAGACGGGCAGAAGCTCTTGGTGGGGGCGTTAATAAAGCATGTCGTGATTGGGACGGGAAATAAAAGGTGTGTAGAAGGCACAAACGAGAGATAACGCGGCGTGTAGCGAGGGTGGGGAGGTTGATGGACTGTTTGAGTGACGTCACACTGACTGTGTGGGAGTACTGTGATGTTATAAAACGGGTGGCACGGTTTTGTATCGATTCCAAATCATGAGAAAGGTATGATTGTGAGGGGTTCCAAATTGATGATGCATATTCTAGCCTTGGTCGAACAAACGTTAGATATGCAAGTTTTTTAACATCGGCGGATGCGGTTTTAAGGTTGCGACGGAGGTAGCCAAGTGTGCGTGAAGCGTCTGAGCAGATGGATTCGATATGGGACACCCATGACAACGATGACGTCAGATGAACACCAAGGTATTTATACGTAGTGGCCGGGATTACTGGTACTGATTTAATTGTGTACAGGTTTTGAACAATAGTGTGTTTTCGGGAGAATGACAAGACTTTATACGGAATAATCATTGTTAGAAAAAGTTCGCTTTCCTACAAGGCGCATTGCGTACAGCTGCTTCAGTGAGGACACTCAAGCTTCGCTTTAAGATGAGGACACCTAAGCTTATGTGCAGCTGTACAGAGCAATTCATGGTAGAATTGTTGGCTCTGGAACTCACAGTTAAAGAGAAAAAGGAGCACTGTAGAATAAGTTCAAACTGTTCCGTTAGCCTTGTAGCTCAGTGGGCGGCCCAAAATTTTGCTGTTGGTACGGTGTGGAGTTGACACAGTAACAAACTTTAGTGCATAATTGTGAGCGGGGTGCTGCAAATACGTGTAACAATGTAGATGTAAACATCCGTCAGGCAAAACTCCAGTGTACTTCGGGCTTTGGCTGCCTTAGCGGAATTGACAATTTGTTCGCTCAAGCACGTTTTAGGGATTTTGGATCCCGGCATAAAAGTGTCAACGAGAAATGATCAAGAATGAAGGAATGCTAAGAGAAAAAACACCGGATCAAGGCGTCCCATTTTATCTGGTCGTCTTATTTTATACTGGCACCTAGTTTCTAGTTTCTGGGAGCTAGGTTCTGGTACCTATTTTATCAGGTTGCCATATTTTCTACTGGTTGGTGTGTTGAACAGGTCCACGACATACAGATATACGGATGAGCGGTTCAATGTCCTTGGGGGCACCGATTAAACGTGACCGGGAGGACACAATTGAGCGGGTTGTTTTCTACAAATGATATGATTAAGCAATGATCAGATTGTCGTGGCGTTACACAAACGAATTTCCAGTCTCTGCTTTCGCAACATGGTCTATCTTGAGAAAAGATGGTCAGTGTCAATGTAGACATTGGAAACTACGTTAGTGCAGAGGTCTGCCCCAAAATGTGCACCGTTCTGTCATGTAACTCGCATACAACAAGGGGCTAAAATAAAGCTTTAGCTAGGGCCTATTCCTAACGGAGCGAATGGCAGCATGTGCAACACTTAACGTAACTGCGAGCTTTCACTGCAATAGCAGCAGGTGGCCGGACAACGACAATAGTGATTACCCACCGGCACGTGCACTGCATTTTGCCTACCAAGAAATAAGAAACACTGCTGAGTGATTTCATGCCTACCAGAAATGGGTGATATTGTCCCGGAAAAATGACGAAGCGGTCTGTGGCAATAACGCTGTTGTTCAACTATTGAAGAATAAGCTGGGTGTGGGCGCAACCAGTGGGAGCTCCTCCAAGGGCGACTTGTTAATAGCGTGTAAACACACCGCTCATCCTGTACCATTGTTCCTGCCATTTCTGTTCTGCGGCCATGTAACAATACCAAGTGCGCCAGAATCATCACTGTTCTTGCTATTAAAGTAACCCATTCACAGGGGCATTCATAGATAACGCTGGGATATGGTATGATGGGATATGATGCCTAACCATTTGAATGCTGTTTCCTTCGCCGCCTGGCAAGCTTCCTTCCACCGCTTGTATGGAGGCTCAATTTATTATGGAAAGATATTAAGCGGGGGAATTTGTCTTGAAGAAAAAATGTAGCAACACCAAAGTTACTCTGAGACAAAAGGAGGGCAGCAGTAAGGTGCAAGCGAACCCTCCGGTTAGTACAAGGCGCTGCGCGAATGTACGGTCATAGTGAGGCCCCACATCTTTCGAGGTTTCGTTCGCCTTTTTCGTGGGTCTTTTGCGATTACACTCCGGCTCAAACGTGCAGCTTGTGCAGCCACCGACGGCCTGGAACGTGTTAAGCTGCACTGAAGTAAAACGTGGCGTCCCGTAACCTCTTTTTTGTGCGCCATCTTTGTTCTTTGTTTTGTGTGCTTCGAATATACTTGGGCGCAGTGATTACTGGGTGCTTTATGGAAGGCATACTTCAAATGCCATTCTTGATCTAAACTATTGTTGTTCTTCTGCAGTTTACACTAGTAAGCCGTAAAATTTCGTTATATACCTATACAACACCAAACAACATATTGGGTTTTATACGGAATGCAATTAAATAGAGGGGTAAACATGGAGAGATGCAGAGCGGGTTCTGATGAGGGAGATTTGTTCGAATTCTTCTAGCAACTAGGAATATAGTATTATATATTTAAATACTTACGTATTATACTTCGTGAGACAACATACTTCGTATGACCGCGTAGCACAAGATTCATGCTACGAGAAGGTCCTGTGAGCCATGTTGCAGAAATTGTACACTTCCAAAGGCACTGTTTTCCACAACGAGTTTTGCATATTTGACACTAAACAATCGAAGAAAATGTGCGAATGTGTAAAAACACGCTTTAAAGATACCCTAGAAACAACGAAGCAGGCTTGAGATTGTGGAGGTGTGTAAAACTATTTTGACCACACAAAGGTCCACTATAAAAATCACCACGTGTCGGTAAACGCTTGACTCTTTCACTTGAACCTGGCAGCTCTGAGAACGATACAGTAAAAGCTGGTTAATTCGACCCCTGTTAATAGCGAAAATCGGTTAATTCAAAATCCGGCCGTGGTTCCTACAACTATACACAAACGTTTATAGAGCGGAACAACCGTTAATTTGGCAAAACTTTAGCCTACGTGTTCGCCCAGTCGATTCGCGGGCAGCAAAAAAAAAAAAAATGAAAAGACACTGCCAAGAGCAACGCTACTGCAAAGCTGAAAAATAAAAAAAAGGCCGCATAGGAGAACCACATGGTCCTCGACATCACCCGTAACGGGTAGATGTATAGGCTTGGTGGCGCAAGCTGCCGCCCGACGCAAAGGGTTAAGCCACTACCACCTATCTATCCATCCACGAGGAAAGCGAGGTAGGTGGCGGCTGCATCGGCCCAAGCCTGTGTGCTTTGTTGCCTTTGTCGCCTTTGTGCAGTCGTGTCGCAGAAATCTCTATTTTTAGCCATTCTATTTTTGGCATGTATCGTCGTTGTTGCTTGTTTCTTGCGCCCTTCGCATAGTGCGTGTGTATGATGCATGTGCCAAGGAGACTCTGGCAGCTTTAATAGCTCTTGCCGCCGCTCAAAATCGCCCGAAAGAACAGCGGAAGATTACATATTTCTTTGAGAAATAAAGGTTTGTCATGCAGGGGAAAATGTTTCGCTTTCGTTGTTCATTCGCGATTTCGACGATCGTATAATTCGAGATTTTTTCGCGATCCCACCGGTGTCGAATTACGATCTTTTACTGTACTGTGATAACCTGCATGGAGTGAAACTGCGTGTTCGGCTAGCTGCAGAAGAGCCCCATTTTATTTTGCTTTGCTTTTGTTCAAAATTTCTTGAACTGGACACGAGAAAACGTATCACCTTATCTAAAATGCAGCCATGCCAACACACGTGATGCGACTTCCGTAACGTCACTAAAGGCCGGAAACAATACGAGGCCAAAAAATCGAGCACAACGGTTTCTGGCAATTTTTAGTTTTCTCGTGTACCTAGAGCAATTATAATTGAGGCTGGAGGCACTGGTTAAATACATTCAGAAAAGATTTAGTAATAGAGGTTCAAAAAGGGCTAGTAAGGATAACAAAGCAATCCTACATATCACACGCACTGAAGTTTTCTTGTTTCACATTATTCGACAATACTTCCCCCTGGTCATGAATACGGAATTTCTGTTCCACAAAGGCTGAAACAGCAGTTTGATTTAGATCACAATAAGGTTTTTGTTCCACTGATTTATCTCGTAAGCTTTCCTACAAGAAAGCAAAGTTCCTGCCTTTCCTCAGGATCGAGCAGAAAGGGGAACAATGCGCCTGTTCTCCTAGCCACCTTGTTTTATATAGCCGGCGGTAGCCCAGCTGCTTCCCGCTGAGCCTAATGAATTTAGGGTGAGAGTAGCGTGTTCGCCACAAAGCGCTGGCAATCCCGAGCTTAGTTAGTGCTCGAGGTCACAGGCGGCCGCTGTGCCGGTGGCCTAATTGGATTGAAGCTATGAATGCGGCCGCTCCGTAAGGCTAAGCACCTACTACCCCACTTGACGTGCTCTTGTCTTCTATGAGGGGCTCGGGGTGCTGCCTTTTCATGTTGCCTTGACGGAACGGGCTTGAAAGGTTATCCGCTTTGTGGCTGTCGGAACCGATAACGGCGAAAATATGGCTTCATAGTGACGAATCTCGCGTCAATTTTTATCAGGGAAGAAAGTATCGAGAAAATTGAATACGAAGATAGCGGGACAAGATAATAAGCAGTAGTTTAGCTGCAGAAAAAGTGAGAGCAACTACGTCGCTGTTCGTGTGCCTATACTTGAGGACTGGTATTGAACTGCTCAGGAAGACTTCCACGCAAGGATTGCAGCTCGTCCACATAGAGTTGTATGTTCTTTATATTTACAGGTATGATGATAGGGTCCCCGAAACCTACAAAAATTTACAAGGTACCTGACTTTGATCTTTAGGGCAAGTGGTGAGAGATGGGAAATCTTATGCTTAAAAGGAAGACCAGTTTAACGAAACTGCGGTACTTACATTGAATGGTGAGCCGTTGCTGCTTTCAACGGCGACGTGATAGTTTAGAGGATCTGACTTTCCTGTTTATATGTGAAGCCGCTAGTTAGGACCGTTTTCAAAGAAGGAACAGTTCATTCAGAAGCGCGGCTGCAGTTTGCCACGGTCTGAAATTTCTCTTCAGGAATGTACACAAGTGAGAAGCCATGAAGTAAGCTTAAAAGTGGCTTGATGTACTGCATTTCGTGAATAAACGCGTGATCTAAATGAGACACGTCTTAAGGCCGACCTCCATGCAGCGAAGTTTCTCGGCGAACTTGGCGCGGCGGACGCCGCGGTTTGACGCGCCGCTCAGTTTTCGTCCACCCCAACCGCCATGCAACGTGATGCGGCGAACGCCGCCGATAGAAAACAGGACAGGAAGTACGAGGAAATACAAGGCTGTGATTTGCTGCGGCCTCGAAATGCAGTTTGCCGCTTCCGGTCGCGTTCGCCTCCGCGCGTTCGACATCTCGCTCGCGTAGATCGCCGGCGAACAGCCGTATTTTCGACGCCGGCGGCGGAGCGGCCGCCGCCGGGCGACGTTCGTCGCCTTTTCGCCTACATTTCGCTGCATAAAGGTCGGCCTATAAACGATCGTTTGGTCTGCGACTTTTGTATCAGACTGCTTACATTGCCCCAAAAATCCGTTCTAGCCATACTTTTGTGCATAGCAGTGAAGTCAGCAAAGAGGGGCTTGGTGTATACCACATGGGATTAGCCATACTCGTAACTTCCCACTTTAAAGTTTCACGAAACGGCATTAGTATAATGACTTCAGTATAATGCCAAGCTTCTAACAGTTTCGGAAAGACTGATCGTCTTGGCTATGAGGTGGAGAAGTCACAAGCGGCAATGTGATATCTTGTCTTTTTGACGTCCTATGGAGGCGCAGCTCGGCGGCCTGTAAAACAGACATGAAAATAAAACAATGCGAAGGGCACCTTCTTTTTAACCCCCGGGCCGTGACTCGAGTGTCTACAAAATGTTGAGAGTGGTCGACCAGCGTTGAGCCCTCTTAAACTACATTTGGCGCCAAGACTGCCAGAACAGAGGCCCTCGCTATGGATGTAGCGAATCAGAAATAGGAAATGAGGGGCTCAGTGAATTAAGACAGAATAAGGGTTGGCAGTCAAGAAAACCTCGGAAAGCAAAGCTTAAGAAGGTGCCTTTCATCCCGAGTAGTCCGAGTGGCGCTGGCTACCACCCCCAAGTGCAGGAAACAAAAAATACCTTAACATAAATGCCCGAGAAAGTGGTGGGGAAACAGCCCCGCCGGAAGCGGAGTGGTTATCCCACCAGACCGGTATTCTGGAGGTTGTGGGTTCGTATCCCACCCGGCGGGCATTTTTTCCCCACTTTCTGCCTCAAAAAATGCTTAATCTTTTTTATGACATAACGCATTCCCCCCTTGGCTTTCCCAGGTTTCCTTGACTGCCAACCCTTATTCTCTCTATCTCTCTCTTTATATATATATATATATATATATATATATATATATATATATATATATGCATATATTTGTAAGCAGGATTTCTTCCTAGACCGAGGGAAGGACTGGGAGACCCCGAAGTCAGCTGAAGAAGTTAGAAGCACGAAGTCTGCTCTCCCGTGTTGACCGAAATCAAAAGCGAGAAGCAGCTTCTTCGTTCTTGGCGTTCGCGATGCGGCTGCCGGGAATTGTTGCCATTTGACTGCGATGGTGATGCTCTAGTGCTTCGGCACGTACCCTCTGAAGGCGGGTGGACAGTGCTGCCTATACTCTGGTTTCTCATTCGTGAGGGGTGCTAGTGAGGACATCCTTACAATATATATATATATATATATATATATATGACACAAGTAAGGGTTGGCAGTCAAGAAAACATCGGCAAGCAAAG
Source organism: Haemaphysalis longicornis (assembly GCF_048455015.1). Classification (NCBI taxonomy): domain Eukaryota; kingdom Metazoa; phylum Arthropoda; class Arachnida; order Ixodida; family Ixodidae; genus Haemaphysalis; species Haemaphysalis longicornis. Next base: position 140,362,095 of record NW_027526361.1, read on the forward strand.
GGGAGAATGCGGGTAGGTCATTCAAACAGATACAGAATTTGGAAAGAAAGAAATAAAGCGGAGTAAAACGCCCAGTGGGTGGATCCGCGTCCATGACCTCCAGAATGCGCGTCTGGTGCGATGACTACTACGCTACCGGCAGGGCTATTTTCCTCTCCACTTTCTGAGGTATTTATGCTAAGGTATTTTCTTAACTTTCTCCACTTTGTTTCTGTCTTTACAAATTCTTTATCTGTTTCAGTGATCCAACACGTTCTCCTCTTTGCTTTTGGAGATTTTGTTGACTGCCAACCCTTAATTCTGTCTATATATGTATGTATGCATGCATGTATGCAGCATTGGAAATGGGGTGGAGTCCGATGAATGAACACAGACATAAGGGTAGGCAGTCAAGAACGCCAAAGAAAGCAAAGCGGAACATGTGGTAGGTCAATTATTCTTCTTCAAAAAGTGTAATCTTTTGAAAAAAAAAAAAGAAATAAAATGAACAAAAACATGCCCGCCGGGTGGAATGGCTTCATCCCACCAGGCGGGCTGAAAACGATGCGAAAAATAAAACAGCAAAATCAAATATATCTGAACAAAGCAAGAAAGAACAACAACGTTGCAGCTGACATTAACGTTCAAGTCTTAAGGTTTGCGACGTGATTGCACTACTTTCACGTCGACGGAGTATTTGGGACGCTTCCCAAGCACTTCAGTTCAACAAAGAGCGCAAGACAGGCGCAGCGCTTTTCAGTCGCCGGTGGCTCTTATAATACAGGCCATGTACGCTTCTGCCGTTTACGACTCGGGCGTAAAAAGGTTGCGGCGGCGGGGTGTTGGCAGGTTTGAGCGAGGAGGCTAGCGAAAGTGTCAGTTTTTGAAAGTGTATTTCTCTCCAGGGTTCTTGCAGACTGGGCGTTGTAGAAGAGAGAGGGGTGGAGAGATGACCTTTATAGAGAAAAAAATAGGGCTAGTTCAGAAATAAGGTGAACAGAAGGTAGAGAAGTCAAGATTGGAACCCCAAGTTCAGTGCCCCGGATAAAGCAGCTCCTTTTCTTGTCCCCTCACTAGCACACGCCGATCATGAGTTGACGAGTTTTACCAGTCTAGCTTCCATGTTTCGATAGAAGTAGAATATGTACCGTTTGAGTTGTTCTTCCCTGAGAAATTCTCAAACAAGGCCCCGTTGCCTGGAAGAGGGCCGATGTCTACGCGCGTCCAGGCCTGCATTAAGGTAAGTCGGTTGGGTGACGACTTTGAATGGAAAAGATGAGAATCAAGGCAACTGGGACACGCACAGCCATAGGGGCACGAACGAGCCAAGAGGCTGCGGTAATGCGTCCCTGGGCTTCAGAGGAATCGGACGTGTGGAAACGGGCTCTGATCTAAGTAAAGGTATGCTTTTTATTGTACACAGTGTCTTTCTTGGAAACAAAAGCCGTGAGCTAGGACCCCGGTACCACAGGTGTTTCCTGCTAAATATCTCCGCATATTTATTGTTGTGGAGATGTGGGTTGGTCACTTTCCTGCGCAGAGTTCGCGATTCTTCGGCATTGAAATCTCTGTGTGGCACAGGGAGGAATCGTAATCCTCAGTGTAGGACGAGGAGACGTTCCGGGCATTTTACGGAGAGACGAGTGTGGGGTATATAATGTGAACTTTCCGTATTGTGTATGGGAGACTATTTCTGAAGCGTTTAGGTATAGTGCCCGCGGCCGGATGTAATGGCCGTTTTAGAGTCTGTAGTGATTTAGAACTTTTGGTCAATAGTTTTTTCTGGCCGGATAGCCAAGACGATGACTCCAATTCTTGCTACGTTATTGCGTGTTCCTACTTCAGACACCCTGACGCCTGTGTATGCTGTATTTTTGTGGTTTTGGGACATTCTTCAAGCTGATTTGATCCTAACTTGAGGCTCCCCAGTGTACGTTTGGATGTGTTGTTCGGTGTTTTTAGTTTTTAGGGAGAGTCGCTGGGCTGGATCGGTGACATGTCCATCACGGTGTATACCCTCGTTTTTTCTCCGGAGGGTTCCTATATTCCGCAGGATGGCCCGTTCTGATTTTTTGAGGCGCCGCGTTTGTGCCTGTGGAGTAGCTTCTCCCATTTCCTTAACCGGGTTATAAATACCCAATTAGAGGACCTTTCCAGTGATCGTAAAATTAAGAGGCTGAGGGAAGCCTCATATTCTGTCCTGATGATGCTGTGGGTTCCTACGGGAAACTGAAAAGTACGGAAGACTGGAAAAATGTCCGGAATGAGTCTTCGTTTCTTCTGTCAATCCTGCTCTACCCGTGGTTACATTCTAAGAAAAAACGTAGTCAGTACTCACTCATTTTACAGTCATTGGCTTGCTGCAGAATTGACTACCATTGGACTCTTATGGGGAGGGTGACCAGACTCTGTTTCAAAGAGAGTCCTTTGACTCTTAGGGAGGGACGCGTGACGAAGAGTCAAAACTGAGTCTGCAGGACTCATGAAGATTAGTCACGGTGACTCCGAAACAAAGACAAAAAGCGTCCGTTTGACAACGTTACGAGCCAGCAATAAGAGTCGTCCTGACTTTGTTTGGAAGAGACTCTTGTGACTCTGTTAGATTGAGTAAGAAAAGGGTATGCAGGACTCTGTAAAACAAGTCAACACGACTCCTAATTTTCAAAGGAAGAGTCTTCATGACTATTTTGCGACTAGTAAAAGTAGTCACACAGACTCTCCGTTTGGCTAGAGAGAGCCAGCTTGGCTACTTTGGCTACAACATGACCCCAGCAAGTCGCCCTGACTTGCTGAAAGGGAGTCACGTGACCCCTGAGATAGAGCATGCAGGACTCTGCAGCACCGTCACCCAGACTCAAATTCTGCACAGAAAGAAGTCCAGTCGACTATTTTGCGACTGGAGCAAACGGAATCCCTTCAGAGTCGAAAGGGTAAAAAAATGCCATGGATATGCTCCTATGACCCTGTAAGGTCAGCTATGCATACACGCAAGAAACATCAATGCAAAGTACCAAAACAAGTATTTTATTGAAATAAAGCCTACAACCGCTTTAAATTATGCATTGGCTAAATGACTAGAAAAAATTTTATACGAAATAAAAATCACGAGTTTTTGTCTTGGACAACATATCCCCGACTAGAAGATACGCGAGAAATTCAAGATACAAAATTATCACCTTAGACAACATTTGTGTCTCAAATAATAAAAAACTTGTAACATTGAACGGGACAAGCAATACTTGAGCTCACATATACAAAACACAACGCTACAACAGTGATAAGCCATCAGCTACTGGCTCAACAACTAACAAAATGATAAGTGAATATGGAAACACAAATTTTCTTAAAACCAAATTTGTAGAAAAAAATGTTACAAGAAATAAAAATGACGAGATTTTGTCTTAGGCAACATATAGACGACTAGAAGGAACGTGAGAAATACAACATACAAAATTATAACCCCAGACAACATTTGGGTCTCATATAACAAAAACTTGTAACATTGAACGGGACAAGCAACACTTGAGCTCACATATTGTAATGGTATTGGTGGCTAAGACCTCGGGATTACCGTCTCACAAACGACACAGGCACTTGAGACCGGCGTATAAGACGAAGACGGGCATTTACTGAGACAGGACGAGGTAATGAGAGGACGTTGCAGTTGCAAGCAGAACGCCTTATTACAGTCTATTGTGAAGATCCAAAACCCTTTAAGGGCGTAAAAGAAATAATAGAGGTTGTGAGTTCCATTGGAAGACGAAGCCGTGATAGAAAAAAAAAGCCTCACGTGGTGTGGCGTAGTCGATGAATTATTTGCTGGTCCATTCCCTGTTGTCGGCGACCTCTTGATAGTTGGCAGGTGGAACACAATGTCACACAGTCGAAGCCGGCGATATGATGCGCCGTCGACGGGTTGATCGTAGAAGGGCTGTCACTACAGCCGGCGACCTCTTAGTAGTTGGCAGGTGGAGCACGTCACACAGTCGAAGCCGGCGATATAATGCGCGGTCGATGGCCAGCTTGCGGGCACGGCTGGCGCTGCAGCCCAAATGGCTCCGTCTCCGGGCGTCCTCGACGACGGCCGCGGAAGACAACGGCTACCGCATCTTGCGGCTAGCCGTCCGAATCATGAGTCCTCGGAATCCACCCCTGCTTCGTCCCCCGCCACGATCTCCTCTTCTTCCTTTTCTGACGCATACCCACAGAGGGCGATTGTCCACGCTAGGCCGTTAACTTCATCGTCGTGAAAGCCATCTTCGACGTGCCCACCGCCGCTGTTCTCCATCTCATTACACATATACAATACACAACCCTACAACATTGATCAGCCATCAGCTGCTGGTTCAACAACTTAACAAAATGATAAGTGAATGTGCAAACAATTTTTCTTGAAACCACATTATAACAAATATTTGAAAATGTCACTTTACACAACTGAAGTGAAAAAATTTGAGAACAATACAACTCACAAATCGAAAACAGGACAATGAAATACACAAAACACAGTTCGGGAGAGTGTTGTTGTTAAAAAAATTGTAATCTTGAACACATTCATATTTAATGCATAAAGCTTGGTTCGGCTTAATGAAACGGACACTTTGACCACTCATACCCAATGCAAATGAACAATAAGAAAAGGGTGTTAATAAATTCCTAATTGATGATTGTTATAATTTTCCTGAGAATATTTTGTTTATTTTAGAACACAAATTTACTCGGAGGCTATATGTTGCAACACCCACTAGTCGATTTGCTTCACTGGATAATGTATTTATTCCATGGCTGCCCCTGCTCGAGCTCTCAAGGTAGTGACTACCTTTGTCGCCGACATTAGGGTGCCCAAGCATGCGCTCTTTCGTACCCCCATCAGTTTCTCCAAAACTGTAAAGCTCTGTTTTCCAGACTTCACGTACAGCAGGTTGTATGCCCAGTACACGGCACATACAAGAGCGATTCCTGACGTTAAGTCAAAGACGTCAACGGATACATGTTTGCACACCACCCTGAATTGAGTCGGACCCGAGTGGACTGCTCCCTGTGTACAGCAGAGTCGGGTGCGAGTATGCAGTATCTGAGTCCTGTAAAAAAAGACAAATAATGCTGAAATAAAAAAGTACTTTATGTGGACAGACATCAATATGTATAAATTATTACTCTGATTGTCTTTACTATGCCACATGGACTGAGAAAGAAAATACCTGCGTTAATAACTTACAGGGAAAGCTCGGTTATAGCACATCCCCCGGTTATGCGAAGACCCGCTTCCTATGATTAATCAGTGTGGTCGCAGCAACCTGCCTTTAGAACCTATGCTTTAAATACACCGGTTGTATAACGCACACGTACACGCAGCTAGCTTCACGTGATTCGCAACCTGACACCCCCATTGCGGTTAACAAACCTGAATACTTCCTGCCTTTCAGTCCGTTTTTCTTGCCACATTTTTCTTTAACATTGCGCTATCTGTCGGCTTGTCTGTTTGTGGCACCACTCTTTTTCTACTCGTTTCTTTCCTACCCCAGTATGCTCAAGGCATTATCTCAAGCAATCGCGAGTGCAGCCGCTCGTGTCTGTTTTTCTGTAAGTTCACATCGGTGAAGGGTGCACAGGGCCACAAGGTCCATTTTTATTTTTTCTCGCTGAGCAAAACAAACAAATACTACAAATGCTCTCACTCTTGGTGATAAGATCAAAATAACCGAAGAGACCGAAAAACGCTGAGCTTCCCCTGAACCTTCTATCTACATTCGTTGCTTCTTTGTTAACTAATAGCAGCAGTGCAGTTCCGTTCAGCAAATGTCCTGCTTCAGAAAATGCCCTGCTTCACCGATTGCATTTGCATTCATCTCGCACTTTCGCTACGCTCAGCTTTATCACATCGCACACAGCTAACACAGCAAGACGTTTTTGGAGCGCACGTCTTCTGGAAGTACTTTTTTTTCAGGAAATGGGTACTTAGGTCACGCATTCACAAATTACATGAGGACAAGTTACACAGTAAATACCTTGTTGCTCCAAACCATTTAAAAAGCGCTGTGGTCTGTTCATTTTCGACTTCTCGTGTCTGTATCTAGTCTGTGCTACTTGAAGGTGTTAAAGAACCACTAGCAACTACCCCACTGTAAATCTTTCCAAAACCCGCCGCGGTGGCTCAGTGGCTAAGGCGTTGCGCTGCTGAGCACGAGGTCGCGGGTTCGATTCCCGGCCGCGGCGGCCGCTTTTCTGATGGAGGCGAAAAGCAAAAACGCCCGTGTGTACGAGATTTCGGCGCACGATAAAGATTCCCAGGTGGTCAAAATTAATCCGGAGCCCTCCACTACGGCACGCCTCATCGCCTGCGTTGCGTCGGCGCGTTAAACCCCACAATAAATCAAATCTTTCCAAAGCCTGTCTTTGCTAGCAGATATCTTAAACACACTGGTTCCTTACCACGGTCTGAAGCTCCCCTTAAGGCTTCTGTTTATGCTAAGTTACAAAATTAAGGTTCTCAAAAAACCGAAATTTTGTGTGCAATCGACCTTTACGAAAGCAAGAAAAGTACAGGGCCAGAGCTATTTCGCTACCTGTGGTCAAAGTAACCATAAACGTTAAGCCTAAGCACGTCAGCCGGCCTTTCTAAAGAGCAACGAATTTTTTCCCAGCTGCTCTCTCTTACATGTAGATCATTTTTTTTAGTTTAAGATTGGGTGCACCTTAATATTTTTAACGCCGAGGGCAACTCAAGCCAAGAGCCCTTTGCCAATGTTGCCATCTAATTCGCAAATGAAGCTCTGTTCTCACCAGTGTCGGCAAGATGACATCCTCTCTTTCCTTCACCAAATAGGGCAGAAAAACAGGAGCGCTGACTCATTTTGCATCTGTAAAGAAAACAAACTAAAGTTATACAGCCGAACCCAACTGATGGAAACCATTTACATCGAATTATCCAGTAGGTCGAACTCTTTCCGTTAACAGTATAGTTGCAGTGAGAATATAGCCAAAATTACGTCTATATCAAATAAAAATACAAGCGAAACCCGCTATAACGAACGGTAAATGACGCGGGAATGCCCCCCCCCCCCCCGCCTTCCCCGAAGTTGGCTTTTCGCCATGGTGAAGGAGAAATACCGCCGGCACACCCCTTAAAGTGATTTGTCCCGGCCGCTCATGGGCATTTGGCGGGTCCTTCCCTCCTTCTCGCTCTCCTTCTCTATCGCGACGCAGCTGCGCTGTCTAAAGCCAGCTGTCACATTACATAAAAAAAATGCGCGTCCACCAAGTTTTAGATGCGAAGTATCTCATAGTCGGGGTTATGTCCCTCCCTTGTCGTTGTCGTTGTTGCGCCGTCCCCGCCCCAAGTTCGCATGCTTTTTTCCCGAAGGGTTGCTGTGATGGCGAGCACTCGAAACGTTTATTTGACGGCTCAGCTAGCGCGGAGCGGCCGAATGTGCATTTTGCCGTAAAGCTGGCAATCATAAATCGAGTCAAACGTGACGTGGCGCTATACTACTACAAAGCAAGCGTCATCTAGCGCAAGATAACGCTGAGTTTACTTAGGTATAGCCGGATAAGGCTGGCACACAAATGTCCTTGCCTGGTTCCTTGTGTCTGACTTCCACGTACAAGTGCTCGTTAAGTAGGATATTCCCCGCCTTTTGCTCACATATGTGGCCTTGCAAACTCTCCTGCGCCGCCCTGAAGCGTAATAATAGTTCACTCGAAAGCCCACACAATACTATTATACAGTCGAACACGGATATATCAAACTCCAAGGGGATCGCGAAATAGTTCGATATATGAAAAATTTGATATAAAAAATATGGGCTCTGAGACCTCACCTATGGCGGGCGATCACTTACCGATCGGCGCATTCATGAATGCCAACTAATTCCGCACTCACGACGCAACCGGGCGCTTTATTTCCGTGAAAAAAATCGCTGGTCTTGGCCTGCTTTTTTGTCCTGGAAATGAAATTAAAGACGCTGGTCTCGGTCTTCTCGAGCCTGTCCAGGTGCGACAGCCCAGGTCCTTCCATGTCATCGCAACAACGGCGAATCAAGCTGAACGCAGTGGCCACTTCACCCGCGGAGTACGATCGTGTAGCCGCCTCCTCGTCCGGACGATCTTCGCCACTCGAGCTATCGGCCTGGGCTCCTGCGACCGCAGCTACGATATCCTCGTCACCGAGGCTCGCAACAGCCTGAACATTGGTGTCAGCGTTCACGAAGTTGTCGGCAGACACTCCGGCTGGAACAGCAGCCGGGAAAAGGGATGACTACTCACGAAACGTGTCGCCCATGCATCTGTCGTCGTCGTTGCGTCTTCGCAAGCTTCGGAAAGTTCGGCCGTCACAAAGCCGGCATTCCGGTAGCAGTTCGCCACGGTCTCCTTCTTCATGCCGCTCGAAGCGCCGGTCATCATATGTATGGCCCCAATCGGGGCATCCCTACCTCGCACTGCCACATTTTCCCAGCGTTCGGGCTTCTGTGCCTAGAGAGATTCAGCATACCAGGCTCCGGCCGCTAACCCTACGGCGGCCGGTAGCGGGGCGCGAGCGGGCAAGCGCAAATTCGTTCCGGTAGGGGGGTTTAGTTCCGCGAGCCAGTCTTCGCCACACCCGCGCATGCCCGCGCATGCTCCACATCCTCCTCAACCTTAATCGGGGGTGCAGCGACCGACGAAGAGCACTTTCCGGCTCGCGCGGCGTTCGATATACCCAATGTAGGGGAAAATACGGTTCGATATAAACGTACGAATTCCTATACTTTTACACAGAATTTTCAAGGGGATAATTTATGAGTTCGTTATAGACGAGAATTCGATATACCCGTGTTCGATATATCCGTGTTCGACTGTATACATTTCGTTAGACCGGTGGCCTATGAAGGAAACGCTTACGGTGCAGAAGCTGCAGCAGGATGGTGGGAAATTTAATGTTTATACAAAACAAAACATCTACGAGTTGCTGGGGAAGGTGAGACCACACTTGCGAGAAATGGTCCCATAACAACAAGAATCAGCCACAGGTGTAGCGTAAAAAGCGTTCTGCGCACCGCCTATATACCTCTAGCACCAGCCACCGTAAGCTTATCGAAGCGGTATTCAGACATCACCTGAAAAAGCTGAAAAATAAAAACCTCATTTCACTATGCCTCGTCGTACCATTTAACCACAAAGCTACGCCAGCTTCCACGAGGTCCGTGAGTACGGGATTTCGGCGCACGTTAAAGATCCCCAGGTGGTCAAAATTAATCCAGAACTCTCCACTACGGCATTCCTCATTGCCTGCGTTGCGTCGGCGCGTTAAACCCTTCAATCAATCAAGCTTCCTCCAGGTACCGGGCGTTTTCTTTGGTTCATGGCCACTGCAATGGAACAGTTGATACACTTTCAACCGTTGTAAAAGAGAATTTATTTCAGACTCGTTTACCTTCGCCAACACTATAGTGAGAGTGAGGGCTGGGGGGGGGGGGGGGGGGGGCAGGTCCATTAGTGATCGTAGAAATTTGCGGAGTGGGCAGTACTGAGCGTGGTTTGGGCGTGACCCAGGTTTACATCGTTATTTGCTCCAGTTACTGCGCCCCACATGCAAAGTTATGTCGGCAATGTGACGCCAGCACACAGTGGCCGTAGATACTCTCTCGCGCCGAATCGCTAACATTTGTTTTCAGCGCTCTTGCGGCATGGCGACAAAGCAAGCATGCGAGCGAGCAAACAGCAACATATCGCAGTGGGACACGCAGCCTCGCTGCCGACATCTCAACTGCGCATGTCCGTGCGTTTTCCTCGGCCGCTGCCACATGATGGCACTAGTATCTTCATCCTTGCGCTCCGCGGGTGCTATTTTAATTTTCCATGACTGTACGCCCAAAATTATATCCTACCAATACATACGCGTCCCGCATTTGTACGAAGTGACTGCTGTTCGGGCGCCAAAATAAGCTGCTGTCGAACACCTACCAGTTTCTTTTCATGTTGACATTTCGCCCCTCTGTTAGCCGGAGCCAAACTCATCAAAGCGTACTCAGCATTCAGTGTTCGGGGTCAAATAAAAGCGCCAGAGGAAGTAAAACAAACTTTGTTTCACTGCGCCTTGGCCGTGGAGCGGCCAGCGCGTTCCAGGTCGCCGTTTCGTCGGCGGTGGCTCGCGGCAACGGTCATACTGCCCTGTTCGCATACTCAGACCGTCGACAACCTGCCACTCACGCAGAAATGCGGTTGGACGTTTCTGCCATGGCTGTCATAAGTTTTTAAAGCCGCTAGTCTTTCTTGGGGTACTTAAACCCAAAAATTTTGGTCTGTCTGTATGTCTGTCTGTCTGTCTGTCTTTCCGTCTGTGACCCGATTCAGCCACCCGGCCAAAGTAAAATTGATATTGCGCAACAGTCTTATATACTCAGAGTGACATGTAAACGTCTAAGCCCGGTTTATATGTTAATACTTGTGAACTTTGTTGAGCAAGAACAAGACATTACGCAAATATAGGACAGGAAATCAGTACACAAGGGATATTCACAGTGCTTCTTTATTGAAACATGGATGCTTGGTTTTTCGACAGCAAATGATATTGTATATCTACTGCAGAACACCACCGCCTCCTGGCGGCATATAAAAAATCACGCGGCAACAGCAACGAAAGGTTCCACTAGCTAGATTCCACGTTCTGCTTGGAACGCACGTGGAGCACGGCCACGCGACTCTATAAACGTTCTAGTCGGCCGCCTCCATTCACGCACGTCTCCGCGTACTGCAGCGCTGGCATCGAGGAACCCGGCCTGTAGCAGTGGAACGCGGTAAATTCAAATCGCCTTGCCCAAACCTTTAGTGTATTTACCTTGGAATGAGCGGTTCGGTGCAGGAACAGCATGAGATGTGAGCGGGAAAGCAAAGGCGGGGTATTTCCTTGGCAAATGTCTACAAAGACCATCGTCTTGTGACGATATTTGCAACAAAAGGAGCAGATACCCGGCCAATTTTTTTCACGAGGGGAAATCTCTCACCGCGGTGAATACTTCACTTACAACCATCAGATGCAGTTTCTGTGTTGCCGCAGCTACGTCCGTATATCTTACCTTATCATGGACGCTGTCCTCACGTGGAGCATGGCAAAAGCACCGTAAAACTGTCGCGACACTGACCAGCGAGACCACGTGGTTACGAAACACCACCCTAACGGCCACAACACAAAACGCCCCTCCGGCGGAGCACGCAGGCAGGTGAATAACTTCCACTCCGCCTGCATGTCAATGACCCGAAGCCTCCTCGAAAGAAACGCCTGACACCACACCTTCAGCAACCAATAAGAGCGGCATCTCTTATTTTTGTTTTCTACGCTCCTCTTATCAGTTCCCCTCTCCCGCATAGTTGTTCCCCGAACGGAGACAAGAAAGGGTCGCAGAAGTCATGACTATGTTCTGTGACTCTGTTCTGACTCACCAAGCGTAAAAGGTAGTCGTGGCGACCGGGACTCTCTTTTGAGCACCTTTTTTCTTAGAGTGTAGGTGTTTCACAATGGTGACCAGATGGTTTGAGATCTTGGTAGTTCAGTGATTTAGATACCGGCTCAGCTGCTTACCTGTAAGGTCATGCCGAGGGTTTTCACAGGATTTTTCTCTGCAGTCAGGCCTTACCTATTTCAGCGTAACTTTCTAGCTTTTTGATGTGGCGCCATCCAAATTTTGCAGAGGGAAGTTGCGGCGTTGAAAGTGCTGAAGGAAATTCGGAAAGTAATTTAAAAATTCGTGTTATCAGACGACTTATGCGAATTGCCTTTATATTTCTGTTTTATGTCTTATTATGACGCAATGGTAGTCCTCTTGTGCTTATAATCGAACTCTTAGTTGGTTTCAGGGAGCAGCCCTCTGGCAGCCATTACCTGAGTTTCGTGGGGGTGGCTTCTGTTTATGTCCACATAACCGAGTGAGCGAACACGGAAAGAAAACAGAGAGGAGCGTCGGACAAAAGGTGAGGAGAAGGGCAGCACGTGCGGCTATGGCGTCGTCCTTCCCACTGCCTCCACTTGCTTCATGCGCCGCCGCTAAGGAGCGCCCTCGCCATGACACATTCCCAAGGCGAATTTACCTTCGCCGATAATCCAAACCACGTGACTTTTGCGCGGGATGTTTAAACATGATTTGCAACGACTCGCTGGCCAGCGGCAACGACTCGCTGCGAGAGAGCAGCAGAGTAGCCCGCGTCGCCGAGCATTCGCTCATCACACGATCACTTCTGGAGACGCAGCCGATATGCGCCTTTACCGAGAAGACTGCAGCTGGCGCTGCGTCGAAATTTCGCATTAGGGGGCATAGTAATCGTTAGTACATATTTTGATAACATGACTTCAATTTTTATAAATTTGCGGTGGTGTAACTACGACAGAGCGACAGTTACATTATTTTTATGCGGCCATTTTATTTAAAAACTGTTGCCGCAGGTATGAACTCACTTGAGAAGGGCGCGCTTAAGTGGTGGCGTCTACGTGGTGGTGTCGTTTGCGGGCACGGCTGGCGATAGTGTCTATAGAGCGTGCGACCACAAAGAGGTGCGTAAAATGAACGCACTGCACAGGTGCGGCGCCTGCTGATATCCCATATGCTTTCTTTCGTCTCCGCTGTAGTATTATGACAGTGTCTTAGTAAGTACACTAGAAATGAGATTGCGTCTGGGAATTCATGTCGGCGTGGGATGTTATGGGAAGAACATAGCTGCTGGCTTGGCATGTTTATCGTATTTCTAAGCATCTTATCTTGGGTTGGCTTTATTCACTTTGCATTGCGATGTGTACCAGGCTGCCGAAATTGCCGAAACACGAAAGCCGTCCATGCTCTTTGCTGGTCGCGGGGCCGCCGCAGCCATGGGTCATGCGCAGCCAATAGCGCAAAAAACAGACAATACTATAGATAGGACGATGTGGACCGTGCTAACATAAGCGCAGTCCTCCTCGTCCTCTTACTATACTTGCCTTTTTCTGCTGTTTTTTTTCTTCGAACATCTGCCAGCATTTCCAGTTTTTACATAAACCTTATCCGTGGCAGAGGTATGAAGCCGAGGCATGGCGTCTTCGGTGGAAAAGCAGGTGATCGTGTCAAACCTTGGTCATGAAGGAGTCGAAGGAACCTATGGCAGCCGCTTTTGCTACCCCTCGTCCGCTACTATCTCGCCGGACACCAGTGGACGTAAGTAAGCTATGTGAGGTAAACTGTATTTTGCTCGTGCACTTTTTTTCCAGTAAGCTTAGGCATATGCAAATGTTCAGCGCCGTTGAACTACATCTTCCATTATAGGTAAAGTAGGTTGAAAGTTTTGCACGTCTCGGACTGTGGGTTTCCAGAACTGTTAGTGTGCATTTATGTGGGCTACAACTTTTCAAGGGAGAACAATAATAATAATTGTTATTTTAACAGGGAACAGGTCGCAGGTGCCTGCGAAAAAAACCTTGTGGGGCCGTGCCTGGAGTTGGCCACACATCGGGCACCTAGCGATACCGATACACAAAATTGTCGTTTATCAAGGAAAAAAAAATAAAACAAGTAAAGAGATAAGGAAGAATGAACACAAATACGTGTAGAATAAAAGTGCCAGAAATAAAACGAAAGCTTATAGGCCAGCCGCATGTCTAATATTAGCACGACTGCTGAGCGAAAACAGTTGCGAAGGCAAAGAATTAAGAATAGAATAGACATAGAAAAAGAGCAACCGTTCACCATACTTGCTGCTAAACATACTTGATCAGCGTTGTCTCAATATAAACTCTCGCAGTTTTCTTACCTTGAGACTTTTTGTACTCATAATAACGATTTCCCACCGACTGCTATTAAAGTACATCGTAGGTTCTTTTTTCGTTTCCATGTTTTTTACAATCAGTTTGTAATGTACGAGCGTTGTTTGTACGGCTAGTTGCGTATGTGTTTTTTTTTATTCCTTGAAAATGACGCTCACACTAGTAGGTTGAATACTCCTGAAGTGAAGAAGTCTGGGTTACTTCGAGGGACATTAAAACGGACCACTTTCTGATTCTTTTCTTATTGCGCTGAGGGTGGGCATCGTGGGTTTCCATGTGCCGTGGCGGGCAGTACGAGGACTACCCTCGGACCGGAGGTCCCATTAAAATACGCGTTGTTCAACCTCACACTCATCGGCTTGGAAAGCTCCCTTCCAAGAACAGTTCACCTCTGGATTTCTGCGGATGACATTTGCATCTGGGCAGATGAAATGACTCGACGGCACTTGCGCGCGCAACTGGAAAAGGCTGCAGATTTTACCAACACCCATCTGCATAAGCAACGGTTGGAAGTGTCTTGGAGCAAATTCGCAGTGCTTGCATTCTCACGAAGCCTATGTATGCATACCTTTTGACAGTTAATGGCGAAAGGGTGTCTAATGTGAAATATGCTGAGTTCCTTGGCTTGGTTATCGACACAAACCTTTCCTGGAGCCCCAACGTTCGTTGTTTGAAGAAGAGGCTGTCTGAGTGGCCCATATTCTCCAGTTTATTAGCGGCTAGACGTGGGGAACGCATATGAAGTCAATCTTGCAGCTATACAACGCACTATTCTTGGGCTTCCTACAATACAGCCTGCCTGTACTTTCAGGTACATGCCGCACAAATATTCAGCAACTACAAGGCATACAAGCGCAGGCCCTACAAATTTGATTTGGCCTACCACGGTGCACGTTAACAGCTGCACCGATTGCTGTGGCTTGTGGATACCCCTTTTCTTGTCCACTTATGTGACAATACCCCTTGTCTTGTCCACTTATGCCACTCCCGCTTTGGTGTACGACGCAGCCTCGAGCATACCTTAATATCCCAGGCTTAACGAAGAAGCAAGATTTTCCAATGCTGGCAACGCTGATAGTTCCTGTTAGATGTGCTACTCTTGTAACAACCTAGGCTCGTGTTTTGCCGACGTTTGCCTGATGCGTGCTGCAGGAAACATCAACAGCAGGGCTAGCAGGACCTGATTAGCAGTGTAAGGGGGAGGAGCGGGGCTCAAGGCGTTTGATTTGGTTGGAACGGGGTCTGTAAAAGGTGGTGTGTCTCAGAACTTGCGATTGTAATCATGAGCAACTTTGTGTAAAAACCGTTATCGCAATATTGGCTAAATGCTAGTATGACGAGTAGTTCATGTGCTCCTAATGCAGCACTATATATTATGCACTCTTAGTTCCAACAGATGGTCGAACTGGTGATTTGTTCACTATCACAATTTTGCACTTTTAGCAAATTCTGTACAGCATATTAGAAACATGTTGAAAGCAAAAAAGTCGCTCTGGAGCAAGGTTGAAACAGCCATTAAAACGAGACGCCAACAAAAAAGAACTATGATTGGTTTCAGCACCTCAAATCTTTGAGTTGGCTATTTTTTAAGACGATTACGAGGCAGTTCTAGGTTCTTTGGAGAGGGCAAGGTATTACAGTCAAGCTTACACGGGCGCATCCAGGTGAAACAGTTGGGACTTTGAAAACACCACAAGCTGCACGCAAATGGAACATTATGCACAGCATGGGAATTCCAGCATTTCTTCACATGTACAATCGTTCATTGATTCTGCTTTTGGAATCTCTTTCACATTTCTTTTCATCTATATGAAAGTAATTTTCATCTTTATTTTCATTTATATTCCAGAAACGTAAGTTGCAGGGTTGTCTAGGTTCCCTACACTAAATTTCACAAATTTCACTACACACTGCGATCGTGTGTAGTGAACCAAGTCAACAGCTTCAAGCATTTAGGCGTAACGTTTACTAATTATCTTTGCTGGAACGTGCACATCGACATCTGCTCCTCCGTTTTTTTCGAAAACTGTGTTTCTTGAGACACAAAATAGGTAATTCCACTCTAAGTGTTAAACTTCATTGCTACCAATTATGCGTTAGACTGAAACTTCAGTATGCTCCATCATGGGAACAGGTTAAGCGCCAGGCACAACTGGAGGAAGGAAAACAGACAGGAAAGGGGCGCACTAACAACTAAGCTTTATTCGTTCCGAAAGCGATTATAAAGGCACAAAAAAACACCATGTGACACTAGTTGCACCACGTGTGGAAACGATTGCAGCTGCCGCACTCGCCTAACAAATCATCCAGATAATCCACCTCACTCGAAAGAAGGTCAACTGAAGGTTTGCTGACACATCGGTCCCCCATCTTTTTTATGACGTAGGCCTCGAACACTTCCCGTTCTTCTTTTTTGCGATACGAATGCAGCACTCGGGTCCTCTCAAACGCTGGTTCGCCGCCCTTTGGCTTGCAGTCAGTTTTACAGTGAAGAGCCAGATTGCTTCCTGTTCCCGTCTTCAGCGTCGCCGCAAGTTCACGCGACCGGTCGTTGTGGCAGCGCCCCGTCTGTCCTACGTATACACGGCCACACTTCAAGGGGATCTGATATACTACGTTTTTTGAACACTCCACAAACGCAGTGGCATGCTTCTTGCTGCAGACAGGAGGCCTGGGTCCGCATCGGTTAACTAAGCGGCACATACTTCCGTGGCCGTGTATACGTAGGACAGACGGGGCGCTGCCTCAACGACCGGTTACGTGAACATGCGGCGACGCTGAAGACGGGAACAGGAAGCAATCTGGCTCTTCACTGTAAAACTGACTGCAAGCCAAAGGGCTGCGAACCAGCGTTTGAGAGGACCCGAGTGCTGCATTCGTATCGCAAAAAAGAAGAACGGGAAGTGTTCGAGGCCTACGTCATAAAAAAGATGGGGGACCGATGTGTCAGCAAACCTTCAGTTGACCTTCTTTCGAGTGAGGTGGATTATCTGGATGATTAGTTAGGCGAGTGCGGCAGCTGCAATCGTTTCCACACGTGGTGCAACTAGTGTCACATGGTGTTTTTTTGTGCCTTTATAATCGCTTTCGGAACGAATAAAGCTTAGTTGTTAGTGCGCCCCTTTCCTGTCTGTTTTCTTCCTCCAGTTGTGCCTGGCGCTTAACCTGTTCCCATGATGAAGTACCAACTAGCTCGCATCGACACATTAATTCAGTTCAGTATGCTGCTGTAGTATGGGGCCCGTAAACCAAAAATAACACCGATAAACTATAAAAAATTCAGAAGAAAGCAATTGGGTTTATTTTTTCAAAATTTTGTAGTGGGAATTTTCCTTCTGAATAAATGATTGCCGATAACATTCCCATGCTCCACTTAAGATGACATAAACTTCGTCTCGATTTCCTGTGCTCACTTACTAACCGTGAATAGGACATCTTTCCGTCTCTGTATATGTTCGCCCTGACTACAAGGCCCCCCCCCCCCCTCCCTAGATCAAGACTGCCTATGTGGCCGATGCCCACACAGGCAGCCTAAAGTGAGCCGCATAGACGCTAGCGCCAGATTCCTCTCTAGTGTGTATAGTAAACTCCATGGTATCGATACCTAATAATATCGTTGTCCTCTGTTGCATACTCCAATGTCTGCTTCATCGTATTTAAGATTCAGGCGAGCGGTCGTATCCGACTGCCTCGGTCATATTTTCTGGTTTACGGCGGTGAGGTACTTCCACGGACACTTAATGAGCGTGGTTGATAGCTAATGGCTAGCATACGCGGGAAAATCGCGAAATGAGCCTAATAACGCCGTATGGGTGAAAAAAACTTGCTATGCTTTGTGTGCATCGCCGAATCATGAAATTCTTTTTTGATTTCAGCAGGTGCATTACAAAATTGCTCATTGTCAAGTTATCCGATGACGTCAAAATCAAGTATACTGCAGTAATTATTTGTAACAGAAAACCAGCTATCGCTAGCCACCGTGTGACGATAAGGTTTTTGTTCACTGGTCCATTCTTTGCTTGACTACTATATACTTGGTGCCGGAGAGGGAGTGCTGTTTCTGGTTTCAGGCTGCGTACGGACAACGTCTGATAAAACTACTCAATTGGGCGAATTGGTCGGTAGTTTGCCTCAAATTCACGAAGAAAGACTTGTCGGAGTTCGGAGTAAGTGCTCCTTCCGACAAACACTGTGTTTGACGTGTTTTTCCTTTGAGAGGGAAATCTAGGCAGAAGCAAAAGCTCCGGGCCGGATAGCATTTCGAAGAGTCGTATGTCATGAAGATGGACGTACAGTGCCTTAGCGCCACTTAAGTCATCTCCAGTGTGCCGAACAGAACGCTTCAGAAACTTCGCTTTGATCGTTAATGGTACTTCCTGGCCACCGCAATGTTTGGACAGCACGCGTACTCCCGGTGCCAAACGACATGTTTATAGGAAGGGCCATTCATGGCCTCTGGGTTCCTCTTTTTTGTCAAAGTGAGGAGTGGGCGGAGTGTTGTCGCACTGATTGTTTGTACTATTCGCCTTCGTTTGATGCAGTCTTCTTTGCGACTGTAGACGAGGCATCGTTTCGTATTGAGTGTGGGTTTGTTTGGCTACTTGCTATTTTTTCTGGCGGTCACTAGATTCTTACCCTGGCGCTTACCCTAATATATATAAGAGCCGGCGATGCCTCATTACTTTTCATCTGATGTTACCGCAGTTCTGGTGGTGTTTGATTGATTCTAGTAATCTATGGATTCAAGAAAGAGCTTATCCGCGCATTAGATAGTATAGGGTATGTGCAGAAGCCCCTTCGCTTTTAGAAGACCCGTTATTTGTGTTCAGGCGATGTCTTGATGAGCCATTATACATAAATTTAGTGAGTATAAGCATTCATATTTAGCATTTATCTGTCGGTTGAAAGCTGTGGGAAGGTCGCCTTTGTGATGGCTGCGTTGTTGGGGTAGTTTTGGTCGCGCTGAGATGGCGTGTCGCAGCTTGTGCACATTGACGACCACCTGTTTCTCATCGACCTCTTGTTTATGATGGGCGTAGTGACGTTTTGTATGCATCGAGGCGGGTAATCACTGCCATGCTTCAGAACGTGTGAGGAACGCACCAGGGCGTACAGCTGTGCATGTGTCACCGGGTTTCGTCTTAATAAGTGCGTCTTCGCTTCTCTTGATGGTTCGCGTTTTTTTAGCCTTAAAGCGACTTCGCCTCCAGAAGTTGCTGTGAGATAGGCTCTCAAAGCTCTCGTGTGGGCAGTGGACCGGCAAGGTTCCTGGTGTCGTCACCCAGCATTGAACATTCTAGGTAGGCACATGATCAACGGGTTATGTAATTGATATCAAACAAGACTGCCGTGCGGAGCGTAACGAGGAAAAGGGCATGCCAGTGTTCCCATGAAACGCAGGATAAGGTAGGCCTGGGGCGCAGCGCACCGGAAACAGACGTAAACCAATGACTTCGACGACAGTCATTGATCGCTGCAACACTGCAAACATTGGAATACAATCAGATGGGCAAGTCACAGAGCGCCCTCGTAGAGACACCAAACTGATTAAAAAAGCTAGTATAAAACAGACAAGATTTTGGGTAGTAAATACACTTCAAAATTTCTCAAATGTACAAAAAGATGTGTTAAGCGAAGCATATTACTTCGGGTACCAGCACAGACACGCGTCGTAGCGCTCCTCTCACATAAAAGCAAGCGCCTCGTGCTCGGTTTGGGGCCCTGACGGAATCGCCACTGGTCCCGCCTTCGCCATTCCCCAACCAGATATGCTCCGCCGGTGACTTCCGCAGTTAAAGCGTCTAATAACTCGTTCGTTCCAAGAGGAGCCGTGCGAAAAATGGGATAAAGGAGAGGAGCATGGGCGCGTGCCTCAAAGAATTATACAAACCGGTGCTGGCTACATGAAAAGTCGCATTGCGTTCGTCCATACACCAGCCCTGCGGCGAACAACGTCTGTGTTTTTTCTCGCTGTCCGATTGTGCGCGCGTTCAATGCGTACTATAGCCTGAAAACTACGCTTTCAGTCGGCCAACTTCGTTTAACGCGTGTAAGCACGCAACAAAACCCATTCTAATGAATGATCGCATTCCACGCTTGATGGAAATAAAAGTCGCTCATTCCTTTCTCCCAAATTCTGTGTCATCTCTATATCGTGTCCTAAAAGGCATGGCTTCTCATCTGCCTGCACAGAGTGGAATGCCTCCTGACTTCGTATATATATACGCATAATCAGTGTGCTCTAATGTTGAGGATTAGCCTCACAGCTGTATATTCAAGGTGTCCAAAATATGGCCGTTAAGTGCGTGTTTCGGGATAAAATAAGTATGGCGGTGGAAAAACACCTAGGTGAATGATGCCCATCAACTGTACATACCGCCATCGCTGCCTTGTGCAGCAGGGCTGATGGACTCAACCATTTCATCGATCCGCGCAGTAAATCACTAAATCATTCATTCGCACGTGGTTATGCACAGTCGCAGCTGCTAAAACCAAAGAAAATATAAATACGAGGATACGAAAGCAAGTGCGGTCGTCCCGTGTTCATCTTTGTGGATCTGTTCGCGCTTTAGTTCAATTTAGTACAGGATGTAACCTGACCAATTATATGGCTTACGTATTGCTGTATTGCTGCAGGCTTCTCCAGCGGTACTCAGAGTTTACTCCGGTTAAAACACCTCCCGTGTACAGAACCGACGCTTGCAGACACCTTCGGCAACATAGAAGTAGTTCGCGTCTGTTCCGCTGACCTTGGTACGGCACGGTATCGGCGCCTACTACGACCTTACGGTAGGCAATAGTGACACATCCTGCGCCGAAATCCTAGTCCAAATACACAGCCGTACAAGCTGGCGGAGGTCAGTTAATAACACAGCGAAGGCAGCTATGGGTTTGTTGGTGTTTCGTGTTTAGTTGGACGATTGTTCCAAACTTTACCCAAACGTTTAGTTCGCAACGTTTGTGCTCAAACATAGTGTGTTTTGGGTGCGATCAAAAACGCTGCGGGACTTTCTTCACTAGATGAATACAGGGATCGATCAAGTTTCTTGAGCGCAGTCATCCGAATAGAAGAGCATGTCCTGCGAGCTGTCGTATTGGGGATGTAAGATACTGTAGGCGCACACTCAAACACGTATGTGTCACCGTGGTTATACGGACGTGTTTTGCTTCGCGTGTGTAAATTCCGAAAGCACTAGGACTGTGCGTGCTGGCTTCGTGTATGTTTAGTGGGTAGCAGACTCCAGCTACTATGCAAATATTTCCGCTGATGGTACGTGTAGCCATTTAGTAGGCGGGGCGCGTCCCATTTAGACTTAACGGAGGTCATAACTGAAGTTTCGTTGGTGCATCTTTGAAAATGGGTGAGCCCTTGTACCTCTCGTGATTCTGTTGCTCTGCCTAACGCGCACGCCCTGCTTCCGACTTCACGTTTACTGAAAGCTTTGATATACGTTCACACTTTTTAAGGCCGCTCCTCATTAGTCAGGCAAAACCTTGAACTTTTTTTAGTTGATGTGTGCCTACTTATCTGATCGTACTTCCCTTCTATTTGATGCTGACGTTGTCAAGCATATAAAATTGTGGGGCAGAGCTTTGAGTATTGTAAAAGTTTCCGCCATGCGCGCATGATACATTTACCTGAAAACCTGTAATTTACGCCACCAGTTTGAGCGACGACCCATATTATCTTCACAAGGAACTCTGAATTCAATAGAGGCTTTTAAAAGAGGAGAATATATATGGGGCCCTATCGACGCGCGTCCCACGTTTTCGGCCGCTTCCGGGTGACGCCGGCAGCTCGAAAACTTTCAGGAGGCGTTGACAAAGGGCTCCAGGGGAGCCGAGAAGAATGATGTCACGGTACCCTAATAAAGCTCCCTCCACCACTGGCTCCAATTTTATGTAGTTTGTTCTGAATCATTTATTTATGCACGCTGCTTACATTCTGCAAAGCTGCTGTAAAACATGCCTTCTGCTAGCGCGTGGTAACCCCAAGTAACACAGTGATGTTGAGTGCAAAATTTCTGATACATGCTGTGTAGAATTTTATCGCCTCGCAAAGGAAATAAACACACTCATTTTTCAAAAATCCTGTGTATCATAATTCGTTCCGAGATCAGTTATTTATTTAATTATCCCAATAACAATGCCGCTGCCAAGGTGACTCAGTAGACATTTAAACCTCGATTGGGGATAAAATCTGCACTTCTGCTCAGCAGGCACCCATTTGGCCGCAACAGAGAAACGTGCGGCTTTTCCCGTAAGCTTTTGCAACTTTTGTCCTCCAAGAAAAAATATTTGCAAGGATTTGAGAAATATATAACAACAAGATGATATTAAATATAATTGAACTCCGTTGTCAACATCAACACAATGATAATAAACACTGCGGGTGCATGTTTTTAAGAGTTTTAAGCCTAAGCCTGATGTAAAAATAGCGGTAGGAAATCGCATGACGTATCTAGGCGATCCTAATATTAGATTTGAATTCTCCGCGGAGCGTGGATAACGCAGAATTTGGACGCAAACTGTCCTAAGGTTTTACGGCGGTATAAATTTGTGTGCTGCGAAATGCCACACCCACAACTTGTTCCCACTTGAATCAACTAACTGACTCCCTTTTAATTATCATCTATTTTTAATTGACGGCCTGACGCTCGCAATTACAATGACATATTTTGCTACGTGCTTTTCATGCGAGAATACTATGGCAATAAAAATTGGCGAATACGGTGTGAGCTACGGACGGGAGCTGTTATCATAATGGCCAGTCCACTTTTGTAGGTATATTGGGATCCGTCGAAACACCGTTAGGTACTCCATACTGAGAACCCCTGAATGTGTAATATGGCCCCTTTGTAAAACTTGAATTGCGAAGGTCATGTAGCATTGATGTAGTACCTTGGGAACCATATTAATTTCGCATTGACGTTCTGCAAGCAGACATAGCACGACATCAAAAACCCTTTTTCTTATGCTTGTGAAAATTTGGGGGCCACCGCGAGTTGACAACTAAGGGTTTCTCCTCACATAGGGAGACAAGTTGTGTCTCATTGAAAAAGCGCGCTTGTTCTCTGCAACAATCTAAGAAAGGTGGAAACTTCGAGGGCACCGTGGGTGATCTCCGGCTGCTCTCATCCTCCGAAACAGGATAACATAGTCGCGCGCGCCCAGCTGTGTGCAGGATAAAGCACCAAAAACAAATATTGTTCGGCTAAGTAGGCGGGTATTCCCACTGACACGATATAAACAGAAAAATTGGGAAATAGGGGAAAGCCGCTGATACTGTCCTTCTGTCAACACAAGACTCGTTTGATACTTGCATTTACAACCTTCAAGCAGATGCCGCATCTATCATGGGCTGTTGTGCGGGTAAAGGAATCGGAATTAACAGACAAGAGACTAAACTTGTTTGCTTTCATAATCCCCACAGAAGAATTGATCATTGTGTGCCATTTTTTGTTCATGACTCAAATTGTAATAAATGCAAATTCATGCCACTTTAGTTCTCAAGTAATATAAAATATTTAGGCACCATGTTTGATTGTGATGTGACATGGGATACGCATTTCACAGGTATTAGCAAACAGCTGAGTTCAGTATCTTACCTCCTGTATAACTCTAGACACCTGCTTCCATTTTCTGTCCGTAAAGTTATTGTTCATGCACTTGTGTAGAGCTACCTTGGGTACGAAATTACTATATTTTATCCCTGCAAATTTACATGGCGGGTAAAATTGAATACTATCTTAAAATCTATCCTTCGAAACGTTGCTTATAATAAGACAGTTCCTATGAATAACGATTTTTTATATTTTCTTTTATTTGATGCACTATTTTTTCAGACCGTGGTTACAAAACATTTTTGGGAGAGTGATTTTCTTTTTCCGTTGGTCCCTGCCAGACAAGTGAGACACCATGATAAATGTACTACCCCAGACTGTTACACCCATTTCGGCGACTATACAAGACAGTATTATGTTCCCAACATATGTAATTCTTTGTCTGCTGATCTATACTCGCTTTCCTCAAAACGTGCACTGTAACTGTACGTTAGAACCAAACGTTAGAACCAATCATTCGACTGGGTCGTAGTTCTAGACTAGTTCTTTTGTGTTCTTTTGCGTTGGTTTAGATTTTTGTACATCCTTGTTATTGTACTAGTTTCTATTTTTTAAATGTACCTGTTCAATGGCTTGGTTTGGTCTACTTTTGTTCTATAGCTTCCCTCGTTCTGTAGCTTCTTTACGTAAAACTTGCTAACCTTATTTTTACCTTGCACACTTGTCGCTGACTACCGGAGACAGCCCGATGAGCCTTGTGGCTTGAGTTGACCGGATTTTGTGATATGACTTCCTTTTTAAGAACTAAAGGCTTAATATTATTGTTTTTGTTATTGTTATTATTACAAGGGCTGCCTCTTCAAGCCGTTCGAAGGCAAATTCCAGCCTGGTATGCTGCACAGTTGTGAAATAACTGAAAATGATCAGTAAGTACGATAGTCTCGACATTTACTATCAAAACAATCGAGGTCTACGAACTAAGTCCTCTGAATTTATTAGGAATATTCTATGCTCTAAATTTTCTGCTATTGTTATTACTGAAACCTGGCTTTCAGATGACCTCTCGTCTTCCGACTATTTCCCTTCTAACTATGAAATCTTTACAACAGTAAGAACGTTAACTGGACCTAAACAAAAAGGGGGCGGTGTTCTCATTGCCCTTGATCGCTCAGTGCAATGGAGGTGGCGTGCTGACCTCGAGACCCTAGATGAATCATTCTTGCTTGAGGTTGGCCTTACGAGGGCCGAGAAGCTACTCATCGCGGCATTCTATATAACCCTTGATGTATTACCTTCTGAATTTATTCGAACACTCACATGTGTAGAAAATGTCTTAAATGCGCACTCCAACCATCCTTGGTGACTTCATCACCCCAGCTATTCGCTGGAACAGTCTTTCCTTTGAGCACAAAGACCAATATGCAGCGCAGAAATGCAGCATGTTATTAGATTTTTAGTCATTCACCTCCATGCAGCAGTTTTGTCGCATAGAAAACTCTTGTGTTAATGTTCTAGATGTGTTCTTCTCAAACATAAAAGCGTACAAGTGTGTGCCTCTGATATTTCTCTTGTACACCTTGACAAGTTTCACCCCCCTCTTATTGTCTCTGTCTCAATCGCTGCCCAGTATCGCGATGGCGGTGCTGACGATTGTGAACTCCCGCGATATGCATTCATACAAGGAGATTATGCTGGGCTGTCTTACTTTTATTCATCCGCTGAATGGTCAAGTGTTTTTGATGTCAGTGATGTTGATAAACAGGTTCGACGTTTTAACAAAATTGTCAGGAGTGGCATGGAAAAGTGCATCCCTCTTTATAACCTGTTCATTGCAAATTTCCCCACTGGTTCTTTAAAGAACTTCGAAGTTCACTTAAACTCAAGGACGTCGCCCACAAAAAGGCAAAGCGTTCTGGGCTCGACAAGTGGAAAGCTGAGTTTAGTCTGTATCGCTCACTTTGTAAAAGCCTCTACCGGCGTGACCACGATCTTTATATAGAGTCCTTGGAGGCTGCTGCATCTCAGAAAGCGGCTCACTCCGGGAGGTATGTACGCGGCCGTTCTAAGGCGTCCAAAGAACCAACTCGTGTGCTTAATTCCGAAGGTGAACAGGTTGAGGATGTTGCCACCAGCTTTGCTTAGTACTTTCATTCTGTCTTTCAACTGTGAGATGGTAACGACGAACGCCTATCATTCAATAGAATGCCTAATTTTAATACACCTATGTTCGATGAAATATTTGTCAACGATAGCCTTAAATGGATGAAACCATCATTTTCCTGTGGCGCAGATGGAATTCCTGCAGCCCTCATGAAGGCTTACGGCAACATTTGTTTGCCTGTTTTAACTTCAATGTATAATAACTGTTTTCTTTACGGCAAATTTTCTCATGCATGGAAGATCGCTCGAATTTTTCGTCCATCAAGTCTGGTCATAAGTATGGAATACTCAATGGAACAAGGCTGGAATAATCAAGTATGGGGATAAGTCAGCCATTACTAACTATCGCCCCATCTCACTCCTTTGTGTAGCCTCAAAACTTTTTGAGTCAGCTCTGCACAAAGTTCTTGCGGCCTGCGTCAAGAACGTTCTGATAACTAATCAGCACAGTTTTTTCTCGGGTCGATCGACGGTTACAAATCTTGCCAGCTTTATGACACAGGCTTCGGCTGCAGTTAAGCGAAAACGGCCAGTTCGACTTCATATATTTCGACCTCAGTAGGGCGTTTGACTTGGTTAACCATCAAGTAGAATTTAACAAGCTCAATGCATCCGGTGTAGATGGAGCCCTTGTGGCTTTGTTGTGCAACTATCTCCTTAACCGGTCATTTTACGTAGATGTAAACAACAAAACGTCCGGTGTTTACACTGCAACAAGTGGTGTACCTCAAGTTTCCGTGCTGGGTCCACTGTTGTTTTCTATATTTATAAACGATGTGTCAACAGTCGCAACAAAATCTTCATTTCTTCTCTAAGCTGATGATGTCAAACTATTTAGGCACATAAGCGTTGTTCAGGACTGCCGTGCCCTGCAGAGTGATGTGTCGGAATTATGGGGCTGGTGCAGCAAAAAATGTCTGATTTTGAAACCTGCTAAAACAAAGGTTATCGCGTACAGCCAGAAAACCCATCGTCTGCTGTTTTCCTACCGTATTGAGGGAGTTCCTCTGCAAAGGGTTGAGAAGAATAGGGACCTCGGGGTGCTTTTCGACAGTACCCTCTCTGTTTCATCTCATATTAGGCTAATCACACGGCGAGCGCTACGCACTCTTGAAAATGTTTGTAGGATTTCAAAAAAAGTGGATGCCCCCAGTGCGTAGGGGGCATCCACCCCTGAATCAGTAATCACATGTGGTGGATAACAATACCGCCTCTCGAGGACGGCGCTCGCTGCACCTGTAACGGATAATAGGTCACCCCCATTGTCTTTGGGATAATTACCCCACCGTCGCGTTTACCTTACCTGCTTCGTAGAAGGACATGGTATTTAAGTGGGCCGACATTGGTACGTTTTGTCACTTGTGTTCTTACGATACCATGGCACGGCTGCCTGTAGTTATAACTGCCGAAGGGCAACTGCCCTGCGACGAGCACCGTAGGGAACTGCAGAGAGAATGTACTCCTCACGGTCCGGTGGCTTGTACAGAAGAAGACCATGAATAAAAGCGCAGCCAATTAACGCGAACGGAACCTTTGCAACGTTGAGATGCGGATAAGGCTACGATAGGTAATCGGCCTCAAGAGGAGAGAAAAAAGCAACTGCAGCGGTGCCAACACAAAGTTCAACAGCGACCTTAAGGAGGGACACTTCGAAGCTAGTTGCAAAGTGTGTGACCAGTTGTGGTTCAATAATGAAGTGGTGCGGATCGGTAACATGTGTGACATCAACACCAAAGAGTCGAGTGTTGGCAGAGGATTTCTGGATGCCGCCAACTTGGAAGACTTCAAGGTCTGCAACACAAGCAGAGTCCCTACAATGGGTCTCCCTTGTGAAACGTGTAAAGCGCAGATTGAATATTGTCTTATTGTTTAATGTTGACTGATGCGTACGCCAGATCATTACGTTCCGCCAATTTCTGATTGGCTGGTCAGCTTTTCTGGTTGCTCGTCTTCGAAAACTGGAAGGGTTAAAATTTTTCGGCATTGCGTACACGTGACTACGGTAGTCTCAGGGAGCGTTGAAAGAGCTTGTGACGAACGCAGCCGGCACAAGAAACCAACTTTGACTTGAAGCCATTTCGCAACTGCGAGCGCTGCGTCACCCCGGCTACTGCACTCGGGCCTAACCGTGACGTCTTTCGGTCCACACACAATATTGGGGCCCAGACTACCATCCCCCTTTCTAGATTAGCTCCGTCCTTCCTGTGTTTCACTTTGACGGGGCAGATTAGTGACAAAAAGTATTTCCCGAAGCCCTACTTATTGCCTACGAAACTATGCGTGTCATGAGCAGCGACAAATGGAAAATGAGCTGTTGACTTTTGGAAGACCTTCCAAATGAGCTCTATTTCTTCTCCTGCGGAATGACGCCCCCTCGAACTAATAAATGGCTATAGGTCTGCGCGCAGGAACTAGATATTGAACTTTTGGGTATGCCACAAAAGATTTGATACGCAGTGCTCGCCTTAAATTAAAACTCTGCCTGAAAGCCACACAAGGAGACACTAAATATATCTCTTGTTAGAAATCAAGCACATGAATAAATAGTGAGCTTCGTGTCACATTTCTTATAAATAATGTTCGGTCATCGGAGCAATCTCTTTGTTTCGTGTGATGCTTTGTTATTCTTGGGCTTTCTTACACCACCTCTAACAGGGATATTGCAAACAATAGTCTTCGCCTTCTGCTGTGTAACATTTGGGCTTTCTTTTACCGCCACTAGCAGGGGTCTTGCGGATGGTTCTCTTCGTGTGTTCCATTTTAAGAAGCTCAAGCTATCCTATGTCACATTTTCTGTTTCGCAACTATTACGTTAACTCACGGGTTTCAATTTCGGAGAGTTTATTTCTTCAACGCTATTTCAACGGGGCATTTCTCGGCGCTGTTGTTGCAAGCAGATCAATCCGTACCCTCAATCCGTACCTTCCACGATGGTAATGGCTGACACCGACCCCAGAAAAGGTAAAGCAACAGCCTTTTGAGATCGAGATTAATTATCTGATAGCGCAACGTAATGGAATCCTGAAGGGCTGTTCGTGGTTCGCGTATCATGTCGTGTCACATTTTTTTCCTGCTATAATACAACCCGTTATTTCCGAGGTCTGCCTCAGGAACTTCCTCCGTGCGCGAAAAAGCGCGGATCTCTCGTGGTGATGGCAGCAGAAAATAACGCATCGCGGTACGAAAAAAGGGTGCTAGCTTTGAACGCGATCTGTGCTTCACTCTGTCTAGAATGCATGTTCGAAAACTACAGAGGAAATGTAAAGGGTAGGATTATCACTCGCAGACTGCGCAGAGATGCGAAGGCGCTGTTGGACTTGTTGGACTTGTCCGCAAGGATCAATGTGATGCAGAAAATGTCCCGAAAAACGTTCTGGGCGAATTACAAAACCTCTATCTAAATTAAATCACTGACCAAACAAATTCAACCTTTTGTTTGCATAGAATACTTAGAGCAGGACTAGGCTACTAAGAACTAATACCAAGACGAAATGATTAATGCATGTGGCAGTTGTACTTGCGATAGAAAACCCAAACATTTGAACCATACAACACTGCCTGATAACCGAGATAATAAATTCATCAGGAAATCTCAGTTTTAACGTTGAGTGAACGGTACAGCACGACGACCCAAGTTATTTTCAAACACTTCATAAACAATTATTGATTGATTGTAGAGTTAACGCGCCGACGCAACGCAGGCGATGAGGCGCGCCATAGTGGAGGGCTCCGTCATTATTTCGACCACATGGGGGTCTTTAACGTGCGCCGATATCGGGTACACACGGGCGTTTTTGCTTTTCGCCTGCATCAGAAAAGTGGCCGCCGCCGCCAGGAATCGAACCCGCGACCTCGTGCTCAGCAGCGCAACGCCTTAGCCACTGAGCCACCGTAGCGGGTAGTTCACAAACAAGCCGTCTTGCCAGAAACCTCGCCTCCATCAGATTTTTCAACCCAAGGAGAACGTCAGAATGCGTCGTTCTCGTCGTCTGCGCTTGATCTTCAAACTGAAAATACCTTACACTTGTGCGCATTTCATTATTTCCCCGAGAAGCGCACGAGCAAAACACGCTACTCATGGACTACCATAACGACGACACAGCCTTTGTATAGCGTATGTCTCGAGAGTGAGATCACGAATGTGCCACCTGAAATATTGAAATGGAAAGACGAGACACAAGTGCTTGCAACTAACGAACAAGCCATCACGTTTTGGAGAGATATCCTAAGTAAGTGGGTCTTCAAACAACATGACAACAAATTTTAACGACAAGAGTACGCGACAGAAACCGCTCCAAGAACCAGAACCGTGTCTCACAATTACACTCCAACTGGCAAAGTACAAACGTCAAGGAAGAGGCACTAAGGAGCTAGAAACGTTTACGCCAAGATGTATGTAAATTGGATGAATGCACGTCTTTGAAAGCGCGGAAGGTGGATTTTCCAATTTCAGCCTGGCTACGCCTTCTGCACCAACAATACCGGCATACGCTAAAAGACGGCCCTTGTGGCGTTTAGTCCTCCAGATTGCCCCTGAGGATCTGACAGAAAGGAAGTCAATATACAGTCATGCACAAATGTACGCGAACAGAAAAATATGAAACAGGACGTGCTAAACCAAAGCACATGAATTGTAGATATCAAATAGCGACCCGCTAGTGGTATATATGGTAAGACTGTTCTACTTTGAGACCTCCTTCTGTACTAATGACTACATGCGATGTGTATGTACCCAAAAATGTTTAATAAAATTCTTGAGTCCTTGAATCTTTGACACACTTCTACACTTTGTTACTGTAATAAAGCCACCCGGCAAGTTCACTTGCACGGAAAGAATCGCGCTATTTTTGCGTTGTGGTTCATATTGTAGCGGTGTCTATTACAGTGGCGACGCGGTCACTCCCGCTGATGCTAGCGCGAGACGGGACTGGACGAAGAGAAGGACGAAGGTCTCTTGCCGGTGCTCTTGCTCCAGCTGGGTCGCCATTTTGACTCTCCGTGTTCGCATTTCGTTTGCCTATTACTGTACTTTCCGAGAGAGGGTAAAATAGAAAAAAATTTTGTAAGAATTGGGCGTGCGGACTCATCACGGCTTTACAAGCAGCAGCGCTGTACCGATAAGATCATCATCATCGGCGCCCGTAATCAAGTGAGAAGATCTAGCTCGAGCTGCTTCGTCTATCTCGCCACGCCATCTGGTGAAATTGAACACCACTGTATCACCGGGGCGTTGCAGCCCTTGGTCTCTCTCATTTTTCACTGCCCTTCCAGAAGGAGAGGGAAGAGGTGCTGCCGCCTTGTTAAGGGTACACGGATGGATAATCTAATATTTTCATTTTTTACCTGTTTCCGTGTAAAATTTGAATTTTAGGAAGTGAATCGTACTTGTGCCAATTGGAGCTGTGTACTCTACTTAGCCGACGCATATGATGGTGGTAAAATCAACGAAGAAGCACTTTGCAACTGCGAGCACCACGTGATTACACTCCCGCGTGCGACGGACACTCGGGAGACCTACCCTTTCCCTTGCCAAAACATGACGCCATGGCGGAGCGTGGTTATATACCATCAATCGGTCCCGTGCCCTTTTGTGTTTTGTTTTTGTTAATTTTTTCGCATTTATAACGGTGTCGTCAATACCAGCGTAAGAAAACACAGTACACAAAACCGAGGTACGATGAACAGAAGGCAGATTATCTGTTTTTTTTTGTTTGTTTCCACAATGGAAACTGTGCCGACAATGCCCGATCCCTGTCGAAATCAGTCGGCATTTGATTATTCGCTTCTCGAATGGCGTTGGAAAACCCTTCAGGCCAACTAAAAGCGGCATTTGCTACGGCCGCAGGCAGCCGAAACAGAGTTTGTTACTTTTGCAGCCTTCCGTTGTCTTATTCTCCAAAAGTCTGCTGAAGGCTGTTTTTTTATTATACACCACACTGATGCCACACTGATTTCAAAACTTTGAGGCCACTGACGCTGACGCTCGTGGTAGAGGAACATGAAGCGTCTGTGAATTAGGCTGGTGGCAAAGCTCGACCATTTTGTAGGTTTACGCTTTTCGACTATCGCAATGAGATTGCAAACTTCACATGTAAACATGAGGCTGAATGTCAACATGGTCCCAATTTTTTAGACAGGATGGAGTACCACTGTAAACGCGCTTTACATTTCCAAACAGCTAGGCCTACTTCCATGCATATAATGGCATAATATAAAAGACATGAAGGCTTCATTCGTGTTCGTAAACTAGGGGCAAACTATGACTTTGTGATCGTGCTGTTTCTGACCGTCCATATCTTGGCAGCAGTTTTCAGAGACGGCATCACCAGGATGCCTGTTACCGACAGTATTGTGATTGATGAGTACTAGCTGCCGACCGAAATGGCGTCGCATTCATTTGATGCTCGCGGTGAAACAGCCGTATGATCAGCCCTTCTTTTCGAAAATACAACAAATGCTACTCTTGGGACATTGTGTTCACTGGTCTCTTTTGCATCTCAGGCATCGGTTTCTAGTTTTTTTAACACTTAAGATGCAATATTTCGTAGTTTGTAATGCATATTCTACGAAAATGTTTGTGTACAGTATCCGAAGGCGCAATAATAAACATTCGGGGCTGGGCTATTTTTGATACAAAGTATTATTTTTCCTCCATGCATTCTTGTGCGATTATCCCTGTATGTGGCTTTGCATTATTGGTTTTTACGCCAAATAGACTTGTTTTATATTGTTGCTCCTCCAATCAACCTCCTTAAGAATTTGAATATCGTGCATAATCAGGTTAAAAAGCTATTTTGCATACGGTTACTGGAGGCCGGCGCTCCGCAGCGCAGAGTGAAAGGTAGTGCAATGTCGCTGCTAGAAGGACAACAGGTTTCGTTGTGCACTGAAGGGTGGCTGACCTCCACAACTGCAAAGTACCCGGAACAAAGATCTGATACACAGGAGCTATTTTATCGACAAGGGAGTAGCCTTTTAATATGAGACTGGCTGCTTTTTCTGTGAAAATGCTTCAATTTTAAGTTTCTAACGATTTCGCAAGAATAGCGACGGGTAATGAAATTTAATCACACCGGTTAGAACAAATGTACGTGAAAGCATAGTCGGCAGGAAAATAACACTACAAATAAATAAATACATGCGTGTAGATCCTTATCCTCCACCTAATAATTGCGTTCTAAGGTTCTATCGATAATTTGACTTCGCGGGAAAGTAACTGACTGGAGCAAGGATTGCGTTTTTCTAGTGTAAAACAAAACGTCATGTCGGGAAAACACCATACACCATACAGCATACGAGAAAACACGATACACCAGACACCATACACCACACGGGAAAACATCATACACGATAGCTCGGAGGCAAGGTCTCTTCCCCTTTGTCGACATTTATTGAACGATACTTTCCTCTTGTATTAAAGATACTTTCCTATCGAAAGTATCTCCCACCAGGCGGAATTTACTAGGCCGGCAATCACTCGTTCATTCAAGTATTTTGATTGATTGGTTGATTGATTGATTGATTAATTGATCGATCGATTGATCGATCGATTGATTGATTGATTGATTGATTGATTGATTGATTGATTGATTGATTGATTGATTGATTGATTGATTGATTGATTGATTGATTGATTGATTGATTGATTGATTGATTGATTGATTTAACGCACTGAAACTGCACAGGTTATGAGTCGCACCGTAGTGGAGGTGTGGGGATCAATTTTAATAACATTGAGATTTTTTATATGCGCCTAAGTCTCGAACACGCGGGAGTTTTTCCATTTCGGTTCCATCGGAAAAGTGGCTTCCCCGGCTGGGAATCAAACACCGCGTTATAGTGCTCAGGAGCAGAATGCCTTAGCCACTGAGCCTCCTCGGCGGGTTTGCATTTTTTTCGTCTCTGTACCCGGGCGCTTGACATAAACTGTTGCTTTTATACGACAGTATCCATTGCAGACGCTGTAAAGCTACCACAGATGCTTAAAAGCAAATATGGCTCGGAAGGGCATAGTTCCTGGGACCCCATGAAACACAAGTTTAACTAGGAGTTTAGAGCAGTTGCAGTTTCAAGCCAGTGGTTGTTTATTTTTTCTATCGTTTCTAAATCGGTTTGAGCTGAGCGCCCTGTTCTTCCCTGAACAGCTCTGACGTCATCCTGTTGGTCAGGGTGGTGCCATCAGTGCTTCGTTTGTAAGGAAGGCCAATAAATTAAATCCTGTTTATTGCTTGTCGCTTCACCTGTTAACTCTGCTTGCAATGTCAGTTTAAAAATTTAGGAGGAAAAATGCGTTTTGGTAAGGTGAGGAACCTACGCACTAATTTTTGTACAACGTTTTTGGTCGAAAAGGGCGTAAAAATCTTGACACATGGCGCGCACCTTTAAAAGGTGTTTTGGCTAAGAAAGGGTATAGGAATGAAACAGGGGTGTGCTTGTGAACACCCTAAA
Organism: Haemaphysalis longicornis; assembly: GCF_048455015.1. Taxonomy (NCBI): domain Eukaryota; kingdom Metazoa; phylum Arthropoda; class Arachnida; order Ixodida; family Ixodidae; genus Haemaphysalis; species Haemaphysalis longicornis. Next base: position 140,396,007 of record NW_027526361.1, read on the forward strand.
ATAAGGGTGTCATGTTGCTCAGCACCGTAAAATAAGGGTGTGGGCAGCTCATTTGGGCATGGCAACGTGGATAGGCTGAGCTGGCAACATGGAATACAGACGCATTCAACACGCGCAAGTCACACGTCGACCACAAATAAATTGAGCAAGACAGCCAACGACATGGATGGGCAAAGCGAGTACATAATTGTTTAGAAATATATGCGCTCGTCTTGCTTTTATAGCCAGCAGAGGCAAGTCCTCTGATAGAGACGGTGGGCTTGTCGCAAAAATGACAGTTCAGCGCTAATTTTGGAATTACACATTCTAATGCGAGAATATGCAAGTTAGCATGCTGATTTACGAAAACTTTTTAATCGTAACGCCGTTATTATGTTTAATAAACAATAACGTTTTATTGCTAACCAAACACCTGTTCCACAACATTTTCAACACCGACGAAAAGCTTCTTTATTATTTCAAAGTAATTTTCCTACATAGGTGTAAAACTACAAATTACAGTATTGGAAACTGGGACTTATGGAAACTGACTTTCTTGACTTATGGAAACTGGGAAAAAGGGTGTAAATGACCTAGAACTTTGGAGGCATTTTATACCCATTCACACGGGTGACGTGAACATTTTCTGCAAGCGGGGTGATCTTTTCTACCTCTCGATGTTTAAAACAATCAAAATTGGCATGATTTAGTACCAGCGGGGGAGTTAAAGCTCGGGCAAGGGGCGGCGGCTTACCAAAAATATACAAAAAAACCTGCGCCACCTGTAAAGGGTGCAGATTGGGGTATTCAAAGCAGTGAAGCCGGCTGTCGGGCCTGCTGGAGTGTGTGCATAAGTGGCGCAGGAGTGTCCGCACCTCTTAAAATGCCATATGAACATAATAGCCTTTTTAGGATTCTAAAACGCCAAAAAATGACGCAGCTTCTAATGGTGCAAGGCTCGAGAAAAAGCGCTATTTGGAGTTAACCTAGCTTGTGTCCCCCGTGGATCCGCTGTCAGTGTGGGGTACACACTGGAAAAGCTTTGCAAAGTAGGGCTAAACTTGGCCTCACTCCTCAGGACTTAGCCTAGCCAGCATGAACAACGCAAAAGTAGTAAAACATAGCAAAGCGTAGCAAAACCTAGCGAAACTAAGCAACACGGGAAGGAGCTAGGTTGGCGCCCAACTCCGCTTATTTTTTAGGGGCGAGGCCACTTAGGGGCTCGGACTGTCGGCGTCTCTTGTCGTCATCGCCTCATGTAGTCACGGTGCTTAAACACCAGGACACTCGTTTACCAACGCCTCGCGCAGCAACATAACGCGTACTAAACAAAAAGTGTATAATAGGCAAAAATTACACGATCTTCCCGAGGGGAACCCTGAGGTGATGCGAAGCATCGCAGAATTCCAATCCAATCCAATCCAATCCAATCCAATCCAATCCAATCCAAGCCAAGCCAAGCCAAGCCAAGCCAAGCCAAGCCAATCGAATCCAATCCAATGCCCCTCGCGAGCGAGTGTTCGCTATCGGAGAGGAGAGGGGGTGAGCGGCGGAGAGCGCAGCTGGCGCGGCGAGGAGAATGGGGGAGGGGTAGACGCCGACAACGCCGACAACGCCGGATGGATGCAGGGACAAGGCGAGTGCATGAGATGAGTCGCACCTAAAAATTGGTTCAAAATAGGCTTGCATGAATTGAAAATTTGTGGAACCCTTCCTATACACTTCAGCAATCGTCATGCACAAGCAGAAGCTGTTTGGAGACTTTTTATAATTTGTGTTACACTCAAATACCCGCCGGCTCTCGACGGTTGGCCTGATCGGGTCGGGTGGTTGGTCGAAGCAAGAAGGGGCTCACTTTCCTGGGGCCGGGGCTTCGTTGATCACCGAGGACGATCCCCCAGGGCGAGGCGGGGCATTGAACTGCGCTCTTGTTGACCCCTGCCACTAACCGAAATGGGGCAGGACGGGGCAAGCAAATTGCTTAAATCCGGGTTAACGAAACAGAAGGCACCACCGCCTCATCAAGCGCGTGATTGCTCCTCCCACGGGCACTTCTCCGGTGCCCAATCAGCGCACCCCGTATGGCAAGAGAGAGACTTACAATCATTGGATAAACTTGCATCACCCCTCCCCAGGTTTCCCGTTAGTAGAGGTGGCCTGAAATTTTTTGCAACTGAACGCCTATTTCTACCCTTTGAACAACCACAGAAAACCAACGGTGCCGCATTCGGTCGGCAGCACTTTCGACGCGCCAAAGGGTGTAAAGCCACAAATTAGCGTGCTGGAATCTCAGAAAAAGAGAGTTATGACTACCCAACACCCTTATTCCACTTATACCACACCTTGCTTAGGTAAAACAAGTGCACAAAAAAGTCTAGCTTGCATGTTATTTTGTGGTCACGTGCATCAATTCAGTGCCATCAATTCACGTGCATCAATTCAGTGCAATTCATGAACGAATAAAACGCTCCCCTGAAGCTCACGAATTCATCGGCAATGCCGGCATTTTCATTGCAGAAACACTAGATGTTTTGCCTAATGGAACGCAAGAGGTATACTGGGAGAGCGTAACTTTATTTTAGAGGCACTTTTAAGGAAAGATGTGACTCTTAGCGGTCTGGAGCCGTGGGTCCATTTCCTCCGTAGGCCAACAGGATCAATTTCATCAATTCGCGTCTTGCACGAGCCTGCGTGGGCTTCTCTCGCGTTGTTTTATGTCTCTGGTAAGTTTAGTTCGGTTTAGCTTCGAATTGTACTCACTGTGGGCTGACTTCTATCTCAGTGGAGCGGTGTAAGCCATGTACTGCTAGTTCGAATAAACAGTTGCGAATGCCGGGGCGTCCGAACCAACCCGAGTTATTCTTCCCTCAACCGCCCCTCTCCCCCCTAAAGCACATAGTGCTGTACCGGTAGACAAGTGTGAGTTCAAATTACCAGTAATATCGAACTGACCGAGTTCTAATTACCAGCTTTACTGTATTCGTTTGAAATCTCACTCCGCTGGTGAAACGTGCGTACATAAGAAAACAGTGGGGTTCTAAAAAAGAATAACTGGCGCTCTTCAAAAACCATCTCAAATGAACTTCGACGACATTGAACTGCCTAGACGAAGCCGTAATCATGGTGGAGAGCCTGATTTCTATGTCTGCGATAACTACCGGTCTAACATTTCAAGCAAATATAATGCAGCTGCCTTTTCAGTAGTGTCGAACGAGTCGTGTCCTACTGTCTCAGCAGCCCAGTTTTGAGTGTCCTCGGAAAACAATTCCTCACTGTATAAAAACTAGAACCTAAGTCGGGAGTTGTATCGCTCGGGCACCGTGATCTGTTTCGGCAGCCGTGCGCGAGGTGAAGCCAGAGAAATGTTTCTGTAAGCAACTGATGCCACAGTGATACTGCTGTTGTGGAAGAAATGAAAGATTTCTCCACATTTCAAATTAACTATTAGGGTTACGCTAATAGACACCGCTCCTAAAATCATCCACGTATGCCAGACATCCCATTTAAACGAATTGATTACCGGTGCTTCCACACTATGAAAATAGACTGAAGCAGTGTGTAACGATATTTTTATAACATGGTCTTACTCTTTGGCACCAAATGCACCTTTTCCCTCTATTGAATTGATTTAATGGCTCACTCATCGCGCCACTTTTAGTGTTCCCCAATGCTCACTGTCAGGTTTTTAAAGTAAAGGTAGCAACACTTGCATGGGTTTTATGACGTACTGTTAGGTTCGCACTGATTCAGATTTCATCGTGCCTACTGCAATGGTAGGGGCTTTATGGAGTAGTTACGCAAGACAGCCGGATGAATTTTAGCTTCGTTGGATTATCTAATACAAAAACTAGGAGCTCGGTCTAAACACATTATTGCATTTTTGCATACAAGTACACAATGTAATTCTGACAGCGAAGCCCTCTGTCAGGAATGACCCAGTATGCGACGTCGTACGCCCCAAACTATGATACAGGATCGCTGACCTCACCATCGATTACGTAGGGCGTCACCTCGTGTTGATGGGGGCTGCAGTTTGGTGGTTTACGACGGGTAGGTAGAGCCGGAAAAGGATAGAGAGGGGACGGGGCGATTCGGTAAATATCCTAGGGAGCGTATAATGAATTGCCCTCGGGGCTTGCAACGCGAATGGGCTCTCACCATGGGGTCATTTTTCGTGGCGCCTCTGCCAGCTACCTTCTTCATTGGTCTTTAAGCGTAGAGTCATTAGAAGCCGCTACCGCGGGGCATAGGCAGCTTAGCGTCTGCGTCTTCATTTTGCCTTGTTTTTTCCCATGGGGTTGGTGCTACTAATGGGTCTCGTCTTTGTCGCGTCCCGTATGGTCAAGCTTTATAAATTGTTTCAGTAACTTAAGCCGCTGACCGTGCGTTGCGAGCTAATGGATCGCGATGCGCTGAATATTTCATTAAGCTTGAGGTTCAATTGCACGCGCCTTTCTTTTGATAATTTTTTAGCTCTTTTAAAAATTTTAACGGGTAACTTCAAAGGCTATGCGTCACAAATATTCCGGCGTCGTCGGGGACGTTGGCCGTGCGATAGAAATCATCGGGAGCGAGAATTCATGCCCCGCCATCTTCCGATGCCAAGTTGAACCCTTGGCATTGGAATGCCCTGCGGGCAAAGATGGTATGAGGGCAGGAGCCGAAAGTAGTCAGCGATTGCAAGCGCCCCAGAGGGTACGATTACGTCACGGCTAGGGTGTAATGCGCCGTGACCAGCGCTCGCCCTTGGTACACCTGCGGTGGATGCATTGCCGCATATCTTCTCACGCTGCACTGCAAAGCCTTCCTCATCGTCAAGTGCGGTAACGCTATGGCTTTCCACTCTCAGGGACCAGGCATATGAGTTCTTCACTTTCGGTAAAAGTTATATCTATAAAGTAAATAATTTATATATCAATAGTACAAGCGTCAGGAACAGCGCAATGGGTATGATTGGAATGCAGGGAACTTCCTTGTAAATTTTTATGGCAGTAATGCTCTCTAACTATCCCACACGCTAATTGGTTTGGTGGGATGAAGAAAATTACTGAATTGCAGCAGACTTCACACCGGAATCAGTGTCCCACAGCTTATAACACAGCGTAAATTTGGCCAATATAGTTCATTCAGATGTCTTGGGGGTGCAGCCATCTTCCTTCGACGGGGCGAAGGCGTGTAAGCAGCAGAAAGAAAGCCTCATATTCGCATTCAATTAACATATTTCTGAAAAAAAATTGTAAATATCACCACTGATACGAGTTATCTGGGCTGGTCGCAACTACGAGAAAAAAAAAACTGTCGCAGAAATGCTAGAGCTTTTGGGGTTTTGGGAAATCACTCCCAAATGATGAGCTATTGGCATCCTCTGCTACTAAAATATCGGCATGTAAGTAATGCCTACTGCGAGTGATAGATACGGTGCTGGAACGCGGCGCATCCCTTAACACTTCGAAATAACACGAAACTACTTGCTATGAAAATAAGAACGGGAGGGCTCACGCCTAGGCGTAAGAAATGAACGCCTTTCACCAGGAAAATAAAGGGCGGGGAATATGTGGTAGCTGAAATTTGGAAGATTTAGAATTTATATGGAAGCGTAATGCAATGAAGTGGTAACCGATGGGCTAGCGGGGTAACCGAATATCTACCTCGAGACCAGAGTAGATATATTGAAGGGCCATAACTATTCCGAGGAATAAAAGGATAAAGTTCTGCTCCAAAGGACCAAGTAGGATATTGCAAGACAGACCCTGCGCCCTATAGTATTACAAGTAGACTGGTTACTAAGACAATATTCAAGGCCTGTTTTAAGTCTGTGCTGCATTTACTGTGTTCAAGTCTCTGCTACGCTTACTTTGTTCAGGACTGCGCGTTACCATTCTTACCACGTCGTGTAATGCTCGGAATAAGAAAAAGACGAGATTTTGCATTTCTGCCAACCGAACGTACCTATCAACCACACTCCAAATTTCAACGTCCCGCTCCGATCTGGCATACTCTTAATTCCAGGTGAATGTTTAGTCTGTGAAGCGGTCACCACTGCTATACCCTTGAAAACGTGTCTAACATTTTGGAGCCTTCTCCGGGATTGCATGCGTTCAAAGCCCGCAATTGACACACAGATCACCCATGCAGATAACATGCAGATCACCCAAGGCGTAGTGAACATGTCTTGGAAATTTCAACTTTCTGTCTCGTTCACTTCTTTACGGGCAGTGTGCTAACATTCTACATTATTCATACAACTCCCGTAATTGCGGCGGAAAGGTGTGCTTGATACCTTTTCCCATAAAAGCCTGTTCACATACTAAATCTCAATCTTCCACTACAAAGAACCCTCTACATTCCCTATTTGCTCTATATTGAGGCGAGGTGTATTCGCCAGTTTTCCGAGGAAACGAAATTAATTTGCACAGCTAGCTGTAGTGGTGCAAGGCAGAAGAAAAAGCAAAGCTGGCAGCCACTCCCCCTTCGTCGGAGACCCGGATCTTGCACCTAACATGTATTTCTGGACTTGCCGCTAAAAGTTCTCCATGGCTGGAAGCTTGGGTCAGTTTGTCAGAAGTCTTTTACATACCGTAAAATCCCGAGAGATAGCCCACCTAAGATCGAGAGCAAATCAAGTGAAAATATGACATGGGCTAACTTTCGGTGTGCAGTAAAAAAAGTTGAGAAATGTATCGCAGCCAAAGAACGAACGCGCGTTTATTAGCACTGTATTCATTCGTCGTCAAAACCGTCGAACGAACAGTCGCTTTCACTGTCAAACAAACGGTCGACCACCTCCTCACGCACGGAGTTCGACGTGGTTGGCAGGGCAGCAGAAGTAGGGATCCCAGAAGCGAGCCGCTCATGAAGCTCTCCGCCTTCTGATCAATCGAGGGCTGTTGATATACCGCACCGTCTCAAGGAGCGGGCGGCAACTTCCTCGCACACTTCCGCTCACGGCCGCCCAAGATAACCTCGTTTCCGCGGGCGTGATCCCCGGCTGGGATGATGCTATTGGCAGGGGTGGGTTATCTTTCGGTGTTTTTGAAAAAAAACGGAAAATCGTGCCAAAAACAGGGGTGGGTTATCTTTCGGGGGTGGGGCATCTCTCGGGATTTTACGGTATACCTGAAGGTGGACCACCTTAGCACGCGCTAGAACCCGCGGCAGGCGGCTTCGCGGACTCGGTGTCTGTAGTGCGAACTCGGCGTCGATCTGTGCTTCCTACTTCAGGCGTGAATGCGCGTGAACTAGCGAAGAGAACAACACGCGAGAGATCCCGCCACAAACACTGGGCAGAGTGTTCTTGAAGGTCGAGCTGGCCAACGCAGGGCGCTCCTCCTGAAGCGCACGCCCACGAGAGCTCCGTATTTTCTCTTGAAATTTTTTTTTTTGCGAACGCAACCACACCAAGCTCGAGCTTGTTGTGGTGGCACATGTACAATGCACATCCGACGCTTCACGCATGTGCGACGCTTCGGAGAACTTATTGTCTCACTAACAGCGCCCGTATGAAGGGCCTAACACAGGGCTCAGCGCCCTGTGTATGTGCCCGACGTGTAGTTTTTTTTTCAGAAGTCATTGCGAAGGCGCGCTTTGTCGTGCTGTGAAAATAAAAACAGGGGAATTATCTTGTGAGACCAACAATGCTTCAGAAATACGCGAATGTAAGCAATAGACACGGCCCCCAATAGTTGCAAGTTGAAGTAATGTGATGTGCTTTGTTGGCATACTTTAAACTGCGGGCTATTCAAAAGCAATGACTAGATTTAAACATGCAGAATGTATCTCGTTGTCTGGCTTCTGCAGAGGGGAAACATGCACCAACGAGCAGTACTGAGTGTATTCCGATGTTGGGACTCTGTGGACATTTTGCTCCAGGAATGTGTTTTGTGAACTGCTCTAGCATCGCCGAAAAAGACCAGACAGATAAAATAAAATTGTAGCGATCTTCCAACGTAATAAAAAAAACAAAAAAACTTTTAAAGGCAACATGCAGAAACAAGCCAGCTGAGCGAACCAGACCGGCTGAACACGTGAGAGTAGTACACATTTTGCGCTATTTTTTTCAATAAAAGTTTGTATGGGCACAAAATAAAATCGACCCAAAGACATAGTGTACAAAATCATAATGTTTTCATCGAAATGGTAAGTGCTCACCGGACTCTTCGGTGTATACTTGCACTAAACGGTGCAGCAGTGGCAGAAAAAACTGCTTTGCTCAGTGTTTTTCGAATTACACAATTCACACCGCCAGAATAATGACATTGCACGTTCCGCAACACCACGAGTCTGGACAAAAAAATGGCCGCATCTCCACTCCGGGGATGATGGCGAGGGTGTGGTGTACGGGGATTCAAAATGACATCCAAGTTGCGCCCCGAGTGGCATCCGATTTCCGCCGCGATCGTTATTCGATTTGAGCCTTCAGTTGCACCTTGTATATTCCCTAAATGAAACTGAAACTTACGGCTCAAATACAATTTCGCTTGATTTTCGCGTGATGGTGGTGTGCGCGCGGATGGACGTGCACGAACATTGGGAGCTGCTACGGTACTCCGCACCGTTACAGGAGAGGGAGTAAGCCGTTTGACTCTCGGGTACTAGCTCACAGTCGTAGCCCAGTACAGTTTGCCGTATGACCTCATCATGGCTCTAGTACTGTATGCCATTTGAAGGTCGAGGATGGCGGCGTGCCATGCTGATCCGCACGCCCTCATTGTGAGCAAATACTTTGTACAGAGTATTAGTTTGCTCTATGAAGTGCACAAGTTGCAGACGCCCGATATGGAATGGCTACCTGTACTAGAACAACTGTGTACGTTTGATGTTTATTTTAGGTTTTTCCGTAAGCCTAAGTTCGGCTGACGGTTTTTAATCTATTCGTGACGTGTATTGTGTGCGAAAAAGGTAATAAAGAAAAAAAAACAGTCGTAGCCCAGTGGGTACGACGACTGACTAACTCTGTCTGGTCTACCAGACACAGGCTCGAGTCCTTGATTTTTTGCGATAGTAAATGCTGTGCGCACGCACGCCGACGGATATTGTGTGGTCCTAAGGTACTCCGCACCTAAAATTTGGACTTAGGAACTTTGAAACGATTTTCTTGCTGTATGCCATGCCGTGTGAAGTAGACTTTATTTTAAAATTATCTGGGATGTATAAACGTAACATTATTGAAACAAGTAATACAAGTTATGATATCCTTCCTTTTGTGTTTGTTGCTTGGCATTTAGCCGGAGTAAATTACTATGGCTGTACAGCAGTGCAAAACAGAGATACGGCGCGGTGACACGTGCTACGACAAGCATATGGGTTCGGTCGATGGTTTTCCAGCCTCCCTAGAGGCACGTACTGTCGCTCAATTAACGTATCGAGGCTAGTTAACAAGTTTACCTTCGCACGGAAATACTGGCTAACAATATGTACTCATGCTGAATTTCTACATCACGTTCTCATTACATGCGTTTGCATGAAAGCCGTGTGCTACATGGTGTTACAAGTACCGGTAATTCAACGTTCCAAATGTTTTATTCGGAGAATGTGCTGTATGCCTCGGCGCAGAGAAGATTTGGTTAATTTGTACTGCAGAGACAGATTCCGTCTGAGAGAATTTTTTTCTTCTGGCACACCGTAATGGTAGCGTAGTTGCTTATCTGAGGCATACAACCAATGTGTGAGTTAGGGAAGAGTCTGTCTTATCGCTCAATATAATACACGCATGGCAACAAGGGCAATTTTAATCTGTAGGACCAGTAACCCCAGCCAGGACCATGTAGTATCGTCCTGCATTTCTACAAAAATACAGATTTTGCGGAAGCAACACCTTTACGAGGTATAATAGCTTAAATTACGGTAATCTGTTGAACGACGTTTTGACCACTGAAAATATCAGACAAATAAAAAAAGCAAATAGAAGAATGGTCTCAAAGAATAAAAACAGCCAGAATGAGCGAAACTGCATTGTCAAAAAAAAATTGAGGATTTATATGAAGTTACACCTTTAATCGTAATAAAAGCATAAATGAAGATAATTGGTGGAACATAATTCGGATGAACCAAAAAATAAGCAAAATCGGAAAATAAAATGTTCAAAAAATATGACAAAATCAAAAATACCCATATTTTACATTTTCCTAAAACCAAACAATAATTTTCAGTCCAGAAAAGAGCGCTAAAATACGAGGCAAAAACTGCGGAAATGGCGAATCATGTAGAAGGTAGCGTTTTCGCAAAAATACAGATATAGTGGAAGTAATATCATTATTCTTTATAATAGCGTAAAATGGTGTAATTGGCCGCACACAATTTTCAAAAGCGAGAATATCAGTAAAGTATCAAACAAAATTTTCACGAAAATGAGCTGACAAGATCAAACATATCCATTTGATACAATTTGAAGCAATGAAATATCCTTGTGCAGCGCGGGGAAGGACGGTTTTCCGAAGCGCTGGATGAGGACACGCTTTGCGAATTTTTCGGACATAGTAGCTTAATAGTCGTGGTCAACAGGGAGCACGGAATGGAGAGTTAGAGTGGATGAGCAGCCGCTCACTTCCAGGACCTTGCCTCAGTCGCGAACTTTTATCATCGTCAATTCGAGAATATTCTGCAAGCGTTTGTGTGCTTTGCCTGTATCCAAGACAATATTGGCCTATTTAGCGTGTGAACTGATGTTTAAGCATCTATTAGGTTGTACTGCCAGGGAGATCGTGAAGAGGATTCAATGTCCGTGTGCAAGAATATAATGTAACTACCGCGATTGCCACGGTACTCCAGTACGACAATTGCTGCCTTGGTTCTCTCGAACGTCCAAGCGTCGACGTATACTGTTTTCAGTGTTTTGAAACTTTCTTCAACGGAATTTAATGCGGACTTGTAGCTTGTCTTCGCGTAGGTGTAAACCATTGGTTTTGAGTTGGGTTAGGGGCTTTTATGCAAAGTCGCTGGGTCGGTGGCATATCTTTCGCGGCGTTCAGCTTTTTTTTCAGAGGCGTCACTATATTCGTTAGGAGCCGTCCAAAATGTGTTTTTGCCTGATGCTTCTTTTGTGCTAAGAAGGTGGCCTCTCTGATTTCTTTAAAGGTATTTTAAGACTCGATTTAAAGGCCCGTGCGGTGATTGTGAATATATGGAGGATAACCGAAGCCCCATTAGCTTCCCTTGATGATGGTGTTTATGTGACCTTCTTCAGTGCGGGTAAGTCGTTTCTGGTACAACAGGCTGTAGAATATCCGATTCATAATCAGTGCTCGCACAAGTTCATTACTTTTTTCCGTCATTCCTACACTTCCCCCGTTAAGGCGTGTTTTTAATGTAAATGTACAGATTTCTTGTACTTTCGTGATTGTGAGATGGGCTTTGCCGCTTCTCTGTAGGGCTACGCCGAAGATTCGCACGCCACTTATTTCGGGGGTCGCATGCTGGCTTATATTTACGTTTTTCTTATTTGCGGCGTGGCTCTATTCCCCATTTGCCGGACAGAGGTTGCCATGGTGACACGATTGCAAATTTTTTTATTTTATAATTCGTTTAATTAGACGCCATATATGCTCGGTCCCTACGGGGCAGAAACGTGGGGGCTCTTTAAAAGAATTTAACTTAAATTGGGGATGACTGCACTAGCAATGGAACGGAAGATGATACATGTAGCATTAGGGGACAAGAAGAGAGCTGAGCAGGTCAGGGAACAAACGCGTGTTATGGACACATTAGTAGGAATTAAGAAGAAGAAATGGGTGTGGGCAGGGAATGTAATGCGTGTAATGTAATGCGAGGGCAATATAACCATAGGTCAATAAGGGTAGCAGAGTGGATCCCTAGAGAAGGAAACCAGGGCAGAAGCGGCATAAAGTTAGATGCCCCGATGAGCTTAAGAAGTTTGCGTCGATAAATTAGTCGCAGTTAGCGCAGGGTACAGATAATTGGGGATGTATAGCAGAGGCCTTTGTCCTGCAGTGGGCGCATACATATACAGGCTGCTGTTGCTGATGGTGATTATGATGATACTCGGCTTTGTTTCGTATTGGGCCACATTTTAGTTCGTTTCTGGTTACAATGTAGGCATTTCCTGGTATTTTAAAGCGTGGGGGTCATCTTTGTTCCCTTTTTTAGGCTAGGTGGCACAATGTTGTCACCGGCTTCATTTTAGATTGTCGGAGATGCTCTTTGGTGGTGGCGCAATTTGCGGGCAAGGCTAGCGACACGGCCCGCTCAGCAACAAACTTTAGCGTGCAGGAGCGGCGCCTGCTTAAATCGCCTATCTTTTCATTGCCTAGGCCGTAGTATCGTAGTCCTCCTTTCCAAAATCTTACTGCTGCTGCTCATCTTAGTTTCCCGCAAGCAATCATATATGGCTACCTCAGCTGTTGTTTGCATTGACGCAGATGACGTACTTCCGGGGACGCTTGATGAGCACGGCTGATAGATGAGGGCCAGCAGGCATGGCCAAAAAAAAAAGCAGGTCTAATAACGCTATCTCGCTAAAAACTGATTTCATCACCCAATCTGCCCAAGAGATACATTTAAGCTACATGCTTCCAAATTTTACAAAATTTTGAAAGCTAATTGCAAACTTCTCCTCAAGAAACTTTCATGCTAAACAAATCAAGTTGATAATTTTACTAGCGCCATCGCTGCTTCGAATGATTGCGAACACGTTCACTTCATTAATTCTTTATTTAGAATGGCTCAGAACTTAGAAAAAGGCCCTATATTTTTGTATTTCTCTAATCAATCTTCGGGCCCAAAACCCAATGCGATAATTTTACGGACTTATTTTGAAAAAGATATCGGAGTGGCCAAAACGTGTTTACTACAGGCATTAGATACTGGTTGGGAGCGCAATTTTCCGGAAGCACGGTATATGGTGGACATTTTTATCGGTATTTTGCTCTAGGAGAAACTTCAGACGCGAAACCAATTCAGGGTAAGTACTTTTCTCACTATTAGAGTGACTTCAGAAAGTCCCCTCTTTATAAAATATCTTTGCTCAGCAGCTCGAGCTTCGGAATAACCAGTCAGCAAATCAGTCGGTTGGTAGTTAGGTCATCGTCACATCTCTTGGTGAGTATCTATTGAGGCAAGGCTAGTCAGGTCTCTCTACGGATATGCAATAGCCCCTGCAATCAGTGCAGTCGAGGGCTCAACTGTTTTGTGATATGCGTCTTAGTAAGTAGCCAGATTAAAAGAAATAACGTCCAATAATTACGCTCTTATATGACACGTCCAAAGTGAAGCAAAAATTTAAATTCGTAACGTTTGCACGAAGGCTTTGATGGTGTCCCATTTGAAGCCTCTTTTGGACTCCTGTGCATGGGGCGGGGGAACGACAGACACTATCGACTCTGCTCATGTTCAACTAGTGATACTAATCAGTCTTTTTTTCTGCCGCATGCGTGTCCACGATTTTCCATGTCTTCGAAATGGTGCTCTCAAAGCGAGCGTTAGCCATTAAGCAGTACCGCTGCACAATTAAAGAGGGAGAACAAGCGGTAGTTGCCGTGAACTACGCTTGCTGCACCCCGAAGTTCATTTTTTATCAGAAGTCAATTTCTCGATCTTGCTTTTTTACTTTCTTTTGCATCGTTGTTGTGTTTTCTCTTCATTTATAAATGTTTTGTTTTGGTGGGAGAATGAGAAAGTCCGTCCCTTAGCAAACGGAAACTTTTGCGCGCTACTGGTAGCAGAGTAGCGACTCGTCCATAAGGCGGCAAACTTCTGAAAATTTTGCCTGTGCGTAAAGGAATGTTTTTGTTGTAAGAAAAAACTGTTCGTAACGATTACGTTGGTGCATATTTTTTTAAAAACGGGACATTTATTCAGTCATACTTAAACAGCAATAATATGCGCACATTGTTTTCACAAAAGTAACAACCATTTATGAGAACTCGGTTCAAGCGAAGTCGCCGTACCCAACCCCTACGTCCCCAGAGCGTGTGCATTAGTTGTGTCCTTCTTTTAATGACAAAGAAAACCGAACCCTGACCTCGGTTTGTGTTTGACTGGACCTTAGGTAAATCAAAAAGTTAGTGCAGAACTGTCCTCAGTTGATCTAGTGTGCACGGTAGAACGAATCGACCGAGAGTACTTCCAAAAATTAATGTGTTACATCTAAAAGTATCCCGGTCTAGAAGCCCATAAAGTGGGCACTCAGGTTCCCACCATTCCCCTATTTAATATTAAAGTGTTAAACATACATGTATTTCTGAATAGTTTCTAGCCAAAAGCACTATGTTTTCAAGCGCGCGAAGAACTATTCTAAAAGTTTCGTATTTATTCCACAAACTTTGCGTTTTCTTTAGTTCGACAATCATAAGTTCGACAATCCTTGCGTTTTCTTTAGTTCGACAATCCTTAGTTCGACAATCATTGTCTATGGTGTTGTGACTCATTGTCTATGGTGTTGTTCTGGTGGTTCCCAGAACGCGGGTTCGATTTCGAACGCGGTGGCTGCTGTTCACATTGACGTGAAAGCGGAAAAACCCGTGTGTTGGATTTCGGCGCAGGTTAAAGATCCCCAGTTGGTCAGTATTAATCGAGAGCCCCCCGAAACGGCGCGCCTGAGAGCCCAGGTGTACTTCGGTGCGTTCAACCCCATTATCAATAATTATTGCCACTATTGCGTTGTCCGGAACTATTTAAATGCCTAGAAGCATGATTCACCAAGCAGCGCAGACGCGGATTACACAATGAATATAGACATTTCAATAAAGGTAACAGAGTGAAGCCCTAGAGAAAGCAAGCGTGGCACGGGGTGGCAGAACGTTAGATGGGCAGATGAGATCAAGAAGTTTGCGGGAATAAATTGGTCGCAGATAAATCAGGACAGGGATAATTGAAGATCTATGGGAAAGGCTTCTGCCCTGCAGTGGGCGTAGATAGGCTGATGATTATGATGTTGATTATGGTGAAGATGACGGTGAGGATGATGATAATCAACGCACACGGAGCCCATAAATGTAGTGTGTAAATACTTTCCCTTTGAATGCGATGACAGTTGAATGAGTGAAGAAGGACAACCCGGCCCTTCCAGTACGCTTATTATAATACTGCGGCTGCGTGCATGGATTGTATTCATCGAAGGCAAAACCAGAAACAAAACAAACACAACCAAGCAAAATCTGCGAACGATCACTTCAAAGCTATCGCGATGCTGACGTAAGCTGAAACAGATTTGAAAAAGCGATCAACAAACCGGCTGACCGATTGCACAGTTCTGCGATATGACCGGAACTTTCTGGACGGACTTAGGCTTCCCAGGACTTGGTGTGAAATGTTGGCGTGTTTTTGTTTGTCTGTGCTATTGTTTTCAATCACTCGTGTTCCACGGATTTTCCCCAATCCAATTGGGGGATTTTATTTTTCGTTTTATTTTCCAAGTCCAGCTTACCTTTTTACTCTTCAGAACAATCATACATTCTAACCATTTCAATACAACCCCGTGTGGCCAGGAAATGCTGAAGCCGATATATTACCGTTACGCACCCATCACTTCAGTTGGAATCTCGCTCAAAAGGTTTGTTGCCTTCTAAATCCGGACATTTTTTGGCGCTCTGACAAAACCAATATCAACACTTTTCAAGAGGACGCGGAAGAGGTGGCGGAATATGGGCCGCGGAAGCCAATCCCGGGATAAAATTGTATACGCTGCGGTGAGCAATTCCAGAAGCGGTTTTCTGAATTCACTTAACTATAGCTTTAGCAGTGCTCGCAGGAAGAAAGAAGTTTCTCAGTTCACTAGAGGAGCCATTGAAAGTTTCTCGTGAACTCTGGCTGTTAGAAAATATTCTTATAAGATGCGATAGGCGATTTGAGATGGTATTCCTTGCAAAGAGAGCGAGGAAATATTTGCAGACGTATAGCAAACAGTATTTGGGAGACTGCAGTTAAGAGACACACCGCTCTGACTTGTGTAATGAGCGCAGAATGCCAGATCTAGGGTAATAAAACGGCCAGTACAGTGCGCATAGGCAAAAAGGTGTGTGAAGGTTTTCAAGTTAGCCGAGGTATCCAGCTATTTTATAGCATTAACTCAGAGGTCGTGTGAACACCAAGAGGTGATGAAAAATAAATGGCTCTGCCTACAATGGCGCTTCGGGTGCTAGAGGATAAGCTTGCGAAGGGTGTCAGATTCAGGTGGGGGGCTCAAGCTTAACATGTTTGTAATAGGGTGATCTGTTTACAGCGGCCGATATCAGTTTTGATTTGCTCCGTTATAAGGCGCGCGTCCAGAGCCGCGCTGTGATCATAGTCCCTGCGTCTGTTGTTGACGGCAGTAATAGCCTCACGGAAACCGGGTGCTTTCGAGAGACGTAATCCAACCAATAACAATATATGTGACCTGCCATATATGTGTACGACACAGTCACAGGCCACAATATTACGTTCGTTTACGCACTGCTGGGATGGTTGCATACAATGAGGTGAAAGAGCAATGGTAGCGGACACGTGCTCTTTGAAACACACGGCATTGAGGGGTAGTTTGAAGTTTCATTGGCGAGCAACCATTCAATGTCAGTGCAAAGCATAATCGTTTTGAGTACGAAGGTCGCTGATTTTAAAAATGACACTCTTTGCGTGTTGGCCAGTAGCTCGTTGGCAACACGGCCTTCACTGAACTCGCCCTCACTGAAGGCGAGTTTTTTGTTATAAAATTAAATTGCGTTTCATCTTAAAAAGTAGTCTTAGCTTCTTTGCCAATTTTCCCACTCAGGATGAGTGACTGAGCATCCTGTTGTGGACATAAAAACCGCGTAGGTAAAGCGCGAATGCACACGAAGTGCGCCTGTTGAGGGCGTTTCATATTTCGGGAAGCAGAAAAAATATTTCGTTCTCTGGGTTTTCTCGTGTCAACGAAGACTCTAACACAATGATGATTATAGTTTTCACCCGCAAATGGCTGCGGCTAGGCTTTCTCAAAGTAGGTGTTGTCATAATTCCAATTTTGAATTACCGTTTAAGCGCCATAGATGAGTAAACGGCCTTTAAAATGTACCAGCACACACAGGAACGCCTGTGTATCGCAGGTTGTGGAGGTGCAGTTGTTCTTATGGAAGGTACAGGCCAGCGCAATTCAACACACTGCAGGATTCTCAGCGCTTCGTCGGAAGGCACAAAAAGAAGGGGTCACTGTCCTCCGCGATACCACTGACTCGAACGGAAGGATGAGAGGCAAGTTGTCGGAGCCTTCTGCACTTTGCGTCGCTTGACGTCCCTTATTGAATCAGCCCCCCGACGTGGCAGCCGGGGGGACGGCAGCGGCAATGCCGTGTCTTCGGCCACCCTGTGTCTTCCGTGTCTTCGGCCACCCTGCCTGTAGTCTTGTGATTGACATCAGCAACACCGTAAAGAAGACGTGTCTTGGTAGGCTTATTGTCTGTTGTCTGTATGCATGACCAATGCCATATCAGTACAAAAAATTGAATACCAAGCAATCAGTAGGAAAGCCAATGTGCGCCAGCAGTGTTGGCCATGATTCTGTAGGGAACGTGAACCGAGCCACATTGATAAACGTTAGATGATTGCGATGATTGCAAAAATTTTAATAGCGAAGCTGTTTCAGCTTGAGCTCTGTCCACGTGAATTGTTAACAGAAAAGTATCATCGTCACCGAGGAGGGGAGGGGGAAATGCTAGGTAAAGAAGTGTGCCAGAAAGGGGCGAGGAGTCAAGGAGCATCAAGAAAAGACTGTGATTAGGGAGGTCCTGGGAAACCGGCCCGGTAACCACAGGGCACCCTAAATGCCAAAGGGGTACGGGGTTAGCAGCAGCGGGAAACAATAAAATTTGCAGCAACTTGGAAAAACAAACGCTTCCCTTGGTCGAAAGTAAACCTGGGCCCCACAGTTACGAAACGGGCCTCTATCCGATTCAGGGACCAGACGGTCAGCATTTCCTTTGGGTTCGTACGCGGGCGTTGGCTTAAGAATTTCGCTGTGTTGCAGTTGCCTTCGGAGTGTTAGAGGTCGCATTTTGGACTTTTGGAGGTTGGATTGTGGGGTTTGATTTAAATCAGTTTGCACGAAGAAAGCTTCGCTTTTATTATTCTTTCTCTTAAGAAAATGGCAGGCTTAATAAAAGCCAACTTAAAGCTAGCGAAGACCACCAGCTTCCCTGTTTTTTTCAGCCTTCGCATCTCAGTGGCAAAGGTGGCCGATGTTTTTATTTCTATGCATTTTAACGGGTGTTCGCCGAGATAAATGGTAATAAATCACTGTATAAAATTAGGCATATATCGTGAAGTCTCAGTTCAACTTGTTAACATGATAACCGAGGGTCAACATTACAATTTTCAGCCTTGTCGTTTTTCTTTCAATGTGGGGGAGGTGAAATCGAGTGGGAAGATACAGAGGGAAGACTGCGCGTACACAGATTAGCTAGCCTACGCATGGGAACGAGTTGAGAGGCTTCAGGACAGCCACTGAAGGAAAAGAAAAAAAGGTAGTACAGACCCCGATTAGCACATTGTTTTTCAAATAGGGGCGCCTGAAGTTTGCGTTGGCCGTTAGTTCACAGTGTTTGTTGATTGGTTAAAATCGAAGGAATAATAGCAGACAGAACAAGCTCATTGGAGTATTGATAAAAGGGAGGCGTTCGGAGTAGTGGAACGCGCGATTTCACTTAAAAACTTCGCACAAGTTGGCAACATGTAACAAAACCGCGGTTAAATTCATTTTGAGAATACGCCATATGCCTACTTTGAAGAAAGACAATGAAGTTTTAAGAAAGCACCAACGTGAACAGCCGATCATACAAAAGTCTGCCCTTAATGGAAAGCTCCAATTCTCTAACATTGCATTTGCGGACCCAGTACGTCCTCCCAAATTTTTTCCGCACCGCAAGCTCCGAAACGCGTCTGGGGACAACCCGGTGGAAAACAATTGAGTTGGCGTTCCTCAAGGCTACTCGAAAACAGAGTCGAGTCAGTGAAATTGCCTTGGACTGAGAAAAATCAGATGTGAGGTGCACAGGTGCACAGAAAAGAAGTGGTGGAAATGAGAATTCGTGAAATACAATGTATTCAATGATTGATATGAGTACGAAATGAAAATGAAACGACACATTCACGAGACACTAGCAGATGCACCAAAGCGGGCAGCCTCGTCTTCCAAATTATTCCAAAGGTTTACACGGTCACTATGCGGCTACCTTTGCATAACACAATTTCCCAACATGCTCTTTTTTCTTCCCGTCTTTAATAATGATATTGGTTCCTTCCTCAAGCCAACGTCTGAATAATTACTGTGTCTGGGTATCAAATTTCCCAGAGCTTACCAAACAACTAAAGGCACTAAACTGCTCCCATGGGGGCGTGGAAGAACGATGTAAATTTCGGAACTTTGCCCCATTGGTGCACACCTTTCACTGGCGTTTGTAGATGATAGATAAGGGATAGAATGGAAGCAAAATTTTAATTTGGTGCTGCGGTCTTACCTTTAACTAGATGTAGAACGGTCGTGCAAAGCGGTTCATACAATATGAAAGACATTGGACAAAAAAATGAAGGAAGCTAACGCGCAAGACTTAAAGGTACCGAAGCTTTAAGCAACCTTCACGACCATCACGACGGTTTAAGTCCACGATTGCAGCCTATTTGCTGCGTCAGTGCTTCCGCAACGAGCATTACTCCATCATTGTTGCTATGAGTGTTAGTTTCCTTCATTTTTTTGGTAGTGATAATCATTGACAATTACTTGGAGGGGTGAACGCTATGATCTGTCTTCCTCGTTCCAAGCTAGTGTTGCCACGGTAACGGCGAACGCTGGAGTTTTTCTTGCAGGGCACGGCAATCTTGGCCAATCTTCCAAGTTGGTCTGCTTGGCTTGTAAACGTGCGCCGATGACACCGGGCCGTCGCCGCAACGCAGCACACACGAGTGTTTGACCTTTTCTTATTTTTTTTTAACCACCGGGTGGTTGTCGCAATCTTGGCCGATCTCCCTAAGTGGGTATGCTGGCTTAAAAAGGTGCGCAGGAGACAGAGGCAGTCGTTACTAGGCATTCACACACCAGCGCAAGGCATTCTCTTGATTTTGTTCACTACCACGCTGTCGCCGCGAGGCGCGTGCTCGGGAATTTCTTGGTGTTTTACCTTCGGACACGAAAGTTACGATTTGTTAAAGAGATCCTCTCTTTAAAACATCAAACGAGCGACCACGTTTAAGATGAAGTATTTACAATTTAGACGGCTGACGTTTGCTATTAATTTATTGTGCCGCTTCAGGTACCGCCAAAGCGATCAAATTAAAAAATCACTTGACCATCCAGTCCTGCGAAACTAAATTACCAGTTAAGCTTTTTAGCAGACGCCATAGAAATGACAGAGAAATTAGGTAAACGGTATCAGCAAACTTTATTTCTTTTCAGCGTTTATGGCAGTCATGGCTAAGAAGGGCACATGCGCGCCCAGAGTTTTATTTTAACTAACTGATCTGAACATGATTTCTATTAATGATAAATAAGCCACACAAAATGCACACCCAAGTGTTGAAAGGTATAAACTTGACCACGTACTAACAGCGCACGCCCTTGGACGTTCGTTTTCTGAAGCCGTGCGCTTGGTCACTTTATGAGGCGCACAACTTCTCAGGCCACGCCATATACTCACACAGATACATAGCTACGACGCGAGTGGCGACATGCGTTTGCTTTAGCCAAAGGCTTGGTCTTTCCGTCTTGGCTTTCCCATATTGCCTTATTCTGCACTCTCGGGGACGCCGAAAATTCCGAATCCTAGTCGTAGAAGATTCTTGTAGCACATGGGTATTGTATCCGGGTTGCGTTTTAACCTTTAAAACCTGGCTTCTGACACTTACTTCCTGATTTACGATCCCGCACTTCCATTTTTGAATAACAGGCTTTCGGACTCTGAGCAAGCTTTCTTGAAGTTCCCCACTCCAGGTAGGCGCCCGCCGAACGCGCAGTGCCAAACACATTTATACCAGCTGCTCAGTTCTTATCGGTGAAATCCTGAGAACCACACTAAGCGTTTTTGTTACAGTTTGTTTCTGAGCACTCCGTGCTCGACTTTACTACGGGGCGTGCCGTAGTGAAAGGGTAGATACTAATTTTTACCAGCTGGAGATCTTTACCCTGCCAAAAAATCTGCACCTGCATACATTTTTGCTGGAAAAGCGCGGAAACGGCCAGAATCGAGCCCTTTTTCTTGTGTTCAGCTGCACAACCACTTGCCACTGAAAACCTGCGGCCGGTACCCAAGTATCCGGCGGGTACCTGTATGACTTCCCTTGTAAAAAAGCAGGGACAAAACGTGGCTCTCACGTGGTGCGTTGAGTAACGACTACACTGCCAGACGTGTGGGCGATGGGCAGCGTAAACCCTATGAGGTGCTTTGAAAAGAAATCAGCAGTGACTTCTGTGCATAGCAGACTAAGGTTTAGAATGTGTATATATGTGCTAAGACTGTCCCGCCTATAAAACATCATCATCAACAACATGCCCCGCAACATGAACCCTGATCGACACCCTGCTCGTCGTGCACTGCGCGTTCAGGCCCTCTCCACACGAATTAATTTTTCTACTCTCCCATGGTTCCATCGTTTACTTTACTGACGCCAGCGACATCCCCTCAAACTCAACGGGCACGGCTTCATTTCTCCAACTCCCTTCTTTAGACACTGCCATGCTTTCCTTTCTTTCCCCACCGGGTTCGACCTCTCTCGAAGAATACGCCATTGCCCTTCCAATAGAGCACGCTACTCCTACTGTTCCTACCAGCACGCCAGTATATATCTTCTCCGACTGTCAGTCAGCCCTTCGTAATTTCGCTCACCATAAGACTCACCCACACACTACTTACTTCATCACTCCGATACTTACATCGAATCATCGGCCACGTTTCACACTGGTTTGGGTTCCTGGCCACGCTGGCATGTGCGGAAACGTCTTGGCAAACGAGCTCACCCGAGTACCTTTCCAGGGTTCGCCCATGTCCTGGCCAACCTTTTACAATCCGCCGATGGTTCGTACTCAACACCGCGCTTCACGCCATTACCAATTACACGCCCAACGCCTATCACGTACCCTGTACCCACCCACCAGTTCCCGTCTAACTCGTGAAGCTGCGTGCCTCATTCCGCAGGCTCAAACCTCTTCACTCCCTCCGATCACATTCTTCGCCGCATCTATCGGCGCCCTGGCCATCCTTCCTGTCACACCTGTTCTTCCTACCCATCCATTCCTCATTCTTATTGGGACTGCACCCCGCCATCACTTGACCCATCCCTCGCCTCCATCACCTCCTGGGAGCTCTGGCTGTCTCCCCCGCCGACAGTAAACATCCAGGCTGTCCAGGAAGCTCTCTACAAATACGTGCACCGGATCCCCACGGACATTCTGGAGTACTACGTAGATCCGGTGAATTGAACTTTCAAATTAGGACCTGGACTTAGGTCCTGTGGAAAATAAAGTTTGTTCTCTCTTTCTCAACATTAGCCTGGTTGTGTCCACTACAGGACGAAAGCCTGTCCCAAGGATCTCCAGCCACGCCTATAGAGTGCTCGCGGAGTTCATGCTTTTCCCCCAAAATTTCGTAGATGATCTCTCCATCGAATCCTCGGGTGGCACCTATTGCATTTGCAGTCAATTGGCAGCCACTACGTTAAACGGGTAGTCCACCTGTAGTCCTTCATACGCCTTACGTGACCCGCCCATGCCCATTTCCTTTGCTTAATGTAAAATACAATGCCCACAAGCTTAGTCGGTTCCCTAATTGGATTGTTTTCCCACACCTTAGCATTCTCCGTTTCATGGCCCGTTGATTTCATCTGTTTCATTTCAAGTCATTTAGTGAGATCCTAAATTTCTGCCCTGAAAGTCATTACCGGAAGAACGCATTGAATAAATGCAAGCGTTTTGGCTGACATAGGAAGCTTCCTAGCTCACATATCTGAATTCTTACGAAAAGCAGCCCCACCATTCTTATTTTGCGGCAAAATCCAATTTCATGATTAGGATCAGCAGCTATGACTTGTCCTAGATATACGTATTCACCTACTGTTTCCGAGATTTCATTACCAACCCTCTAGTCATGTGTCTTAGCGTGCTGATTGGCCATTACCTTCGATTTTTTTTCGTGTTTATTTTTAAGCCGGCTGCCTTAATTTCCGAGTCCAGTTGGCAAAGCATGCGCTACGAATCCCGGCTGCTTTGATTCAACAGGACAATGTTGTCAGCGAACATTAGGTGGGTGAGACATTCACCATTGATTCGCACCCGGGTTTCCTCCGCTAAACCTTTATGAACACACCCTACAGGCAGGCTGTAAATAATTGTGGCGATTTTGCGTCCGCTTTCCTGTCACTTTTTTGTACAGAAAATTTGCAAGTTCTGTGATGGAGCCTTATAGTTCCGGAGCACCCGTCACATACATATTTGATGAGCTCAATGTACGCGTTGTGGACGCCGTGAACGCGTAACGCCTTCAATACTTCTGCTGTGGGCACTGAGTGAAATGCCTTTTCGTAGTCTATGAATCGGATATACAGCGGTGCATTATATTCTGAACACTATTCAATTACCTGGTTGACAGCGTGATTATGTTCTAAGGTTGGGAAACCTTTCTTGTAACCGGCATGATCCCGTGGCTGGAGAAAGTTCAAAGTGGCACTTCTACGATTCAGAATTACGGTTGTAAATAATTTGTAGGTAGCGGAGAGAGAGATGACGGGCCTGTAACATTTACGCTCTTTTCATTACCTATTTATGTAGAACTAAATTCGTATTTTTCCACGCTTTTGGCACCACTGAAGACCTGAAGCCCTGCGAGAATATGGCTGCAAGCTTTGTAGCTTTGTTAGCATGGCGTGCCCTCCGAGGCACAATATTTCAGCCGTAATTCCATCGTCTCCTGCAGCTTTCCCTTTCTTCATAGTTAGGAACGCGGCTGTACCCTTATCAGTCGTAACCGGCGGAATCTGAGCGACCCCAGTTACGCAAAAACGTTCCTCTGATTGAGGGACAGAAGCGAACAGTATTATGCACACTGCCTCGGCTATTTTTATTAGGCCATCATTGTTGTCAGTTATGCTTCCACTGGCGTCCCGAAGTGTATGCATTCTATTGTTTCCAGCAGTGAGGTTCCTTCTACTGGCTTTCAAACTTCTTCCCTGTTTTAATGTTGCTTTCATTTTTGCACACTGAATCCACGTATGTCGGCAGTATTGCTTTTGTTGATCAATTTGGACAGTTCTGGCCCCGCGTACTGCTGACTAAAATTTGCGGCGGTTGTCAATAAGGTGCTTAGTCTTTTGTGATAACTTGAATTGGAATTCGGCCTGTTTTCCTCCCATTGGCAGTGCTTAATGAATGAACGCATGTATGAAATGATAACGGAGAGAGTCCAGATCATTTTTTTCATTTGACAGCACGGAAAATTTGTTTTCAAGTAGCAATCTGAGTTTTTCCACTTTCCGTGCCACGGAGGGTGGTTACGCATCTTCCGCTTCATCATCTTTAGTCTATCCTTTCGTAATTCCAGGCCGATACGACTTCTGACCATTCTGTGATTACTTTTTTTTATCCTGCCAATCACCTGTACATTGTGTATAAAGCATGGAATGAAGGTTTAACTGAAGTCAATTTGGCTTTTTGTTTTACCATTGGTGCCTTTCCAAGTCCATTTTCTGTTCATTCTTTTTCGGGAGAAAGTATTAATAATTCGCAGGTTAATTCTCTCAGTAAAGGCAACCGGCATTTCTCCGGGGTTCTTTTTGTAGAGCCTAGGCCAATTTCCCTACCGCACGCTCCCCTATCTGTTGTACCCCTGTTTTTGGATTGAAGTCACCCATAACGATAGTGCACGGAGTTTTTACTTTTCCATTGCCAATTCAAGGTTCAGTAAAATACGTCGACAGACTCATCATCGTAGTCGACGTCGGTGCACAGACCTGCACCACATATAATCTCCTTTGATTGAGCCCAATAACGAGCCTAGCAAGACCAATTGGTTAACAAGAAAATAATTGCTCGAAGCTCCCGCATCCGTCGCACCATCTTCAGCACACTCAGCTGTCATGTCAGCTATGACGCCCCACCGTGAAATACTCAGTACTAAGTTGAGTCTATTGCTAGCCCGTTCATCTTATGAATCTTTCGCGTGAACAAACGGAAAGTCCGCATCAACTATGAAGTAGTTGATTATAATTATTTTAACGTCGCAAGGTAGCGTTGAGCGTATTGCAAAGAAGCGATACGTCAGCCACGAAGGGCGCAGTCTGTGTTCTCCTGTGTCACTCATATCACCAGCCTATCTACGCCCACTGCAGGGCACAGGCCTCTCCTATTACAGTGAAATCTCATTATAACAAACTTGAGGGGACCGCGGAAAATTGCTCGTAATTCTGAAAGGTCGTTGTAGCGAAAATCGCAATTATTAAGAAAAAAATAATATTTCAATGCCTAAAACGACCTACCTGTAGGCAGTGCACCCTTGAAGTAATTATTCAGAAAAAATGCGCAAGTGATCATGAAACAATGCCCGTTTTTTTACAGTAGTTGGCAATTTTCTTCTGGTGCGTGCAGCACAAGCTTCCTAGCACGAAGGACTTCAACTCTTCCATATTTGTGTGGACTGACTCAGTGGCCGTGCGATTTTTATCCGGAAATGTGCGGAGTTTATGTATGCTATCCAGCGCATCCGCAGTCGTCACGTGCTCGTCACAGTCTTCGAGTGCTGCCGCGACACCCGCACAGGCATCGTCGCTCATGCCGTCCGCGCTGCCTTCTTCATCCTGAACGCTCACGCTGTGGAAATTGTCTTCTGTTGTCAGCTCCGCTGATGTCCTTGAAGATCCAGCAGTCCACCCGAGCAGCGGCGGAACGTAGAAAAAATTCCCCCGCATTTCCCCGAGGGGGAGAATGTGAAAGTGCGAATGCACGGTTGTCGGCCCGCTGGCGGCGCTTGCGCTCGGCCCCCGCAGCCCACCTCCTTGCCGCCTTCTCTTCCATCTCTTCCATCGGGTTTGTAGTATCACGTGTACACCACGCAGTTATCAAGCCGCTATAACGCCGCTGAGTCGCCAACGCACGCCGCTGACGACGTAGTTTGAATGCGTTAAAGATATAAGGCGCGTCACTAACACTGATATCAGCGTCGTGTCTGTGGCTTGGTCGGTAGAGCGTCGCGCTGCGGCCGCAAAGTCCTCGGATCGAAACCTGGCGCCGGATGCGGTTTCGTTTTCAAATATAGAGGAGCACTGCGGACGCCGACGCCGCCGCCGCCGGCGGTGGATGGTTTGGGGTCGCTTATAAAGTGCATTCGCACTTAAAACTTGGGGTGTGGCGCGAATAGCGCGGCCGCGGCTTTCTGGACAGAGGAAGCCACCCACGCTTCATTTTTTTTCTCCTCACCTTCTTTTCTTCTCTCTCCCATCGGCTCGCGCATTTCCTGGAGAAAGTTACAAGGCATCCTCTTCGCTGCGCTTTGCCGTGTCGTCTGCTAGCATCTAAGAATATCCGGCTTGGAAAATATGAGTTCGTAGTACTGAGGCGTTGTTAACACGGAACGGCACTAAATAAAACGATCGTTATTTTGAAAAGTTCGCCATTCTGAAGTCTGTAGTAGTGAAATAATTTTACATTAGAACTATAAGCAGTCGGCGCGGATTTCTTAAATGCCCGTTAATCTGAAAAGTTTGTTAATGTGGTGTTCGTTGTACCGAGATTAGACTGTAATCTCCAATCATGACAAATTAAAAAAAACATGAAAAAACTAAAATACCCGAATATCGTATGGCGCGAATTATATGATCTAATTACCGCCATTATACAACCATCAGATTCACTTAAGTGTCCCTCAGAAGGGACATTAAAATTTTTCCCATCACTTTAGGTCAACAACATCAAACCCCTCAGCAAAGTTGTTCGAGCAAGTGACACGCATTCTTTTTACGGGAGAAACGCCAACCAAATGTCGTTCTCTTCGCACCACGCCATTGACCGATTTGAAGACGGCCACAGCACGACGTACTTGTAAGTTTACGCGAGAAAACTTCGCAGATATCGAGCGTGTTAACATAAGTTAACTCTGCGTGAAGAAACGGAGTCGCCATAGTAATCGTACACTAGGTGGGAGTATGACTGTTAAGGACTGTTATAGAATAACTCTATGTCGATCAGCAGTGACAAATCACGGCTACAGGTTTTTGAGGCGCCAAGTACGGGCTTCTAATGTTCGTTCTTTTGCGGGGCATTACACGAAACCAAAGCTTGTCAGCTACCGTAGTGAAATAAATTGAAATGAAGTAAAACAATCAAATAAAGGACTACAGTCGTTAAAAGGCTTCAGTAAATGTCAGGTTCGATGTTCTCCTTGATGTTGATGATGATCTGCGTTGGTGCCTGATGGTGACGGCACTGATGACACGACGACGATGGTTGATGGAGGGTTTTTCAAAACTGTATATTTACACGGAGAGACATATACAGGATATTTACAGAATGATGTAGAGTAACAAAGTAAGAGATAAAATGGGGTTCTAGGTCAGCTAAAACTTTGTGCACGCGGCACCCCCGTCAGCGACGGACCCTGACCTTAAAACTACCCAAGTGGTGAGATCCTCCCTAACCTGACCTGGCTAGCCCGGCAATACGCCGGCCGTGCATGGCACATTAAAACCTTGAGGATTCGACGTTGATGATGATCTGCGTTGGTGCCTGATGGTTGCGGCACTTGACGACACGACGACGATGGTTGATGGAGGGTTTTCAAAACTGTATATTTACACAGAAGATATATACAGAATATTGACAAACTGAAGATAGAGTTAACAAAGTAAGAAATAAAATGGGGTTCTAGGTCAGCTAAAACTTTGTGCACGCGGCACCCCCGTCAGTGACGGACCCTGACCTTAAAACTACCCAAGTGGTGAGATCCTCCCTAGCCTGACCTGGCTAGCCCGGCAATACGCCGGCCGTGCAGAGCACATTAAAACCTTGAGGATTCGACCTCGAGACCTCGTGTCTCGTGGTTTTAATGGGTTACTTAGGCCCCACCCCCGATACACAGGCCAATCGGTATCTTCTGGGCACCTGATAGGATGGATTAGTAAATCCGGGCCTAAACCACGGTGGGCAACGCCCCCCGTAACCCTCAAACCCTGGTCACTCTCTCTCTCTCCAGAAAAAAAGGAAAGAATCAAAAGCAAACAAAAAAAACATGATGAACACTCAAAAACCCGCGAAAACACGTGCAAGCGCCAGGGACACGCTTCCACGAACGCTGGTCTGCATCGCCTGTTCCCACGCATCTCGTCGGAGACCTGACAGCTACTCAAGCCAGCTGAAACCCATAAACATCCGTCTTAACGACCCGGTGCGTCCCCAAGATTCTCCGCCGTTGACAGGCGATGCCCCGTTAATTGGACCGTGGGCCAGAAACAGCGCGTACGAACAAAAGGACACCGCGGCCGGCTCAGGCGTCGCCTCTGCCGCGCCCATCCCGGGCCGCAACGCGCGCACCCTCGCCCGCGAGCCTCCACCCCGCGTGCGCACTGGCCAACAAAA
Organism: Haemaphysalis longicornis; assembly: GCF_048455015.1. Classification (NCBI taxonomy): domain Eukaryota; kingdom Metazoa; phylum Arthropoda; class Arachnida; order Ixodida; family Ixodidae; genus Haemaphysalis; species Haemaphysalis longicornis. The sequence continues at coordinate 140,424,496 of NW_027526361.1, forward strand.
GGAAAGCTATCGCCGTAAATCCGCCACTGTCGAACCACAGTTGACAGCTCCACGCTCCCCGTCTCCAGCCGCTCGACGGACCAAATGGTTTTACAACCTGCTAATGGAAACCGCGGTGAGTCCCGAGCCAGCGGCCGCCATGCCCCCAATGTTCCATTTGAGTCGCCAGGCTACCAATGTTTTCCCAGGGCTACACCACGCACTTCGGCCACAACAACGCGACAGGGCAGCTGCGACCCCAGACAATGTGCCCTTCCGCGAACGGCATGACCCAGAGACCGCTTGCTCTTAACGAGCTGGCTGCCATAAAGCCATTCATTATTTCCCACTTCCCGGGCCTGCCGCTCCCTCCGCGTTCGACATATTCCGCGTCGCTGGCACCTGGATCCCTTACACGCCCGTCACAAGATTCACGTAGGGGCCCACTGGTCACTACGTGAATAACACAAACAGGATCCAGGCGTGCAAAGTGACAGTGAAAACAGTTCACATACTTGTACCCGGAAAACAAGCTAACACGAGCTTGCATGCACACACCAACCCTTAGATAAGCACAACCCCCAAAATTTTTAGAGTTCCAAGCGAAGGCAAAAAGTGTCCGGTGTAGCACCACGTTCGCTACACAGCGTACAGTTCGCTGTGCTCCGCTAGCGAAACACACACACAGCCGGTGCCAGTCCGCAACGTCTCGTTTGCTGTCTTCTTCAGCAGCACGACCAGTCATTGTTGCGACACGAAGCTCTCGATTGCACAGTAGGGGTCCCCCGCCATGCACCCGCATGCGAACACTGCCACTCCCTTAGGAACAGCGCAGAAAAATCGACACCCTTCCGTCCTCGTCTAGAGCTGCCCCTCGGCGCAACTCTGCCTCGAGCTCAACCTGGCCACCGAAAAGCCACACCTCACCGAAATAGCTGCAGGCCGCCCAAAATGAGCGCCTGACTGTAGCTGGGTAATGAACCTGCGCCGGAGAAAACTCCCCGTGCCTGAGTGTGAAGCTACCCCTGGCTCGACAGCGCGAAACCTCGCCTGGAAGGCCCTTGCAAGCGAACAGACACTTGCGTACTAACCATGTGTCGGTTTCTCCTTCGCTCCAAGAACACCTGTGCTCGCCTACCCGTTCAGGCGGTGTTACCGGGCCGACATGATTCTCAATTTCGAGCGGCTTGTGCCTTTGCCCCGCCGAGCCCTGTACGCGCCTCTCGTATGCTTGCTGCAGAACCATGCCCGAGGGGCATGTTAGCCATACCAGCGCGTCCTGCTCGACCCTGTCGCTCGGCTTCTCTCGCGGAAGCGCGACAGCTGGCTCATCCCGACACTCCGTGTCGTCGAGAACACCTCGCGGGCCGAGCTCTGCCGAAGCACACTGCCTGCCCACCACGTCGCTCTGGGAGCGGTGATGGCTATTACTGCGCTTTGCGGCCCCAGATACGGCGACCGCGCCGTTTGTCTGCCCCTTCTGCTCGATTACCTGGATCACAGCCTCACAGTGGTGTAGGTCTACACCCTCGCTTGCGTTCTCCTGAGATTGCCCGCGGTCTGGATTTACTGACCGGTCCGAGCCAGCATCGGGCGGCGACTCCTGAAGCCGTGGTGCGACTGCACCAACCGCGATGCATTCGAATCCCACCTCTGCCGCTGGGAAAGCAACAGCCGCTGCTCCGTTGGCACTCGGCGGGCAATGCTGCGTCCCCTCACCCTTCTCTTTTACGGCTACGTCGGACGGCCCTGGCTCCTGAGCATTCGCCAACTGCCCTGAAGGCTCCGCTCCCGGGATCGCATTCCCGCACCGGCGTGAGACCAGACACTCGCGTGCGGTCTCTCTATCCTTTTCGCGGTCTGAATAAACTGACCACCCCGCGGCAGGGTCGGGCGGCGGCTCGTGAGCCCCTGCGGCGGCCGCAACGGGTGTGACGCACGCGCGTCCCCCCGCCTCTGACATGGCCGCCTCATCGGTGCTCGGCTGACAATGCGGCGTCGCCTCACACAGCTTTTGTTCCGCCGCTCCCCGCCGCGGCAACTGCCGGGCTCTTTCGCGCTGTTCCATTAGCTCGAGCTCCCGCTCTAAATGCCTAATGTTTTCCCGAACAGCCCTGAGCTCTGCTTCCATCGCTTCGACTGAGCGATTCTTACTCGCCATGATTAGCTATACGAACTAAATCGTAGTTTACGCTAATTCATGCCCTGACTTAACGGCAGTGATCGCGCACGGGTGAAGGCAAAGGGACTCACCACACGACGCGCTGTGACAGGCGCCGCCGTCTTCCCGGTGGCCTCTCTTCCCTGCTGCTCCTCACCGCGCGATCACGGCGTTCAGTCAGTGTCCGCAGTCACACACCTGATGCGCTGCTTCCCCAGTAGTCGCTCCGACGCCGACGCCGTGTCGATGCCTTCGTTGCTCCTGCTGGTCCCCGGCAAGCCGCAATCAACTTGCCGTCCCGCTGTCTGCTACGGGCTTCCGGTAGACGATGTCTTCCCCCGGTTGCAGATGCGCCCCTTACTTGTTGCTCTTCACTTGTCGTCCTCCTTGTCGTCGCGCCTCGCAGATCCTGTTGACTGCGCCAGTAAATGATGAGGTTCGATGCTCTCCTTGATGTTGATGATGATCTGCGTTGGTGCCTGATGGTGACGGCACTGATGACACGACGACGATGGTTGATGGAGGGTTTTTCAAAGCTGTATATTTACACGGAGAGACATATACAGGATATTTACAGAATGATGTAGAGTAACAAAGTAAGAGATAAAATGGGGTTCTAGGTCAGCTAAAACTTTGTGCACGCGGCACCCCCGTCAGCGACGGACCCTGACCTTAAAACTACCCAAGTGGTGAGATCCTCCCTAGCCTGACCTGGCTAGCCCGGCAATACGCCGGCCGTGCATGGCACATAAAACCTTGAGGATTCGACGTTGATGATGATCTGCGTTGGTGCCTGATGGTTGCGGCACTTGACGACACGACGACGACGGTTGATGGAGGGTTTTCAAAACTGTATATTTACACAGAAGATATATACAGAATATTGACAAACTGAAGATAGAGTTAACAAAGTAAGAAATAAAATGGGGCTCTAGGTCAGCTAAAACTTTGTGCACGCGGCACCCCCGTCAGCGACGGACCCTGACCTTAAAACTACCCAAGTGGTGAGATCCTCCCTAGCCTGACCTGGCTAGCCCGGCAATACGCCGGCCGTGCAGAGCACATTAAAACCTTGAGGATTCGACCTCGAGACCTCGTGTCTCGTGGTTTTAATGGGTTACTTAGGCCCCACCCCCGATACACAGGCCAATCGGTATCTTCTGGGCACCTGATAGGATGGATTAGTAAATCCGGGCCTAAACCACGGTGGGCAACGCCCCCCGTAACCCTCAAACCCTGGTCACTCTCTCTCTCTCCAGAAAAAAAGGAAAGAATCAAAAGCAAACAAAAAAAACATGATGAACACTCAAAAACCCGCGAAAACACGTGCAAGCGCCAGGGACACGCTTCCACGAACGCTGGTCTGCATCGCCTGTTCCCACGCATCTCGTCGGAGACCGGACAGCTACTCAAGCCAGCTGAAACCCATAAACATCCGTCTTAACGACCCGGTGCGTCCCCAAGATTCTCCGCCGTTGACAGGCGATGCCCCGTTAATTGGACCGTGGGCCAGAAACAGCGCGTACGGACAAAAGGACACCGCGGCCGGCTCAGGCGTCGCCTCTGCCGCGCCCATCCCGGGCCGCAACGCGCGCACCCTCGCCCGCGAGCCTCCACCCCGCGTGCGCACTGGCCAACAAAAGGAAAGCTATCGCCGTAAATCTGCCACTGTCGAACCACAGTTGACAGCTCCACGCTCCCCGTCTCCAGCCGCTCGACGGACCAAATGGTTTTACAACCTGCTAATGGAAACCGCGGTGAGTCCCGAGCCAGCGGCCGCCATGCCCCCGGTGTTCCATTTGAGTCGCCAGGCTACCAATGTTTTCCCACGGCTACACCACGCACTTCGGCCAAAACAAAGCGACAGGGCAGCTGCGACCCCAGACAATGTGCCCTTCCGCGAACGGCATGACCCAGAGACCGCTTGCTCTTAACGAGCTGGCTGCCATAAAGCCATTCATTAATTCCCACTTCCCGGGCCTGCCGCTCCCTCCGCGTTCGACATATTCCGCGTCGCTGGCACCTGGATCCCTTACAGCTTCTTTATAAAACGATTTTAAGTTCAACTATTTGAACCTGAAAACTGCCGAAACATACTCCTTACAAAGATGTTAGAGACAAAATGGGTAGGATAAGACTTCCGAAAGCCGCAGCAGTTTTTTTTTTTTTGAAATCCCGCTCACGCAAGACAAGATCAGGCTGAAAGTACGGAAGCTTTGTTATAGACACGGGTCTTACCGACTGTACATGAGATTGGCTGCAAGGAAGCCTTAAATATGAATCCAACAGATTCACTTGTTGCAATTTAAATATGTTGGCTTAGAAGACATTTGTATATCGATGCAAAGGACTGAATCTGAAATTCTCTCTCCAAAACTGAAACTGAAAAAAAAAAAACAGGCAAGAAATCATGTTTTGCTTCAGAAATATCTGAAACAACTTTTACTCTGCTATCTAACCCAATCCAACAACATGTTATTCTACACATGCTAACCCCTTCAAGCACACCAGGCGGTAAGTGTTATTGCGGAGCCCACCAGAGTAAACCAGTTAAGGCTTGCGTCTAACCTTCACGAAGGATGACACGGCGGGATGAAATGTAGCCGCTCGTCTGTGAAAAACTCCTCATAATATACAGCGAGCCTCGCTTAATTAGTAGACGAACACGTTATGTGCATATGAGACGCTCCTGCGAGTGCGACACCATCCTCCCTAACCCTTTCCTCGCATCAGCGCTAATGGTCTTAGTGCGTGAGTTCGCGGCAAAGCCTGTTTGTGCCTGCCTGATCAACAGCCGGCTGTCTTGCGCTTCAAGTGGATTAAAGTAACCATGGCCGTGTCACGTCCTCGGGAATAGTCTTGCAATGCCTGTAACGCAACTTGTGTGCTTTTTCAGGCCCGCCTACTCTCATGGATTTCGCCGCTTCACGGCGTATTAAGGCGCTCACCTACAAGTAAATTGACTTGCCATTGCGATAGACCTTATTTATCTATTTGTTTAAGAACATACTGATGGCCATGGAGGCCCAAGTAGGCATGACGTAAGGTGGTTACAATATCAATGATGGAGGTGGCCAGTGGGGTGCGCGAGTGGGAGGGTAGCTTGCAGGCGAAAAGCTAATTCAATAAGTGAACTGCAGCGCCCCCAAGTTGAGGCATCCTTGCACCAAAATGTATAGACTGCCATCATTGAGTACGGACATTGGAAACAAAGACGAAGACCTTACGAGCGTATGAATTGTTTCACCTTGGATTGTTCACTGCACTATATGGCGATTTACACTCATCAGTGATTTAATTGCATACCACCGATTGATGACATACCTGCTGACAGCTTCAGGAAATATAATGGCTTAATCTACATGTTGGCATGCTGGCGACAGGCACAACAAATGCATCTCCCACAGCGAGAATGAACGTCCAAACAGCAAGAACAATCATGACAAGTGCAGTAATAAATTTTCTTGCGGGTTGGTTCATAAGGAGGAGTAAAAGGGGGGGGGGGGCACAAAAGGAGACGGAGTCTGTTGTACAATAGTTTCATTTGAAAGTACGTAGTTGTTGTTATTCGAAAGCAGGACACTACGACGACGGATGACTTCCCAGGGGATATCTGAACAAACTAAAAGTAAACAAACACCTAGTGCGATGAGATTCATAGAAGACAAAATCAAGTCTAAGTGTCTGAGTGGTTCTCTGGGTGAATGACGGGGACGATCGCTTTAGTAACCGAGGGACATCGCATCGCGGGCTTAGAGTAGCGCCCTAGCATTTTTTGCATTTGTAATTTCGGCTTTACACCTTTTATTGTGCGAAAAGTGGTAATTTGGTACGAACTTTTTCGTCGGAGACAAGTTCTTTGTGACGTATACTTGTGGGTTATGCTTTTGCGCATGTGTCAAAGCATAGTGCATAAATATGTGTAGCCCTGCTTTGTACGGCAGTCGAAGCAAAGGGTTAAAACAAAATGTGACGCCCATCTCGTCAAACGCTGAAAATAATCGTGATGGCAGCGGCACAACCCTATTAAAATTTATGTTACGATGCTCTATCAGGGTTGCGAGTGTGCGAAATTTGCGTGCTTGGATTTGATAGTTTCCTTTATATAGGTAAAATACATAATGGGTATTTCACTAGCGCTCGAGCCCACTTTCGGGAACGTGAGACTTGTTGTCTGCAGGTGCTTAGTGTGTTTAAGTCCACAAAAAGTGGTAATGACTGCCTTTGTAACGTTCAGAATTTTTAAGCTAATATTACTGAATGTAATTTTGGCTGGCAGTTTGAAGGTGCTGCCGGTTGTGGCATGCAAGTAGTAACGGTAATGGTTGGTTTGGTACCACCGACAAGATTCTATTGTAAGAATTCGTGGCTCGTATAGGCCATTGGTGGTCTGCACGCTGTTCAATTTGTTTTGTGTCAGAGACAATTGCAAGCAAAAGTTTTGCTGTTAGTCTCAGTTTACCCAACCAAGAGCACAGAATACAAAAATGTTACCAAGGGAAACCAATTTTGGAAAGTTGAGTCAACCTGAGGATTGACAAAAAACGGTGCGGCTGTTTGGAAGCAATGAGCTCTGATGGAAACTACACTGCGTGCTTCAGTTGCCTGCAAAGTCCTCCCCGGCTCACCTGCGCACCGTGTCAACTAAAACCCCTCTCCACCTTTTTTTCTAGTTCGCCTCTTTCCCACAGATTACACAAAATTCGGAGAAACAAACGCTAAAGGAACACGGGAGACAATCAACCGTGACGACATCAGAAGTAGCGCACATAATCGGTAATAAAAGCAATGGGTTGCTCTCACATTAGGATGCTGACGGGGCTCCCATGTTGATTGCTTCGAAAACAGAGGGAAATGCGGTATGTTGTGACACGTACACCACGGCATCCTTTCGTGTTGAGCGCAGGCAGGGCTCTCGCTTGGCGGAATTCAAGGCACGTCTCCTTCGCATCGTAGCGCACAAGCACGGCAAACTGGATCACGGCATCGAAGTTACTCGCTCCGTCAATCACTAGCGCTCTCCCTTGGCCCCACTGAAGATGCCGCTGGTCCAATATGACGCTACTGAGAAACGTCAGGGCGTCCATTATGTTGGCGAGTAAGAGAGTATCGACGTGTAGTAGTAAACTAAACTGCTGAAATTGCGAAGTGGCGTTTCACGAAAAAATGCGTAAGTACATCTGCTTATAAAACAATTTCCTTTGAAGATCTTAGTACTTCTGTGTGGCGTCAGGGATGCCTCTGATACGCTACACCGCCAGTATATAAAATTAAGCTTTACCACTATACTCTTATGATTTCGTGCAGAGGCATTACTTAGGTGGAATACAAAGTTGTGATGGCAAAATATTGCACTTTATAACACTGCATGTACTACGCATCACTAGGAAAGCATTTTGAGGCAGGCTTTACAGCTGAACAGGAATGCGGCGCTGAGAAGACATTTTTAGTCGGAACAAAGGAGCCGGATGCCACGGGAGTCGGGTATGAAGTCCCTAGTACCTATGATTAATTACCTTAGGACACCCCATCTATTCATATAATACACTATCACCCCAGCAGCCGGCCGTAAACGACACCAAACTCTGTGGTTAAACAGGAAAAGGGATCAGTTTTCTTCGTAAGTTCGCCTTAAACAGTGGCGAATACCGGCTACCCCGCAGTACGATGGTATTGCCTACGTTTGTTTCATAGCGTACGGAAGCTAGCGTATTTCCCTGAGAAACGATAATGTGCGATATTAGATAAAACATTTAACTGGCACCTAACACACGATAGATCGCGACAGAAACGTTGAGAAGGAGAAACAATGGCACACACGATACCTGCTACTGATAGGAAGCTGCGCTGGTGGACGTGAGCCAGCCGAGCGTCCTTTTGTTAAAAGTGTCCTTGCGAGAATAAAAGAACACTGCTTGGTTCAAGCACATTCAGGATTTGTAATCTCGGGACACGCGCACAAAAGATGTAATCTCGCAGCGGCTTCATTTCTTGAAAATTTCATTTATTTGATTTAAATCCTGCCTAGCCTCGCACAATATCACCGGGAGAGAAGGAGATTTGTCCTACGCATTACGCTTATCAGCCTACCAAAAGAGGCCTCAATTTGTTTTCGCCCATTGTTGCACACAACGCGCTCTCACAAAAACGTCACCGAGTACAGCGCTAAGTTCTTATAAATAAAAAATGGACGCCAGGTGTCCCTGTTGATGGTGCTGAGTGGCCGGTCGATATGTCGTTAGCAGGACAGTAAATAGCGTAAAATGAGATTCCATGTTGCATTGCGTCTCGATGTTGGTAGTGGAAAACAGGGTCGGGTGGTTGGGAACTCCAAGGCTTTTGATTCGTTGCTTGCCCAGTTGGTAAAGCAGAGTGCAGGAGGGCAGCCTAAAAAATACGTTAGCCCACAAAAAAAGGCTGAAGTCAAGGATTTTGAAGGTATTGGCAGGTGTTACAACAAAGGTTCAAATTCTAGCGCTGTGACCGAAGGCGAAATTCTGGCGCTCTGAATTGCGTTTCTGGAACTACTGTCGTTATTTAGAAAACAAACAAATTTTAGCTGCCGCGCAACTCAGTAGAAGAAATTTTGTTTCAGTGATTTCAGGTGCCGCACCTAACCGAATCCGTTGAAAGAGCCTGAATAAATGCAAAATAAATTGCTGCACTTTCACTGCAACTATTATTCTAATCGAGCTACCTTTGTGGTGCTATACTAAAGCTGAATTTATTTATAAGCCCAAAAGTCCGCCATAATGTGATTCATCCAATAAAGCAACCTGTTTCCCTTTACCTGTTTACTGATATATATATATATATATATATATATATATATATATATATAGTCGTGAAGTAGAGTCCTTAGTTGCTGCAGGAATACGCACAAAGTAGAAGTGCGCTCTTCGGAGACTTTATTTCCAACGTTTCGACCTGAGACAGGTTTTCCTGAGGATTCCTGAGGAAGACCTCTCTCAGGTCGAAGCGTTGGAAATAAATTCTCCGAAGAGCGTACTTCTACTTTGTATATATATATATATATATGTATGGGGAGTAGTAGAACTTTGAAGATGGTAGAGAACACAGGAGAAGAAAAACTTCGAACAACGTAAAAGCACAATTGTGGCCTACGTTTCAGCAAAAAGAACTTGCTTTCCTCCGGGCGCGTCTATGTAGCGGAGGTAAACCTGAGGTTTATGCGGAAAAGAGCTTAATAGGGTAGCTTCAAGTTGCCCCATGAAAATGTTGGCATAGGTCGGAGCAAATGGAGTACCCATGCTAGTTCCAAAAACTTCCAAAAAGTAAGAAGACTCAAATTCAAAATAATTGAGAGTTAGAACTAGTTTTAACAAAGTTATGTACACTTCTGGTGCATGTTGGTGCGGGTTCACTCATAGAGATTTTGAAATCGCTTCAATTCCTTCGGCGAACGGAATGTTTGTATACAATGCAGAAACGTCAAGAGTAACAAGGAGGGTTCCACTGGGTAGGCGCCCGCCCATATTTATCTCTTCTCTAATGCGGAGGAAGGGGGGGGGGTGTCCTGAACGAATGAAGGAAGAAGAGCCGGAATGTCGGATAGGCGATGATTCAGAAACAGAGATAGTGCTTCGGTTGGGGTATTGTTATTCGACACTATGGGTCTGCCAGGAATGTCGGCAGTGAACAATAATTCTACGGGGACTTTATGGACTTTTGGGAGGAGGTAAAAACGTCCTGCATGCTTATTATTCGGTTTCATGAAATTTAAGTCAGTAGTCGTTATTAATTCTCTAGATCGTAGATCTGTGAGGCTCTCAAGGATTTTTAGGCTGTATTCCTGGCTCGGATAGTTATCTAAGGGCTTGTAGTTGCAAGGGTTATTGAGCTGCCTATAAGCTTCATCTTTGTATTCTCCCATAGGTAAAACAACTACACTGCCACCTTTGTCGGCTGGCTTTATGACTATGTCGGTTCTGGCTGATAGGCAATTCAGGGTAACTTCTTCCGACGGAGTTAGGTTCTTGCGCTTGTTTGATCGCTTAGCTGTTGCCAATATTTCTCTAGATACTGATTTTAAGTACAGATCCAATTCTGGAGATTGATCTACATCTGGAGTCCAAGTGCTAGGAGGGTGGAGGGTACTTTTCGTTAATGTCAGGTTGGTCCTGCTTCTCCGAAAAAAACTCGCTTAGTCTCATTCTCCGAGAAAATTCAGTGAGATCTTTGTGTAACTCGTATTCATTCACACTGTTATTTGTGGGACAGAAAGTTAGACCTCGTTCTAGGATACCTTTTTCATCGGCCGTTAGTGTTTTGGAAATGTCAATAACGTTACTGGGGCAGGTAGCGAGAGAGCTCGTTTTTTTATAGGATTATTGGCTGGGGGAGGAGGTTCTGTTAAAGCGATCTCTGTATCGAGGGGGAACATTACATGACCCAGTACTTCATAGTTCCGGCTATTGAGAGTCTGATCTCCTACAGTACATGCTGCATTTTGCGAGGGAAGTTGGTCGCGCTGAAACTTAACCGCTTGCTTATTGCTAAGATCATTTTCTTTACGATTTATGAAAATATTGAGATCTAGTTTCTTCTGCTCGGTTAGTGGAAGAGCTTCAATCTGGTCATTGAAGAGGCTGAGTTGGCTAGTACAGTGCTCTCTAAGAATTTCTAGGAGGGAAAGAGAAGCATTATTCAGAATATCTTGCCACCTGGCAGCTAGTTCAGGAGGGAGCTCACCAAGGGCACATCTAACTTTTAGGTGGAGGCCTTTGGGGATCTTTTTGCTTTGGAGATACGAGCAGTACGTTTTCAGATGGAATCTGTAGTTGGATTGTTTGCCGGCTAGTTTTCGAGCTTTGAGGAAAGAGCGGGATTTAGGGGTTGGAGCATACGGCCTACTCGGTGGTAGTCATTTGTGTTTGTGCAGAGCAGACCTCCGGGGTGACGCTTTTTTGCTTGGAGTCAGTAGTTTAGGGGGGTTGCTAGGGGTGAGGTCCACATCGATGACTGTTTGGGTGCCTCTTTGCGTTATACTGCGTGTTGGGGTCTGCGTGAACCATGAGCGTGTTGTCTTTTGTGGGTCGGGTTGTTGTTCGCTCACGTGCTGTACAGGTGGTGTTGCGGCCACGTCCAGGGTTTGTGTGCTGGCGTCACATGTGCTGTTCTTAGGTGGACATGGCATTTCGCTACCGTTGGGGGTGTTGGGTTGGTTCTGTTGTTCTGTGCTGGCCGGAGACGGGAGGTTGATACGTGAAGTTGGGAGCGTCACCTTAAATGTGTTCCTCAGCCTGTGCTTGACGTTTTCGGAAATCAGTTGTACGCCTCGAAAGTTAGAGTGTAGTCCGTACTTGGCCAGGTGTCCTAGGGGGTCGTGGTGAATTTTTGCGTGGTCGATGATGTCAACGTTTCCGGGGTTGTGTCCAAGGTACATGAGGAAGTCGTTAAGCTTAGCTGACCTTTGTGAGTGAGCTAGAAGTCTGTGTGTCTGCGGTATGTCTGGCTTGTGTTTGTTTTCGATCCTGGGAAGTACTGTTGTCAGGGTTATCTTTGCTTTGGGCCTGTTGGTATGAACATCGTGAACAAGAGTTTTCATGGCCTCGATGGTGCTTTCAGCGGTGTTGTTCTTTAAGTCGTTAGTGCCAAAGTGAAGAACGAAGTGAGTGATGTTTTGAGTGACGTCAATCAGTTTTCTGATGTCATGGGTTGTGGCGCCGCTTTGAATGCTGATGTATGGTGAATGTTGTCCGGAAGGGAAGTGGTCGTGAATGTACTTAAAGTGGCTATCACCGATGAGAGCTATGTGTGCCAGGGAGAGGAGAGGGGGCTTACCTTGCTCCGTCATCTTCGTACACGAAATCCAGGGAGTAGTAGAAGTTTGAAGATGGTAGAGAACACAGGAGAAGAAAAACTTCGAACAAGGTAAAAGCACGATTGTGGCCTACGTTTCAGCAAAGAGAACTTGCTTTCCTCAGGCCCTGAGGAAAGCAAGTTCTCTTTGCTGAAACGTAGGCCCCAAACGTGCTTTTACCTTGTTCGAAGTTTTTCTTCTCATATATATATATAGTAGAATTAAAGAGTCGGATACACAGCAAGAACAATAACAAAGAACGTTCACTTACGTAGCGGCAACCGCACTTGCCTTCATCAGAGTACAGTTACATGATTTTGCTGTCACAAACATTTGGAACACATTTCTTATATAGATTTGTAGAAAACTGTGGGAAGAATCGGGAGATGTTTCGAAAACGGAGTGTATGCATGCAGTCGGGCTAGGCCTATGTTACAACAACAAGAACAAAAAAAGAGAGAAAGGAGAGAGGGAGATAGAGGGGAAGGGGTCGTATTTTCAAGGCAGGGGTCAAGGTTGCTCCACGGCGGGGCAACGTACCCGGCATGGGCTGCAAGTGCGGAAGACTAGACAATAGCGGTTTCAAAAGGTAGGGAAAAGTATACAATAAGGTATTCAGTTAATGCGGAGACTGGTTCGGAGGGATCCATACAGGCATGAACGAAGAATGTGTTTTGGGCGTGCCCCCCACGGATGGACAGAATAGACACAGTACACAAAAGAGCATAGCACAAGAGCTAGCAACTGAACAGGAAATAGGTAGGGTCCATAAATAAAAAAGGGTTAAACGTTTCTAAGGGGGGGGGGACGCGGCCTCCTTCCAAAGGATAAATCGCATTGTTGAGTCGCACTAGGCTAATAAAGCTGCTGTGTTTGGGGAGGTTCTGCGAATTCTGATGGGAAACTCAAGGGTAGGATTAATGAAGAATGTGATAAAAATTATGAAGTCGCCAATTTTAATCGAGGGATAAGCACGTTAGTTTTCCGTAACTTTCATTAATACCAAGCGTCGCTAACCCAAACTTATAAATGAGATAAGATTCCCGAATATCGCGGTCGTGGTGGGTTTTGAAAGCGGATTCTAAAATTGTTGCTCTAAGATGATCAAATGCATGACCGGGACCGTTCACATGTCTTGACGTGGGCAAATAAGGGCAACTTTTTTCATATATATATATATATATCTAAATAAATCAATAAATATATATATATATATATATATATATATATATATATATATATATATATATATATATATATATATATATATATATATATATATATATATATATATATATATATATATATATATATATATATATATAAATGTAGAGAAAGATAAAACTCACAAAGCGCAGCGCGCAGGAATAGTATAAGTAAAGAGTCGGATACACAGCAAGAACAATAACAAAAAAGGTTTACTTACGTAGCGGCAACGGGACTTGTTTTAGAATACAGTTACATGATTTTGCTGGTAAGAAACATTCTGAACACATTTCTTATATAGATTTGTAGAAAACTGTAAGAAGGAGCGGAAGACATCTCAGAAATGGAGAGTAGGCGTGCAGCCGGGCTATGCCTATGTTACAACAGCAACAACCAAAAAAAGAGAAATGACAGAGAGAGGGAGAGAGAGAAAGGGCTCGTATTAACTAAATTCCGTTCATGTGCTTTAGTATTAACAACGCAGCTGTAATGGTTGCACCACGATGGTGTTGCCCTGTTTTTTTTAATGCGATAGAATGCCCTACGGCATAACAGCGAGGTTTATAGGTACAAAATTGCACCAGTTGCATGCAGAAAGCCAAGAAGAGACCGGTACTGGGGTCCGCATATCCAACGCTTAATATTGGGTGGTCTGCCAGGATGGAGCCCTGTGCCTCGGAGGTGTAGGATTCCGACGTTTCTAAGACCTGAAGAAATCCACAACAGGTGTTCAACGTCAGCTTCTGGCGCAGGAGTCCCACAGAAGGGGCAGGAGTCCACAAACGGGGCGTGGTATCGAGCAGGCCAAGCCTGAGTAACTGCTGGGGATAACGCCACCCCAACTCGAAGCCTCCGCAACAAGACCTCCTCCCAGCGAACGAGCCCATTGGGGAGGTCAGTTCCACGCGGTGGAAGAAAAGCACGCGTGGCGCGGCGGAGGTTCTCTTTTTCACAAGCAGTTCTTCTAGGCAAGATACTCGAAGTAATGGTAGTGGCCGTGGGAGGTCTCTTCGGTGGCAGGCGTGATCTGCCACAGTGTGTGCAGGAAGCGTGTCCCGGCGAATCCGTGAAACGCGGACAGGGCATGGATAAGTGTCCATAATTTCGTGAATGCGTGCGGCCAGGCTTGTACAACACGCAACGCGACGCAAATCCGGAATCGCTGCCGTTGAGTCTGTGTAAAGTTCTAGCTTGTCCCCAGTAGTCAAGGTCGATGCAAGCGCCTGCAGGGCATCCCTAATGGCAGGAAGTTCTGCTAGCAGGGTTGGGAGGGCACGGATTGACTCGTACGCGCAGCTTAGATTTAGGGCACGGTAGGAGGGACACGTCAAGGCCGTGGTGAAAAAGCAGTCGTATGCCCCGGCGTCCACAAAAGCCTGAACAACCAGCGGTTGCCTCTCAGGCGCCCAGTCAGGGACATGAAGGACGGCACCTGGAGGCTGGTGAAGGCCCGAGGTACGGGCGTGTAGCCTTGTCAGAGGCTTCACGCCCGTACAGAGCCTGTCGTGGGGCAACCTTCACAGCTGCCTTGTTAAAACTAAAACAGATAAAGGGACTTTAGTTAATACGACCCCTTTCTCTTTCTCTTCCTTTTTACTTTCTCTCTCTTTGTTGTTGTTGTAACATGGGCATAGCCCAGCTGCATGCACACTCTCCATTTCCGCAATGTCTTCCGCTCCTTCTCGCAGTTTTCTGCAAATCTACATAAGAAATGTGTTCCGAATGTTTGTGACAGCAAAATCATGTAACTGAACTCTGATGAAGGCAAGTCCCGTTGCCGCTACGTAAATAAACCTTCGTTGTTATTGTTCTTGCAGTGTATCCGACTATATATATATATATATATATATATATATATATATATATATATATATATATATTTATGTATGAGCACTGACACTCTGACGATGGTACACAACAAACAGGCTCTAAACAAGGCAGCGACCTCGATAGTAGGGGGGAAGCGGCGCTGACACGTGGAACATCGCCCATCGTGGCTGAATGCCAAAAGGGAGCGGCCTCGCCGTTGTTGCAAAGGCCGATTACGCCTATTGTAAGCAGCGTCCTAGCAACAATGAGGCTCCCGAGGGGCCCGATGGCTTACAATAGAAGGGGCCGCGCCATGCACTACTAGTCCGACATCTACTCCGACACGCGCTCTCCATACACATAGTCTCTATTGCAGGGTCATCAGACCTTACAATCGATAATACACTTACGGTCTGGGTCCGTGCGATGTGAGCGTTCCTGATGAATTTGTTTTCCATCAATGAAACTGTGTCCGGGTTAACAGAGAGTTTCCAACGGCGTGAACACGGTTAGTGAAGGCATTACTTCCTCACTTACCTGACTTGCCTCACACACATCAGTAAGTAAGGATGTTTGTTCTGCTTAGTGTATGTGTAAATGCTGCAAATCACGGTCAGCCATTTATAGAAACCCAACAGCCCACTAAAATGAGAGTGAAACGTCCAAAATCAGTGGGAACTGGACTGAAAATGACTTTATTTCAATAAAACCAGCAGTGGGCTGGAGTCTGTTATAACCCCCGCCCCGAAATGGACCAGCGTCGCATCTACTACGCGCTAGCCCCTTTGCGGATCCCGTGCCTTTCTAGCGCAATGAAGACCTGCCGGATGGTCCTAGCTTGATCCGTCTTGTTGGTTGACTCGATGGCTCTTTGGAATCCCGCCGGGTATTCTTCGAAACGTGCTCCCTCTGGGTCCGAGGAACAATCCCACATGACGTGCCACCGGTTGGCCGGCCCTTTCTACACACGCTGCATTCGGCATTGGGGTGTTCATCGGGTTACATGTGGTGTTGCGCTGCCGGGGACGTGACCGCCGCTATCTGTAGCCTTCTAATAGACGTTGCCTGTTCGCGGCCTAGCGCCAGGTTGGGCGGCGGATACGCTCTTCTCATTAGCCGCATGTTCTTCAGTGCTTCACCATAACGCCTGGGTGTGTCTTTAGACTCCACCCACCATACCCACTCGGGACGACTCCCCAAACTGGGGGCGCGGTGTGTTATGGCGCGCGCCTCCCTGTGGGCCGTCTCGTTGTGGTTCGGTGTGTACGGTGAGCATTCGCCCGCGTGCGCCGGGCTCCAATTTAGTTTTACTCTTCTTTCTTCCTGGACACCCGTTTTTTCGATGATCTTGGCCACCTTGCCTCTAACTCGGCCATTCGCCACGTTGCGGACGGGCTCTTGCGAGTCGCTCAGGATCGTGTCGCAAGTGGCTTCGGATATCGCCAGGGCTATGGCGATCTCTTCTGCCTCGGTGGCGTTCTCGCACTTTGCGCTCGCTGACTTGGCCACCCATCCCGTTCTTGCGTTTATGGTTATGGTTGCCATCGCATACCTGGCTTGGCCATAGTTTGCCGCATCGACGTACCGTGTTCAGGGGTCGTTACTGTACTGCTCGATTATGGATTTTGCCCTTGCGCGTCTTCGTTCTTGATTGCGTTCTGGGTGCATATTCTTCGGAATGGGACTCACCCGCACGTTTTCCCGCACCTTTTCGTCTAGGTCTTGGAGTAGTCTCCCCGTAATCTGGTGCCCATAGCCCAGGGTATCGAGGATGGCTCTACCCGTCTTGGACGCTGCCAGCCGTCCTCGTTGTGCTTATAGCTGGGCCTTGATGAGCTCATACACCGTGTTGTGGACTCCCAGTTGCAGTAGTCGTTCGGTGTTCGTCGATTCGATACATTCTTCGGATCAAAATGTCTATCTTGGCCTTGTCGGTCTGCGCCCACTTGTGGTACGCCGCCGTGTATGCCACGTGGCTGATCGCGAAAGACTTCACCAGTCTGGCGAGCCCTTCTTCGCGGATGCCGGTCTTTTTGATCGATACGCGCTGGAGCAGCCGCAGGGTACTTGCCGTTTTGGTTGCCAGTTCCTTAATCAGGTTCTCCTTGTTACCATTGCCGTTGATAAGCATGCCCAGCACCCTAATCTCTGGCACTTCGGGCGTTCGCCGTCCTGTCTTTGTGATCAGTTCCAGGCGATAGCACTCCCTCTGGGGAAGCGGCTGCCGACCCACCTTGCTAGGCGAGTATACCAGGAGCTCTGTCTTTGACAGCGAACACTGCAGACCCGTTCCGTCCAACCGATATTCGATGGTCGAGATCGCCTTCGGCAGCCTTCTCTCGATACCTGCGCCTGTGCCGCCGCCGTTCATAGGGTGATGTCGTATGCATAAATGGTGTGTCGAACGCCTCCGACGCTCGGGACCGATTCGGCGACTCGGATCATGACAATACCAAAGAGCAGCGGTGAGATCACCGACCCTTGAGGCGAGCGCACGCTGCCTACGTCTCACTCTGCTAAATCGATCTCTCCCGCGTGTAGCTCGATCTTGCGGCCCGACAGGAAGTCCTTGAGGTATTTGTAACACCGGTCTCCCATGTGGAGCCTTGGCACTTGTGCCAGGACGGCCGAGTGCCTCACTCGGTCAAATGCGCTCGGCAGGTCTAGGCCGAGCATCACCACGCTTTGTCTTGTATCGCCTTCGATGATTTCTTTCTTCAGTTGTAGCATCGCCTCTTAAGTGCTCAAGCCTCTCCTGAACCCAATCATCGAGTCCGGATACAGCCCCTCTTCTTCGAGATAGTCCTGCCACCTGTTCGCCAGCAAGTGCTCGAGGACCTTCCCCACGGACGATTTTAGCGAGATGCGCCGCAGGTTCTCAATGCTCGGCGGTTTTCCCGGTTTTCGAATGAGTACCATTTTAGATGTCTTCCACTGTTCCGTTAGTCGGCTGCTTCGCCAGCATCTGTTGTAATATTTTGTCAGCTCTTCGATGGACGAGTCGTCGAGGTTTCTCAGAGCCTTGTTCGAGACTCCGTCTGGTCAACCTGCCGGTCTGGAGTTCAGCTCCCGCAACGCCTTTGCAACCTCGGCCGTCGAGATGTGCCGGTCCAGCCTGGCGTTGGGGGTCCCTGCGTATCCTGGGTGTTGTTCGGCCGTCGTCTGTGGTGGATACTTGGCACTCAGCTTCTTTATCAGCTCTGCTCTTGAAATGGTCTTCTCGGCTTCGAGCAGGACCTGCGTGATGCAGTTCTCCTGCAGCGATTTGGTTTTGGTCTCGTCGAGCAAGTGTCTGATCAGAGACGAGGCCTTGCCCTTGTTAAGGCTGCCGTCGGTGCGGTTGAACACCTCGTCCCACTGCTGTCTGCAGAGGATGCGCTGTGTTTTTCAATCACTCCATTTAGCTCCGCCACCTTCTTTCGTAGCTTCCTCTTCCATTGCTGCTCCTTCCAGCGATTCTTGATGGACCTCTTCGCTTCGATGAGGTGCGCCAGTGGGCTGTCTACGCATGTAATGTCGTCGCTGGTCTCGAACTTCTTGGTCGCTTCCTCGACTTCCTTCGTCAGCTTCGTCGTCAATGCTTCCATGTCTTCTATGTCGAGCCTTCCCGGGTCGTCTCTTCTCTGCTTGCGGAAGGCGTCCTAGCCAGTCCATTTGTATTCGATCTTGCATCCGCCTGTGCCTGCCAGTTCGATCTCTAGTATGTAATGATCGCTCACCAGATCTTCTGCGGTGTTGGGCCACGTAACCTCTCCTACGTTCTTGAGGAAGGTTAGGTACGGCGTGGTGTCCCGTTGAGTCGACGTGAGGCCCGTTTGCGTAGGTTGCTTGGGGTTCGCGATCAGGGTGTATCCTTGTTCCGTCGCTTCGTACATCGGGTCTTTACCCTTGTCCGCGTCTCTGTTGTACCCCCACGAGTGGTGTGGTGCATTGAAGTCACTCCCCACCACCAGCGGGGTTCTCTTATCCAGGTTACTCACTGCCCTCATAAAGGTCTTGAATTTCTGGCTGTAGTCTTTAGGGTTGCTCTAGACGTTCACCACGTACAGCCCTGCCTGCTGTTCTGTCCCGCAGCGACCTCGACGCAGACGTGTTCCTATTTTGTCTTCTTTCCGTTGTGCAGTTATTGCTCTATCGCTTCAGTCCCTTTCGCACGAAGGTACAAATCTCACGCCCACCAGGCGTGTCGGCGTAGGCTCTGTAACCCGGCAGTGTCGTGTTGTGCACCACCGTTTTTTGCAACATGATGATGTCCGGTTTCCTTGACGAGTTGCGAATGTGGTGCTGTAGTACCATTTTCTTATTTCCGAGTGTTTGGCAATTCAATTGCCAGACCGTGAGCGACTCTGCTCCCGACCTTATTGCGCGATGAGACTGCCCTCGCACGGTTGTTGTGCTGCTGGTTGCTGCGCTTGTTCTTAGAAGTACGGGTGGTTGGCGAACTGTTCTGCTAATATCGGGCTGCTTACCCTGATTTTCTGTGTTTGCTCTGCGAGCTCCAAACGCTCGCTCAGGTTCCTATGGGGCACCAGAAACGTGGAGATCATCTGTTCTAGTCTTGCGAACCGGTGCTCGCTCGCTGTCGCTAGGTTGTTGACCGTGACCATCAGGTTGCTGACCGTGGCCGAGAGGTTGTTGACCGTGGCTGTCAGCTTCTCGAGGTGGGTGTCGTAGTTTATTTTTCGAAGATGGTCTTGCTCGCTTCTTTGGTGCTTCTTTGCTTTCGTCTTCCTCCCTTGCGATTTCCATTGCCATTGCTTCTTTCTTTCGTTGCTGATTTACTTGTTCCTGCTGCTGCTGCTCCTTCTGCTGTCTTGGTTGCTGCTGCTGCGTCGGTGGCAGCTTCCCTTTCGAAGTGGTTCCTGACCTGACGTCACGCTCGTTGGCACCATTCGATTCTTCTGCTGTTGTTGCTGTTGCTGCTGATGTAGCTGCATTTGTAGGCTCCACAGCTTCTTTTCTATTTCTGCAAGCTTCTTCGCCATTGACTCGTTGGCCATTCTTAGTTGCTCGCAGCATTGGTTCCCGCCCTACTTGTTCCCGTTCGTCGCCATCTTGTTCTCTCCCTTCGTGGCGTCAGCCCAGCGCACTCTTCTCGCGGTTGTTGACCGTCGTGCGAGGTGATTAGAGAGGAGTGACGGGGCTGTAACGTCGGGCGTAGTGACGCACTCCGCGACGCGTGGCGTGATGCTCGGCGCGATGCGTGGCGTGATCAGCGCGCGCCACGTGACGTCACGTCGGCCAGCTGGGGGAAGAAGGCTGGCGAGAGCACGCGCTGCCTCCGCTGTTCCTCGGTGTTCCTTCACTCCCATCTTCGTCTTCAAACTACGAACAGGATCTTGCAGCTCGCTCTACAGGCCTTACCTCCCTTGCGTGGCCCTCGCCGCATAGCTTGTACTTGGGGCGCATGTGTGGTCGTCTCTTGAGTTGCTCGCGCATCACCCCATGCAGATGTTTGCGTTCGGTGTAGGACATACGTCACTGCGATGGCCTACCTTCCCGCAGCCTTTGCACACCACGCTTGGTTTCCTGTACAGGCTACACTGGTAGAGCATTGACCCGTACCTCAGGTACCTTGGTACATTTTTCGCTCTAGAAGGCGACGGTCACCGTCATCGACGTGCCTATGCGTTTGGCCCCCACCGCCATTGGGTTGTGCTTTGTCAATATTTGCACTAAAATTTCTGCGTCGCTGTCTTGCGTCGGTATTCCCTTGATGACTCTTTGACCATGCCGTGTGGGGCCGTCCCGTACGCGTTGACCTCGTACTTGGTTCCCTGGACCTCGATCTCTCGAATTCGGACTTACTTTTCCCGCTCGTCCTGCGTTCGGTGTACTGATCAGCACGATGTTCTGCTGGTAGTTGGGGCATGCCATGTCTTCGGCCCGCTCCGTCCTCTCGATGCCTGCGACCGGCATGACCGCCGCCGCCGCGGACGCTGCGCCTTTACTCGCGATGTCTAGCCCGCCGCGGGACCTAAGCACAATCTTGATCTCTTCTTCAGGCATGTTCGGCATGCCTGAAGAAGAGATCAAGATTGTAACTTATGTAACACCCCCCTGTGGGGTCCTTAAGAAAATAAAGTGAACTGAAGTGAAGCGGGAGGCCCGAATCACCTCCTTCCTCACACCCTTGCCTCGCGTAGCCTTGCCCTTAAGCTCTAAATTATAGTTGACGGTAACGGAGGTAGCCTCACCCCGGCTGGTGATTCTTCTTGCCGTGCCCACTGATGTGAAGCCAACCGGTCGATCTCGTGAACTCTTCTGGCGTCATTTCCTCTCCTTGTACTTGTACGCACATCCAGGCGTTGACCCCTACTTTGATGACGTAGTGCCTGCGTCTTCTTCCATCGTGTTCAGCAGCATTCCCTCGGTTAGGCTTAGCAAATGCTCAGGGCGTTTGTCTTAGCTTCACCATACCAGCGGGGAAAAGTGCGAACTTAATCAATTAGCGAAAAACACAGCTTTTGCTGAAAGTGCTGTATCGGTCGATGACCGTTACGTTCGCGCACACACTGGTAGCCAAATCATCGTGATTAAAGCAACCAGCACTGCGTAATTGGAGATTGATTACAGATCTGATGTGAGCATGTTCGCACTCCTCGGCGACCGCAGCGCCCCCCCTCCAAAATCAGTGGAGAATTGTAAAAAAACGTGTGAAGGTGAAACACGGAGACTGTACGCTACACTTTTTTTGAAAGTAGCCTTGCGTTCGCGTAGTTCTTCCGTGTTCTTTTTCTTTAGGTGGGCTCTTTTTGTCTGCAATACACGGACTTCCCCCGCCGCCTCCATTGGTCACGTAGTAATGAACTGCTGTGCCATATATTACACAATGATGCACCATTGGGGAATTACCTTAAAAATAAGAAAGGTCATCGCTCCCTTCCTGTGCTTTGTTGCATATCGCCGCCCTATGTAGTGATATTTGTTAGAGCTGCCGAAATTTTATGTCGCTAGGGTATTGACATATAAGTTAAGGTGGGTATTTTAACGCGATAATGTTATGTAAACAGATTTCCAGTTCTAAAAGTAAACAAACAATATGAGAATAATAACGTAAAATTTGCATTTTTACTTTTGCGCTCTATATGATGGCACCTTTGATATTGTCGACAGAGAGAGAGAGGGGAATGATTTATTGAAGAGTTTTGCTCAAGCCTAAAAAGGACCGGGCTACTCCAAACATTAGACTAATTAAAAAGTACAATTGTTGTCTTAATGAACCACAGGGTTAGAATATGTACATTGAAAGAGTACCGGTTAAAACATCCTTACACAACCTTCATATATATCATATACACACAATACAAAATGGCCCTGACGTGACACAGATACTCTCCCCTATATACCTAACACAATTGTCTGTATGCACACTCATCCAGAGGAATGTGCACGCATTTAGGTGTCTTCGCACATCTTCGTACATTAAAAAAACTGTCTTAAGGCTAGGAAAGGTTTTTTTTGGTTACGTACAATGTCCCATGGTCCCGACAGTTTCTGCAAACACAACGGTGTCCAAAGTAGCGACTAACTAAGCTTGTCACTTAATTTCTTCCGCTCGGTCTCATATAGAGGGCACTCAAGCAGGACATGACGCCTGCCTTAAGTCTGGTGTCCATACGCACAGCATGTGTCATCAGCAAATCGGGTGCGGTGAAGGAATTTTTTGAGGAATTTGAGGTAGCTGGATGGAAAGTTGGGTGGGTTGGTGTTGATTTATCTTGACAACAGGCGCGGAAAAGAAATTTGTCTTCTCATGCGTATTTTTTTCCTTGGTGTAGGCCACGGGGAGATGACGGCGTTGTAATAACGTGTCAACCGAATGAATGAGATGAGACACAAAAGGGTATGCAAGGGTGGGTCCGCTTGGTATAACAGCGATGCACGGTATTTATCGGTTAACCTGGTTTTCAAAATAATGTGTGTGCTAAGTTGTTCCAAATAAATTTTTACATCACCTCTGGTGAAAGGCATGGTGCTACACGTGGGATTTGAATGAGTGGTTGCTGCAATTTGGTCAACTTGTGAATTTACAGGTATGCCAGTGTGCCCGGGAATCTACTGAAAATTATTCTCTTAGTTCTTCCTATTTCAGTTGCCATCACACCACAGGTGCGTCCTGTAAAGATATTGTTATGAGTGTCAGCCGCAATTGAATTTGGGTCTTGAAGAGCCGCTTTTGAATCTGAGAATAGTGTGCATTATTCGATGCAGTCATATTAGCGATAGATTTAACGGCAAGGTGTATAGCGCAAAGCTCTGCAGTCGTCGACGATTTGAGGTTCGAGAGCCTGACCCCCCGATCAATGTGGAGATTCGATACTGTGAACGCTGAGAACGACGAGGTGGTTGTCGACGATCACTCTGTGTATATATCCATATAATCAGCATAATATTCATGCATGTAATTCAGCGTCATCTGCATTGCTGCCACTGTAGATATAGATAATTTTTCGGGCATCCCGGGGATATCAGGGTTGGTGTCGAAGCAGAGAAGATTCCATGGAGACAACCAAGTGCTGTGTTGCTATTGAGACACAAGGAGCAGGGCCACGATATAACCTAAGATGGCCTTATGAACCTTCGACGCTCAACGCTGTTTAATGCGGGAAACCGAAGGGTGCCGCTTATGCTACGTGGTACTGCGCAGGTAATGGCGTAATGGCGGCGCACCTGCTGCA
This sequence comes from Haemaphysalis longicornis, assembly GCF_048455015.1. Lineage (NCBI taxonomy): Eukaryota > Metazoa > Arthropoda > Arachnida > Ixodida > Ixodidae > Haemaphysalis > Haemaphysalis longicornis. The sequence continues at coordinate 140,448,155 of NW_027526361.1, forward strand.
CTCGCAAAGCATTTACAGGTGGTTCTCCTGCTTCCGCGGGAACGGCAGTTCCCGATGTTGGCCTCGGAACACCGAGGAAGAGACGGAGGCCTGTGGTTACCAATGCTTGGAGGTGCTGCTCTTGACGATTTGAGAGACTATGAACATCAGGTATACAATATGCTACGGTGTGACGGAAAAGTGCAGCATGCAGTCAATCAATCAATCAGATTGTTTATTTTCACCAAAACAATACACCAGGTGACAAATGGTGAAAAAATGGTGACCCAAGAATACAATCGGATGAACAACCCCATTAAGTGCCTGCGAGGTAACGTGGACGACACATGGGCCCTCTGCTGCATATAATCAATATACCGGCCTAATGTGAGCGATGTGTCAGTGTATATATTATACACAGAAACTTGTGACGTTTTCCTCCAGGAATAATCTGAGCGCCCATGGCTAGCCGTAATGCACGCAGCTTCTTTCGCAAGAAAGCAAGCACGGATGATTTGGCTGCAGAGACATCCGTGCCTCCCTCACGCAGAAACTTCTCAATGCTGTCAATACCGGCTTCGGGTTCAGCTTGAGTCAACAAGTACCGGCGCCGCAGCACCAAATGCAAATGTCATCAGCATAGATGGTTACCTGCAGGTGCGGCGAAAGCAAGGATGGCAACTTCGCTGCTCTTGACGATTTGAGGCAAGGATGGCAACTTCGCCATTACAACAATAAACACCAGTAGTCGCAGCACGCTCCCCTGAGGAAACGGTTTTTCCACTGCAGGATGTTGGCTGGTGAGAAGTAATACTCTTCTTTTATTCAAGAAGTTCTTAATCGGTCGAAGTATTTTGCCACGAATTCTCATTTTGACAAATTCTTCAACGCTAGAAATGACTTGCTGTGTCAAATTCTCGACTAATATAAAAAGCAGTTATTGCTTCGTTTCGTGGAGAGCACTCTTATTCAAAAGACGTCACCAGTTCCAGGACACTGTTCATTGGGCACCGACGTGGCCTGAATCCTGACGTACATAATGAAAAGACACAAAAGTTTCTAAAAATCAACTTAATCTATAAAATATTAGCCTTTCATAGCACGGCTGTGCAACTGTCCAAGCCTACATGCCAAAAGGAGTCGATCGCACAAGGTGATTTTCCTTGCTTCAGAAGAGGCACAGTGTTCTATACCTTCCAGGACTCGGGGATCTCCTCAGCACTCCATAATTCATTGAATAAATTTAACACATGAATGGTCATGCAGGCACCAAGATTGCAAATGATAGCGTAGGTGACATTGTCTGATCCTAGAATTAAGCTCGGCGTAGCACGATGTCCAGTATTCTAAAGGGTGACCTAACATTATTGCGCTATGCGATAAAGTCGTCACAGGTCATTGCCTCTGATGGCTTTTTAATCCATGCTCAGAACTCGGCCGCAACGGCTGTTTTGGACAATCCTTTGAATAACGCTGACCCTTGAAAAGACATTCTTGCTCCCAGAAGTGATAGGAAAGCGGTAATGGTATCCCAAACATTGCTCATTGATGTCACCGGACTAAAGTGCCACAGAATGACGTCCACCTTCGTTTGCCTAAATACTACAGTGCCTTACTCAGTTGCATTAACGTAGGATGTGCGATGAGGTAATCTTCTAGCTTTACCGAGTGGCGAAAACACACCTCAGCACGACGTCGAATTGCGCGCAGCCCTGCAAACTCTCCGTTTACACCAGCACTTGCGCGTGGAACAGGCACCTGCTTCGTAACCTTTGTCTTTTTGGATTTGACCGTTTGTAAGAAGGTGTCAATATGGCCCGCTGTATCTTAAGCGCGATTTTATTGCTTGAGCGGGTTGAAATCAATAGCTGCTGCTCTGATTGAGCGGGTGAGATTCTGGTGAAATTTCTGCATACCGTTTGAAACAGACGTGCGCCGTGATCCTTTTCTCCCACTCATTGGATAATGAGAATGCTAGCGGTGTACAAAAGGTGTATTCAATTGTGATAATGACTTGCTGACATATGGCCTAACTGGCCGCTGGTCAGGCGTTGTAATATGAGGACGCCAATCAGGCTGCATAAGCTACAGACTTGCCTGGCTGTATTGCCGTCCCACAAGTGATTAAATGAGAAGCATTTACATGCACGATTCAGCCGATTTTTTTTTGCTTTTGTAATGGTTTAAAGCAAAGAAAACGTTACATTGATCCCGTACATTAGCCATTCACAGCAGTACAGCCAGGTCGTACGCGTAACTGAAGAAATAACTGGCAAGACTTGTTGACTGTGTTTGAGTGGCTGAATATTAAGATCAACTATCGCGGAACCAATACATAAAAGGTGATAGGTGGTCGGAAACGTATCGAGAACAATATCTGGGAATTCTCCATAGTGTGAGGATTACTTACGGACGGAAACAGACACGACAGATTTGATCATTACATTTTTTTCAGAGGCTACATTTTGCAATTTGTAGTGCAAGGGTGGCTTAGCGACATAAATGAACATAATAGATGTAAGCACTCTATTTTTAACAACGGAGCTGTGGAGGCCGAGCTTTGTCCGTAGGTGGCACCGAAAACGCTGGAACCCTCTAGAAAAAATTCTTGTAAGCGCGGGTCTCGAGAATCGAATGCTGGAGCTGCACGCCGCGAAACTAGCGACCTATCCTCTGGGCCACTACAAAGACGTGAAGGGTACGAGGTCAGCAGCGGCGGGGAGCAATAAGATGTTCAGCTAATAGAAAGAATTAAAAACCGCTTCTACTGGCCGGAATCGAACCTGGTACCTCGCGTTATGAAACCGGCGTCTATCCGATTGAGTTATCATTGCTTTTTCGAGTGCTTTTCTACATGTCAGACAAATACGCACGCGGAACTGTCAAATGATAAATTTACGTCAGTCTGGCTTAGAATGACACTGGTGCTTCAATATTCTTTGCAAAAATTCCTGCTGTTCTTCCTGCAATTGCAACAATTGCATCAACATTCAATTGCAACCACTCTTTGAAAATGGGTATCCAATCAGGTTCTGCCTCTCGCAGTTTATACATTTCTACAAAAAGATATACCAACTCTTTGAAATATTCCGGTATTCTTCCTACATCGACATCAGAGTATCTTACCGCCAATGTGTTCCGCCGTATGCTTTGCAGTAATAAGAGCATCAAGGTGTCATACGGAATTCCATTCTTATTTTGTACAGGGCGGAACCTTATACCCTGAGGATCCAGCAGACATTTTTGTTATTGTTCGTTGCAAAATATTCCAAAAGAATACGCCCCCCCCCCAACCGTCTATATAAAAGTGTTCTATCGTCTCCGGCTTTTTACTTACAAAGCAGTCTGGTCCCCATGTTTCAAATAATTGTTTTTGCTCCATCCATGTCTTTACCTCAAGTGTACCCGCGTGCATTTTGAACAGAAAGTTTTTCACGCCAGATGGAACAAACATATTTTTGCCCTGTTCCAAACGTTCCGCTTGATCCCCAGGGTGTAAACGCTTCGGAACAATGGTATAGGCAGGGCTATATCCACAATATCCTTGTAGAGTCTTTTTCTCATGACTGTAGTCAAATAATCGAAAGAGAAATGTGCAGTTAGGAATCGAAAAGACACAACCACTTCTTTGAAATAGCCCCTCATTCCACGGAACAAAGAATCGGTGGTCACGACATACTCTGATAGCTCACTTCCAAGCCTAAATTGGCAGACTGTTCGAATAAAAGGATGTGTGACATCTTCAAGAAAAAGATACACAAACCACTTGCCTCAAAAACAGATGCGCTAATCCAAGACCGCCTTCTCGGACCGTCCGAAAAAGATTTGTTCTGCTTGTTCGTTTCAGGTTGAAGCCCACAAGAACACGGCAAACACCCGATGAATCTTCTGGGTGGTTTACTCTTGAACAACGCAACATTTGAAGCAGATACCAAAGCTTGTTGGCAAGAAATAAATTGCCAGCGGTGGCACGTGCAAACACAGACAGTCCCCACCCTTTCCACTTATCAGCCTTTTCGCGAAGCATAGCAGCTTGCAGATTGATTTGTGCGGGCGCACAGTATTTCCTTTGCATTTGTAGTGTGGGTGTTGGCTTTATACTTGAATGCGGGTTCTAGCGCGTGCTAAGGCGGGCCACTTTGGGAGAGATGTGAAACATGCGGAAGAAACGATGCGGGCCTACCAGTCACGGAGAACTTTCAGCGGGAATGTGGGAATGTGGGAAATCTATGTGAAGAGCAACAGCCTGGTCTCCGGAGTTGGGAGAGAGCTGACTCCGCTGCTGTTTCTCCAGCCTTGCACCACTAGAACACTCGGGGTGAATTATTTTTTATAACCGATATTTTACCACTCTATGAGCAGTCTTCCTCGACGATTAAAAACCAATAATGCAAAATGCAGCGCTCGATATAACGACAAGACATTTTGACGTCCACCGCACCACGTGCTATTAGACTGCGCAATGCCCACTTGCTTTACAATATTGCTTACAACCTCACAAGCGCTTACAATATGGCTATTACGATGACCAGTACTTCGACCAGTGCTACTACTTTCTGCACGTGATGCACCAAGTGGGCACAGCATCGACACCGCCCTTCACTACTTCGACACCCACAATCAGCCACATTTCGTAGACCCTGAAGAACACTATAGTGTTTTTGTTTAAGGCAGTTGTTATTATCTGCATAAACTTTGGTATACCAAACAGTTTACAGATGTCTCTAAGTGCATTAGATGTGTGCGGTATTTCGTGAGGACTGAAGCAATATTTTTGCTCTTGATTTTCGCGTTTTAACACGTTCTCTTAGCCCTTTTGTTTCTATGGATATACACTCCCCCTCCTGCCCTTTCCCTATACAAAATACGGCGAGAGCAAATTGGTGGCGGTTGGTAGATCGCCTGGTTTGTGCATCCAAGCTTAAGCGTATTGAAAGTGCTAATTTTATCTTCGAACCTTCATTGGGCCACCTGCCCCAGCGAAAAAGAAATGCGCCGCAGTGCGTGTACAAAGTCATGGCATTAGCAGAGTCCGTCACTGGTTGAAGGACTCTGGCATTAAAAAGCGCGGCCCTAAATACCAAAGAAGCTTTCCACGGATTCAACGTTCATCGATTCATGAATGCTTCCTGCATTTATGAATAAGACGTCTTTTGATAAGATGTGCAATTTTCGCATAAGGGGAGGTGGCCAGCGAAATGAACTTGGCCAAGTTTCGCCACTTTGTTGATCACCTCTAGAGGCCCCTGTTAATTTAATCTGCTGGATAGTATTGGAAACACTAATCCTAAAAATCTGCGCAATTATTCACATCAAAATATTTCATTTCGGTTTACGCAATTGCGATGTGAATGTATCGGCTAGCGCAGAGAATCCTCTGGATTTGGGGACATACTTGGTGTGGCGCACAATTTCATGTAAGTTCTTGAACGTGAATTCTTTTCTTCATTAAAGCATCACGCCTTTTGCAGCATTTTACATCGCCTCAGGTTACCTGGGAGTAGATACATAATAAAGTATAACGTTAACAGCAGTTTGTGTGGAACATGACTTCGAGGAATAAATCCTTGAATGTTCAAGCAATAAATGCCTCAATTGCGCGGAAAATCTAGCGTAGGCAGTTACGAGCGATGCTTCTCAAAATGGCCTCTTGAACATAAAAAAAACAAAAGCCACAAAAACAGACCTGGGTGAATTTGTGTATGGGTTTCGATCCCGGCACCTGCTGAATGCGAGACCAGCCCTGTTCCCAGTACACCCGGTAGACCGTCGGCCCCAGACAACTAAAGGTAGACATTGTGAAGGCGTTGCGGCTTGCAACTTAAAAGCGCCTGTTGGAGACATGCAGTTAAGTCAACAAGACTAATTTCAGCATGTCACTTCCACAAGCAGCGAAGCACGTTAACGCTAACAGCGCGTATGTATGGCTTTCAAGGATGAAGGAAAGACAAGAGAAGAAGAAAAAGACGGAATTACTTCGAAAAAAAGAAACCATGACGATGGTGATGATAGAACACATTGGCACACGTGGGAACGTTTCCGGTACCATTTTTGCCTCACCTGCGATAGGCTTTCAAGGGTATACCTTAGCGGCGGCTGTGTAACGCCGGTGCTCGGGGAAGTTACCGTCAGTAGAACATGAAATACAACACAAAAATGCCGTACGACGAGCGTGAGTCAGGGCATGGCTGCAGGTAAGAGCATCAGCAGCAACAATCCCCGCAGTTGTTACGACGTGGAGTTCACACGACAGACGTCCATTCATCTGAAGACGGAGATATTTACGCAACAGAGGGCGACAATATAATGGCACACTTGCTATTAGATGCAGAGGATCGAACGTGCAGCTTAAAATGAAATGTAATGCTTCTGCGTTACCACGTGCAAGCTATCTAATGATATCCTAATATTCTGAACCACGTGCAAGCTATTTAATGATATTATTATAATATAGATTGAGTCACAAATATTGAATTGGACATTGTACAATCGCGATTGCACCTTTTCACACCAATTTGCCTGTAAATAATAGCACCATGTTTGGGAGGCGTTTAAGAAATCAAAAAACGTAAAACACCATTGATGATTATGCATGATTACTGTTTCTAATATGATTTCGTCGTGCCAAATTGTCAAACAACCGCGAGAGCTGTAAGGTTACGCTCGTAATTGTGACGTTTTATCCGTTCCTTACCAGCCCAATGTTGGGGACAAAATGGGTTTGGTGCATCATTTTTGTATTGCAATTTAGCTTAGAGGATTCTGACGGTAGAACTCACAACAAAGTTTCAAAAATGACAACTAATTCAAGGTGACCCTAGGTTTCCGCTTGGGTCAGTATTATTATGGGCTCGAACATTAGGCTGCGCAACAGGCGCAGAGGTCAACAATAAGTTGTAAGGTTGTCATACAATGCTTATTGCGTGCAGCTTGCAGGAGTTATTATGTGGCAAACTTCGACCTCCCGCAGGCGTGTAAAGAGGACTTTCATTTACCCGATCACACAAAATGACAGACGCTGTTTTCGAAGAAAATCGCAGGGCTGATTGAAAGCATGGACCGTGATTCCTTTCGGTAATACCAGGGATGGCAACGACTCGAGAAGCGACTCCGTTCAGTATCTGCATTTATGGACGCCTCACAAAACACGCTCCGTTACACGTACGCGAAAGCAAAAATGGATTCTTTTGTAACTTCTTCCTCTACCCTGAGGTACAGCTTTTATTACTGGCTCCATAACCGCTTCCGGCACCACCCAGGACATTTACGTCCGCCGGCCTCCTCGTGTTCGTGCGGGTCACCGGAAGTCCCCTCATTGTTCTGTCTGCAAGCGTTCCCTTTGCAAGCGAGCGATGAAAAGACAGCCAACTCACGGCTGCCTCTCCTTCTAGTTTCTTTGGGAAGTAATGAATACGCGAAAAAACAACATGCTAGCAGAAATGTAGCTTGTTGTTGAATAAAGGCAGCTGCCACGCATGGATGGGCAGTAGGGGGTCTTTGTCACATCATTTGGCAAAACTGAGAAATGAGAACGCGTGAATCTAAGATCGGCAAGAAGGTTTAGTACATAAACTCTGGTGATGTTTCCTTGTAGTTGGGTATAGCCTAATAAATTTCTACTAGTTCTACATTTTAATGGCGACCGATACAGAAGTGAGTGCAGTCGAGCCTGTAGTATCATAGAAATTCTAGATACGTGAGAGCGAAGTGTCATAGATGTGGCAATCAAAACGTGTTCAGTTCGTTTTGTTTTGTCTCTTGTAAAAAATAATGTCGGGGGCATAAATGGGAATAAACATTGTTGTTTGTTTATCAGCTGCTTGCTCCTCCTTCTTGTCTCCGCAGATTTTCCTCTGAGCAGAGGCGCAGCCGTCGACGATTTTAAAGCTTTTCTGCCACAGGCTACCGAATTCGGGACGCACTATGTCCGCGTACATTAAGCTTATGCACAGTCATGGACAAATGAAATACGTATTCGGAAATATGAAGCTGAACACTTAAATTAACTTCGATGCATTCAAGTCAAATTGGTGCCTGTAACAATTTGCCTGTAGCAAGTCAACTGTTGCCTGTAACAGTAACAATGTGGCTTACCAAATCAACCACGACCGTGTAATTATGGGATTTCCACTAACCATATCCTTCGATTTTGTATGTTATGGCTCCTATTTTTGTGTTAACGTTTTTATTTTTTCTTGACTGTGCGACTACATTGAATATGCTAAGCATGTGTTCATTGAAAGTGTTAAAACAGAGAAGTGGGGGGCAGCCTATACACAGAGCAGCAGCTTACGTAGTGCCGGGGCTTCGCAGTGAAGCAGGGGGCATGCGCTGGAGCATACCACTGCTCCTGGGCTTTTCTTTACAAAAAACAGGCTCGAAGAACAGCACTAGGGAATCTTAATAAGGGAAAAGGGGATAGTGCAGCGGCGTGTCTTCATTGCATCAGCCATGAATGCCTACTTGGACGGTTTGTGAGGCTCTCCTGAGACTGCTTTATAGATACTGCGTAACAACGAGTAGCGTGCAAGTTGCCCAAACGAAGACGGTTCGCCACAAGCTTATCAAAGACTGGCATTTAGGCCAACAGGGGCCAGCCATTTCTCGAGTAAGAGATACCCCTGCTGACGCTTGTGCAAATTAAAATGGAAAGATCCGCAGGACACGTCACCTTCTGTATACGTACGTGGGTGCCAATTCAGAGGATGTGGTTGCATTGCACATTCTCTTTGTAAACTTCTATGTTAATGTTGTGTTTGCATAAGTATTAATAATAACCCCTTTTCTGGCTTCTCGTGGGGCTGTCATCCATAGGATACAGAGGTGGTGGGCTCTTCTAGTCGTTTGCGTCTCTCCTAGTAGGACTATATCTGGATAATTTTATAAATAACGAGTGCTATTGATGCATCCTGGAATTTATTCCTGTGGGCTGGGAATCCGTCAGCTCGCTCCCAGCGTGTTCTTATAGCAAGTGACTACCAAACTTCCCGGCAGCGGTGGTATATCAGATTCGTAAGATCATCTTGAGGTGTATTTGTTTACTTTTATTAGTGCAGACATGTTTCCAAGGTGCGACATATACGCCCTGAGTTGTCTGTTGGCTACCTGGGAGCCAGCCGTAGAAGCGTGTCCGGAGGTGGTAAACGAGGCGAGGGCCAGAGCCCTGCAGCTGGTCACATGAACAAACTGTGCTCTCCCCCGCCGTTGTGTAATAATGGGGTATGCAGAGGGTGGGGATGGCAGGAGGAATAGTTTTCAATGGGTTCTTGTACGGCGTAACGCTCGGAAACTCGAAGTTTGTACAATCAGTTATTGTTTTGAGGTTTGGCGAACTGCGCGTTGCGACTTTCTTTGTGCAACGGTAAGGTCGTTTAAAATGGTTGAAATGGTTTCTCGAAGCGAAAAAAATGAACACAGAGCGGATAATAATATTCCTTAAAATTGGTTGCAACAGCCCTTTAAAAACAATTTTGGTCTGAATGAAACAGAAAAATAAAAGTTTGACGGACGGAAAATGAACACTCTGATAAGGTCCGGTTCGGGTGTCCACACATTAGCGAGGTGTTCGCGCTTGATTGGGCGCGATATTTTTTTAACGTGTTATATTTTTCGCACTGCGGAATCATTCAGTTTTCTAGGAAAACAGTTAGCTTCAATTTCTTGTGCAGTGCTTTGTTTTATTTTTTAGTATTGCTTACAATCCAACACTAGCTACTGCAAAGTTCGCCTGGTGAAAATATTCAAAATGTGGGCCTTTTTTTCTGTTAGAAGCAAGATTAGATGTCTCCAGACCGCCTCTCCAAGACCAACACTGTTGCCGAGAAGTAGCATATACGACGATTGAGACATTCAGCCGAGAAAAATCCCAAACAATAAAATCAGGCATTTCAGGCACCCACACCCACTGCGTAAAAAGCAATGCATTGGACATTCACGGACTGAACAGCCAAATCATTCCGGTGGGCTCGCAATCGATTTCGTTCGAAATCTTTTTCCTCCTCTGTTCTCTTCAGTAGGCGGTATAAAGGGATCGACTCAGGGATGGCGTTCTTGTTCTAACGTCGAATAAATCTATTCTGACCGCTTCGGAGCATTTGCGTTTTCTAGCTTAAATTTGACTTCCAATATCCTACGTGCCCCGGTCCTCTGTTTTTTTGTCAAGCCATCGTTTTATCTTCAAATCAGACGGTCTGAAGTCGACATTTGAAAATTTAAAAGCACCTATCTCCTTCCCATAATGGGTAACAAATACACATGAACAACATTGTATGATGAAGTCCGGCACCTAGGATGAACGGCCTTGGCCTCGTCTTCCGCTACCGTGCCGGCCTTCCACTAGCTGTCTTCCGGTCCCCAAACAACTCTATCGTTCCGCCTGTTATGGGTACCAGACAGGGTGGCATCACGAAGCGACACGCATCAGGAAATGCGTTTTGCGCGTGCTTTTTTACTGCCGGTTTCGCAGTTTCACTCGATGTTTTTGCTTAGGGCCTGCGAAATAGCTTCGCGCAATCTCCATGGTTTTATGTCGTCTATTGTATTTCTTCTTAGTGCTGAGAGAAGGCAGATTTAGAAATGTCCGCTTGCCGACTGCTTCAGTACCATCCTTTACTTAATTAAGCCTTCCTCTGCCTTCCTTGATGCGCTTTATAACAGAACTGCCCCCTTGTATGCGTAACAGTTCTGGCAAGAGTTGTCTTGGGTGGTTTACTTCGGTTGCTTCCAATGTTGGTCTGTTTGTTTAGTTAAACAAAGTCGTCCCGATACTTAAAGGCGCTGGCTGTCTTGGATGAAAGGGAGTCAATACATTTCGTTTCGCGCTTTCATAAACAAGCAGAAATAACTTCATATGAAAGTGTTTTGATAGATATTTTCACGAAGTAGCGAAGCATAAAGGCGGATAAAAGATGACGTCCAGTTGGCGACGGGCCGAGCGGAATAGAGTAACCTGCAATGCCCATCTTGGTTTTCAATAAAACATTTTCAAGCATTGATTTTAACCCGAAAATTCGGAGCATGTATGCGAAAGGAAACACATAAAAACGGCCAGAGTGTCTACTATCGAAAAGTTTCAATGACCGTAGCAATCCCCTCCGCTTTCATTTTCCCCTTTTACATAAATAAAATATTTTCATAAACATAATCTTGTTAACGGTTGTTCAGTACTGACGCTTCTTTTCAGATGTCAAAGATATCTCCTGGGGTAGTAAATCTCTGCGACCTAGTCACTAATGCATCTACTTGGCAAAACTGTTAACAGTTATGCACACTTTCAACGCAAACCATATTTGACAGAAACATTAACAACAGTGTTGTTTTAGCTTGAGCTGGTTTTTGTGGCGTTAGAAAAAAATACAAAAAAAAGCTACTCCGGTGCGAGGCGCCCGGCACGACTTTCATCCAGGTGCGTAGGTGAAACCAAGCCTCGCCTAGCTATGACGTCACGGCACCGACGGGGATACTTCGTGTCGCTGCGTTGGCGACAAAGCACCTCGTGACTCAGCGCCGAGCATATCCTTTCAACTCCCGCAAAACATACGTCGACCGAAGAAGTGTGTGACTACCAAGGAAGGAGTGCAGCGTGAACTTCGTCATATTGCTGCTCGAGAATATATGAGACGGTTACGATTCAACCCGAAGTATCGCGCAGAAGCCGACGCACCTAAACGGCAGAGATGAGCGGGTGATCCCGAGTGCGGCGCTTGCAATGTGGCGTGCAAGCGGAATTGGCGACAAAACCAGCTCGGACTTCGAGTAATGACTTCGGACTTCGAACTTCCAACCCATGTAAAACCCGCAAATTCATGGGTGATGCGAAAGGCCGGTTCCAGCGCGAATTCCCGAGCTCCCAGTTTGGCCACAGGTGTAGCGTCTGCCATAGGCTACGGTTTGACGTCAACGTGTGTACGTTGCGTTTCTAAACCTAACAAAACTTAGCAAAGCCTATAAAACCCTAGCCAATGTTAGTAAAACCGGAGGAAGCTAGTCGTCCCCCAGTTCAGCTGTTTCTCCAGCCTGGCCTCTGTAGCGGAAGCTGCGCCAAGTTTTTTTGTGTACCACGAGAGATTGTGTGGGCTTAAATCAGCCAATAAGATATGGTACACACATGACCGTTACGCTACTATTCCTGCCACACGATGGGTTACAATGGCCGCTTCGGTGGCACTAATCAATTGGTGGTAAATAACATAGAAAAGACTGATAATATGATTTGTTTATCGGTACGTGTTTACCCCATAAATTTCAGAGACATTTTTGCAGACCTTGGACCGTATATTATCACGTGCTAGGGGCAATGGTAATAAGCGGCTCGGAACAGGAAGAGTTTTTTGACAGTATTCGGAGCTCTGTGATTAAAAAAGACGACAGTAATGGTCATTTCAATGTTGGGTTATTTCTAAGTATTCTAAATAGCTGATTTCATAATACAACCACACGAAGGAGCTGCTGCCACGTAGTAGGTTATATTGTTAAAAAATAACAACATAGTAAAATGTATGCTTTCAAAGAATCTCTGGTATGATTTCCGCAATATTTTACCACGTTTAGGCAGCAAGGCGACCCAGAGGTCTCTCAAAAAGCTAAAAGTCGTTAATTTAGGCACTTCGGCAAACGTCACACTGAAAGGTATGGGAGCAAGTACGCTCGATTTTCCGAAATTCTGAAATAAATTTCTGTGGGCTTGCGAGTTATTGCTTTTGGTTGTAAGAAATCGACATTGCCTTTGTTCATTCCTTACCTCCCCTGTATAACCGTTGTACGGGGATGGGCTGTATTACCACTGCTTTCATTTGTTCGAGTCCTTTGTCAAGTGCAAAAATATGTGACCTGGGCGTCCTCGAGCATCGCAATAACGACCAACAGCACAGCAGACACTCGAGGTTTCACCTAACAACCACAGGACCTAAAAACCACCTGAGGGCATCGTGATTAGTGTCATTCATCGTGCAATGAAGCGGAAATACAGTATAAAGGTGCTTTAAACATGTTAAAGTAATTTTCCCAAACAACAGCGCTGTAGGCCTAAAAGTAGCCTCAGAAGTTGCTTGTCTGGATTCTCTGCCAGCTTCTTTGTTTCAGTTGGTCTTAGGTTTGTAACCACCGCGATTTAGTGCCATTTTTTTATGGAAAATTTTATCACTCCCTTTTCGTGTGGAGATAAGTGGTTGAAGTTTTCCAATCTAATGAATGTACAACGTGCACATAGCGCTTGCAATGTCTCTCAAATTCAGGTAGGTATGAGTCTGAATAAAAAGGAATGAAAATAAAAGATAATTTATCTCTGTGCTCTCAAAGATTTGTGTGCATAGCCAGTGTGCATGCACGCGGGTAAAAAGAAAAAAAAATTAAATCCGTTCCATTTAATGTGAGAGCTGTCGCAAGTGCAGAGCAGTGATTCGCCATAATGGGTTGTACCACCGTTATCCGCTCGCTGCTAACACCCATCAACGCTCTTTGCCGTTTTGCTCACTCCTCTCTGGATGAATATGCAATTAAAATTTCCCGCCTTCGCAGTGAACGCGCACCCCCTGCCTGAAACTGCGCCTGCGGGAGTCCTGTCCTCTTTGTGCTTGTTTAAATTTAGTTTGCTGGAGCTGTTTTGCATCATTTCGAAAGCGTAATTTTTTCTTTGCGGGGCTGGAGACCTTCTGCGTCATTTCGAACGCGCCATTGTTTTTGTGCGGCTAGAGCCTTTCTCCGGCAATTCGGACGCGCCAGTTTCTTCTTGTGCGTGCAGCCTTTCTGCGTGCTTTCGGATGCGCCATTGTTTTCTTCGGCGCCCATTTTTTTTTTTGCTTACTATCGTTGAAACCAACCCAACCAACGTTCCGAGCTAAATGAACGCGGGTGCTGCTGGTTAATCACGTTTATTGTGCCTCAACTGTACCTATAGTTTCCTTTGCGTTAAACAACAGGGAAATGCAGGAGAAGCGCCAGCGGTTCACAAGTTTTGAACGCTTATGACTTTATAAACCGCTTGGCTTTCGAAGTTTCTGGGGTACGCCGCGAACGACAGCATTACTACGGGACGGCCTGTTGCTTTACTTGGGTCCAGCGAGCTAGCTACGACGAGAAGGCGAGCGCCTAAATTGCTCTGCACTTAAAATGTTTGCGGTATCAAGAAAGGAAGCTACAATTTATGCAAAAAGTGACGATAGCTTCAGCAGCCGCGTAGTTCTCATTCAAGGCGTCCTCAGGCAGGGCCGGATTAACAGAGCTGACAGCTCGGTTAAAAAACAAAAAGAGGGCTGCCCCTCTTGCCCCTTCCCGCCTTGCACCCTCATCATTCTTGAGACTTGACGTCTTTTAGTATTTGCTACAAAGAACACATGCCGTATTTACCTGAAGAATCTTCGGCGTGTTTATGAACATCACCTGGGCGTATACTTCCTCGTAGAGCACGTGGAGAGATTCCAATCGGAATGGAAGAATACCAGAAGACAAAGAGAAATAGATAGCATTAAGTTGTGTCGGGCTGGTTGGTTCATAATAAAAAAAAACGGTAAACTGCGCGCGAATATAAGACAAAAGGAAGACATACACCCGACACGTAAATGTGCAGTCTATGTGTCGTGTGTGTTTCTTCCATTCGCCGTAACCTTTAGCGCAGTTAACCCTTGTTGCAACAAGCAACGCCTCCCATCAAAAACCACTAAACCAATTCGTGAAAAATTGCATTCTCCTTCTGCCTCGCTGATTCGGCAGCCCACGCTTTGATTGCCAGCGGGTGAGAACTCCCGAAGTACACAGGAGGGTCTTTTTTCAGAAACTGTTCGCAGATATATATAGTAAATGCGCTACCAATCGTCTAGCTGTTTTGACATTTTATCCAGCAACAGAAATGTAAGCTCCCCTGAGGCAGCGTTTCTATACAAACCGTGGTATTGTGTATATTGTGTATGAAGACGGTGCACAACAAATAATTTATATGGATTATGATTCAAATGTTTTCGTCGGGCGGAAAGCTAAATATGTTTTAAAATTTGGCGGCTGTATAACATCAGATCGATACCGAACTTCGACAGAAATGCGTTTTTAATACTATCGAAGAAACAATCACACAAACTTTAATTTAGGCACGAGATCGTTCATTTTGAAACACGTAATTGCTACATTTTTGCAGGCAATATCCACTATTATAACAACAGGAAACGGATTCGTATGACGCACGCTTTTTCTGCTTATAAATTGCGGAGTAAATTTACTTTTCACAAATATTTGCTACTTCAACACTTTTTAGAAAATGGTGTAAGCGTTTTACAGAAATTCAACCTTGAACATATGCGTGCTACGAATTAACATGTCTGCTTTTTTTATTAATTTTTCATAAAAGACCGATATCTACGCTTCTTCAAGCGTGTTGCTGCCCTTTGCTGGGATAGTTTCTTGATGAAATAATAAACGTTAACCCTTCAACAAATCCCAGTCCGCCTGCTCTCTCTGCCCATCAGCTTCCTTCAACGCATCCCAGTCCAGCTGCTCTCTGTGTCTATCAGCTAGATCAGCTGCGTCGCTATACACGAGGCATGGTTTTGGGCGACTGGAGCGTTTGTAGCTCAGACTGAAGGACGGTGGGCTGACTTCAGGAATATGCACATTCTGTGACGAACAGCTTTTTTGAAGCATTCGTTATTAAAATAGATAATCTCTGTTTCAGTAAGAAAAAATAGCAGAAGGGTTAAAATTTTCGAAGCAAATCCCAGTCTCCCATTTTTTTCCGGGCTTTCGGGGTGCTCCTAAGCCCGCGGGCTCCCTATGTACGGGGGCTGGTTTATTTTAACCCTTGAAACCATGGCTAATCTGACCGTGCCCTGATGCACATAGTTGAAAACGTGCCCACAATGGGGTCCATTTCCTCAATAAGCAGCGCTTTTGCATGCATTCAGTACCGGTTCGTTGGACGGTAAGGATCTGAACTGGTTTTTTTGGCAGTTTTCGCAGCTAGAGTGTTGTGATTTTGGACACCCACTTTAATTGGTTTTGAGTTAAAAGGGATCCATTAAACATCGTTTTACTTGCATCGAGCACCTTTCTGCCCGTTTTGAAAAAGTTCGTTTTTATCCGGTAACTGTACGCTTGCAGGAAAGAATTCTGTGCGTTTTGTTAGCAGGAAAGTATACAAACGGCAAGAACCTCTGGTAACCAACGACGTAGAATTTCTTCTGTTTAAAGTATGTTGCTACCTTTGAAAAGACTTTTTTTCAAAAAAATACTTTTGCTATGTTACATTTTGAGAATCCTCAAGTATTCCAAAATGTTTCGAAAAAGCAATCATGCTCTTATTTTGGTTAGTTCAAAAGTTATAGCCAATTTGCTAACAGCAGATTAATGCTTCTGAAACCGAACCTAAGTGATGCGTTAACTGAAACCTGTTACAAAACGAAAATTTGCAGCGTATATTCCAATTTTATCTGGTATCTTTTGGTCTGGTGCGTAAAATATTACTGAAAGACAATATGCATGACTGGCGTTTTCTAAACATTTCTTTATATTTCAGTACGAGGGATGCATTACACCACAAGCGCCTCTCGTTTTCTGTGCGCTCGGTTTCTATTCCTGCTGTTAATGCTACCGGGCTCGTTCTTTTTGTAGGTATTGTTTTTAGTAAAACAGTAAAAACACACCATGGACGTTTTAATAAAAAGGCCAAGTCAGGTCCAGGCCAAGAAGGTGACAGAAGCCAAAGTTTCGTGACAATCGGTACACAGCGAATGATTCAACCGAAGATCATGGGGACGTGAATGTGTCGGTTAGTGCAGCAAAGCTTGGAATGTTGGAGAACAATTGTGAGGTGACGTTGCGAGAACCTTCACTGCAAGATAATATGATTAGAGTTATGCGGATACTATCATCCGTTTTCGCCCATCTGGCCTGGGTTGCCCAAGACGTCCCTTGAGCCTGGCCATCCTACTTTTTTCTATATAATATGCTGTTTGACGCTTCTAACATACCAAGAGAAGTACAAAAGACATTTTGAAGGAAACGGGCATTGAACCTGGCCACGACGCTTCGGTAGGAGGTTGTACCAGTGACCAGCACCGAGAAAAAAAGGATAAGCGCTAACCAATAGGTGACACAGAACCTCTCTGCAAGAAACTACGAGCAGCAACAAAGCCAAAAATAATCTTGTGGCCGCTACAGAGGGCCCTAGCTATGAACCTGGTGAATTTCAACTTTCTGGAGTAAGATCATCTGGTTTGTACACGGATCCAAAAATTTATTCCTGCTTTTCTCAATACTTGATTTGTTGCACTTTTGTCTTGGTTGTCTTGCGCGGACAGTTGTAGTTTGAAAACGATTGAAGCCTTTTAAATCAAAGTACGCAGGCTGGTTTCTGTATTACTGGACTGCACAATGCACTAGGAGTTTTAAAAATGGACCCTACATTTTGATATCATCATAATTTATTTCACGAAATGCAGAGAAAATTACTTTTTTGTTTCCTTTGGTATTTTTACAATAACTTCATTCCCAACTATCGGATGGCAAAGATCCTAGTTAACTGCCAAAAGGGATAGTTAGCTACCTCTGTTCTAAAAGTTTTGGACTTCCTGCAAACCGTTAAGTGTTATAAATGTTCCTGCAACAGCCCCGTTCGGGGTATTTTGTGTCAATAACAAGCATCAATAATATTTTTTCGTTATGTTTAGCTTCTGAATATCATAAAAGGTGGTCCTTTATAAGATCCATGTGAAACAAAAATTTACCGGTCAAAACTTAAAAAAAAAATTGAAAAAGGTGGCAACATACCTTAAGCGACGCCGCAAGTTCTCTTGTTATTCTCGGCTTATTATCTGCACGAAATATTTTCGGTAGGGCACGCGCTAATGCCCAAAAAAGAGATCAAAAGATGTCACTACGAATGTTACTCAGGCGAGGTTATGGCGTTACTCAATGGCTGGAAAAATACTTATGGGGAGTGGCTCCTCTTGCCACATTCGGAATAATGCGAGTCCGTTTACTAATGTAAGTATACTAGGGCACCTGTCCTGTGCAATCTAGCTAAGTGAGCAACTTCGAAGAAAACGCCCTTGTTCTCCACAACATCGTCGTTCATCAAAGGAAATCACGTCTTTAATGTATATGAGAGCTTCGTTTTTACTTTACGAAAATATCTTCTTCAAATACGTACGCTGCTCCATGACATTTTTTTCCAGTGGACTGCATCCACCTAAATGTTATGCAACGTGTTTTAAACACGTTTGGAAATGAAACTACTTCCATTCTAACTCTCATATAGCTTCTAGGAAAGCGAAACACTGGTAGTTGAGCGCGAATACAAAGTACAGATAAAAATCAATTTCCCCCGCTAAGGATGCAAGGTCAAAAAAGGCTTCCTTTTTGTTTGCCTTAAACTTTTCAGTTGTCGCATCCATAGCGGGAATCGGACGGAAAACAGCAGGGCATGAGCCCAAGACAATGCAAAGGTGTTGCAATAATATTCGCGTCACACTTAGTCCACCTTGGTACAAGATGATTGAAATAGTGCCGTGTCATCAGGCGCTCGACTACCAGATGTCCGTTTACTGATAACAAATTTTAACATCCCGATTTTTTGTTGTACGGTGTGTTGGGGGACAGGTGAGGGTATACCTTTGTATGAGAAAGCGTAGAGTTTTCGGTCCGCCTTCTCATTTTCCCACTCGGAACTGAAATACGTAAGGCTTCCTTCGAAATCGGTGCACTATGGCAGTATTCCGGTAAAACAAGCACAATAAATGTGAACACGCCTTGTCGATTGATGCAGCCATTTAGCATAATATTCCTTCTCTTTGACAGGCCGCCCAAGGGCACCATCAAATTATTCCATCTCCGGAGTTGCGTTTTTTTTATTACCGATGTCAAAGCTGGCACGTTTGTTAGACTACCATAGAAATCATTTGACTAATTGATTGAATATGGCGTTCAACGCGCCGTACTGGAGGGCTCCGGAACAAGTTTGACCAACTGGGGATCTTTAACGTGCACCGAAATCTCGAGCACCTGGCCGTTTCTGCTTTTTGTCTCCGTCATAGAAGCCGGTTCGACTGATACGAAGATGCATGTCGAATTTCTAATCACTTTATTGGCGTTGGCTTACAAGACGGCTGTACCCCGTTTCTGGTGATAACGGCTAATATAAAGTAAATTTCCTGGGAGTTTTCGCGAAGGTACCATAATGTGTTCTACCACCTGGCCTAGAAATGACGCGCCCAAAAACGAAAATAATGCGGTGAGACTTTCGGTTTTGTTCCGGGTCAAAAATTATACAGTATTCATGCTTTGCTTACGTCCTCTACCGTTTCATCCCACTGTCAGCGTCTTGTTTCTAGCAATGTTACGGCCCCGTTGTTTTAAATAGGATACAGTGAACGACTGACTTTTTGTTATTAGTACGAGGGCCGGTGGACATTGCGAAAGTATAGTCAGGAGTGTCATTTCCAAATTTTGAAATAGGTTGACCTCTTTACGGAACCAGGCTAGGGAAACTGCATTTTGGACATTGCTTACTGATACAAAACCTTTTTTGTGCATTATCAATGCTACAATATGGGCACAAATTGTTTGCATGCATAAGAGCCATTGCGTAATTTACGACCTAGTTTACATTACAAAGCGATATAATCGTGGGCCATAAAAAGATCCGACTTTCGTGTAGAAAGTCGTAGTCGCTTCATCACTAGACACATTTATTGCTCAACACAAGTGCGCCTGCGCAGGCTCGCATCCGCAATCTTGCATCTTGCACTGCATGATGAATGCTTTCGTCATATTTTCAGCCTTCACATGAACCTCGCATTTCGCTTATCCCCTCCCAGTGGACAATGCTGTCGTGTATGAAAAAAACATCATCACATATACAAAAGGGTGCCCACCATTTTATCCTAATCTCGCCTATGTTACCATGCATCTTTCCGGCTAGCTCGAGTGCCCCTAAAGGAATGGACAGCACGCATATTGCGCAAACCATTCTGGCGAACTCGCAAGATGTAGAGAGGTTGCAAATAGCTTTCACGTAAAGTTGGAAAGGATGTTCTGATGGAGAACAGAAATTGTTGCTTCTGTTTGTGCCGTACCCTCTCCAGCGGTTTTCTTCGGCGCATCATGTATTCCTTTTCTACTTTGTGAATGGCTAACATTTCCTGTTATTTCTGTTACAGAGTGATGCCATAGAGCGCAAAATGTTCCAGGAATGCCTCCACGCGAGCAAGGGTGCCCCGTCACTTAGGTGCGTATCGCTGCCTTATTATTCATGGTTTTGGAGGGAAAAGGCGTGGTAGTGGCTTATATTCTTGGTTGGCTACTTTAAAATATCTGCTATTGTGTTTTGTATGCTGTGCTTGCTCTAAATAATGCACCCAGTTGGCGCCAGATACGGGTGTTTTTGTGTGCAAAGGGAGGTAATGTAAATTTTTTGTGAGTGTTCAGTAAAGAGGCATATTTACGTGAATATCACAAGTTATGACTACTCTGGAAGTATAAGGAAACATTTTGCTAGTTTTTTTATGCAAGTTGCTTTCGGGACTTCTTGGCAGCATCCACAAAACAGAACGGACATGGCTAAAACCACGACAGAAACTTTCGAAATAGCTTCGCTTGCGTACCGTTACATGTATGCTAAGTACAGAAAACTAGAAACAGTTTGAGTGGCAGGGATTGGGGAGAGGTGCGTTCAAAACAAAAAATCCTGGGTCATCTCCAATAATGTGAAACCTGGGGCGGGGCGAAGTACACAGTGTATAAGGGTATTCGTGGCGCCTTCGCGTTTTTGCCAACAGAGATAAAACCGTTAAGAGGTAAAGGTATACAGCTTTGCTGTAAAAGTCTCTTGTCTTGGAAGCATGAAGCTCTCTTGCGCTATGCATAAACGTGCGTCTCGGTGTTTTTTAGTGCGCGTTACGTCTTGGCGCGAGGCGTAAACAAGTTGTGCGGTGTTCTAGTGCTGTGACTCGGCAAAATGATTACGACGACGATTACAATGACGACGACGACGGGAGACGCCAACAGCCCCAGGCCCTAAGGGGCTACGCCCCTAAAACATGTTAACACAGCAAGCAGTACTACGTGTTACAGCCAACCCGCCGCGGTGGCTCAGTGGCTAAGGCGTTGCGCTGCCGAACACGAGGTCGCGGGTTTGATTCCCGGCCGCGGCGGCCGCTTTTCTGATGGAGGCGAAAAGCAAAAACGCCCGTGTGTACGAGATTTCGCCGCACGTTAAAGATCCCAGGTGGTCAAAATTAATCCGGAGCCCTCCACTACGGCGCGCCTCATCGCCTGCGTTGCGTCGGCGCGTTAAACCCTACAATCAATCAATACGTGTTACAACCAGCTTTTACCATCTATGCCAGTACTTTTACCTGTACTTTTACTATCTATGCCAGCCCGTATTTGTAAACGGAGGGAACATGTAGAGCGTTAACATAATTGCACGTAGTGAAACCACGCAACCTAACAAGCTGCGGGAAATGGCGCACGTGCTTTGCCGTCAGGTGAAAAGCATAATTCTTGCGGCTGTACAGCTGTTTCTTACGTGTATTTTCTCCGTGGTATTAACGCGTAGCATTCTTTGACGAGTACTACCACAGCCAGAACCATGTTACGTGCTGCATTTCCATAAAAATGCAGGTATTGGGGAATTTCCACCTCTAATCGTTATAATAGTGTAAATGAAGATAATTTGTCGAACGAAATTTTGAAAAACTAAAGAATGAGACAACTATAAAAATCACGGGAAATGGTGAACGGTGTAACGCCGTGAATATCGTCTAGAATGCAGATTTTGCCGGAATTCAACTTGTAATCGTTATTATGGCATAAATGAAGATCACTTGTCGAGAAACATTTTCAGAACCATAAAAAACTAGAAAAATATGAAAAAAAGAAATCTGGCGAAATGTACAACGCCCTTCATTTAAAAAATGCAGATTTTACTGCAAGCAACACCTGTAATCGTTAAAATAGCTTAAATGGAGATAATTTGTCGGATAGGATTTAGAAAAACAAAAAAAAATGTGGCTGCAAAGAACTCACACTGAAAAAAGGCGGCATAAGAATGCTACGCGCTAGTAGACAGTTCTGTGAATTTGAGCAGCTTTTTACAATATTAATATTACAAAATCCAAGCAGACATCCAAAAGGCAGCAGTGTTTACATCTTCCTGTAAAAATGCAGTGAGAGGTGTTCGAGCGGAGCCGTTTATTGCCATTCTAAAATAGACTCGTACCCTACTTGGTCATGTTCTTTGACCACGGGAAGCTCTTGCCGTAAGCATCGTTCACGACTTCGCAACTGGCTTGCTATCCTCCTCATTCAGGTGATATGTTTTTTCATGCTATCCTTCGATGCGCTCTAGCTTTCAGAAACGCCTGCCATCAAATCCGACTAAAAGTAGCACATCTGCATCATAAGCCTACAGAATTGTGTTTCACGGTGACAAAAAGCTCATCACGCAATTTGCCTGGTATAACATTCCACCGAGAAAAACCTTTCTAACACCACGTGCTGATATCTCGTCATTCCAAGTATTTTACTGCTTACGTACGCACGCCTTGATAGTGTGGTTAAGGTAGGTCGTCCTTGTAAATAGTCGAAGAACTTCTCGGAGCGAGTCCATCACCAGTAATCTAAGATAAGTAACATAAGTGAATAACGTAAGAGAAGTGGTCTTACCTAGGCTGAATAAAACAAGGGAATAAAAAAAAAGTTCGCGACGAGACACGAACAAGCAAGTGATAGAAGCAGGAACATCTGGGTCCCCCCCAAAATGGCACGAACCTTTTGAACAGCATACGGAATACACGTGGGCACTGGTTGGCTTTTACTTCAGCCCTTACTTATTTTATCCTATTTATCATCATCAACAGCCTATTTAGGTCCACTGGCGAAAGAAAAGTCCCATTGACATCCCCCAGCTCCTATCGTTCGCTGCCCCAGCGTATTCTTTGCCCCTGAATTTTATTATTTCGTCTGTCCATCGAGGTAATGGTCCTCGTTTATTTTAATCCCTATCATTGCGCTTTCAGTTTTCTCCTTGCTGTAACTGGGTCCTGTTGAACGCTACTATGCGCAATTTCATACGTGCTTTTTCGTCTGCGGCCTGCAGGCCCAGAAAGCTTTAGTAGAACTCTTTTTTACATAACTAGCCCCTTACTTTTGCGCTCAGAGCTACTCTTGCGCAGTACTTTATTATCCGTTTCCTGTGCTGCACAGCGGCTTTATTGCGTGTTATGGATCGCTATTTTAAATTATTTTTTATGGTGCGGCACGTAGAGCGGAATAAAGTTACTCTTTTTTTGTTATCAGCGGAACAACTTTGTTGCTATAGTGAGTCGTGCATTGCCAAATTACATAAGTTTACCTTTATGCCTTATCTTTTCGTTAAACGCTATTTTTAGTAAAACAGCATGAGCTTTTAATTAGAAACATTTTGCAGTTGTGTCGGCTGAAGATTAGCTTCCAAGACCAAAATGACTAAAGATTCGTGCTCGATAAACCATTCCGATAACTTTATTATATGTGCAGCGGGTGTCGTGTATATGATGCAACTGAGTGTGACCACATATACGTGTGACATCCTGGTGTTATCTAAACACCAGCTTATCCGAGCAGCGTTCACTGAAAGAGAATCCACATAGTCATTTGGCAAAACTATGCAGCTGACACGGGTGTATACCGGCTTTCGAAGAAACC
This sequence comes from Haemaphysalis longicornis, assembly GCF_048455015.1. Classification (NCBI taxonomy): domain Eukaryota; kingdom Metazoa; phylum Arthropoda; class Arachnida; order Ixodida; family Ixodidae; genus Haemaphysalis; species Haemaphysalis longicornis. The sequence continues at coordinate 140,471,804 of NW_027526361.1, forward strand.
ACGGTGTTGAAAAAAAAAGGTGAAACAACGAGCTATAATAGAGGCGCACCAAAGAAGACTATCTGCCGGGCGCTGAAACCACTATGCACTCAGTTGTGCTGCATGACCGGGATTTAGCTTATTTGAAATAAACCCTTAAATAGGCACGTAGGGGAAAGATTACACCTGAGCAGATGTGCCAGCCATTGTGTTTCGTTCTGTTTATTTGTTGCTATCATTTTCTGCAACGTGGGAGGCTGATATATCTATTCTAGCAGTGCTTATTACCACATTAAACTTGCTGTAAGTGCAGGGCTTTCCTGTCTACTTGCCGTCCTTTTTTGGGCCCTGTTTTTTCTGCGCTAATCTTCAATCATGAGGGATAAACAGGGATTGCCAATCAAGCTATTGATGGGTAGCGCTTAGTTTAAGGCAAGCCCATGACTAAACCTATTGGCACTTTAAGATGAAATGAGGCAAAACCCTGCAGCAGAGCGTAGAGAGAAAGTGAAACGTGGAGCAAAAGATTCTACTTGCCAGGGCCAGAAGATTCTCCCAAGGTGTCTATACGGATGCAAATGTTTTGTTTTTTGATCGCAGTTGCACCAGCCAGTCAGGCCGTTACGTCAGCCCGAAAATCAATAACAACGCAACGGTATCAGCAAGTCATCGCCACCGAGAAATTGGAGGCATAGTTGGTGGCGCGAATTGGATATTACCTTCTCAAACGTAATTTCACTGCCAGAAAGATGCTAAAACTACGAGTACCGGTAAAGTACCAGTACCAGAAAATAAGCATTCGTCATGATGCCAGGAAAGTGTGTAACCTGTCCTTACATCGCACGAATAACGCGTGAGTTTGAATTTGTAGGGAAATTATTCTAAGCGCAACACGTCGAGCCACCGTTAATCCTCGTAAGTTTTCGATGTTTGCACCTCTTCTATCACTCCCTTTTGGAGTAGGTGAAAAAAAGAGACGACAGGTTTGTAACAGGTAATTATGATTTTGAAATAAGGAATTGTGAAATTCTACAGACCTTGGGATGGAAACCCCTTTGTGGACGGCGGAAAGTTCAGACTTAAATTTCTTGATATTATATACCATGGTTAGACTTGAATAAATAACGAAAGGTATGTCAAGGTGCGTAGGTATATGTGTGAACGGAAACGTCACATATATAAAATTAAAGAACATACCTGTCGATTATTGTCTTTAAATACTCTTTTCTCCAAACTCTATCAGCGACTGTAACGTGCTAAAAATACCAATATTCTCCTATTCTGATTTCCTAACAGCCACTGAAACAGCATTTTGAGTGGATGAAATAAAACTAACTAATGTTTGAGTTTGGGCTAGTTGCTTCATAATTGAACTGTGAAACAGCGCCTAAACGAAGACTGATTGAGAAAACATAGACACAGCGCTCGTGCCTGTGCCTTCTCTTACTGTCTTTGTTTAGGCGCTGTTTCACAGTTTAATTGATATGACCCATAGATTTATTGTATGTTTTGTACTTCTTTTGGTTGCCTATTTTGGATATGGGTAATTACTGGTTTCGTTGTACTCCTGTGTTTTGTTCTTTTGTTAGAATGCTGTGCTGTGAGTGTTCAGATTTGTTTTGTATAATGTTATGAACGATTTTAAGTTTGGATATAATTTGTTGTGTGTTTTCTATTCAGATAGCCAACTAGCGCAACTTTATGCCTTTTCTATTATCAACTGTAGCCCCCCTACAACGATGCCAAATGGGCGATGTAGTTACTTGTAATAAATAAATAAATAAATAAATAAATAAATAAATAAATAAATAAATAAATAAATAAATAAATAAATAAATAAATAAATAAATAAATAAATAAATAAATAAATAAATAAATAAAAACCATTGAATTTGTGGCTCCCATACTTCGTTTCGTTTATTTGTTTCTGCATTATTTAGAATACAGCCAGTGGTGTGGATGCCGTCTTCATCTCAATGGGTGCTTTTTAGTGCTGTTTCAGTATAGGTCGTAAGAGCAATTTTCCCCATGATCCTTCATCACCTACCCCACCACCAAGCATTACATGCGTTAGAGCTGTCCATTGCGTCTCGTTTGCCATCATTGAATCTTTCTACGCCGGAGGTGTGTCATGGCCTTTTGCAAAACTCTTTTGGGTCGCAGGTTGGGCAGGGCACGCTGGATATGGTCACATGAAAACTGCTCGCTATCTTCGTCACATTGTCATCAGCATGAGGGTATAGTGCTGTACTTTGTTTTATCTAAGGTTTTTCAGGATAGTTTCCTGTATCGCAGTGCGTTCTTGATGGCATACGCAATTTTCCAAACAAAACCCCTGGAATTTCGCATCTACATTGCATAAACGTTTGCCCATATTTCTCAAAACACACCATGAAGTTCGGATGTTGTCCGTCCGTCAGCTGTTACCGGTAATGCGTTAAGTGCTGTGGCACCACAAATAGGTTCAGATGACTTGGAATGTTTCCGCCACAGGCACCAGCATCAGCAACTCTTATTTTACGTCCTTGGGAAACAACAGCCTGTCCCATACACAGCGCTTGATGCACTGTCTGAAAATTTCTGCTTAAGAGTGCGTCGGTTACCTTATTTATTGGGGTAACACCCAGATTGTACCGTTCCTAATTCGCCCGCGAGATGGTGGATCTTGAGGGTGCTGCCTTCTAAAGTCTCAATGATTTGTTCGCAACCAGGAAGAGATTACACAGAAGGGTTTTCTCGACATAATACATAATCGTGGTTAAGGGCGCTGTCGAGACCACACTTCCGCCTCCATAGTGCCTTAAAATACGATCGAGAGATTAGGACGTAGCAGTAAGAGGTCACACTGAACCCAGCTTAAGGTTTGTGTTATCTTCATCAGAATGACCAAAAGCGCTACATTTATACAACGCTCAAATGTGGACATGTATTGGTTGAGGTTTGTTATAAAAGCAATTTCACGACCTACTCACACCACCATGAGAAGGAGCATGAGCGACACCATACCAATGCACGCTGGGCCGGTTGTTAAAAGGGTATATCCAGCTCGTCGCTTCTGTGTTTAGTGGTGCAAATATCAATAACCGGGGCCACAGCTTGCCGTAATACTCCTACACCTACAGCGGAGCAAAGGTTCAACCGAAAGTATGCCTCATCATTGTTTTTGTTGTCGGACACTTTCCCTCGGCCGAGTTTCCGACGCACACCGGATTATTTCTCGTAAGTGCTCTGTCAAGCGTTAATACCTCTAGTCGTTTTTACGCACAAATGTGGTATATTGGGTTTCGCTAGCTTGCGTCCGTGCCTATGCGGATTCGGGCACGGCACTAACGTCAGTGTAGGCGAGCATTCATCCTAGAAGAGGCACAGCCAACTCATATTTTTTCTCATTGTGATAATACCCCTTGCTCAATCAGCACAACCTTTCGGAACACTTTGTACAGTAATGATATTCCGGTCTGTGGGAGGTGACGTACGTTCGCGAACAATGCAAGCTCGACCTTTAGGCTTCTGTTGTATCACAAAGGTACCAGGACAAATAGTATACTTTGCATGATACTTTGCAGGTGCAGTATACTGGCCAAAGATGCCAGTATACTGCATTTTTATTCTGTCTATCTCATTAAGAGCAGCACTATTTTGTCAAGGTGTCTTTGCGGAACAGTATTTGGAAATGTTAATGCCTTTTAAAACCCAATAAGGTGTTCTTCCGAAACTGCTTGCGCGCTCCTTTTGTCGTTGTCCTTCCGTTTAGTTTGCCTCTGGTTACAGGTATAAATGCTGCCAAAATGGTCTGGATTTCCACCATGTTCTTGCCAAGATGCCCCCAGGAAAGTACCTGTCCAGTTGAAGAACAATACTGGTGCGAATGCAATTCCAAAACCTGTCAGCTCCGGCTGTAGCTGCAGTGGTCCCCAAGTGTTGTGCAATATTTCAAACTGCCGTACCCTTGTCAGCCAATAGCCCTTCATACCCCTTTTCCAGACGCCGACACCGGGCAAAGTCAGGCCACAGCATATCCGCACAGCAATACCACCTTCTGAATTTAATGCCTACACTCCTGTTCCGGCACGATAGGCATCTTTGAATAAACGTCATTTTCTCTCTATATCTCCTCCTCCCTGTCTGCCCCCCCCCCCTCCCACTTAAAAGCACTCACTACGGACGAAGGCTGAGCTAGTAGATTACGCTTTGTGGTTGTAGAAATAAAGTAGCAGGCGTTACTCAGCTTCCTATATGTCGTGTCTACAGTAGCGAAATAGAAACACAAGTATTTGTGCACTTACAATAAACGTGTTCAGACTCACCATGTTGTAAAAATTTGGGGGTTTTGTTGTGTTATCGAAACATTGGTTGCCGTTGTCGGTGTTTGAACTACTAGTATAGAACCGGACCTGCAATAAGTACCGTTTGTCCGACTATGCTACTGCCTGAAGGCATCTTTCGTGCAGTTTTCTTGCCGACAGAGCAGCAAATTTAGAACCCGCCGCGGTGGCTCAGTGGCTAAGGCGTTGCGCTGCTGCGCACGAGGTCGCGGGTTCGATTCCCGGCCGCGGCGGCCGCTTTTCTGATGGAGGCGAAAAGCAAAAACACCCGTGTGTTCGAGATTTCGGCGCACGTTAAAGATCCCCTGGTGGTCAAAATTAATCCGGAGCCCTCCACTACGGCGCGCCTCATCGCCTGCGTTGCGTCGGCGCGTTAAAAAACCACAATCAATCAATCAATCAATCAATCAGCAAATTTGGAGATCGATAATGACACGGCCGGATGGAAGCTGTTTTCTTTGGTCGGCTGGTAGATAACTAAGCCGCTGCTACATCTCCAGTTTGTTTTACCGGCAATGCTGTTGTAGTAACTTGGGATGATGGTGTTCCGACTGTCTTACCTTTTACGTCGTTTCCGTGACTCAGGAGCTTGCAAAACCAGAGTTCCTGCCTTTTTGCGCGTGATTTATTGAGATCATCTTTATCTGGAATACCCGACAACCTAGGCTGTCGTTAAGGTGGCCGCAGGTGGTTGTGTTAAAGCAGCCGCCGACTGCGAGTGTTTCTGTGTGCTGGACCCCGCCTCTCGGGCACACTACGGGCAGTGCTGCAGTGCGGACGACATTATATGGATCCGTCCGGGAATAATATAAATATTGACGCACATATTGTTAATACGCCGCATCACAGAGGTGCAACGGGGTTTTTAGATTTCACTGGCGTTATGTACGTGAGACATGTTCTGGGTACACTGAAAGTGTTCGCGATTAGAATCATGGAATCAGGAAGGGTGGCGGAGCTTGCTCGGAGGAATCCCAGACCGAAGCAGATGAAACAATTTTCTCAATGCTCCAAAGTGCTTGCTTGCGAATACACTGTAGAAACTTATTGGGGACGCCACCGTTCATTACCTTCACTTCAACGTAATGTTTCATCAAGAGTGCAATTGGGGATCCGGATTGTAGCAGGGACCCTGTATCTAAACACGGACACGGTGCCTAGCACGGAGAAATAAGTTTATAGTCTTTTCCTCACTCTATCATCACTAGACACTTGATAAGCCATCGTAGTTGCCTGTAATACCTCGTTCGTAATGCTTCTGCAATTGTTGGATTTGAGGCGAAAGTTTTAGGTGCCCTGTTGAGCGTACAGCGAAGTTTTTAGGTGCGGAAAATGGCCTCCGCTCTAAAGAACAAAAACGAGCATTTACAGAAATGTCAAAATGTTGGCCAAGGGCACATGGGGGTTAAATACGACAAAGTAAATCAATACATTTTCACAGAAAATTGGCACTACAGTTTGTGTTGGAGTCATACCCTAGTTTCTAAAGTAGGGGTCGAGAGACTTTGTGTTGGAGTCGAATCCGTATTTCCAAAGTAAGAGTCGAGTTTGTTACCACCACACTATACCAACACGTTGCCAGGGGTGCAGCAGGACGGCCTAGTGCCTCCGGGCCTGAAGTTTTATATAGTAGCAGGTGAACTTGAAAGGAAGTGTGTAGAACCGATGCACCCCAGGCACAGAGAACTGTGTTTCTGTGGACGTTGTGGCAGGACAGTTCGCCAGTCTAGTTGACGAAATAAGAAACGCAAAAAAGAAGGCAAAAGGACGACCAAAACACAGCGTAGCTGTCAGTAATTTAGAGCGGACAGTTTAAGAGGCCTGGCTTGTCGTCGTAGCTCATTTGGGGTCATGTTATCTGGGCCACGCTAACCACAGTGTCACGCACCAAAGTGAGGCTTCGAAAAAATCACCCCTTCTCCTCGTCGGGACTGAACCATGGTCCCTCGCGTTAAGGAGGTGACATATATCCCATTGCGCCACACAGGCCTATTTTCTCTTTATTACCGGTCTTCGACAGTACGACACAATACAAATGTACAAAGTAAAAGGACAATCAACAATAAGGCCGCCATGCCGTGGGGCGCTGGGGTTGTCTTTAGAATTACATAAGCGTGGCGAGGGATTCCACAATTCGAAGCCTCATTGGAACAGATTACTTTGGGCTCTGGACTTCAACAAACTGGTTGACAGTTTCGGGAAATTATTTTGCGTCGGCCACGCTTCTACATCATAATTTAGCCATGTCAAGCGTGACCGCCAAATGCTGCGCAGGCCCTACAACATGACGAGATCATACGGCACCCCACCCTCTCTCTGTATACACAAAAACGGTGTGCCATCCGGGTTCAGCTGAAAGTCCTTTCGAAGTGTCCTTTGGAGAACATTCCAAAGAAACACTGCTGCTAAACAATGAAGAGAAACATGATCCACAGTTTCCGGTGGTTTGCAAATAAGACAGTCAGTTCCACATGGCATTGAAATTCCCTTAAAGACTGCGCTCCTGGTGATACTTCTATTCACTTCACCATTTTAAGATTTCTTGTCCTGGGCCTACACAGTACAAAACTCTGTACATAGGTACAGGTAAGACTACGTCGCATACTGATATAGTTTTTTCCGCGTAACAATGCCAAATAGTGCACCGAAAAACGAGCAAACAAAAACTGAATGACAAAAAATTCTCTTTAAAGTATCCATATATTCCCTCTGCCTTGCCACCAGTACAAACTACGAATTCGGGCAAATGCCCCATTAGCCACACTTAAACTACTGTGCGCCGTAAAGGTTCTTCAACGTCCTGCGAAAAAAATCGATTCACAGCTTGTCTTAGAAACACGTTCTTCAGCCCTCAACCATCATCGCGGGTTCGTTGAAACAACGTCATTCTACTGGTCCTCTCCCAAGTGGAAGCCCATATAAACACAGCGAACATGCGGTGAAGTCCTTGTAATTCACCCGGGCACAACACAGCACTCGCATAACAAACCTCAATTTGCTAGCCAGAAAAATGTGGCATACATTTGCCCTAGAAAACATAGACAAACCATTGCCTCTCCATTTATTCGATTTCTAATGAAGCTCCTGAGCTTGCCCACGCCAACAGAGCTCACTGTCTCTGTAAAACTTCAATGCAGTACGCAAGTACTTCACTGGATGGGGGACCCACCCAAATGACATTGGCGAAAATGTCTGTAGTTGTCTGCCAATCGTCATGCGAAAATCCCACACACATGCCTCAGTTTACAAGGCTACCTGTTCCAACACCAGAGCGTTTGACAATTTCAACGACAGGAAAGAGTCTTTCATTGTCTGTACAGAAAACTCTGATGTCATCCGCGTGTACAGGATATCCTAAAATCTGGTTGTTTTGTATGGCGAATGAACAGAACGCTTCTGTGTAAATACAAAAAGCAAAAAGCTGATGGGGCAACACTGACACAACGAACGTTGCACGTTACTGGGCGCTCCCAGTGAATTATGTACAATCAACCAAGTGGTGCACCTGTGGTACGGCAGGGTCACACCCTCGCTAATGACAGATTCTACATATACATGGTCCAGAATAGAAAACAGAATATTGTTACGTTGTGGCAGGACGGATGACAGGAACCATAGATGGTTCTGAAGTCATCTATTTACAACAGAGATGCAAACTATTTACAATTCGGCCAACACAGGTCAAGCAATGTCCCTACCCGAACCGTCTCGATCTTCGTCGGTATGGGGTGAGCATGGCGCTACGCTGCCCTGTCCACTTCCTCTTATTGTCGTTACACTTCCCCCCGGCGAAGCCGACCGTCCCTATCGAGGTGCTAGTCAATGAACCAGCGCGGTGAAGATGAAATGAATATTCACAGTGGTGTCTTTGCCGCCGCCAATGGCGATGATCGAATAATGAAGATAGGACCCAGGACAGCGAGGCCCGCCGACGCCACGAAGGAACCTCGAAGGAACGCCAAAGAACTGGGCAGGGGAACGTCGTCGGCTTCTGGTCGGATCGCGGATATTCAGGTCGGCTAGAATCGGGGGATCAGGGGACAACGGGCTGGAGAATGGTCAGGTCATTCGCTCACCGGCGCTGGGGCAGGCCAGGGCGAATTTTGTGCCTTGAGGTGGTCCCTTCAGCAATGGAGACGGGGCGAAGCTGGAGGACCGTGATGGGTATGAACCCGCTCCTATAACAAAATGTTACTTGGCGGCAGGAGGGATGACATGAACCATGGACGGTGCTGAAGCGATATATTTACAAAAGAGATGCAACGTATTTACAATTCGGCAATCCCAGCTCGAGTAAACACCCGCCCATCCACTCGTTTAAGGGGTTCAGTAGTCAAGCTCTGACGTGCGGCTGGTGTTTTCCGTATAACGCGTGGCCTACCCATTTGGAACCGACACGTGGCCGGTGTGTCACATTGCCACATTTACGCTGCTCCGGAACCTATAGCGCCCGCCGTTATCGCTCAAGCTGCTTCCTCCAGTATAGCTTGTTGCGCGCGGTCCGCTTAGATTGGCTGAAAAACAAATTGTGCCTTTTTTTGTACCTCTAGCTTCTGTTTTGTTCGCGCGTGCCCATGGGGTTGCGATGGCGTTTTCTGCGTGCAGGTGACCGCAGAATTTTCCTTTCGCCTAGCCGAATGAAGCTTCCCTTTAAAAGTTCCCAATGGCTGCAATGTGTAACAGTGTGCGCTCCTTAAATACACAGCAAGCCAAAGGACCGCGCACTGCTAGACAATGCTTGGACGTCAACAGAAACCTCCTTGATCAACAGAGACAAAAGGGAAAGTGAAAAAGGTGGCGGCGGCAGCGGCACCTGTTGGGCCGTTGTGGGGTGCGGACGTGTTCGTTCACTCCTGCGCATCCCGGGTGGTTCTCGATTTTGCCTGCCACACGTCGCGGGCCATGGTGGTTTTTTTTCGGGCGGCAGACGCTGTGCTGCGTCGGGCCGTCAAGCGCAAGCTCCCGCTCTCCAGTATCAGCTAACCTTACCGAGCGTTCACCCAGCAAGCGCTCCATACTTCAGACCACCATGTACAGCTCTTCACTGCATAGCCTCGCCTCAATGCTTCACCGTACCGGTCAAGATTCATCTCCCGGACGCAGCATGACGCCAGGATACTGTGTTTTTGAAGTGTTTGGTGCGCGGTGGTCCCAGCCGCAGTGGAAACTATTGTTCTTCCTCAATATTCTTCTCCGTGCTCTAATATTCTCTTCCACAGTCCTATCACTTTCTAGCCCCCTTACCTTCCCCCCACAGGGCCTGATAAGGTGTTGACACTCTACGTTAGACAGTCTCGGGCCCTTTTCACCAGTCTATTCCCCCCCCCCCCCCCCCCCGCAGCGCCCTCCCGCCCCCCCCCCCCCCCACAAAAAAAAAAACTTCAACGCAACAAAGAGCACCTGTTCAGAAGCCGCACTCCTTGCGCAGAGCCTCCCAACTTCAGCCGCTCTCGAACCTCTCGCGCTGCGGCACAGTGGTCACCTACGGTAAATGCGATCTACACGGTACACTTAGCCCCTTAGGCCTTGAACTCGTCGGTTAGCGTTGTAAAACTGATGATGCGTTCTTCCTCCTTCGCAACTTATAGAAGGAGCTTCCCACTATTCTAGTATTCCTCTCTTTCATTTTCACGCTTGTTTTCTTGGTTGCTTTTTTGTGAATTGCTTTTGGAGATTTTCTTCTAAGAACTGTCGGTGATGTAACCAGGCCATTGTAAAGTAACTTTCCAACATAAATCACACCTGTGGGGCTCCATGTATTTTTAGCCTTCGTCGAAACTTTCTACCCTTCGACAGAAGTTTGTTTGTCATACATATTTCAATTCGAAAGCTTACTGGTAAAGTGGGACCGAAAGATATTATCACCATAATAGTGATGAGTGGCCTCGCTGGCTTTCTGGCATAAAACACTGATGTGTAGTTGGAGAGGTAACCTTGTATGTTGAATTTTTTGTGGCAGGTTAGCACTTTGCCGAGCAAATTTTAAGAAAGACTATGCATCTACTTTCACCTTATTCAGACAAGTACTGAAATCTCGACACTATAGGGACGAAATTCCCCATATTGCTGAATAAAAAAAATACGCTTTGATTTATTACCGTACGACGAATGGACAGCTGTAAAACAGTCGAGACTATAATAAAAATCCCTTTGTTCGCTAATGTCGCTGTAATAAAGCGGAAGTAGGCTTAGCCTTGCCACGCACGACTGCCAAGTTCAAAGGGACGGAAAGGGAGGAGATGAGACAATAAAAAAGGAACAAGGCACAACAAAAAGGGGTGAAAATTACTTGCACGTGTGCTGTTCGAAAATCACCCGGAATGTAGTCACACAGAACAATTTAGACTTTTAATAAACCTTGCGCCGGGAGGGCGGTTCTTCTAGCTTTTATTATGTTGCCAGGAATTTCGCTTTTTTGCATTTGGGGGATGAGAAAAACGCAATTGGGTTCGCAAATATAGGTGTGACGTAGCTTTCTGCGTTCTTTTTTAAACGTCTACTCTCTTGCTAGTGTTTTGCGGACGTGTTTAGGCAAAAAAATAGGCAGCACCCGGGCAGGAAAGAGAGCGAAGGTCTTTGGGTCACGTACTGGGCCGCGGACAATGAGACACGTGCCTCGTTGCAGGTTCCACGTTGCCTTATTCTTCCCCTTCCGCCTATAAACAAGCCTCCATCGCCGTGTCCTTTTGTGGCAGGATAACCTAGAAGCTTCCGGAAGCACGCGTCATTTCTCGCCCCGACGATCTCCTATCCACGTCGAGGTGAAGAAAACAACGACAAAAAAATTGTCTTCCGATAGTGTATATTAAGAAGGTGTGGCTTAGTATACGTATGGTGGTGATGATTACGGTGCTAAAAGGTGTTCTAGCGGGAAAGGGATCACGTGGTAATGTGACGCAAGCAAGTGTGTTATGCATATATTTGCCATGAGTGGAAAATAGGAAGAATAGAAATGATCAAAGCAATTGCAGAATTGGATCGGACTCAATTAGGCGAGGAATTCATCTGATCCAGAAAACAGCCACTACATTTGGCAACGAAAGGCAGTTCTCGGGTGTGCCGTTATGATAATAGGTATACCACATGTTGATTAAAATTTAAAGTGTGCACTGAGCAGACACATCTGTCTTCGGCGGATTAGGCATTGCCTAGCCCGATATATATTGATAAAGTTGTAAAAACACGTATTTTTCTTCTGCTGGGGGTTGCGTAGTGGGAAACTATGAGAAACATGTTTGAGAAATTCGTTAAATTTTGCTTATTTTAACAAAAACGAGCGCGTCATCTGAGCGGGCGTGCGATTTAAAGAAAATTATCTCAAATGTTATATTTTTGTTTTCTACACGATAGCCCTGGGTGGTTAAACAACGGGCATATTTAGCTCCCACAACATGATAGATTTATAATCCGAAGTAGAAAGGAGTCCACCAATTTGGCTATTGAATGGTTGCTGTTAGGTGTTTTCTCATGCATTAGGAGTGCAGTTACAGAAATAATTTTCGTCGTTTTGGTGGCGTCTTAGAGCGAAATCCTTAAATATGTTTTTTTGTGTTTGCATGGCATAATTTGTTAGAAAAACCCAATTTGTTACCTCGAAGATCTGAACCTATATTGACAATTCCTCAAAAGCACCCCATTTACCGTCTTATCCAGGCCCGACCCGTAAATCATAAACTATCGGAAGCACAATTTTCCCGTTTTACAAGTAAACATTTCAAGGCACCTTAGAACTCCCTAGATGGTTGTAGTGAATGAAGAACTCTTAGCGTTCAATTGTGGGCGGGAAGGCTCAGTAGTGCGCATGCAACCACGTTTATTTATGGGTGACGTCGATGTAGGCGGCTCGATGTAGGCGGCTCGTAATGCGTCGCAGTAGCTTTGCCTTTTCCGCTGGAACCCATTCTGGTCTTGCCTTTCTGGTCTTGCTGGTCTTTTGTCTTTCTGGTCTTGCTGGGCTTGTCATTCTGGTCTTGACCCGTTCTGTTTGCTTTGTTGAAGGTGATTCGGCGTCCCTTGTCGTGTGGTTGGCGTAGAGGTCTGGCTGTATTCGCCGCATTCCACCGCTCTGGTTTCTCTTTAGCGCCGCATTGCTGTGGGCGACCCCGTTTCACAGCTCCTGTGAATGCAGACGGTTGAGAGTTATTCGCCGTGTATAACAAACCGATAAATTGCTAAGATCAGTTGTCATGAGGAAGGTAGCGGGCCTATTTTATGCACAGATGTGACTTAAGATGACTGCGAGTACAATGGGAGGAAAGGGAAGACAACGACGTACAGCGCGGTATATGGTATTCTTCACATTCGTCCAGTGCCACGCGCTGTTGACGTATCAATAGTCACAACTCAAGAGGTGATGCTTACAGTGGCGCAGCATTCTACATATCAGCTCGAATAGCATGCGCGCAGTGATTCCACTGTGTCCTTTAATGATTACCGACATTCTCTCCTCTATCCGTTTTTTTCCTCCCTTTGTTAGCATGGCTGAGATGTTTGACCTATCTCCCTCTTTAACGCTATCAGCGGAAACGTGCTATTCTAGTAGCCTAATAGCTACTCCTTTATTACCACGCTATAATTACCCGTTTAGGGTGAAGTATACTTTTCCAACAGACATTACTTAGTCGAACGCCACGGTTAGCCAGTTAGATTGATCGAGGTTTTGTGGTTCATGGGTTTTGGGCTCGAGTCGCATTCCGAAAAACACTGATTGGAATTCAGGCAGCACACTTTCCCAATTTTCTTGCCAACTGAATTAGGCGTTTTGTTTACAGAAACTTCGGTTAGAATTTTCTTATTTGTAGCATTTAGTGGCCTGTATTTTATATAAATTGGGAAGTGAAGAGTTTTCTGGTGCTTAGGCAGCGGGTTCGTAACTAATGCCTTTGAAATGGCATTTCAGCCTTAGTGTGTCCCTACACAAAGAAACGTACTATCGAAATCCCAGGTCTCTGCGTCGGGCAGTTTAGTGGTCACGTTAATGAATAAATACGTGAGTCTGTCGGTCAGTCGCACGTTCAGTCGTACAGATTTCTTTAAAGGTATGAAGTGGGCAAGACAAGAAGAAACAAGTACAAACTAGATATCTTCGCGTATCTTCCAAGAATAACGGGAAGTTTAGGCTGTATAGATTGCCAAATAAAATATTCCTCTAATGCACATGCCTGTTGAAACAGCTCGTGGAAGAGAAAAAGTGCCCGTAGGACGTGTCGGTCAACCTTCGTATTTGGAAAAGCGATGTTCAAAACGAAGACTAGGCAAGAACCCAGGACAAAGTGCTGCGCCCAGTTTTCTTGCGCACTCTTCATTTTCATAGCGCTTTTTCAGTCGTGAACAGCAAAACTACCACCTTTAAAAATGAGGTTCATGCCATAAAGATACCGTAGTGCTGCGGTAAAGCCACTCCGTTTGTCAAGTTACGGAATTCAACTTAATTTCGCTACGGAAAGAAGTGCTTAGATGTTTGCAGCGTCAGTGGATGGCTTGCTAGACATGGCCTTGCGGTCGCTAGGGAAAGTTGGCGTTGTTCCCGATTGTTATGCCGAGGGTAGAGAAGGTGGAGTGGGCACTGGGAATAGCAGAGAGCCTGGCTGAAACACGAACGAGTAGGGTTATTAAGAGGTAGCAGTGGAATAATGGTCCTTAGGAGGGGCATTACGTGGGTGCGGTGGTGAAGTTCAAATCTCTCGAGGAGTGCGCACATCAGTGCACACTCTTGCAGCGCGAGAAAGCCTGAGCTTTCCAGGCTTTGTGATTAGCCTGAAAGGCGCAGCAAACTTTTTAGGTAGTGCGCCGCTATTATCGGTTTAAAATCCGCATCGTTTGTGACGTTGCCCTTTGGACACTGAAAGCGAGAATAATTTCGGATCACTTTTGTTAAAGTTGTCGATTACGAGATCTTTTTGTTTGAATAGAAGGCCTTGTATAGATATGTGTAAAGTCAAGCGAAAAGTAGTTGGAGGTGTTACTAATTGTATAGTAACAGTGCAATAAATGCTCTAAAAACTTGCTCAAGAACTAAATACGAGAAAAATGCTCGATGTTATCTATAAATGGCTTTGAATACGATCCGAAGTCTGGAGGGTACGTGCATCGGTTTCCCCTCGATGGTGCCGTTGCCGGTCTGTATGGCGGGGCCTCCGGGTTATTAGTTTTTGTGTTATATGTATATCATGTACACACAAGCGCAGTCCGACCTGGAGGTCTATGTAATTCACCGGAGTTCCACTATCAATATAGCTGAAAGCTTGAGCTACGAGTGTCTGCCCTCGGTTTTGTTCTATTCCTTCTTGCGAAACTTCACTGAAGACTGCTGCTTGCGTATAAAAGAGAAAATGTCGAAAGCAAACAACACTGGGGGGTAATTTAAGTGTCTACATTACCTGAAACGTACGTATAATCTTTCCAGCTACTTTATTATTGTATGTTTATTGCTGCTGAAATCGGACCTTTTTGCCGAGTGGCCTTAACACAAATCTGAATTCCCTGGAAAATTTTAAGCTATCATGTATAGTCTTATGATTAATTGTTGACGGGTCGACCATACTCCTTTGCTTGGAAAACAAGAAAATCAATAGAAAACGTTTTCAGTAAACTAAAGAGGAAGTGAAGCGGGGCTGTCATTTTATTTGTTAATATTGGTGGGTTTATCTGCAGACGTTGTTATAGGCAACATGAGAAAACAGCAGTTCCTCAATAGAGTTGGAATGGGAGGGGAGGTTGTTGGGAATACAAACTCCACAGCAGCCCTCACATCACATTGGTTCAGCGTTCCTGTTCAGTTACACAAAGCAGAAATACATGACCAGAGAAGCCAAAACAACCTTGAGAATAAACGTCCCCGTTTTTGAGTAATCACTGTTTATTGATGTTTTGTCGCACATATCCATGAACGTACGCACACATACCCGCACGTAATCAGGCACGCAGGTACACCCCCCCCCCCCGCATCCCCGCCACACTCATAAACCGTTGCTCTGTTGTGACAAAATAGATGCGGTGCGTAATTGCGTGCAGCCGATATTTTTATGTTACCATTTTCGAACACATAACCGTTCGCAAGGCAATACCTCTAACGAAAAAGCAGAGCTAAACACAGGGCCAAACTGATTTTTTCATATGGCCGCATGAACTGAGGCCTCTACCGTTGTAGTTTCAATTTACTAATTGCGCGAAGTCACATGAAAAAACCTTGCCAAAGTCAAAAGAAAATAGCTCTCGCAGTTTCGAAGGTTGCGAACATAGGATACATGGGATTTTACTGGCGAGTTACAGAAAATTCGAACTTTGTTTACGTTAATTTCAACTCGATTTTATCTAACACTAAAAAGTTCATTTCAGAAACATGCACAATTGTACTGGCATGCTGGAACTTTAGAGGTTGTGAATGGAACTACAAAGTTTTGAAATAGAAAGATTTTCGCAAGGCTCTTTGACATGTTGTGTCTAAGGACTTTGGAATATTACAACTTGATGCAGCTGACATTTTTGCTTAGAGGAGCTTTAGTAGAGCATTTTTGCTGGGTCAGTGAAAGGCAGACGAAGATTCCTATTTGAAGCTCACTAAAACACGTTTTTGACCACTGGTGCCTTTGTTTTAAGGTGGCGAGAGATATGTTATCACTATGACACGAAGTTGTGGTGAGACTGTTGGTATAGTTTCCTTCAAGCTACGTTCCTATAAAAAAACAATTTTCGCTCGAGACAGTTACCGTAAGAGAGCCCCGAAACACTATCTTAGGGCTATCATTGCTTTCTAGGAAACCGCTATATCTTTGTTGATAAAATCTCGAACACATTACAGACTATGTTAAAACACCCTTGACTTTTTTGAAGCAAATGTTGAACGCCTATAATAAACGCGTACTTTGGCCACAACAAACGTGGAATAAACAAAATTTTATCCTAATTCATTCGTGTGAAAGAAGCCTCTCAAATTTTATCTAAATTGGCATTTTGTCATCTCACATTACTGAACTTTAGCAAATGTGATGCTGAAACTGCAGGTTAGGTAAAAAGCAATAGCCGTGTCCTTCCATAAAAAATGTGCCTTTACACCTGCGTGTGTATTCACTTACAAGGGCAGTGCTAACGCTTGTGACCGCTATGGCAAAATTGTGATTATTTTTCTTGTTGTTCAGGATATGATAAAAATAATATCGTTTGCTAGTACCACAATCAATTACTTATTTTTGGTACTGGCTACAACCTCATATACTATTGGTAACAAAATATAGCTGTTGAGAACAAAAAGGTGCTCGGCAAATACAAATTCCGAAAGGTTCGCCCGCACGCGAACGCTATTCGGAAGGGTCACTTGGGATTATTTATAAGGCTATGATGTTTGTAAGGTTATCAAGCATCAGCGATAACTTATGTAATACATAAACGAGATAATCGGACATAAACGTCGCTTCATTTCAATTATTTGCTTTAAGAGCCCACGTTCAGGAGGCACTAAGAAGGGAGTTGGCTAGAAAATAGAGTAAAAAGAACAAGTTTTCTCATGCGAAAGAGAACTGTGACGTTCACTTCGAAGGGTGGTCACTTGATAGCTGCAACGTTGGAAGAAAAGTCATTGTATTCTTCTTCTGAGCGAAGAAAACACAAGAGAGCAAACGGGGCAGTACGAATATGTGATTTCTTCCCATGGGAAACAAATAACCCAAAACTTATGGCGGATTGTTGGGACATAATTTGCTTTAATATTTGTGTGGGGTAAGGCTACATGGGAGATCTTTTGGCAATGTATGCCACCGATAAGAGCTATACATTGAATATTTCTTGTATATGTCTGTTAAAATCATTCGAAAATTTGTCGAGCGTCCATTAAAGTTATACTATTTCCGTTCTTCCGCAATACTCGACTATCAACAGCATTCTACCAAACATTTCATTTTAGCGAGCTGTCGATAGAAC
This sequence comes from Haemaphysalis longicornis, assembly GCF_048455015.1. Lineage (NCBI taxonomy): Eukaryota > Metazoa > Arthropoda > Arachnida > Ixodida > Ixodidae > Haemaphysalis > Haemaphysalis longicornis. Next base: position 140,489,023 of record NW_027526361.1, read on the forward strand.
TATCGACAGTTTCTTATATAGCAATAGTTGGTGTCCGAGTCTACTACATCTAGCTTTATACATTTAGGCTCCGCCGCTAGAGCTGGGGTATGAGGTCCGCCACAGGGAAACCACCTGTGGCATTCAACGAGGGTGGAAATCTCGACACCTGGCTTTTTCATTTTTACCTCCGTCCCAAAAGTGGGCCGGGGCCGGTGACGAATGTGCGTACCCGTGTTCAACAGCCCAACGCCATATCCGAGGGGTCAGCGAGGTGGGCAGAATTTGTTTTTCACCTGCCTGCGCGCTAATAACGGTATGTCAGAGGGAATCGGGCGCGCTGCCTCTTGAATATGATCTTAAACTTTGCCAAACTTTGCCTCCTTTAGCCAAACACTACTACAGAGGCGCAAAACAATACCGGAAAGCCACTTTTTACAGAACTACCACGCTTAGCGCTTGCAGACGACGTCGTAGGAGAATCATAAGGGAAGCGAATGAAGGCAGGCCGGCTGCAATTATTTTATGCATTCACACAGATGTTTCTTTCCAGACCTGCAAGGTATGAGACAGAAGTGCTTTCGTCAATCAAGCGTTCTCCTTGCAAATAAAAACATACCTCCAATACGATATGGCACATTGGCTTCTTTCACAGCGCGGTGTACCACCCGCTGCGACACGAAGAGGATATGCTCAGGCTCCAGCCGCACCAGCCTTTTTGGTTCCATCTGTCTTCCGTATCTTTATTGCTGCACCTGGGTCTCACCGCCCCAAAGGCTACTACTGCGGGGTCACATTTCTCCGTTGTACAGGAGAAGCCGGGAGATGAACGGCGAGCTTACGTCCCCAAACGATGCCGTGACTCCAGCCTCCCGTACGAACGTCATCGTCAGAATTCCATGTTTTCTACTTCTCTTTTCCACTCCTGCACCCTATTCCGGTTTCTTCTAACACACCCTAGAACCAATGAAGTCATTCTCTGTGACCTTTGTATGGTTCATCTTCTAATGTACATCTCTCCAATCTTCTCTTGCGCTCTTCCTCGGAAAATAAAAAGGCGCTGCTTTTGCAGACAAAACAACGGTCTTATGAGATTTTATATTTCCTGTTTTTTTTTTCACGGAGTTAACATCCGAGAAGGCCTTACCTTAAAGGAAGTGGCTTAAAGTAAGTCTGGTGCGAGCACAATAGATATATAATGATGAATTTCAGAGCCGGAGGTTTCGATATATCGACGTTGTTGTATAGACGAGTACGTGAGGCGAATAAAATCCGAAATTTTATTGTATTTATGTGTTCGACGCAAGAGCACGTTCAACTTGCTGATACCGCTAAATCCTTTTAGACAGATGTGCACCCAACCGCGTGCCTACACTGACGTCATCTATTTATAAAGGCGTAAATCGTGGAACCTAAATTGCAAACAAATGCGCTCCGTGCAAAAAAAGTGTGTGCAGTGAACTCCAAAGAGGAAAATCCTACTTGCACGCCAGTAAGGAACCGGTACAGATTTTTACACAACGCATGCGCCCTTTCGGGGACAGTGTTTTTCAATATAGACATCCTAAGCACTAAGCCAATTTGTGGTACGCTGACGAGCAACGACGGTTCTCTCAATTTGGCCTTCCACGTCGGCAGTTGCGTTGTACGAGGCCATGCCACAGCCTCGCCTTAGGGCTTTTCTAACATTACATCTCGCCAGCCGCAGCCCGCGTATTTAGTTTCTTGTTTTTTCTCCGCACGGTAGACTCAAGGAGGCAATATCCTTTGAGGTAGTGATTGAGTTCTGTAGCTGTTCTTCGTGTCCTACGTTGCGGAAGGCAGCGTCATTCGCCCATCGTTCTACGAAGAACTACGAAATTGCAATGCTTGCAGCGACATTGCTTTGGATCGAACCGAGTTATTTTGGTTTATTTCTTCGGTATTACTGACGTTGAAAACATTGGCATTCGGAATCCGCAGCCCTTCACATGTTCCGTCGATCGAACACTGTTTCGTGAAAAAAAAAAGGCCGAGTTGAAGCTTAAAAGCAAACAGAAGCCAGGCGCCGGCACCGCGCCTGAGTGCGGGAAATTAAAGGCGGTGCGCTTTTGTCTCTGAGGCTGTGTGTAGCAGAAGGCACTCCTTCAGCACAGCCTCTTTGGCACAGCTGTACGACGCAAAGCTAGGCTGGTTTTTAACATGCGGTTTTCTTTGTCTTTGTTTGGTTTATTATTGAATGGGTTTTTTTTGCGCATTGATGGCAATAAAAATGTGATGTATCTGTCGCTAGATCGAGAAAGTTATTCGAGCGTGCGTGCGTGCGCTGATACGCACATGACGTACGTGTTGCATGACTGCAGGGTAGCGGTAACTGCTGGCTCGGCTTGTGTTTGGCATGCTCGGTAAGGAGAGCAAAGACTTAGCTCGCGGTTGTTCTATTTACGCTGCGGATTATATTCTACGGCAGCATATGATGGTGAAGAAGATTCTGCCTTTTTGCAAAGTTATCCCTTTACTCGGCAGCGCCGTGCTCCGAAATTAGGCTCCCTGTTTATTCGTGCATTTGCGAATACCGCATGCTCATGCTTTCTTTGGTCTTTGTACAAGATTCCCAGTGTGATACATATATGAGCAAAAGTTGTTTTTATAGAAAACCGTGATGCACTTTGAAATTGGTGGGAAATAAAACTTACATAAGAGTGTATAACTTTTTTAGATGCTCACGAAGATGCGCCGTTACAAAAAAAAAAGGATCAGGAATCGCTAAAAATTTACGAACTACAAAAAATTTTCATTTTTTTTGACATTGTAATAAAGGTTCCTTAATATGAAATACCCGCGCCATCATTTTATACCTTGTTCACTAGTTACACCACAGCATCTCCTAGTTCCGGGTTTTCTACGGAAGGTTTAAACTACAGCAAAAATTAGGAACATGAACATTGCCTATTCAATGAACTAAAATAACAGGGCATTCATATTTGTTCACTTGTTATTCTCGCGGAGTAATCCTGCCATCCAGAATAAAAATAAAAGTAAGGGTAGTGCATCGGCATCAGGGGAGCTGGCTTCCCAGAACAAGACAAGGCTCTCTACCTGAAAATTTTAACGTGGATAAGGAGCTCAACGGTTGGTGTTTTCAGTCTGAAACGATTCCGTTTGTTCCTAAGTAAGATGTTAACAATATTTACTGCTTATTGCTGTTTTCGATTCGTGGGTCTAGAATATCGTTCAATTGTATTTATTATCTCTAATTCCGCCCATCCGCATTTCCTGTTTCACTGTCGACGGTCCCTTGTGCTGTTTGAATAGAAAAAAACAGACGCCATTGTAGTAGGACAATTAATTATGGATCATGCAATACTATGAACGTGTCGGTGCGAAGTGCCAAGCGCTGCCTCTTGAATAATCAACAACGTGCATGCGAGCCCTTTGCTTGGGTGTCAGGCTCTTGTTTCTAAGGGCTGTTCCTTATGCCCTTTTTTTGTTTCTGCGACGCATGCCTTCCGGCAAACCGGTAGCAGCACTTTGACATCAGGGGTTGGAAAAAAACTATTCATTTTTGCCTCTTTTCAAAGTCGCTGGGGTCTTTGCACTGACCGGTACGTGGTGTACACAATGACATGTGGAAAAGCGTGATGCCCGAGTAGGGCCATTTAATTGAATACAACGAAGTGATTATTGCGTAACCTCAATGTTTTAGTGAGAAATTTGTGTACCATTCTTTTATTTCAAAATATCCACGGAGGGAATGAGGCCTACTTCTTAAAGGGTTCAGTACTTTCTTGATATCTTAAGGAAGACCGGGCTACAGAAAAGCCGGTTGTTTCATGCAATTTATTCTAGCATATGCAGATCTCACACACCTTTTCGCTACAATCCCACTAACGTAGAAGATAAGCTTTTATGGCTATTCTTTGAGGAGCGCCGTAGTCGAAGGTTTAGGCATAATACAGTACCTCGGACTATTTATTGTGTGCACACGTTTCTTGCGCACATGTTTCTTTCCGCCCGCGTGATCAACAATCAACTCCTCCACCTGAGATCAAACTTGAAGCAGACATCTTGAAGCCCGATTGCATAACGGCTAAGTCAGCGCGGAAATGAGCATAAAGCGTTGCAGTCCGAAGCAAAAAATTGCTGATGAGTACGATACTCAGTAGTGCAAAATTTCTGTGCAGCGCGGACGGCAGTCTTCTCGGTCAAGATGCATAGCTGTTAATCGCGTCATCAGCGAGCGCACGGAAGCGCGCGCTTCTCTGCTGTTATCTCGCAGCGCGTCAGCGCCGCCGAGCATGTTGTTGTATATCCTGTTTGAACCTCCCGCGCAAATGTCACGTATTTAGGATCATCAACGTAACAAGGAGGACGACGAAGGAACCGAAGGACCGATTTACGTGCAGCACGTAGAGCCTGCCGAACTTCTGTGCTTTTTGAATACTTTCAACCGCAGGATGCTTGCTTTCATAAATGCCTGGTTTCCCGTTTCCTTTTTTTGGGCGGCACTTGACAGGCCAGTTTTCACACTCGTGTCTGGGGCGGCCTCTACATACTGCCCTCCCTTCACACTTTCGGAAGAGCGTCTCGCGCTGACTCGGCATACCGCCCTCCCCCTCTTTCGCCGCTTTCCTTCTCCGCTTTTTTTCTGTCTTGGGTGTTCTCTTCGTTCACTCGGTAAGAAGGCCTCCCCCTTCCATTTTCTGAGGAGCACCGCGCGCCAGCTCGGAATACCGCCAGCTTCTTCACACTTTCGCCGTCACACTGGTCCATCCGTTTTCTTTCTGTCTTCGGTGTTCCCTTCCTTCGACCGGTAACGAGACCAACGGTGCCGTCATACTATAGAGCGTACGCCAAAGCGCTCCACACTAAAACAGTTCTATCACATGATTACATGTTCATTTTCTTTCACATGAACAGCATCACGAGATCGACCTCCAAGTACCATCGAACAAAAAAGCACTGCAATGCAAAGTAACTGGATATATTAATCCGGATGTTTATGCAAAACACAGGTAATTGAGACTACAGGAACACAACAAATTGTTTAGTGGATGCCATTTTCGATCATTCAATGCCAGGGCAAAAGTGCGTGCACATCCACAACCAAGATTAAAAAAAAAGAGCTTCCGTATACCCCAACTCATTCTTCGAGCACATATCGCCCACTTAAGCCATCGACCGCTCTCTTCCATGCTTAAGTGCGTCGCGCCGGTATTTATCATCCGGGATTTTGCTTACTCTGTCGATCGCTCAAGTTCGAGACCTATGAGTAAGCTTGCCTGCTTGGTGGCTTCGTTAGTGTAGTGCTCTGTTAAAAATTTCTTCGCATTATGCTTGCTTGGTTTTTATTGCGGATTGTTATTGGACAGGGAAACACTATCTGTTAACGGAAGCTGGACCAGCAGTATTTTGGAATTTTCGAATTTTTCACTGCTGTTCCAGGTTGGTTAGGTAAGCGATCGCGATGCTAGCGCTTGAATATCTGACTAAATGCTGCAAATTTTGACGGCTGGCTGACAAAACCCCTCAATACGAAATCCAATATCACGTAAAAACGTTTAAAAACATCTGATACGTGCTCCAGAAAGTTATTAGCGGTGACCAAACAGACATTGTTTAGTTCAAATTATCTTGAGTACTGGAGGATTATTCTATCTAAATGCCCTCCAAATGTGCGTGGGTGTAGAAGTGACAACCATCACTCATTTTTTTTACATTTTTTTATTTTCATCAGTCTTGATTGTATCATTTACTACAGCTCAGTTTTAATGCCAACTTGCAACATGCACTAGCTTCGTTCCGGCCAGGCCATCCCCATCACCACGATATCGTCTGCACTGCTAGAGCCCCCCCCCCCCCCCTCCCAATCCCTCCCCCCGCGTTTATTACAAAACCCCAGAGACAGACATCCTTCGCTATCGGCTGTGTAAGGTGGCATTCACAGCGAAACACTCCACCTGAGAAAGAAAAACCATTTTAAGAAATATCGACACCAGATAAAAAAGGAAATTAGGAGCACCAGGAAAAACTTTTGCGATAACTTTGTTGCGGCGCACAGGCAATATCCAAGAGCGCTGGTGCTGGGGTTGAGCCACCACCGATGAGTGCTGGCCACGTGGCGCTTGTGCAGGGCGAGCCACGAGCGGCAAATAAACGGACCCCAATAGACCCTATGCAAAATGCGCCCCGCCATCTCACGTCGACTCCGGTAACTAGGTCCGCCATTTTGGTGCGGTCGTTTGAAACCGAAACCAAACATAGAAGGCGGGCATTGACCGCTCTTGGTGATGGACTACAATGCCGGAGCACTACTTCATGCCGCAGTGCAGGCAATGCGGAAATACCGGTCCAAATGGAGAAAAGGTACGTGAAGTTCCACGCTTTTGAACGAACTTTCTGACGCGAACTATGCCGGCGCGAGCAACCTTTGTGACACGCTGGGCACGGTGCGCTGGGAGCGAATATTTGTCGTTGGTTCGCTAGCGCGGGATTCCGTAGTCGCTGTCCAGATGAAAAATACAGCTGCGTTGGAGTTCTGTGGCCCAGCCTTGTATTCTAAATGAAGCCTGAGCGTGCGCCACCTATTCATGCGACTCACAGCGGCGCTCGACCGGGAAAACAGTACCACACGTTGCCAAAATTAGGCTGTTTCTTTACTCGTCCCTGTGGCTCTGCGCCCGCTTCATTTCATTGTTAAATGGTACCGCTTAGCCCCTACACGAGCCTTTATCTTACCTAGGGCTGTAAACAAACTTTTCTTGCCGCACTACGCCGTCACGGCGCGGTTGAAAATTTCCTCTGTGGCGGGCGCGCACGGGAGTGTGTTGTTGGTTTCTTTTACGTTGCATTTAGCCGCGTGTCGTTGCAGAAGTGGCGTACGCTGTTTTATGATGATCTAACTATGGAAAATTCGAGCTTTTGCACTTGGTTCCCGATTTTCCGGGCTGAAAGGTTTGTTGTTACATCAAGTTAATTTGGTGCCCATTGTCATTTCAGCCACGATGTATTTACTGTCGAATATTCTGCGACTAAAATACACACTCACTCCTCTAGTTTGTCACATGCTGCATGCATGCCTCCGACGTAATGATAGTGGCCATGGATGTAGGTAGCTGAGACAATTTTCAAATTTATTCAAAGAAAAAAAAGAAAAGAAAACGGCCAGAGTTGGATCAGGCCGCCGCGCATCAGCTTGAGTGCTTTTCCATTTTTTGTATCCACAGTGAGTATCCCAGTAAATTAAACTACTTCGGTGATTTATAGCGCGTGCAGTATAGCAAACTTTGGATATAAATGGAGCAAAGGGAAGCATTCGCGCACCCCTGCATGCCGCGGTCTAGTAAACACGACGTTGCCCAGCCTCTGCGTGCTCGCTAGATGACCACGGCGAAATGTGGCATGAATGCTTGATGGTAGTTCATAGGTGACCCTTCAGGTGCCATGCCAGTCCTTGTTTCTGTCACTGTGGGGGGTGAGGCCAGCACAACTGTGGCAAAAAACCCATTCCCAAGGCTACCAAGTTTCCTCCCAAGCGCCTGCACGGCACTTTGTTGCTGCTCGCATTGCTCCTGTACTCGACGTGCATCAAACAGACGCATTGGCAAGGGAAGGGAGAGGCCATTTTCTCGCGGGCTTCTCCAGTCAATGCCTTGGACACTCGCTGGCTTGATGCTCTGCTGTCTCGGACGTCCCCACTGTTGTGGCAGCTCAGTGCACGCAAGCTCCGGTGGCGCCTCTTAAAACCTTCGGCTTGCAAGAGGGCGAGTAGGTGCACAGCAGCCAGCATGTGACTACATGCTCCACTGCAACCCGCTGGGCACTCGCACGCTGCCTCCACAATCACCCCACTGTCCGTCTCAAACGTGAGGCACACAACATAGGGCCGGCCACTTTTCTTTTGGGAGCGAAAGTAGCTGCTGAGCACATGGATGAGGCCCAACCTGCAAGAACAGAGAGAGTAACAGTAAATAGCACTCAGGGAAGAACAGCACTAGTCCGCTACAGTGTATGGTAAAGGGACAGAGCAGAAAGAAGTGGCAGCAAGGAACAGACTCAAAATGACCAGATTTTGTGTCTTGCTTAACACTGTTGCAAGGGAAATATTCTACACCTCAAACAGCAATTATGACAAAATTGTTTGTCAAGTTCGAGCGTGCAAGTATCTCTGCATGCTTTGTTGATGCATTTTCAAGAGAAGGAAGTTTAACATTTAAAAACCTCGCCGTGGGTAATGATACCAGTACCCGCATAATCGTGTTCGTCATAACTTAAGCAAGCAATAATATGATTATCTGGAACTCACTTCCAGAACCTTTCGATATAAACAGGTAAACATTCGGGCTATACCGATGACCCATCGAAGTAAAAAAAATCTTCTAGTTCAGTGAGTTCGAGCTAACAAGGTTTTACGGTATTATCTATTCGTGCACACCAAAAACATGCGCTTTAGAAACAAATACAACCACCCCACCGCCAAAAAAAGGAGAAGAAAGACACACAAACAGATTTTTGCGGCAGAACACGCGTAATAAATAATGAAAACACACAAAAAAGAAAATTCAAGGCGTATGTGCGCTTTTGTAGTTGACTTCGCCGCAAGGCGCGATTGCTTTGCGGCAAACGCGCCGGCGGACGACCGTCACGGTAAACGGCCGCAACCTTTCCGTAAACATCTTCGCCAAAAATCATCCCGTAAATCCGATGTACAGCATTTGAAAATACATAATTCACCCACTAGCGGTACGGTATGGCGATTGCCGCTTTCCTCTTTCAGGGTTACTGCAACAGGGTCGCCGCTACGCATTTGCATGGTAAACAACGGTGAAAAAAGTGCTATACAAATGCTCATACCAGTTAACTCGCGTCAGTTAAAAAACAAAGAAGGATTTACTTACTGCGAGTCGCACGTGTTTGTCCGCACCGATGAAGGCGAGCAATGCGCCTCGGTGGCTAGGCGGCATGCCCTGCTCCGCTGCCGCTCAGATGGGTCTTTGGCGCGGCACCCCGAGTGATTTGAGTCTTCAGACACAGTCGGCAGCGCAGACAAGTCCTTCGCCCACAATCCGCGGTCGGGAGCAGGAAAACGCCGTCCAGTTTGAGCCATACCGCGTTACCGTCACCTACTCTTCCACAGTAAATAATACGAGACTTTCCGATCGGCGCCCGTACCAACATGGCCGACGGTCTCGTTTACATCAGTGTTGCTAGATCACCATGCAATTTCGCATAAGGTCTATTAAGGTTCACGGGGCGAAGGCGTTCAGATTTCTACCCCCTCGTCTCTCCTCGGCTATTGTGACATCGGTGATTCGGACGTTGTAGCGCATGCCAGTAGCCCCAATGGGCCCTCCCCTGCAGTCGAGCGGTATTTGAGATCTATCGATCTATCGCTGAATTTGAATTTTGTTTCAATATTTGTCAGCTTAATTAGAGTTCTCAGAATTTTCTAGGCCACGGCTCCCGTGTCCGAAGCAGGCACGCGGATTCGGACACGGTTATCTTTTGCCCTCAAAGCAAGTAGACGGACGTAAAGAGAGTGTGCAACTCCTCCGATAAACTGCTTCACTCTTTCATTTGCACCTGGAGGCATTTTGGAAGCTATAGGTATCACCAGCACTGCGTGATTTGCTCGTCATAGCACATCCGCCTTCTGTTACAAGTCCGCTTTTGTAACAATTCTTCTAAAGAGGCAACTGGATGCTTGTATTGCTGAAGTTAAAAAGAAGCCAGCCAGTAGCAGCTTCCCCGTTCTAATTCGAGCTCTCGGAGAATGCCAATGCCGGGAAGGAGAGAAAAATCGTTTGAGCAAGTTTCAAATTTATCTGATCGCCATAGATCAGCAATTTTTCGCCGAGGTAGTTTCTGACCCCTTCGTAGAAATACTAGAGGTGCTTATTGAATACGCTATAAAATCGCTTAAGATTGAGAACAAAAGTTGAAAAATGTGTTGCAGGGTTTCTGTAAGCGCCTGCACAATTTTTACGAAGCAGTTGTGAAAGGTGTTTTGTTTTTGCACGCTGCCTAATTGCTGGTTCCCCCCAACATTTCACCACGACACACCCTTCCTGATGGCCAATCAAGTTGCTCTTCAAACAAAACTTGTCTGATGGCAATCTTCGAACATATGGAGACACCTAATTAGCATGTTCGTGCTGTACTTGTTCAACGTCAAACAACATATAAGGTTACGTACGGAATGCATTTAAATGTAGCGATAAACATATGGAAAGGTGCAGAGCTGGTTTTGATGCGGAAAGTTTGTTTGACTGCCCGTAGCAAGTAGGAATATATTACCACTCATTTATATACTTAAGAATTATACTTCCTGAGACAATATACTGCATCTGAACGCAGAGCACAAGATTCATGCTCCTCACAGGCCGCGTGAACCCTGTTTCAGCAATTTTACACTTCTAAAGACAGTGTTTCGCGCAATGAGCTTTGGTAATTTCACGCTAAACTTTCGAACAAAATGTGGGACTGTTTGCAAACCCGTGTTAGAACATAACCCAGAAATACCCCAACAGGACTACTGCCCCGTCAGGGTGAAACGGGTATTATAAAACGACAAGGAATGAAGTGAGTTTGTCACATAAATCAGTATAAGATTTTCTTCCGAATGCTTTATCTCGTAAGCACACAGAGTTATTGCTTTTCCTCAGGACTGAACAGAAAGAGGCACCATGCGCCTGTCCTCATAGCCACCGTGTTCCATATAGCCTGCGGTAGCCCAGCTGCTCCCCGCTGAGCCTAATGAATTTAGGACGATCGTAGCGTGTTTTCCGCTAAGTGCTGGTCATCCCCGGCTTAGTTAGTGCTCCAGGTCACAGGCGGCCGCTGCGCCGGCGGGCTAATTGGATTGAAGCTACGAATGCGGTCACTCCCGAAGACTAAGCACCTACTACACCCCTCGAATGGCGCGTGCGGCATATGGGGGCTTAGGATGCAGCCTGTTCATGTTGCCGTGATAGAACGGGAATAGAGGGATCGCCGCTTTATGGCTGTTGGAAGCGATAGCGGTCGAAGTATGCCGTTGTAATTACGAATTCCGCCTGATTTCCCATTCAGGACGAATGCATTGGGAGAATAGAATACAATTACCGAATTATCCACTCCATTCACGATTGTAGACATGATTAATACGGTCGAAATGTCAGAGTTTCTACTTGAAATGATTTCTTCGCCTTCAGCGAGTACTTCAGGTTGCGTATTGTGGCTCAAATACAAGTTTTGCGCGGTGTTCATAGCACAATTGAAGGCGCCTTCTTGTTTTCCGTTTTATTTTTTAGTTGTTCGTTCCGTCCGCTCCCCAATATTTGTTTATACATACAGTACTGCTTCAGGAGATTCGGTGATTAAAGTTTGAGAAGCGAAAAACTGTAGGCGCGGGAGAGACACATCTGTGGAATACACAGAAGCCGGCCGGCCCAGATAAAACCTGCTGGCGGTGTACGTTGTGGGAGGTTGTGACGATTCGAGTCCGGTGCATTGAGATCGATGTCCACCGATTCACTGTAATGATAGAAACAAAATCAGTGAGCGTCGAAGAGAGTCCGTGTTGAATAAATACTCCCTGAGGCGATACTCCCTCATGCGGAATTTGTGCACAGTACTAGTTGAAGCCTTCTGGGATACGACACGTGCCTGTTGCGTCTTACAAGTGATCGCCGCACCAGCGAACGTACGAAAGCGCGCGATGAGCTCTGCATTGCCTCGTAACGCGTCGCCGCAAAGAAGCATGTGTCGCGCTTGTCGCCATGCTTTCATCCACCACTTAATTTTCTGCTCGCTTGATTTTCGGTGGCCTTTTCGTTCTCTCGGTCTATTCGCACCGCGTCGCCGCCAGAGAGAACGCCGCGGAGCGTCTCGTCATACCGCCCACTCTTTTGCACTTCCGCAATACTTCCCTTCTTCGGTTTTCTTACCGTCCTATCTCGCGTGGCTTCAATGTCCCCTTCGTTCACTCGGTTACAACGAGGGACGACGGCGCATTAAAATTACAGCAGCGGGCGATTAAGTTCTCCACATTAAAATAAGCAGATGGCGAAAAAACAACGCATAGATACGGAACGGAAGACAAGAAAGAGGTAGCCGCGATCTCTTTCTTGTCTTCCGTTCAATTTCTGTGCGCTGTTTCTTCGCCATGCTTAGGGCACATCTAGCCTGTTTTCACAACTTAGCAAACAAGTCCAATTTACCAAGGAAAGGATGAGTTTACATTGAACTGCATTTGGATGGAGGTGTAGCGAAATTTGATAATCGTCACCTCCCTAGGTACACGAAGAAGTGGGCAATGTTCCGACTTTACCCAAATTTGTAAAAGTAGGGTTTGGGCAGTGTCCTTTCCTGAAGAATGCAGTCATGCGCATGTAGGAAAGAAACAGGGAATAACGTAGTTGGGCTCGCATGAATTTATGTCTTGTTCAACGTTTTATTGAGTGAATAATTATTTCAGAGACACTAAATGCCGCTGTTAGCTTTGAAATATCCTGCCATAATAAAACACGCCGAAAAATTTAAGGCAACAAGCAATAGTCCACCATTACGAGACCGACGTTGCGGACAATAGCAGGCCTAGACGATGAGGAATAGTTTTCCTTTAGGGAGAGCCCTGACAATTACGTCGCAGTTCATGTGCAAACACCGTCGCAGTGGTGTTGAAATGCTTGGAAGGACTCCCATACAAGCTTTGCTGCTCATCTACATGAAGTGGGATCTTTCTACGATTTTACAGGTGTGATTGTGGGGTGACGAAATAAACGTAACACGGGAATTTACAACGTCCCTGACTTGGTTTAAAATAACAGCAAGGGTTCAGAGAGTGGAGATTTTGTGATTAACAGGAAAACCAGTTAACACGAAACACGGTGAGCCGTTTGGGAACCATGCAAAGCTGTTTCACTAGCAAGGGTTGCGCTTAAGAGGAGCTACGTTTACTGAGTACATGTCAAGGCAGTGGTTGGAACCGCTCCGTTAAGGAGGAAATATTTATTGAGACTCGCGGCTAAACCCCTGCTCTTCATGAAATTCATTTTCAAAAATGTAAACTTGCACAGTAGTGAATACAGCTCTACATGGCTTATCTACAGGGCTCCGTAGGTCAACCTGTGGTCTTATTGAGGCAAATTTTAATGGTCCTTTGGCACTCTGCTTTAGTATCAAACTGCTTACAGTGTGCCTAAAAGATGCGTTCTGGCTATGCCTTTGTGAATACCAGTGAAGCGTCGCTAAAGGGCCAATGCACACAAAATAGGAGTTCGTTTTATTCGAACGATGTGGTGTTTTATAGGGTCCCCAGAGGTTGTGCGGAAGCAAGAGAAGCTGTATTTACTGAGAAAAATAATCACTTTAAGTTAAATTTTTAATTCTCCCGTGAAATCTTCTGTCGTGACGTCTGCGATGACGTAACAAGGATGAGTCTTCAAGCAAACGTTAGTGCGTCGTTAGGCGCTGCAGTGATCCGCGGAGCCTTGTTTACCGTCAGTCCTCAAAGATAGCGTCACTATACTGTGGCCGTCCACTGTCCGCGTTTTCCTTGTTTTTTGCCGTACTTTTACTTGGCTTGGTTTTGTTACGGTAGAAAATAATTGTTTCGTGATACATGGCGTACGCTCGAAAACCGGGGCACGCAACACAATGCCGCCTCCGCTAATCGGCCAGCGTCGTGTGAGGCAACGGCAACACAAAAGCGGCGCGCTGCTGTTCAGCTATGACAAGTGTAGTGCGCGCAGTACCAACAGCAGTACGCACTGGTACTTCTATGTTTACGTGCACTTTAGTGACTTGCATGGTTTACCCCACCATTCTTGCTGCTATAAAAAGAATATGCATTACATTAAAGTAAAAGGGGCTAGTTTTGCAAGCATATACCCGAAAAACGTCCGTTAGCTTTTGCCACCGTCAGCCAATCGCATTGCTGTGCATATTACAATATGCTTTACTGCGGAAAATTAGGTAATGAGTAGCATGGTCATTCCTTGTTTCATAATTACATAGCTTATTTCAGGGAAGTTTACGTTAAAAGTGGCATCAGAATGATTATAACGCGCAATCTTTGGCATGAACCAATCTTGTATTTTGTCTGTATGGCTCCTTGCCACATTTGAGTTTTATCAAACTTTTCTTTTTGGGGGCGTGTTTCGCATAATACTAATGTCATCATAATGTTATGTTCTTAATAGTTTCGGAAAGGCTGATGTTCTTTGCTATCAGGTGTAGGAGTCGAAAGCGCCAATGAGACATCTTCTCTTACTGACCACCTAGAGGCGGAGCATGTCGTCCGTAAAAAACAGACCCGATTAGAAATTGATATTTTAAATGCGGAGCGTTGATTTTTCACGAAAAAAGGTCAAGAGAAAAAGAAATCCTGAGCCGCCTCCCCTAGCGGGAAACCTGGGGAGGAGAGAAGCATGCAGTCTGTAATTGTGTTCTTGTCGCCTTGGCGGTTTTGCCAACGAAGATGAAACCGTTGGGGGTGGTGGTATGCAGCTTTGCTGCCAACCTGTCTTGTCTTTGAGGCACGAGGCTCTCTAGCGCGAGGAGCAAACGAGTGCCCCTGTTTTTTTTCGTACGCGTTACGAACTGCTCCAGTGGAAGGCGTAAACGAGGGTCTCGGTGTGTTTTTTGTAAACACGTTTTTCCGGTGTTTTAGTACCTTGACTACATGAGACGACGATAACAACGATGACAACGACAGGAGACGCCAACAGCCCCAGCCCCTAAGGGGCTTCGCGCTAAAAAGCTAAATGTCTCTCCCCCCAACAAACAACTCTAATGCTGGAGTACTCTGGAAAACTGTGCTGAAAGAAATCACCTGACTTGTCAATACTTTGAAATCAGACGCATATACATCTGTTTCTCTAAATTTTCTTTAGACATAGTCTTCGACTGTGCATACAGGGTCCGAAAATTGCCGGCACCACTTTTTCAGATACCGCCAAACTCCCTGCCAGCCACTACCATTTTGCGGACACCCAAACGACGTCGGTGACTGATGTTTTACGACCGGAATTTCACGACACAATGTCTAGAGAGGAGGAGTCCTATGCCGCTCCTCCCCTCGACTACAAACCATCAGGTAGTAGAAATTCCGAGCTCTTGGTGGAGGGTTCTCCTGTGATGCCTAATACAGTTGCATTCACGTTTCGAAACGCCCGATGCGCGTGTGCCGTCGCTTTGGCGCAATCAACGCCAGATCATAGTGATTTCAAACTTACAGCGTTCAGATTTGGTCTGTGTTCCTGATAGGGCTTTGGACCTCTATACACAGTGATCAAAATTAGGCCGACAGGTCTTTTTAAAATTAGGCGCTTAGAGGTACATTAAGACTACCTGTCTATTCAGGTTATGTGCCCAGGGGGCATAAACGTAGGTGGCAATTACTGATATCGGTGGCTTACTAAACTATAATTGAATAATTAGCTTTTTGGTGGCTGCAGTCAGTGGCCATGTTTGTATTTTAAACTTTGACGCAATCAAGTTTCCGGGCAGTTTCATTTGAAAGAATTCTTCCAGCGCTTTGTACTCCTAGATATCGAACTGCGAACTTTAATGGCCATTCGCATGATTCCGCATGCTAGACAAAGAAGACCGGCCCAAAGCTCCCAACTGTTGTTCTGTGTTCCGATAGCGGTTCCGAGTACTGCAGACTGCGATAACCCCAGCCATGACTAAAAGTCTGCAAGTTATCACTTTTTCCTATGCCCCCACCCCGTTGTCAAACTAAACACTGTACACACCAGGCGGGTTACAAATGGGAGGAGCTTCGCGACTCTCCTCACTGTCTAACATGCGCAATCAAAAGAACAGAAATTAAACTACGCAGTTCAATATCTCGTAGTACGAATGCGCTAGAAGAATTATGGCAAATGAAACGGCGACGGAAAAACAATTCCCTTTAACTTTTCACCATGATCTTATCTGCTTACTACAGCCAAAATAAAGATAGTTATTGAATTTTAGTTAATTATTCCAGCGAAAAAATATTTACTACCTCATTCTGTGTCCCCGTAGAAAAATAATATCACTGTAGAGGCGGTATTCATGTACATCTAAACGCCTAATAAAAGAACACCTGTCGACTTAACGTTGATCACCCTGTATATTGACTCGCAGCAGCGTAAGTACACTTAAATATGGTAGAAGGGTGAGTGGGACAACTGGCAAAAAAAACCGAGAACGTTATAAAAAGATCAGACAGGTAAGACACAAAAAATATACCTTAAAAAAAGAAGCAAGAATCTTGCAGAATATATCTACCTATATATTATGGTACACGACGCGATAGTACTACCTTGACTTCGACGGAGCGTTCGGAATCCAGTAGCTGCAGTTGCCTTTTATACTTTCCGAGCACAGACGTTCAGCGAAGAGAACAAAACAGCGGAATTGGTTTTGAATTGCCGCGGCCTTGGAAAGGCAGAGGCGATGTACGCTTTTGCGGTTTAAAATATCGGCGTGAAAAGAAGTGGCTGCGCGGTGTTGGCCACTTTAAGCATGAACAGGGCAGTGTGAGTGTTTCTAAGTATTTATTCTCCCGTGTCCCGTCCAACAGGACGTGGTGAGGGAGACAGGGATAGAGAGAACACCTTTATTGAGTAAGAAATAGGGCTAGTTTTGGATATGGATAAACAGAAGGTAGGATACTCAAGGGTGGAACCTGAAGTTCAGTGCCCTAGATGACGCAGCTTCTCCCCTGGCGCTCTCAAATAGCAAACGCCTATCTTGAGGAGAGCTCGAACAGGCTGCCTACCATGTTTCGACAGAAATGGAGTATGTAGCGTTTGAGTTGTTCTTCCCTGACCAAATCCTTAAACATTGCCGCATGGCCTGGAAGACATGAAACGTTTGCCCGTGATGAGTGCAGTGTTAAGGTAATGTCGGGTGTTTCCTAGAAAACGTCTCTGCATATTCTATTTTTCGGATGTATGTGTTCGTTAATATCTTGTGCAGAGTTGGCGATTTCTCGGCGTTGAAATCCCAGTGTTGCGGAGGGAAGGGCAGCGCTTCTAGGCGTAGGACGGGGTGACGTTCCTAATATTTTTCCGGAAAGGAGTGTGGTATTCCTTGTAATGAAGGAATGGGCAAGATCGCGCGGAAAGCCATGCGCCCTGCTACTGCGTCCAAATGAACACACGCATTCTATTCAAAAGACGATCCTTGGAAGCGGGAATAAAATATTTACAAGACTCGGAGAGGACTAGCGAGAGATGGGCCTGTTTCAGTCCGCTGGGGCTGGCACAGCGTACCGAGCGGAGACGAACTGGTCAAAGTCAAGCGATCCGAGGTCAGCTGACATTCGTTCCGCGGAGCTGAGGAGCTGCGTCCACCGAGAAGCTCCTAACACCGGCGTTATTACCCACGGCGAAGGACGTGACGGTGCCGAAGACTAGCGGCGGGAGGAGAGGGCTTAGGCCCGAAACGAGGCCTCGCTGCCCGCGCTCCGCGACACCGGCACACCGCTCACTCGTCGGCATGACACCGACTTATCCCGATGGCGTCCGGGGCTCGGGCTTTCACTGCGACGGACGGACGGTGACTTGGACGGCAGCGCCGGCCCATCTCACTACCACCTTCTTCGAACTGCCCCCTCCTTCCCTTTTTGTGCTGGAGCGTTCTCTTCCGCAAGCGCTCTCCCATCTGTTCAGCGGATCTGTCACGACACTGCACCTGCCCTTCACTACATCCATGTGATGTGAAGTTTCTTTATTGTGCATAGGAGAATCTTTGTGAGGGGTTAGGTACTGTGCCTGCATCCAAGGGTGATGGGCCTTTGAGGTCTATAATGATGTTAAAACGTTTCTTCGATAGTTTTGCGAAGAGGAAAATCAAGCGGATGGCTATATTTTTTTCCGTTAGCATGTGTTCGTACTTAATACCTTCCGACATCGGCGTACACTGTGTTTTCATGATTTTCGAATTTTTTTATAATGAATGCAATCATGTCTTGTTGCCCCCATGTCTACGTTGGATGTGTGTTTTTCGGTGTTTTCATAAATTTCGTATTAAGAGCCTCTGAAATAGATCGGTCACATGTCCACTATGGTGTGCTGTCTTTTCTTCTCCGGACGGTGTGCATAATCCAAAAGATGGCCTGTTCCAAATTTTTTAGGCGGCCCTTTTCTGCTAGAAGAGCGGCTTCTCTCATTTCCCTGGAGCTGTTAGGAAGACCCACTTTGCGTACCTTTTCAGTGACTGTAAAAATTATGAGGCTGAGGGCTGCATTGCAAATTTTTTTGATGATGGTATGTATTTGTATTTCTCCAGTGTGGGTAACATTAAAGTACGGCAGGCTGGAAAACATCCGCTTCATAATTAGTGCCCGCATGAGTCACCGTTTGTTCTCGCAATCCTGCTCTATTTCTGGTTAGGTGTTTCATAATGGTGACCAGATGCTTCAAAATCTCTTGTAATTCTGTGATTGAGAGATCGCCTCAACGGTTTATCTGAAAGGTTATGCCAAGGATTCTTACGATAGTTTTCTCCGCGGTGAGACCTTGCCTATTTTAAGATTAATTCTGAAGTTTTCTGTGTGGCGACATCCGCCATTTGCCAGAGAAATTGCTCTCGTGACAGTGCCGAAAGAAATAGGGAATGTCAGGTTTTATCTCTAAACAACTCCAGTGCTTCTTTTCTCAGGATCAAAGGCTCTAATGCCTCTTTAAACGTTGGCGTAATTTATTCCAAATTGTGATGGTGCAACTACCACAGAGCGACAATCGTGGCAACGTTTTGCTCCCTTGGTCAGGTAAAAAGTGTTGGTGCGGACATCAATTCCTGTGCGAGAGGCACTCTTCTGTGGTGGCGTTCATGTCATCGGGTCGTTTGCAAGCATGTCTGGCGATGGGGTCCAGGGAGGGTGCGACCACACATTTCGCGTAAAGTGAATGCACTGCGCAGCTGGTAGCGCCTGCTGCAATCTCATATACTTTCGTCTCCGCTGTAGCATCAATACCTGGCATATCATTGCCCTCCTTTGCACAATTCAGTAACTACTCACCATATTTTATATTCGGGCAAGCCCTCGTATTTCGTTTCTTCAGTCGTAGTTTTTGGTTTTCAGTGATAAAGTACTAATGGGGACGCTTGCTAAGCACGGCTAATAGCGAGCGGCTTGCATCCACAGGAAAATATCAAAATGATCCTAAGGACGCTACCGTGTTAAAAAAATAAGAATAGCTTGCAGTAACGCGTAAGACTCGAATAGCCAAGCTGTACGCCACCTTCACTACCATCACTATGGTTTAGGTTCTCAATTGCCGCCGAATGGCTTCTTCTTCACTGCTGAAACGACCTTTACTTCAGCATTCTTGCTATGAAGAAGCTTACAGTACCGAGTAAGACCTAAAGGTAGCGAAGCTGTATGTACGGTTCACGATCGCCACGACCATCAAACGGCAAAAAAGCGGCACATGCAGGCACGTTCGCCAACACTGATGGCAGTTCGCGTCTGGGCAGCTGAGCTTTCTTTGGCGCGGTAGCTACTACATCATTAAGGATTGACGGTCCCAACACATCCGTTGCCGCGCTTCTCATTGAATAGACATCCGTGCAGGCTGGATGAAGTTAGCTATGAACTGAGAAAATGCATTGATGAATTTTTTGGTGTTTTATTTTCACTTGGACCATTTGTTCCCCAAGTGTACCAAAAAATTTGAGTTCTAACTCCTTGACATTCCAAAACAGTGCATTTTCAGTGCGATCAAAAGTGTTCAAACGCTTTCTACATTGGACGAACGGCGAAGAAAATCAAGTTCCTTGGGCGTATTCATCCGAATATAGGGTGGATCCATCGTCCATCAACCCATCGTATTCGGGAAGTGGGGTATTGTGGATGCAAAAGTAGGGTCAGTGGCAGTTTCCTTTGAAATGAGCTTCATGCGACCGTGGTGATAGCGTCATGGCGTAAGCGCCCTGTTGTGCCGCGGTCACGTCTTTTATATAAGGGTAACACTAAGGGCTCATGAATAGACATCAATGATGTGTGCAAGCAACATTTAGCTAGTGCGAACCATACCTAGACAAAGATGGACCGGCTCAATAAACCTCCCTGAAAAATATATTTTTGGAATAACCACTCAACAAAACTCAAACTGATTTTTAAGCAACCCATCTACGTTCACTAAAACTCGAATTCTCAGAAGGGCAAAACACAGAAGTCATTCGGGCTCAGAACTCAATTCGACCTCAGAACTAAAATGGACTCAGGACTCAGTGGGACTCAGAACTCCAAGTTTTCTCAAGGCTGACTCCGGCTCACAACTACGAATGAATTCAGAACTCACTTAAACTGAAACCCAAAATTAACTGAGGACTCACTGGGGCTCGCCCTCAAAATAGACTTACGACTCACTGGGGCTCAGAACTCAAACGAGATTTATAACTCAATCGAGCTCACAAATCAAAATGAACTCGGAAATCTCTAACGCTCATAACTCAAAATGAACTCAGAATCCTCCCACGTGAGGGGAATCACGTGGAACGTAGAATTTATTCGCACTATCAACTCAGAATGGACTCAAAAGTCACTCCTGCTCAGAATTCAAAATGAACTGAGAACTCCCTCAGGGTCAGAACTCAAAATGGACTCAGTACTCAGACGGGCTTCGGTTTACTCACGATTCCTATGGATTCAGATTTTTGAAAATTCACGCGGGGTTGAGGAACGTACTGGTGCTAACTCGTGTGCCCGAATTTTGGTATTTGGTCGAAAAGGGAGGACCTCGCAACTCGAGTGAGTTCAGAAACTATTCCCGCTGCAGAATAATTATAGATATACTTCTTAGGCCATGATGAGTAGCGCCGATTACCAGCAAATGTAAGTATGTATCGGATACCAAACCCCATGATATGGGCTGTGTGTTCATGACAAAGAGGATTATGGCTCGAGGAGGCGCTGGGGCCCGAAAAAGCAACAGATGACCTTAAGCCAGATGACGTGCGCCTTTTATGGCAGGGGGCTCCGTCCGTTGATATTCTTCATTATCAAAAAGCGCCTTGTGGTGAATTGAACTTCGAACAAGTCTGCGAAGCCCTAGACTTTTGTGGGAGCGCCTCTGTTTCTGGTTGCATGCTGGCTAGATTACACTGGTCATAACCTGGGACCGGTGTCGCTGCTTGCGTCCATCGACAGCGTTGCCCATGAAAAAAATGAAAACCTGGACTGGACACATCATGGCACGTGCACGTGCAACACACGTCTCAGGGCTGTTTAAATGGGCAACCGCTTCTAACCTGATATAATTTTAGTCATAAAATGCACACATTTTATTCCCAGAATAAAATCCCAGCGATGCTCGCTTGTCTCAATTATTAACCGCATCATAATGTCGTCATAGCTAGTCAGAGATTGGAGTGTGGAGATGGGCTAGTTGGTTCTTAATAAAAAAGTTTTTTTTGTGCTATCACGGACTGTGTGATTCAATGTGATGCCGGTAAGTTATGTGAGGTATTAAATTGGAGGCCGCAACTACGGCAGTCATGTAAAACACAAAAAAATTGTTTTCTGGTTGTAGTCATGAATCAGTAATGGTGAGTCATGGATTGAATTAAAATTGAAACGATTCCACAAGACGTGTTGGGGAAATCACTTGGGACAAAAAAATTGTTTTCTGGTTATTATCATGACATAGTCATGGTGAGTCATACATTTCGTCAACGTACGTAGTGATGCCGCTAGATCAAGTGGGGTATCACACACAAGGTTTCGATGAGGATAATCACGTGCGACAAATAAAACTTAGCTTCCTGGTTGTAATGATTACATATTCATGGTGTGTCAAAGATTGGTGAAAAAGTATATGAGACACTAGGACGGGGGATACTAAATAAATGAATTGATGCGGGGAATTAAGGGGGAGAAATAAAATTTTCTTCCCGTTTATTATCGTAAGATAGTCTAGGTGAATCATAAATTGCGTTAGAACACAAAGGGTTGCAACCAGTGAGTGAGTGTATCAAATTAAATTCCTCGAGAAGGAGAATCACGGGGAACGAATAAAAAAGGCATCGAGCTCATCAGTAGAAGTTAAAAGCAGATACGCTTCACGAAGTCACTGGATATGTCAGAATTATAGCGGAAACGTAATTATGGTGACAAAAATTGTTTAAATAGGAATATTGGACCCTTGCAATGAGCATTCTAGTATTTGTCGTGCTGGTCAGCGCGAGGATGCGAGTTCGTTTCCCGGCCGCGGCGGCCGCTTTTCTGATGGAGGCGAAAAGCAAAAACACCCGTATAAACGAGATTTCGGCGCGCGCTAAACATACCCAGGTGGTTAAAATTAATCCGCTGCCCTCCGCTATGGCGCGCCTCATCGCCTGCGCTGGTTCGGCGATGAGGCCCTAAAATCATCATCGTATTTGTTTCCTTCATCTTGACCTTTATTGTGATAACCCACATCCGCCAGTGGCAAGTGGCATCACATTGAATTTTAACCGAATTCATGACTTACCAGGACTATAGCTTGAGTTTATCAGCAGATGTTTTGTATTTGTCCCACGTGTTTGCACACCTAAGGGCCTTTAATTTGATACCCCACAGACCCAGCGCATCATTTCGAATTTTAATCCAATTTATGACTCACCATGATTACCTCATGACACAAACAACCCAGCATTTTGTTAGTTGTCCCACGTAAAGTTCCGCATAAAGACCTTGAATTCGATACTCGACTCACCCTATCGGCATAATTTTGCATTTTAATCCAATCAACGCTCCCCAAGAGTATCGCAGGACAACAACCACGGAACATTTTAGATGCGAAGCATCTTTTGCTCGGGGGCATGTCACTTGTCCGTGCCCCGTCCGCTGCGCCTCTAATGATGATTGTGGCAGGATGCCAATAGCGATTGTACTACCAAAGAATCCATCACGGGATAGCTTCGCGTTCAACTACCGTCGTCATCTTCCCGTAGGGGAACCGCTGAAGAAGAAGGAGAAGAAGACAAAGCTGCGAAGAGGAGGGCGTGTATGTTGGTTTCATCCGGTGCACCAACGTCAACAACCTTTACCTCACCAACGCTAATTGAGACTACCGATTCTACCACAGAGACGACAACATCGACAAGAACATGATAGACGAGTTGCGGCGCCTCGAGAACCACCGCCTACTCACCGTCACACAACAGTACTTGCGTGCCTTTGCCACCGGTGTTTACGCGCACGCGGAATTCCCCCTGGCGCTACTAAACAACAGAACACTCAACATAACCGCAACACAATGGAACCACACAAAACCCCGAGGATGCTTCGCATCCTCATCAGGGTTCACCACGGGAAGATGGTGTAAGTTTTTGTTGGTCCCCAGTAACTGCCATCATAGAGACCTTTACTTTGATACCCCCACATTCCCTGGTGGCATCACCTCAAATTTCAACCCCACCTATGGCTCCCCATGACTACCTCATGTCTATAACCAGGTAGCATTCTTGTATTTGTCAACGTGATGCCCCTTATCGAGACATTTATTTTATACCCCCACACTCTAGCTTATGGATTGCATTTTCACCCAATCCATTACTCACCGTTACAATCTCATAATAATAATCTCTTTATAATTTCCCCGAGTGATTCCCCTCATCGAAACCTTTATTTCATACAAACTCTATTACTCACCGTGACTATCTCATGATGCGGTCATTATTCGGGATAAGCGGGCGTCGCCCGGGCCTTGCAGTTTACGCATGACTTGGACACAAACGAAGGCGGCGCTCACCGCTCCCTTCTCTCCCCGGCACTCACATCTCTTTTCACCAATAGCACGTGATTAACCAGAAATAGAAGCTGGCGAACAACCTTCTAGCAAGCGGCGCCGTCTGCCTTCCCACTGCCCTCTCCCACCTTCGTCGGGGCTCCAACAGGTGGAAAAGGCAAGATAAGCCTTTTTTATGACGTTGCCAATAGATTGTCAGTAATACGCCGAGCCTCTATATTGTGGTATAGAGCGATGGCTGATCGTCAAGAAATTTCTAGAAGAGATATTTGAAGATCTGACACCCCCTAACCAATCATGCGGATCACGAATTGGTTTATTCGTTCCTCAAAGGTCCCATTGGGACATTACATAAGGGGTGGGCATGACACGGCACTTGAAAAAAGGGTAACAAAATTGTAACGGCAATAGACGATGTACAGTAATTATAGCGGCACTTCTATATAAGGGGTGGGTGTGATACAGTACTAGAAAGGAGGGTTACAACAACGTACCGACAGCAACAGAATGGGTATGCTAATTATGGCGGCACTTCTTCAATGGCGTGCTTGAAACGAGATTGGTCAATGATTGTAGCAACTGCAGCAGGTAGGTCATTCCAGTCTTGGGATGTGCGTATGAAAAATGATTGTTGAAATGTATTAGTATGGGCACGTTCCGGATAGACTGCATTGGTGTGACTAGTACGGGAAATACGGTGGGCTAGTTGGATGTACTGATTTCTAAGTTGTTGCGAGTGGAAGAATTTGTGGTAAAGACACAGTCGAGCTATTTTGCGGCGAGATTGAAGTGTAGGAAGGTTAAGTTCTGCTTTTAACGCTGAAACGCTTGAATAGTGGGAGTAATCAGACAAAATACATCGAGCGGCTCGATTTTGGACCGATTCGAGGGTGTTGATCAAATAAGTTTGGTAAGGATCGAAGATAGCGTTTGCATATTCTAATTTAGGCCGCACGAAAGTTACGTATGCAAGTAATTTTACTGAGGGAGGGGTTAGGCCAAGATTACTGCGCAGGTAGCCAAGAGCACGGTTAGCCGAGTTCGTTATGTGGTTAATGTGACAGGACCAGTTTAAGTCGTGGGATATATGGACACCTAAGTATTTAACCGAGTCAGCAGAACCAATAGCAATGTTTTTAATAGTATACTTAGGTTGCACAAAATTGCGGCGGCGGTGGAAAGAAACGTGCACAGTTTTTTGGATATTTAAAGACATCAGCCAGTTATTGCACCAATCCTGCACGCGAAATAGGTCTTCTTGTAATGCGGATATGTCACAGCTACTACTTATAGGGCGATAAATGACGCAGTCGTCAGCGAAAAGACGGACTTTCGACGTAAGATTTATGGGGAGATCATTTATATATATGAGAAAAAGAAGTGGCCCCATGACGGTTCCTCGGGGTACGCCGGAGAGCACGTGCGTCTGTGATGATGTATGCGAACTGGCGTGGACAAATTTCTGGCGGTCACTTAGAAATGCGCTTATCCAATTCAAAACTAATGGGTCCAAATGAAGCCGAGACAATTTTAGCAGTAGGCGATTATGTGGGACTTTATCAAATGCTTTTTCAAAATCAATAAAGATTGCATCAGTTGGAATGTTGCGGTCTAGGCATGAATGTACGTCATGAAGGATCATGGAAAGTTGACTGTCGCAATAATGATCTTTACGGAAACCATGCTGATTCGGATTGAAGAAATTGACGGAATTCAAAATTTTGGCGATGTGCGAATACAATATATGCTCCACGATTTCAGGACAGACATTGGTAATTGAAATCGGACGGTAATTATTAGGGCTCAAACGATTTCCCTTTTTAAATACTGGGATGACCTTACCGATGCGCCAGTCATAGGGAACCGGTCCTGTGTTAAGAGACTGTTGAAAAATGAGTGAGAGAAACAAGCTGCTCATGTGGTTGGTGTTTTTAGCACTTTAGCATTTATACCATCAATACCAACAGATGATGAATTTTTCAGCGAGTCAATTACTTTGACTATGCCTTGTGGTTCAAACATAATACTCGGCATGGGGGGTAATCATAAGAAGGGACAGTGGGAAGGCCATTCAAGGGTTCACGCGTAAAGACCGTGCTAAATGCGTTGTTCAATATATCTGGTACTTCACGGTCCGGGGTACGGAGTCCAGAGCTATCGCACAGCGAAACACAGTTGCTATGATGCTACACCCGCTAACAAGCCGAGCTCGAAGCGGTGCATGAAACTTAACAGCCAATTACCATACCTACCTGCTAGCTCACGCAAGCACATGCGCGACAATCATGCGAGTAAAGCAACGCAGCTAACTAACTACATACGAACGCAAATGCCTAATTTTATGCTCTGCTGCACTAGCAGAATCGCCTCTCACTAGAAAGGCCAAATGGGCTGCTTTAAAGAAATAGCTTCGGCCTAGCGTAATATACAAATAATGAGTTGTATAACCACTACTACCATTAGCATACATCGGTAAAAATTTTGCAGATTTATGCTAGTGATTCTAGTTCTTATTCATATCAGCTCAAGTCCCTCACAAATTTATGTTTGGAATCACCTCTTAATCAAGGTGAAGCAGGTAAATTGGTGAGCAAGTCATCTACGCTCCACAAATCAAACGCACAGCGAGCGCAAAAAAGAATTCACGCTCAGAACGGATGCGGACTAAGAACTCATTCGGGCTCAGAACTCAAAATTGGCTTTAGAGCTGAAAATTCACTAAGAACTCAAATGAACTCAGAACTCACTGGGGCTCAAAACATAATGTTACTCGAGCTAAGAACTCAAAATTGACTCAGAATTCATTCTGTCGCAGAACTCAAAATGAACGCGGAACTCGGGCTCACCACTCAAAATGGACTCAGAACTCACTCGATCTCAGGAGTACAGAAATCAATTTAGTCTCAAATTCATTCGAGATCACTCGGGCCTAAACACCCGATGCCACACGGGCCTCAGGCTCACTCGATCTGAAACTCGAACACGAGTTCGAGTCCAAATGAGTCTGAGTGAGTGGACTGATGATGATGATGATGATTAGTGGCTTTCCCTTTGAATCGGGGCGTCGGTTGTCAGCAATCGACTTGCCTGTTTTATTACTTTTAGATGCCCTACTCCCAGGTTAACCTATAGATTTGCTTCCTCCCTCCCATTTCTCCCTCTTTTCTGTTTTAAACTCCTCGCCCCCACACCCCTTTTTTCTCCCCTCGCTGTTCTAAATTCTCGTCCGCATGATTACTCAACCTGCGTACCCATCCCTTCCCTGCTTTTCCTCCACCACCACTCCAGTCGCCTCTTCGCCACCTCTATGGCCTTGAAGTTGAGGTTCCCCCTCGCCCCAAATCCCAAAGCCTCCGCTAGCGTCGTTTCCCCCTCACCCCACGGTGGCCGTATCTCTGTGCAGCTCCTGACAATATGTTCTATAGTTTCTCGATCACTGCCGCAGCATGCACACGTTTCATCCTGCTGCCTGTAGCTACCCGTGTATGCCCGGGTTCTCAGGCACCCTGCCCGCGCCTCGAAGAGCAACGCACTGCCTCTCGTATTGCCATAGAATCCCTCCTTCTTAATTTCCCGTTTCTCTGTCCTGTAAGTCTCCAGGGTTTTTTTCGCTTCCATTCTCTCTGCCCACTTCGTCGTCTCTGCTGCCTTTACCTGCTTTTTAACTGTTGTGTAAACCCCGCTTTCCCCTACCGACTTTCCGTACCGCTTGGTCAGCTGTCTGGTCCTCCGTCTCCACCGCGTGTCCACGCTCCTCAAATACAGGTACTTAAACACCCTCGCGGCCCATCTTTCGTCCTCCATGTCACGAAGTCGCTCCTAAAACTTTATCTTGCTCTGCGCCTCCCTCGCCTCGAAAGACGACCAGCCCATATCCCCTTGTACCGCTTCATTTGTAGTTTTACTGTGGGCTCCTAGGGCCAATCTGCCTACCGCCCTCTGATTTACTTCCAGGCCCGCTTGGGTCTCTGACTTCATGCACAGAACCGAATTAGCGAAAGTTAATCCTGGTACCATGACCCCTTTCCAAACTCCCCTTACCACCTCGTATTTGCTGTATCCCCAGAGGGCTCTATGCTTCATTATAGCCGCGTTCCGTCTTCCTTTCGTCTTAAGGTGAGCCTCATGCGCCTGCGTGTAATCTTCGCTGTTGTTCAGCCATACTCCTAAATATTTATACTCTTTCACCAATGGTATTTCTACTTGCTGCACTGATACTGTTTTGTGCTCCTCGCCGTCATTAAAGACCATGATCCCCGATTTTTCTCTGCTAAAGGATAGCCCTAGGTGCGTCGCTTCTTCACCGCATATATCCATCAAGCCCTGCATACTTATGCGGTTGTCCGCCATCAACAATATGTCGTGTGCATACATTATTCCCGGAACCCGTTGTTCCACCACCTGCCCGTTTTTCATGTAGGATAAGTCGAACCCCATCGTGCTGACTTCTAGCTTCCTTTCTAACCCCGTCATGTAGATCATGAACAGCAGCGGAGAGAGAGGACATCCTTGTTTCAGACCCTTGTAGGTGTATACAGGCCTATTGTATGTTACCCCCTCCCACACTATTTGCACTTGGTTCTCCCGGTATAGCTCCCTGAGTAAGCTAATGAATTCTGCCCCAACTCCCTCGTCCTCCAGGATACTCCAAAGCCGCTCCCTGTCTACATTATCATAAGCCGCTTTAATGTCCAGAAAGGCTAACCACAAAGGTCGGTTTTGCATTTTCGCCACCTCTATGCATTGGCTTACCACAAATAAGTTGTCGTCTAGTCTTCTGTCCTTTCGAAACCCATTTTGAAGCTCCCCTAATATCCTATTTTCTTCCACCCACTGCTCTAGTTCGAACTTCACTGCCTGCATTGCTAACCTGTACAGCACTGACGTGACGGTTACTGGCCTATACGAGCTTGGGTTTGTCCTGACTCCTTTGCCCTTGTACACTAAGTTCATCCTGCTCATTTGCCACGCCGCTGGTATTGCCTTTTCTTCTATCCTTGTTCTGATGGCTTGCAGTAGCTTTCCCTTGCTCTTTGGTCCTAACTGGTTAATCAACTCCATCGGTATCCCATCCGTGCCTGCCGCGGTATTCTTGGGGACCTTTTCCTCTGCTCTTTTCCATTTCAGCTTGTCCCCATCTATCTCCAGACCTTTCGGCCCACCCGCCGCGACATCTCTGTGTCGCTGCGGGGCCTCTTCATCCACCTTACCGAACTTCTCCGTGATGATTTTGTGCAGGTATGCTAATGCTTCCTCTCCCTTGAGCATCTGTCCCTGCTCGTTTTCTATAGTACCGCCTTCTGTGGGACTCGTACGTTTCCCTAATGCCTGCACATGGTTCCAAAACCTTCTCGGCGCGTCTCTACCCCTTCCTCGTATTTGCGTTACCCATCGCTCGCTGTCCCCCTTTATTTTCACCTGCACTAATTGCTGCACTTCCTGTTTCATTTGCTTATACTGCTCCCATTTTAGGTCCACCTCCTCCTGATGTCTCCCCATCCTCTTGGCCTGCCTGTGCTCTCTAGACGCCTGTTTACGCCTCTCTATCGCCGCCTTTATTTCTTTGTTCCACCAGCTTTTGGGTGTTTTTTTTCCTCTCCATCGGTTGGACCCCTCTGCCTTGACTATTTTTTCCTGCATAGTCTTGATGAGCCTGTCATATTCCCACTCTTCTCCAGGATTTCTTTCTATGTCAGCCTCAATGCTTTTGGCTATATCCGCAATTTGTTTGCTGTTTAACTTTGTGCGCTGCTCCGGTCGACCCGTTTTTTCGCCCCCCAGTTTCCCAAAACTCAGGTTTATGCGCTTGTGGTCACTGCCCAGACTGTGGCCCCCTTCCTCATCTATGGTCATGCCATCCAACCATTCATAAAGTCCCTCTGAAATAAGGCAGTAGTCAATACTCGACTGTCTCCTACCACACTCCCACGTTATTTGACCCTCGCATTTTTGTTCCCTATTTACTATGATCAGCTTCTGGTACTCACACATATCTAGCATTAGATTTCCGTTGAAGTCGGTGTACCCGTCTAGATCTTCAATGTGGGCGTTCATGTCCCCTACCAATAGTACCTCCCCAGAACGCTTCAAATCTTCGATGTCCTTTTTCAGACACGCCACCAGTTTTTCGTTTTGTTCTTTGCTATCCTTACCCGTCCACAGGTAAGACACCCCTAAAGCCATCTCTCTACCCTCCACTATCCCTTTCATCCACACATGTTCTTTACAGTCTTCTTTCACTCTCTTCCAATTAGTCCCCTGCCGTACCAGCATACCTACTCCTCCGCCTTTTCTCAATCCAGCCGTCCTGTTACAACCTTCCCATACATACTCTCCGATTACCGGAGGTTCCTCCAAGGAATGCATGGCTCATGCATGACTCATGAGTGAGTGCGGCGACCTCTGGTGCGCAATATACCTCACATGAAGTGATAAATGCCTAACCGTTTTACATTAGTTGCTTTTATACAATTTACGGCACAAGAGAGTTCCGCATGTAGCGTTTGTACAGCTTGTTTCGTTTGTTCAGCTCCTCGGTTTGTATGCGTGCCATGCATTCCTTAATTCCTGAAAATACGTTTTGTGGATTTTCGCTCACTAGGACCGTCTGACGTGCCAATATCTTCTGTTTTCTTTTAAATTTTCTTTCACTTCATGAATGCATGCCACAGGGAGTATATTTCCTTTCTTGTGACCGGACTTTTTCACCCGAATGTCCTTTTGCTTTATGCATGTCGAAGCATTCTGGCTAACAATAAAGCGACATTTTTTTAGCGAAAATGCAACTTTTTTTAGAATTTTTGCCTTCACTCCTCTGCTCATTTTTTATTTGAAATACCGGGGCTTTCATATTATTTACGACATCTGAAAGAAGGCACAATTCCCCAACGGGTCCGGCCAATGGTAGAAAGACTCTTAAATTGCACAAAATAAAAATTATTGACATCAAAAACTGCAATTTTGTTCCTCGAGTAGTCTGCTTCTAGGTCGTATTCCAGAGCAGCTCAAAAGATCGAAAGCATAAACAGATGCAGAAGCGTTCGGGCGCAGGGATTAAACCCTTCTGCATCCGTGGAAAGCAAACCACGCACAACAAAACCTCTCTAGTTTTTTTACGCTAACCTCGGTAGAGTGGTATAGGGATCATTAGGGATGGTCCAGATTTCGTTTGCGCGCAGCCTAATCGAATAGACCCTAGGTTGGGTGCTAGTACGACACTAATGAAGGATCAAGGCAACGTTCGTGAAGAGTGAGACTTCATCAATGATGTAAACGAGCTTGTGAAACGGTCGCTGGTTAAGTGTGTCCTGAAGTGGCGGTCAGCTCCCGCGCGGAGATACGCGGCCTCTCGGCCGGACGGCTCAGAGACCCTTTGATATTGCTCCAGAACGTCGTTGCCTTCTAGAGTGTTGACGCACCTCTTCCTATGCGCCTGGTGTTGTTCCGCGTCCTTTCCTCTTTGTCGGCGTGACCACAATGCGCGTTGTCGGCATAAAGGTTCCGGACAGCCTCGGAGCGTTTACGTTCGCGCTTCTCACCCTAGGCTGGTGTACAAGTGAAGTACAATACATTTGTAGGGGCCAATGGAAGGCAGGTTCTGTGAGAAGCTGCATCTCAGTTCCTCTTACGTAGCTATCCTAAAGTACTGAAGTTCGAAATTGTGTTGCTCATTGCTTCTCGGCGGGCCTTTTCCTCTGTAATGCATCGCTCGTGACAAACACACGGCTACTGTGACAAATAGTAGCTGTTGTTTTGAACTATTATAGATTGTTATAGCTCTTGATGTCTTACGCTAAGTAAATCGCGCGGGAGTATAACTAATTACCTAGCAGACAGGAAGCAATGTACGTTCTTTTCGCATATTTTCAGTTGATTGGAGTACCTTCAGTTCAAGGCAAAATTTCCAATGCTTTTTTGTGACATTGTTAGGAAGGCGTTTCCGACTATGGTTTGGCGGGCCCAGAGTGCGTACGGAATGTTTGACGAAGCTGTGCTAAGAAAAGCTGGAATATAAGTGGCAGCCCCGTAATCCTTGTGCTGTATCATTGTCAAGCTTTCGCTTCAGGTCCTGTGACCAGAGAATGGAAAACAAGATGATTTTCTAGTACAATGCATTCAGTTCCTTACAGCACCCACGCTTCAAAGGAAGTTTTTATGCTATTTTTTTTGCTCAATAGCACGCTCTTATTTGCAATGCATTTGAAAGGTTCCGAAATCCATTTACCGTTTACAAGTATTCCGCTCTTGTTAAGAAAACTCCTCCTGGGGTGCTTAAAAACTACGCATTCTACCTACACTTTTTAAGTTAAATTAGTACCACACAAAACCTTCGTGTTCGCTGAGATATGTAGATTTTTGCCGCAATTGAGGGATATTACGTCAAACTTAGAGCCTCGCTATTTATCGATTTTGGCAGGTGGAGAACCACTTTTTTAAATGAGAGTACAGCTTGTATAAAAGACAGCTTGTTCTGAGTTTTTAACAGTTATTTTTCCCAACATGACAAATAAAAACAACATGCTGACAACACTCGATGCAACTTGTGTACAGCTTGGGAAGGTTAACGCCTAGTTACATTTTCTGAAGCGGAATACAATAATGCATCTACAGAGATCAAATACCTAACAAGAAACCTTGTTATGTTAACTTTTTGCACAGGCACCAGTTATAACAAGTACAAAACATAAACATGGCCATCCCTTGTTACACGTTTAAATAAATATACCAAGATCGCTGTAAGAAAATTAACCCCCACAAACAACCCAAACTCGTCGCTGAATTTCCGCAGAGAAGCCGTGGCAACAGGGGGAATGTTAGGGCAGAACGGCTCAAAAGGAGTAATGATATTGGACTACCCTATATTGTCCGCCGGTTCACGTACCAACACCAGGAGGGTGGAAAGAGTACGCACTGCACAGCGGTTGAGCTTCGGTAGTTTTGCTGCTTCATTCTTCTGCATTGCCGCAAGGTTGAGCGATTTTACAAAAAAAAGGAGCCGAGTGCTCACTAAAAACGCCATAATATTAGCAGTAGTCGTTTGAGCATAAATAAACCACTGTTTTTTTGATGATTTTTGTTTGCGCTGAAGCGACTAGTGAACAGATTCTTGAGTATTTCTAAGAAACTAAATAGGTTGATTGAAGCACACAAATTGGCAGCATTATCGTTAAACTGTATTGACGTGCGGGTTTACGTACCGAAGCTCCACCTGGGCTACTATGAGGCGCGCAACAGTAGAGGCCTTCAGATAATTTTCACCCCTTTGGTATCTTAAGCGCGCACGGAAATCAGGCCATAGGGGTGTTTTTGTTGTTGAAAATTAAGCGCGAACTATAAAACACGGGCAAAAAAGAAGTGAGACACCAACCCTCACTAACAATTTAAGGCTTATTTTCACAAAAAACAGAAGTGAAAAAGTGGCTGTTATACCGTATGTGCATGCGCTGTCTCGCTGTTTGAAAAAGACAGCTGACAGATTCGGCCTGCGTGTGTTTTTTTCTGCCAAGAATAAATTTAGCAGTCTATGCTCAATGGTCGGAAACCGACTTGACATTACTGGGAGCGTTGCGCAACGTGGTTGTACAATCAATCACGAAATTAATTTTGTACCGGGGAACACTAATGTCCTCTACTACACTATTCTCCCCTCTGGTCGTGTGTATGTGGGCCCGACTGGCCGGTGCATTCATGTACGCCTTAGAGAGCATCACTCTTCCTTGAAGGAGAAACCTTCCACAAATTTGGCCTCACATAGTTCTGAATCTGGCGGTGAACCGAGCTTTTAGGACACGGAAATAGTTTTCAAGCACCGTGATTGCTGAACAAGAGAACTGGCCGAAGCATTCCACATACAGATTAGGGGCTCGGGCTGTGTTAGCCAACCCTCTCTCAGTATTTCTAAGAAAAAAGTAAAAGCTCTTAAGTAAAGAGGGTAGATAATGGGGTCAGTCCAGTTTTTAAAGCAGAACTTTCTACCTCTACCTGCCAACGATTCCTTCGCTGTGTGCGGGACAAGAAACTACGAACGCGGCTGAAGAGGGGGAGGGCAGTTTTCACTCACGGAGCTGCATTGTGGATGGCGCGGCGAACGCGCGCTATTGCCCAGCGTTTCCTGCGCCCCTGCGGGCGCAACGGCGGGAGCCATTACGTGGGATTTGTCGTCTGCTTTAGCGACGGTTGTTTTGGGCCAGTTTTGGGGCAGCTTCGCGTTCATTGCGCGCTTCCTTCGGGCGGCTTCATTACCTTATTCGACAGCACCTCCTGCGTAACCGGGACTCCGACGGCGGAATTAACAGGTCGTGCGGCAAAGATACGCTAAAGAGTGGCTTGCAGGGCGGGAAAACAAAATGTAGAGATAAACGTTCATATACATCTGGCCGCTAGAGAAACGCTACAAATCAGGTTGTGTTTTCAGAGGTTTTGCACAAGGTGAAAAAAGAGACTGGTTCGGGTAAATAGCGATTGTAAGAGTTCCCTCGGTTGATGGAATTTCCCAAACTTGCTAAACAAACTAGTTTAAATCGGTATGAATGGGCATCTCTAAGCTCACATGCCGAGTCATTTCGGTGTCTGCGCTTGTGTCGCGTGGTTGTGTAACACCTATCTAGCACACCAGGATGGTCAGGTTCGGCTGTCCCATCCTTCGAAAGACGCTCCTCTCCGTTTTCTTTCTGCCGACCCACGGCTGGGCTATAGCGAAGGCGTCCGCCGCTCTAGCCCTGCCGTGGCTCACGCTACTGTGTTAGGGACGCCGCCCACGCGAATTCCTGTTTACGGCCGGCCGAATCTCTCATTTCGCTCTGTCTAGAGCCATGTGTGTTAATTAAAGTGACGTCGCATGGGCAATTGTTGAGGCTCTTATGTAAAGTTTGTTCTCCAACCACCTTCAGAGTGTAGATTGGAGCCAATTTTTTTTCTTACCCTCATATGCGCATGTGCAGTGCTTTGGTGGGTCTGAGGCTATATATTGTCACGAAGCCAAGGACGACGCAGTTGTTTTGAAGGAGAAACAAGTTTATTAGAGCGAACTTGTGCTCTCCTAACAACTCAAAAGAATACAGAGGCGGCGAAGCAGCGGTCAACAAAGTGACTTGCGTCGGCGAGCGTCGCAGAATCGAATGCCCCGGCGTCCGCACTGCAGGCTTTTTATCTTTTGGCGCGCGTGGTTCTCGAAACGTCGATTCGCATCGAGAACATAGTAGATCCAAGAAGATTATTCTGGGCAGTTCACGTTAGATCGGAATGCTCTCCCTATCACAACAGATAACACATGCGGCACAGAAAGAAAGAATGGAACACGCGCTTCCCTTGGCGCAGAGATAACACAGACCGGCGCAGGCGGGCGGTAAAAGCAAAACACAAATAAACAAACCCAATGTATGGTTCGCGGCCTTACCCCCCCTCTAAGAGTGCATCTACCCGATGCTAACATAAGTGACAGTCCGAACAAATGAAAATAAAAGTTCGTCATCGTCGGTAGAAAGGTTTTAAGCGAACCACGTGGACGACTTCAGGCCGCCTGCGTTGTCGTGATGTGCCGGAGTCACCATCGGGGATCACTTCGTAGGTAAGTTGGCCAACACGTCGTAGAATCTGGTAGGGTCCGAAATACCGTCGCAGGAGCTTCTCACTGAGTCCGCGTCGTCGGATGGGAGTCCAAACTCATACACGATCCCCTGGTTGGTACTCGGCGTCTCGGCGTCGGAGGTTGTAGCGGCCCGCATCCACCAGCTGCTGGTCCGTTATACGTACTCGAGCGAGCTGGCGGGCCTCCTCCGCACGTTGAAGATATCCGTGGACGTCGGCGTTGAGGTCGTCGTCTTCTACGTGCGGAAGCATGGCGTCGAGCATAGTAGTCGGCCTTCTACCGTAGACAAGCTCGAACGGCGTCAGCTGCGTCGTCTCCTGGATAGCCGTGTTGTACGCAAATGTGACATACGGGAGCACTTCGTCCCAAGTCTTATGTTCAACGTCTACGTACATTGACAGAATATCTGCGATTGTCTTGTTGAGACGTTCTTTTAGTCCGTTCGTTTGGGGGTGGTACGCCGTCGTTCTTCGGTGATCCGTGTTGCTGTAGCGTAATACTCCTTGCATCAGCTCCGCAGTAAATGCCGTTCCGCGGTCTGTGATTAGGACTTCCGGGGCTCCATGTCGCAGCACAACTTGGCTTATAAAGAACTTCGCCACTTCTTGTGCAGTCCCCCTCGGAAGAGCGGCGGTCTCTGCGTAGCGCGTCATGTAGTCTGTCGCTACGACAATCCACTTGTTCGGTGATCGTGACGTAGGGAACGGGCCTAGAAGGTCCATTCCAATCTGTTGAAATGGTCTCGATGGGACGGCGATCGGTTGCAGAAGTCCGACGGCTCTTGTCGGCGGCGTTTTTCGTCGCTGGCAGTCACGGCAGCTCCGGACGTAGTGGGTGACGTCAGCGGTAAGGCCGGGCCAATAGTACCTCGCCTTGATTTTTCCAATAGTGCGGGCTGTGCCCAGATGTCCGGAAGACGGGTCGTCGTGGCACGCTTCCAAAATTTCGTCACGAAGGTCCACGGGGATGACGAGAAGGTAATTCGCTCTTGTTCCGGGGCTGAAATTCTTCTTCACAAGGACGGAGTTTCTCAGGCTGAATGCTGGTAAGCTGCGTTTGAAGGTCCTAGGGACGGCAACGTTGCATCCCTCGAGGTACTCGATTATGACGCGTAAGTCGGGGTCGGCACGCTGCTGGGCGGCTAGGTCGCGCTCCGTCACGATCCCTAAGAACGCGCTGTCTTCAGAGTCTTGTGGTGGTGGGTCGACGGGGTGCGGGACAGGCAGTCGGCGTCGGAGTGTTTCCTGCCGGATTTATAAACGACTGTAACGTCGTACTCCTGCAGGCCAAGCTCCACCGCCCAAGACGGCCAGAGGGGTCCTTCAAATTGGCGAGCCAACACAGCGCATGGTGGTCTGTTACAACCTTGAATGGCCTTCCATACACGTATAGGCGAAATTTTGAAATCGCCCATATAATAGCCAGGCACTCTTTCTCAGAGGCAGAATAGTTTTTCTCCTCCTTCGACAGACCACGGCTGGCATAGGCGATTACCCTTTCGCAGCCGCTTTGCTTTTGGACAAGGACTGCACCCAAGCCTATATCACTGGCGTCCGTGTGCATTTCCGTTTCGGCATTTTCGTCGAAATGAGCGAGCACGGGCGGGCTTTGCAGGCGTTTTTGCAGCTCGCCGAATGCTTTTTCTTGGCCGTTTTCCCAGCTGAAAGGGGTGCTATCTTTCGTCAAGCGCGTGAGTGGCTCTGCAATGCGTGCGAAGTTTGCGACGAAGCGCCGGTAGTATGCGCACAGCCCGAGAAATCTTCGCACGCCCTTCTTGTCTTTCGGCCTTGGGAAGTTCGCAATGGCTGAAGTTTTTGCCGGGTCAGGTAGGACTCCCGCGGCGTTCACGACGTGGCCCAAGAACCTGAGTTCCCCGTATGCGAAACGGCACTTTTCAGGCTTCAGCGTCACCCCTGACGTACGAATGGCCTCGAGTACAGACTCCAACCTTTCAAGGTGTTCGCCGAAAGTCCGGGCGAATACCACTACGTCGTCGAGGTATACGAGGCAGGTGTGCCACTTAAGGCCAGCTAGCACAGTGTCCATGACTCTTTGAAACGTCGCTAGTGCTGTGCACAGCCCAAACGGCATCACCTTGAACTCGTATAGGCCGTCTGGGGTTATAAATGCAGTCTTCTCTCGGTGTCTCTCGTCCACTTCAATTTACCAGTAGCCGGTCTTCAGGTCCATCGATGAGAAGTACTTCGCGTGGCAGAGGTGGTCGAGGGCGTCGTCGATTCGGGGGAGGGGGTACACGTCCTTTTTCGTGATTTTGTTCAGTCGCCGGTAGTCAACGCAAAACCTTAATGTGCCGTCTTTTTTCTTTACGAGTACCATGGGCGCAGCCCAGGGGCTTTTCGATGGCTGTATAATGTCGTCGCTGAGCATGTCGTCGACGTGAGTCCGGGTGACTTCCCGTTCGTGTAAAGAGACGCGGTACGGTGACTGTCGGGTAGGTCGGGCTCCATCTTCGGTTATTATTCGGTGCTTCGCTAGAGGGGTCTGACGTAGTTTTGCGCTCGACGAAAAACATTCGCTATAGCGACGCAGCAAAGCCAATATTTTTTCCGTTGTTCTTGCGGTAGCGCCGGATTCACGTCGAAGGGCTGTGGGAGCTTGAAGGTTTCTACGGGTGTGCGTTCAAAGCCGGCGACCGCGATCACGTCACTTGCTTCTTGCGTTTCTTCGAGGAATGCAATTGCCGCGCCCTTGTTTAAATGCTGGTACTCCTCGGTGAAATTAGTAACCAAAATGTGGGATTGGTGTTCCTTGAAGCGCGCAATGCCTCTTGCGACAGGCACACCACGGTCGAGAAGCACCCTTTGATCAGTGTCTACGATAGCGTCGACTTCAGGAGTAGCATCTTCACAGTAGACTGCGACCATCAAGGTTTGACGGGGTGGCAGGGTGACATGATCATCGTCAATCCTTACAGCAGCACGTCGTTCGGGGTTCGGTTCCGGCGTCATGGAGTGATGGGGGGAAAAAGTTGTTGACTTAGTCTGCAGGTCGATTATTGCACCGTTGTCCATCAAAAAGTCCATTCCAAGAATTACGTCGCGGGAACAGTTAGGCAGAACGACGAACGCCTCAGGGTACGTTGTGCCGTCTATGGTAACGCGCGATGTGCACGTTCCACTTGGCGTCAGGAGGTGCCCTCCTGCTGTGCCTATGTGCGGACCGTCCCATCTGGTCATAACTTTCTTCAGTTTAGACGCAAATGGTCCGCTCATTACCGAATAGTCAGCTCCTTTGTCTACGAGGGCGACTACGTCAAAGCCGTCGATGGACACCTTGACGTCAGATGCAGTCTTCCTCGAGTTCCGGGTTCGTCGGGGCGTCGTATCTCTGCTTGTACGTGTTGATGGTCGGGCACTGTGCATCGTCGTTGTCGTCGTCTTCTCAACGGACGTCTCGGTCAGGTCGTTTACGCGTCGCGCCGTGTAGCTGTCGTCGTGTTCTGGAGTCTCGTCAGGGTTACGTCGGGTCGTCGGGATGAGGGCATGTCGTGAATCACTGTCTTCAGCGCGTCCTTGCGTCGTTGGAGGGTTTCCAGTTTTTCGCCGTAGAGCAACTTCACCTCCAGAAGTTGCCGCCTTTAGTTTCCCCCGCGTGGGCTGGGATACCTTCCACGTGCGAAGTCAGCACTGCTACGGCGGTCCGGCGACTGGTACGGGTAGGGCGACGGCGAACGATTGAAACGGGCTGGTCCACGGCTGGTGTTCGACAGGTATTCTTCAATCTCAGATGGGTGCTGGCCGGGTCGGGGGCGTGGTGCGTCGACGGAGAAACCACGTAGTCCGAGTCTCTTGTATGGGCAGCGACGATAGATGTGGTCGGCCTCTCCGCAGTGGTAGCACAGAGGACGATTATCCGGTGTTCGCCATACGTTAGTCTTCCTCGGCGTCTGGGTTTGTGCTACCGGGGGTCGGGCGGGCGACAGTGGGCGGCGGTAGGGCGGGGCCTCTTGACGACGTGTTGGAGCAGGGCGGGGTGGGTGAACAGCCGCGGAGTACGTTATAGCTTGGGGCTCGCAATGTACTTCGGATGCCACAGAAGTTCCCAAAGCGTTTTGAACTTCTTCCCGGATCACGTCAGTTAGGCAAGCGACTTCGTCGGAAAAAGTTTCCGCAGCTCCTCTCTCACTACTGCGCTGATGGTCTCGCGTAGGCTATCAGCCGGAATCCGCATGTTGTCGACGTAGTTCGCACTGGCCGCGCCAACAAAGTTCCGGTCATACTGCTTAGCACGCATTTCGAGAGCCTTCTCAATCGTGCTGGCTTCGGTCACGAATTCAGAGATGGTTTTGGGCGGGTTGCGGACAGGTCCAGCAAATAGCTCCTCCTTCACACCGCGCATCAAGAAGCGTAACTTCTTTTCTTCCGTCATTTCGGGGTCCGCGCGGCGAAATAGTTGCTTCATCTCCTCAACGAAGATCACGACCCCTTCGTTGGGGTGTTGTGTCCGAGTTTCAAGCAAAAGCGCAGCTCGCTCTTTTCTCACAACGGTAGTGAATGTCTTCAGGAACTCCCTTTTGAAGTGAGTCCAGTCGGTCAAAGAACTCTCATGGTTCTCGAACCAAGTTCGAGCAGCATCTTCTAAGTAAAAGAAGACATGCCGGAAAGTTTCTTCGTCGTCCCACCTGTTGTAGAGGCGGACGCGCTCTAGCTTCTCCAACCATTCTTCGGGGTCTTCAGCGGGGGCTCCCCAGAACGATGGCGGTTCCCGGGGCTGCTGCAGGACGATTAGCGACGTTGTTTCTTGCACCATGGTGTTGGTTGCAGCGTTCCTTTTCTTGGGCCCTTCTGGCATCAAACCGAACTCGGGTGGTAAATCATGCAGGCAGAGGCTGGCTCTTGCTGGACTGGCTTGGCGGCTTTCCGAGGTTATAGTGGGCATGAAGGGTGCGTACCCAGCACCACACCAGATGTCACGAAGGCAAGGACGACGCAGTTGTTATGAAAGAGAAACAAGTTTATTGGAGCGAACTTGTGCTCCCCTAACAACTCAAAAGAATACAGAGGTGGCGAAGCAGCGGTCAACAAAGTGACTTGCGTCGGCGAGCGTCGCAGAATCGAATGCCCCGGCATCCGCACTGCAGGCTTTTAAGTGCAAATGCACTTTATAAGCGACCCCAAAACTTCCACCGCCGGCGGCGGCGGCGGCGGCGGCGGCGTCCGCAGTTCTCCTCTCCCTAGCAACGCGTGGAGCGGAGAGGAGCGTCGGTAGCAACGGCGCAGTGACGTAACTTACCACGTGACGACACGCCCCTCACCACTACTCGCGGCGCGACGGCGTGCGCGCGCGCGTCCCTCTCCCTTCCCCGCGCCGTGTCGTCACACACTCCACCCCTCTCCCCGGCAGCTGCCGTGCGCCGCTGCGTGTCACTTTCCCTCCCCGCGCCGTGACGTCACGCCCCCGCACCTCCTCTCCCCTCGCTCGGGTGCAGCTGCCGTGCGCCGCTGCGCGCGTCCCTCTCCCCTTGCGCTCGCCTCCTCTCTCAGCCACCTGGCTCGGTGCGCTCGGCGCGGCGTGCCCCCCTATATATGCAGCGATAAACTGCCAGACCTCCGTGGGTCGGCTCGCGCGCGCTCTCTCGCTAGTCTCCTGGCTCGCTCTGCTCCAGTTTAGACCGTTCGCTTGCTGTGCGCCTCTCAAGGCGATGTCAGAATTACTACGCCGTGTACTCTCGGCGCAAGAAATGCATTCGAACTTCCTCACGATTCCCTTCGAGGTGGGGGCAATTTTTTTATCTTTTGGCGCGCGTGGTTCTCGAAACGTCGATTCGCATCGAGAACATAGTAGATCCAAGAAGATTATTCTGGGCTCTTCACGTTAGATAGAAATGCTCTCCCTATCACAACAGATAACACATGCGGCACAGAAAGAAAGAATGGAACACGCGCTTCCCTTGGCGCAGAGATAACACAGACCGGCGCAGCCGGGCGGTAAAAGCAAAACACAAATAAACAAACCCAATGTATGGTTCGCGGCAATATATATATATATATATATATGTATGTATATATATCTGATCTGATTGTAGGGTTTAACGCGCCGACGCAACGCAGGCGATGAGGCGCGCCATAGTGGAGGGCTCCGGATTAATTTCGACCACCTGGGGATCTTTAACGTGCGCCGAAATCTCGTACACACGGGCGTTTTTGCTTTTCGCCTCCATCAGAAAAGCGGCCGCCGCGGCCGGGAATCGAACCCGCGACCTCGTGCTCAGCAGCGCAACGCCTTAGCCACTGAGCCACCGCGGCGGGTGTATGTATATATATATATATATATATATATATATACACATATTCTGAAAATAAACCTTCAGTTGGTAGTAAGTGCCGGTGTCGTCCTTCTTTCTTGACCGTGTTTTATAATTAATTTCCCCTTCATTTTCAACAATGTTTGTTTACGAATTAGTTTGACTCTCCATTTTACTTCAGTGTTTTTGTAGGTTGCCGCCACCAGAAAAACTGCCTTCGTGGCCGGGTTTGAACACGCATCCTTGGGATCAACCTGACAGCGCCTTCCCACCCGAATTTCCTTGGTGGGGATCAGGCTGAAGTAGGCATTTTTAACAGGTTTTTTTTTATTGAGTTATGCCATTTCTTAAATCTTTGCGCATCCCGTTTAGACCATCATCAGCAACAGCCTACATAGTACCACTGCAGGGCGAAGGCCTCTCCCATTGATTTCCAACAGCTCCTTTCCTATGCCACTTGAGTCCAGGGTTGTCCACGGAATTTTCGTACTCCATCCCTCTATCGTGTTCTTGGCCTCCCCCTACTCCTAGACCAATCTGTTGGTATGCACTCTGTTACCCTAATTGTCCACAGGTAGTCAGTTCATCTCACTATACGGCGAGCCTAAGTAAGTTGTCTTTTCTTTACTTGAAAGAAGATATCCTCTACTCCGGTTTGTTCCCTGATCTACGTTTGTTCCGTGACATCGTTTCCTGTCCGTAAGTGTTACTCCTATCATTCTTCGTTCCATGGCCCCTCGGCAGATGTGTTTGCTTTCAAGTTGTTTAGTAAGGCGCCAAGTTTCAGCTCATATGTCAGCGCGGGCATCATGCAATGGTTGTATATTTCTTTTTTGAGTGAGAGAGGTAGCTTAGTTTTCATTGTTTAAGAGTGCTTGTCGAGAGCTCCCCGGCCCAGACCTATTCTACGCGGATTTCTCTGTAGTGGTTGGCGTCACCACTAACCATCAGTACGAGGTAATGATATTGTACTTCAAGCTCACCATCTTCTAATATTCAGAAGGCGCCTTTGTCATGCGTATTCCTTGCTACTTTAGTTTTATTTATATTTGTTGTAGTGTCATGGTGATGCTTGTTGATTGTAGTCCATCAACCATTTTCTGAAGGTGTCCTGCAGTCTCACTCAACAATACTTTGCCGTTAGCAAACCTCAGATAAATCAGCTAGTCTCCGTTTGCATTGAATCGTGTGTTTTCCCAGTCAATCTTTCTAGATACCTTGTGCAGACACGCTGGCCCCAATTTTGACGAGATGGTCCCTGTATCACTCCCTATTGAATGGGGAATTTATCGCTTTGCTAGTGAAGTGCTACTCCGCCCGCACATCTCTTATATATGTCGTCTAGAAGTGTTATGTGGGTACCTTCTATGCCCTCGTCCTTCAACGGTTTTAGCATGGCTACGGTTCGCGCTGAGTTAAACGCTTTTCCATTCATTGTAAATGCCTGGAGTTGAGTGTATTCGACGGATTTGCATATCACTTGATTCACAAACTGAATTGGATAGATGGTTGACTACCCTTTCCTAAACCCAGGCTGCTCTCTGGGTCGTTGGGAATCCGGGCTGTCTTCAATGTGGTTAAGTATATCTTTATTAAAAAGCTTGTACGAAATTGAGAGCAGGCGTAATGGGTCTGTAATTCTTAAGGTCCTTGGTGTTTCGTCTTTTACTAATCAGGAGAATGTTGGCGTTTTTTCCAGGCTATGGGTTTTTAGTCCTTAAGCATTGTGAAAATTGTGCAGCAAGCTTTATCAGTACTATATCTCCTTCCTCCTTCAAGAAAGATATGGTTATGCAATCTTCCCCGGCAGCTTTACCTATTATATGTCTTTCAGAGCCTTTCCTAGTTCCTGTTTAGTAACTTGTAATACATCTCAAGTTAAACTTGTAATCTCAGTGGTTTCCCCCGCTCTAACGTCGCTGGTATACAGCCTGATAGAGAATCGTCCTGCTACCTTTACTATATCGACAATGTTGTGCGTAATGTTACTCTTCTCATCTTGAAGTGCGTATATTTTGTTTTATTTTTTCGATTTTAAACGTCCTGCTATTTGCAGCGTTTCTTCTGTATCCGCCATTTTGCATACACGAATGTCGTTTGTTTTGCTTTTAATCAATTGACACGGCTCTGTGAACTCAACTTGATCCTCCGCATTGAAAACCTTCATATCCTAACTTTTCGCAAGTAGTTCTTTCCTTTTTTTGTCAGTTTTTCCGTTGCATTTCTGCATGCTGCTTCTCCCACAGCTGCTGCATAATCTGATTGCCTTTGTTATTTTGTTATTTAGCCTTTCTACACTATCTTTGTTATACTCATTTAGAAGTGAGAATTCGTTTTGGAGAGTACTTTTAGACTCCTCATTCCTGGCTCTGACGGACTCCATGCAGGGTTACTTCTTTTTCGCGAGTTTCCTTCTTTCTCTTTTGAGATTGAGGCTTACCTTCCATCTATCCATCCCCGATCGCTGCTCCCAAGCTGACTTATAACGTCTAGGCCGTGCACAATACCTGAACTCTTACCTAAAATGAAGTCCATTTCATTTTTTGTTGTAGAGTCAGAATTATTTTGTCCATTTTCTATACTTTCATTTCCAGAATAATGTCTTAATTAACCGCCGAATATTTGTCTCCGCAAATTCCTCCACTACATCTACCTGACTGCTACGATTGCCTTTCCCAAAGTTTCTCACTCACCTTTCTCCGATTTGGATACCGAATTTTGCGGTCAAGTCACCATCACAATCGTGAACCGTGCTGTTCCCTTTTTCATAGCTGTTTCCGCGTCCTCGTTGAA
This sequence comes from Haemaphysalis longicornis, assembly GCF_048455015.1. Taxonomy (NCBI): domain Eukaryota; kingdom Metazoa; phylum Arthropoda; class Arachnida; order Ixodida; family Ixodidae; genus Haemaphysalis; species Haemaphysalis longicornis. The sequence goes on from NW_027526361.1 coordinate 140,533,340, forward strand.
AATGCCTGCAGCTTCATCATCGTAGCTAGTTGTTGAGGCATAGGCCTGTACTATCATTATCCCGTAACGTTTATTTAGGTTGATCACAACGGCTGCGACTCTTTTGTTAATGCTGAAGAGTGCTTCCACGTTGCCTGCTAATTCTTCATGGATTAAGAGTCCCACTCCCTGGTCGTTCTTCTTATGGAGTTATCTGTAGCACAAATAATGCCCGTTAGTCAGCTCCATGAAATATTATTCGGCCCTTTTAACTTTGCTTAACCGTAAAATACCCCATTTTATGTCCGAGTTGCTCTAGTAGTACAGCTAACATTCCGTCCCCTCTCTAGACAGGGTTCGTGCGCTGAACGTTGCCAAGGTGACGTCGCAAAGGCGGCTTCTGCATACCTAGAGATTCTTAGCACCCTTTTCTGTAGCGCTGGCCTGACGACTGCTGTTGTCGGGTGCTCTACAGCTGCTGGGTACTGAGGGGCCACATTTGCTTGGCCTGTCAAAGAGGGTCATCATCATCATCACCAGCCTGTCTACGCCCACTGCAGGGCAAAGGCCTCTCCCATTATTCTCCAATTAGCTCGGTCCTGTGCCAACTGTGACCAATTTATCCCCGCAAACTTCTTGATCTCATCTGCCCATCTAACTTTCTGCCGCCCCCTGCAGCGCTTGCCTTCTCTAGGGATCCACTCTGTTACCCTTAATGACCAGCGGTTATCTTGCCTTCGCATTACATGCCCTGCCCAAGTCCATTTCTTCTTCTTAATTTCTACTAATATGTCTTTAACACCAGTGTGCACCCTGACCCACTCCGCTCTCTTCTTGTCCCTCAATGTTACACCTATCATTTTCCGCTCCATTGCCCGCTGAGTCAAAGAGGGTATCATCGAACTATTACACCAGGTTGGCCCCATCCAGTTTTGTTGAGGGAGTGCTGTTCGTGTACCAAAGATACTTCCAAGCATGATTGAACCTGTTGAGGGAGTGCTATTTTTGTACCAAAGAGACTACCCAGCATGATTGAACTTATCTGGTTTTGCCTCTGAAGTATCCCGGATGATTATTACTTCCAGAGCAGGCAGCACTCCATACGTGCGTTGGTTGGACTCGGGGAGGAGGCGTAGGTAAAGCTATCCGTGGAAGAACTGAATTCTCTGTACTGCGGTGGCAGTCGTCTGGGGAGGAACGTGGGTTCCCGTCTATCTACCTTAGAAGTACTGATAAAGAATGTATAAAGAATGTATAAGACTAAACGCCTTTAGTACTATTAAGGGGAACAATTTTTTGCCTGGTTTTGAAATGGCCAGAATAAAGACTGAAGCTATGATGACTGGGACAATGTCATAATGGCTCACCCATGAAAATTGCTGTCATAGCATTGTCCACATTACACGTGGAAATGCGCGGAGCAATCCTATGGTGGATATAACAAGCCTGTCGGTCGTTTGTACTGCGCAGGCATCCCCTAGTCAGTGTCATTTTACTGTACAAACAAAAGAGTACCATATATAGGAACATTTGCTTGGGAATATTGGACGGATATTTGTAGAGGGAAAAGTGCGCAGTTGTACATTGTCATTATTCTTTCATGCTGTGCGTAGGTTTGTCACAGTGATAGCACACCTGATGCTGTGAAAGTACAATTGTTGTAATCGATAAATTGAAAACATGGTCGTTCAAATAACACCGCTCATTCTCATGAATAAACTATGATTTAGGTAGCAATAAAATACAATATTAATGGCTTGTCGATATCAAAATAAACGCTTCAGGGAGCGGTATGCCTGGCACCCTAAACCCTTGGTGCCTTAGTAGTCAAATATTACGTATATAAGTATGCTGAAGCAACAAAGCGCCGTGGTCGCTAGGAGGACACAATGCGGATGGAGAGTAAACGAAAGCCAATGTAAGTCGGATGCTAGTGCAAATATTTCGAACAATCATTATACATTCGTCTCATCTTCATTGGTTTTTAAAAAAAGCAGAGTTAAGGTTTCGCACGGGTGTTTCAGAAGTGTCATAATTATGCTACCCTTTCCCTTACGTCAGCTGGCCAACTGGGACGACCTCGCACTTATGTGCCTCAAAGTAGTCATGCGCATGTGTTTTGTTGAGCGCGTCGAAATTTCAAAAGTGGGAGGGCTATTCGTGTTGGCTGAAAAATTTTTATTTAGTGGCAAACTGTAGCTACTACTTCACAATTTCTGGTGATGTTACCTGCAACCTTCTATGCCCGCTCAGGTCACACACAAAAATAACGGCATTAATAATAACAGACCTATTGCTAGATATTTGAGAATTTGTGATCCCTTGTTCCTATGCTCCGCGAACTTGGACTCTGCTAATTGCGCACGCCCTGCTTTGGACGCCAGGTTTCCTGAGAGCGTTGATATTAAATTCATATTTTTTAAGGCAGATTAGCATTACCAAGGTAAGTCATAGAATTATGTCTGGCTATTGTGTGCCTTCCCCTCAGACACTACTTCCCTTACATTTGATGCTGACCGTGTCAAACATATAAAAAGGGGGAGCGGGTTATTCAGCGGTTCAGCGGGTTATTCTTAGGTTTCCGTGTTGATTATCATGCTTACTGCTGCTAAAACGATTTCCAATCCGATCCAATCCAATCCAATCAAGTCCAGTCCAGTCCAGTCCAATCCAGTTCAATCCAGTCTAATCCAGTACAATCCAGTGCAATCCAGTTCGGTCCAGTCCAGTCCAGTCACTGCTCCTCGCGCATGCTCAGCACGGCTCTCCAGGAGCCACGCGAAACAGCTATCAAGCGGCTCCCACGCACCTTCAGACTTCCCTACTGCGCAACGGAGGCGCACAGCTGGGCACGCGCCGGCGCCAGTGCGTCTGCCGGGGATATGACGTCACTCCTCTGGAATGCGCCTACCATCCAATGTGCAGACCCAATTCCCTACGAACCTGTCATCATCATCATCATCGTCGTCGTCGTCGTCGCCGTCGTCATCATCAACAACATCTTTATCATCAGCGTCGTCGTCGCCATAATCCCCAGTATATCTAAGCCCACTGCAGCGCAAAGGCCTCTCCCATTAATCTCCAATTACCCAGGTCCTGCGCTAACTGCGACCAATTTATCCCCGCAAACTTCTTGATCTCCTCTGCCTATCTAACTTTCTGCCGCCCCCTGCAACGCTTGCCTTCTCTAGGGATCCACTTTGTTACCCTTAATGACCAACGAATGTCTTGCTTTAGCATTACATGTCCTGCCCACGTCCATTTCTTCTTAATTTCTAATAATATGTCCTTAACACGCGTTTTGCTCCCCGGCCCACTCCACTCGCATCTTGTCCCTTAATGTTACACCTATCATCTTCCGTTCTATTGCGCCCTGGATCGTCCTCAATGTAAGTTGAACCTTCTTAGTGAGTCTCCGAGTTTCTGCCCCGTAGGTGAGTACAGTAATATGCAGCTGTCGTAGACCTTCTTTAGGAACAATGGTGGTAGGCTGCCCGTACTCCAGTAAATACCCGAGTGTAGTACCCCGTACTAGACACCCGAACTCCAAATAAATTAAATTTCAAATCCAATCCAATACCATCCAGTACAATCCAGTTTAATCCAATCCATTACATTCCAATCCGAATCCAATCCAGTGCAATCAAATCTAATTTAATTCAATCCAATCCAATCCAATCCAATGCTCCTCGCGCTTGTGCCGCGCGGGCCTTGAAGGTCCACGCGAAACAGCTGAACCTCGGCTTACGCAAAAAAACACATCCCGTGGCCGGAATCGGACCTGGGTCCCGGGTTAGGAAGTTGTTGTCTATCCGATTGTTCCATTTTGACATCGTCCAAGTGAACACCCAGCATCAAGTACCGATTCGCTCCGTTCACCCCCAACCCAAACGTTAGGCCTACAGAGTGAACACCCTGGAGTCGCTGTGGGTATTACAAAAAAGTAGTGCGTACCTCCACATGCCCGGCGTGTGTTTTTGTCTTTTTTCTGGTTTTCAATATTTCGTCTGACCAATGATACCCATTTACGCTAATATACAGATTAAACCTGTTACTCCTGCGAAATCTGCATTCTTGTAGAAATGCAGGGCTTTACAGGTTCGCCGTTTCTTAAAATTTTATTTCATTTTTTGAGCTTTTTGTGGAGACTTTTTTGTTTATTGCAGATGCATACGATGCATCTTTTGGAAATTTGAAGGTGATTTTATTAATACTTAATTTTCTATTTTCTCGGTTTTGCAAAACTTTGTTCGACCAATTTTCTCCGCTTGCGGTATTATAGCGATTAAAGGTGTTCTTTTTGCCAAGTTCGGAGTATTAGGGAAACGCAAGGCGTTATATGTTCCGGGCTGTCGGGGTACTCAGCAAAGAATGCTCTGCATAAATATTACAGGGGCTGTGCGACCACAACAACACTCGTCCGTCTCATACAAACTGGTAGGTACCCGAACGATTGGCTCCTCAAGCATCATCCCAACATGGACAACATAAGTGAACCCATATAAGTTGACAACATATGGCTTCACTTTAAGTACGGCGGATGTACAAGAGAGTTTAAGAGCGTCAGGCATCTAGATAGGCCCAACTACAAGGCACTAGGGAAGATTTCAGAAGAAGAAGCGGAGGTAGCGAGGGTACAATAGCAGTCCGTCAGAAATCCTACCTACGCCTCCAGAAGATGGCCTAGATTTTAGTGGTAAAATTCGCCTGAATTTTGTCATTGACTTCTCAGTGTATTGCCACGTCTAAAAGAACCAGGTTTCTTCTAGTAACCATTCTTTATGATTTTTTCCATGTTCAATGTGGGCAAATATATGGGATCCTTTTGTTTCGGCGAATATAAGTTGTTGAAATTCAGCGCACGTGCTATATTGATCACCCCTTTGTTGTCGCTCGGGCCCTGGTATATGCTATAATAATCAATTGCAAACCAATCGCACAACTTCCTACCTAACAACGAAGCCAAGTATGCATCTTGGTGTTTTATCTTGGGAAGAAATAAACTGTTACTGACCACTTCACAAGTTGCAGGTTATAGAAACTAAATTAAAATACGACACCTGCAAGGGTGCTTGTGCGGACCAGTTGGTGTAACATGGTGCATTTGAAAATCGCAAAGGCGCGAATACTGGTAGAGAACGATGGTAAGAAAGCGCTGAGAGTCATTATTCTTAGTTACTGTGGAGGACGTAAGCTTTAGTGTAGGGCACACCACGTAGGGTACAAATCGTTTTGCGGCCTCCGCGTTGGTTTTAAAATGGGTGCCGTATCGGGTTTTCCAGGGCTTGATATTGCGCCTGTGTTCTCCGTGTGAACAAAAAAAACTACGTCCGCCCAAGAAACTGCTGTCATTGAGAATGATGACCACGTGCGAGAAAGAAGCCATATTTGCACAGCTCCGCAGAACGCGAGCCCACACGTGCGATTTATCAGCCTCGCCTTAACTGTTACCTATAGGAGACGAAAAGAGATAGAAACTTGAAGGATAAACGGCGAAACGGTGCTTGCTCACGCCACGTTACGAATCAGGATTTGTGGCTCACCCAGCCTTTGTTCAGTCGTGTTCACACAGACATTGTAGCTGCAACTGCGGCTACCTTAATACATTAGACTGCAATTACCACTGTTCATTGTTTGTTGGAGTTTCAGTGGCTCTTGTTCCCAAGTTTGTCGTGCAAGTAAAAGAAAGCACTCATTTGTATGTACCTGCCGGGGCTCATTAGAGATAATAAGCATCTCAGATAATAAGCGCATAATCTTAACACATGTAATTGAATCGAATTGTGCTTTATCGTGAGGCGCGACCGCTATGCGCTGTACACAAGTGCTGTCAATTTCGTTCTGCTACTCTGTAGGTATAGTTCATCCTTCTCTGTGGAAAGTGGCGAAGTGAACGCAAAAGAAAAGTCCTAATGTGCTCTTGCAGACGAAGCAAATTTTGTACTTCTCTGCTAGTTACGCGTGCAGTCCTATAGGCTACTTTTCCACTACAGTACACTAATCAGTTCGGTCACTTGGTGTAGTATTTCGGGTTTCTCTTGTGGATCCGTGCTCTTTGAAGTCACATTTCTTTAACGAGTACCAGTTGATTGTCTCCAGGTGCACATTCCTTCCTATCAAATTCTAATAGTAACAGCCGCAGTGACAGCACAAGCTTTTGAAGTTCTAGAGAATGGTGCTGTCGATGAAACCTCCTTCGGAAAGACAGAGGCGACCATATGAAGTGACTGCTCCATACCCCCTACAACGCTAATTACAGATTTTGTGTAGCAGTAGCAGCAGATAATTGGGTTTGTTAGCTGCATCTACACCACAACTAAGAAGCAACCGAGGCCATACATGAGGTAGTTGGAGAGACTTAAGGAGGATCAACTTGCTGCAGCAAAAGTCGTTCCACAGCGAATCAGGAAAGGAATGCTTGTCAGCTGGGAGAAGGCAGGAGAAATTTGGCCAATGCAAATCCACGCAGTTTCTTTCAAGAGTGCAATTGGTTCTCTAAGCCGTCTCAAAAAGCTGTTATGCGAAGGCTGCTACGCAATGTCTATGCAAGTCCGTTTATTGAGACGACATCAAGCCGCCCAAGCGTCTAATAAGAACGCCCTCTATGATACCCATGGCCCTGATACTCGTCTGGCTTAAGTTACTGGCACGCAAAGGAAATTACTAGAGTGTCTTGAAGACACGCTACGTTATTCTCAGCGAAAAGACTAAGTCCACATTCCATTTATTTATCGATGACCTAATCAACATGTTCAGATGAATCAACCACCAACTAATTGATAGAAAAGTGTTATATCACATTTGCTCAATTCAGCGTTGCCGTAGATTGTAATTGTGGGATTTAATTTGTATCGGAGATGGCATCGGCATGAGATTTTTTCCTGATTAACTCTACTCACCATGTGTCACTCACTTGCGGCCTATCGTTCAGTCTAAACGTTCATGGAAGAGGTGAACTTGTGCTTAACTCATCTGAAACACCGACTGTTCTCCTACTAATGCATTCGAGCAACACACGAGACGACAGCTTGTTCGCTTGCTACGTTGAATCACTGGTTATCGGCGAACCGAAAGCTGGAAAGAAATACGAGCTATATTCCCCCAAATCAGGAGTTGGCCTTATTTCTCTTCGCAACATTCCACGTCTGCATACGTGCAATACATACGGCGGTGGCTGCAGCCGGAATGGGAGTTTTAAAAATATCCATTTACCAATGGTGACATTTAGTGGTATTTCATGTAGTGGTATTGTAATGCAGTGGTGATGAAATGAGAGCCCGCATATCCCAAACGGTTCGCGAGGGCATATGAGGGGTCCATAATTCCTCGGTAACACCGATTCCCCCTCCACCCATCACTGTATACTTGGAATTTTTGGAAACCCAGCCAGCAATAACAAATAAGTGCCATTGCCCAAGTCATGAAAGTTTATTATTGCGTGACGTGAATCGGCTAATTGCACAACGCTTGAGCCATGCAAAAAGGCACATTACAGAAAAGGAACGCATATAATTGGTGTATAGGATGCCTAGCTACAAGAGTAAACTCTTTGTCGTGGAGGCAGAGGTCAGCGTAAGGGCAGGCAGGGATTGACAGGAACATCTGCGACTTAGGCTGAAAATACCAATTGTAGGAAATTAAGACACTGACCAACATTCTTCACGGAAGGGTCCTCCGTCACTTTCTCAATCGAGATAGGAATCCCTTCGCATCCATGGTTGAGAACTACTATCGTGATCATTCATAAATTGGACGGAGCTTGTTGAATTCATTCGAATCTAACCTTGTTTCTAAAGGCTTCCTGGCCGGTCAAAATCTTAGTGGAATTGCAGTGGAACCCGGATAATACGACTTTCAAAGAACCGCAAGAAAGCGTCGTATGACCGGGGTGTCGTACGACCAGGATGCATGTAGACGGTGTGGGGTGCCGGCCTAGTAGATGCTCTCACGCTACAGGTGGGCTAAGAAGTTATTTAATCTAGCATATTTAGCGCGTTCTCACGTCATTTGCGAACCTTTATCTGAAATAAGAAGTTTAAACAAAGCAAATACTATTTGTGCCCCCCCCCACCGCCCTCTATGGCATCCGAGCTATCCCGCCAGCCATAGCCGTGTGGTCCGGCGCTATTTACGGCCCGCCTTTCCCGCTCCCGTGCACGCACGAGATAAGGTCGACGTGGTCCAACAAAGTGAGAAGAGAAAAGGGCGAGTGGTAAACTGCTAAGGAAGTGTAAAACGAATGATTGTACAAGGTGAAGATGAAAAATATCTCCATTTGCCGAACATGACGGATACACTCTTTGAACGGGCCCGTACCGTCGTTATTTGATCAAAGCGCTCAACAGCTGTTTTCGTGTCCCACAAGACCCAGCAACGCGAAATAGATAAGAAAATCCAAAACTTGAGCAAACCATGTTGCGGTGAAAATTATAGCGCTGGCTTGCTTCAGGGACTCGCTGCGGCGGCCAGCGAGTGACCCTAAATTGCGGTGCCAACGGAGCCGCGCATGTCCACCCTTGTGGCGTACGCACGTGAATTGAGGTGCTCTTGCAAACAAAGGAGTGGAGTAACAATGGGGCTTTGCAAGACACCGATAAGCAGAGAGCAGAGATATAGGGCACGAACAGCTACTGTTAGGTCATCGTCGTGGGGTTTCGTCGTATGCTTCTTTGAATTTGCGGGCGGCCCACCTGCCACTTGAACTACTTTTCGCGGTTGGCTTTTTGACGTACTGCTGCCGTGTGGTGCCGTAGCAGGTTAACTTCCGCTCACAGGTACGCGCCTGCTTGCTTGCATCTGTACAGCAAGGAGTCTGGCCTGCCTGTAGAACTTCGCACATCAAGCAGCGTAAAACGGGGGTTAAGAATAAAGAAGGGCGGGACGAGGCAGTCAAGCGGTGTAAAATATGAAGGAAACGGCGCCTTATCCGTGCGAGGTTCCGTCCTACACAGCGGACCGCGTGCACCCGAGCGTCATATCATCGGGGGTTTTAAAGCATTGTTTCTATGGGGAGTTTCACGGGACCATGGTGATCCGTCGTAAGAAGCGGATCGTCGTAAGTCCGGAAGACGTACCAACGGGGTTCGACTGTAATGCTAACTAGCCGGAGTGATCGACTATGCCCGGTTGCGCCAATGTAACAATAGCTGGAATGAAGATGGAGTTATTTTTTACTTGTCATTATTAGTTACTTCATCGAAGAGTTGCATAAAATTACGAGCTTCATTTTGCTTACCCTTATGGCTTCATACAAGAGTCGTGTGCTTACATAAAACACTGTAACTGGCATTTTCTTGATCAAACTAGTGTAACTAGATAATCTTGTCTAGTGGCAGTAGATGAAATCATCGCGAAAGAGACTGTGCTAACGCGGTGCACCAAAACAACTAACTACGCATGGGAAGTTTATCTCAACAGGTTTCACTGACAACTATCACTCACCTGTTTATAAGAATTAACATAAAGCCCCGCTTTTCAGCAGTTCAGCCACGGCACAATGCAGCAAAAAATGGACAGGCGCCTGTTTCTACGCAATGATAACACTTTTATCGATTACCTTTTTTGGGGTAAATACATTGAATTGCTTGTTACGATGCGATCCGATAAGAGAACCACAAAAGCGAAGCGCGCTGCGGCGACCGATTGCGCGCAAGTGTGATTGCCGTCATCAATGCTGACGTTGTGATTACCGATCTTCTGATTGCTCTCTTGTCAGTCTTTTCAAGCTCGATATGGGGGTATTTGTTGCGTAGGACGATACCGCGGCTGCCGAGAGTTCCATTCGGACAGCATAAAACAAGCTACAACAAGGCACAAGGAAACATGTAGCGGTAAAAAAAAACCAAAGTGGGTGAACATGTTGAACACGGAAGCACCCATACTCGGTCACTTGCCTACTTTTCAATAGACCTTGTGAAGCATCGCCTGACTCTAACCACATCTCGGTAGGGGTACAGTAGCAGCTGCTGCCTTTTAACAGTGAATAGTTCCCTGTTTCTAATCAGCGGAAAAAAATTACAATTTCCGCATTACCGAAGTCTTATCTGATTTCAACGCAAAATGCCATTGCGTGGCCGTCGCTTGGCACACATGGAAATTTCACACTGCTGTTCAACGTTCGCCGTGAAGTAGAAAAAGACCATATCATGCAGGAAAACGTATGCAGAATCATTTCAGGGAAACGTAACTGTGCAGACGAAAGAGCACTGTACATCGCGTCTTGCTGCTTCGGCTTCCTCTTGTACAGCGCGCAACACCCTTGTCTATAACACGGAGTTCAACTTCAACTGGTTACCGCTCAAAACTGCGGACTCAAACTTGTCGCAAAAGACGTTGAGGTGAAAATATATGGTCAAGACTTCAGAATGACACAATAGTTTTCGTCAAATGTTTTTTGGCCGAGGCAAGATAATGCTATAAGTATGAAACCTGTGTTATAGACAAGGGTGTTGCCCTCTGTACAAACTGGTAGCCTGCAGCACCATTGTATCGTTGCTTTTGGGCTTCCGCACTAACCGAGTTAGGAAACTCTATAAATGCCCAACGTGGGAATTCACCAGAGGGTTGTTAAAATACGCATGGTATTTGAAAGCACAAGAATACTGCGTGAATCCAAAGAGTGCACAGAGTCACTTTTATAAACGATATTTTTGTGGAGTAGCTTTACTCCTGCCCCTGGCTTAATTTGGAAAGAACGGAATTGCTGTTTCTTTTATTCATTGCAGGTTATGTATTTCTTAATCAATACTGCAAGGCTTTGTCAAGCTCCAACCACACTTGTGGGGTCATTTGATTCGCTTTGTGAAGTCCTGGAATTCTCTACATATTGCTCCTAACTTGGAGGTAGTGATAGTGATTTCTAGTGTGCCTTTGTTCACGACCTTGATGTGATTCACTCGTCAGAATTATGTTACATACACTATAAAAACGTGTGATAATTTGCCGTAACAACGGCGATCATTAACCTTGTAATATGATCATTGTGTGGCATAGAGTATGATAAAATGTCTAAACAGTCATTTCCGAACACTTTTAGAAAACAGGCAGTACAGACGAAAGAATGTAAGCGTGTAAGCACGAGGGAGCAATTTTTTTGTGTTGTAAAACTTTATTGAGGAAAAAAAAAGTCATTGGTCTGTAAGCCTAGATGAGGTAATATTAAACGGAACAGGATGCTATGTTTATCAAACAACTTGCTTTTGGATGAGGTGCAATCTATATCTTCTCTAATATAGCCACTACCATGAGGAGCAAGGGAAGGAAGAAAACAAGAACGCTCGAGCCATCGCTTGGCGTCACGCACTCTGGGTTGCAGCTTAGAGTTTTTAGCTAGTAAACCTGCGGTTTAGCCCCCCTCTTTCAAAACCCAAAATGTCATTCGTGACATTCTTTGGTGAAGGAGCCGGGGACGTCCCAATAATGCTGAGTATCCCATCACGGCCCCGTACGCCGAGCCCAAGACCGAACCCGGGCCGGCGAGCTTTCTTTTAAGAGGCCGGTTCGCGCACCACACGACGCCTCCAAAGACACGCACCGGAGTTCGTGTAACTGACCGCGGATCCCGGAACGACGCAGGCGTGGCATACAGTTGGCACGACATCGCAGTCTCACCAAACGGAAGCGTCAGCGTCACCGATCGTATAGTGGCCCATCGCACCGCGTACTCCCGCCTCTGTTCATGGGGATGCTTGGAGGATTTCGAAGATTGTATTAAGCAGTACAAGCGAGTGGCTCGCCCCAACAGTTGGTCGGTGGACCAGTGCCGCCAGAGCTTGCACGTTTCTTTGGAGGGTACAGCTCCTAACTCGTTTATCAACCATGAAACTGCCGTGACATCATGTGACTCCTGAAAGAAGGGTCTCCGCCGATCTTGTGCCAACCGCTTTTCACTCCAAAGGGCTGAAGTTCACTTAAGAGCCGCACTCGAGGACCAAATGAAAGCGTCACAAGCTTCGTCGAAGATCTAATGCGACTGATAGCATGGACGGATCCCGTGGCCATCTAGGAAAGCAAGGTTCGTATCCTTATGAGAAGCTCAGGTATTACAAATTAAACATAACGAAATTGCTTTAATTTCAGATTATATTCAGGGCGTCCTGCAAGTTTCCACTGTTAGAGGTGACATCATGCCTACCGCAATGGTAGGAGCTTTAGGCTATGCCCACACTAGCGTCAAACTTAACGTGGCGCCCTAACGGCGGCCGCCAGCGGCGTCAAGCCGCAGCCTTCACCCGTAGCAGTAGCAACGCGACTGGCGGCCGACGGCAGAGCGGTACGGGAAGTTCGACGCTAGTGTGCAGGCACATTTATGTAGTACTTGCGCAAGATGACCGGATATTTCAAGCTTGTTTGGCTTATCTAGTATAAAAAATGAAAGCTTTTTTCTAGAAAGATTAGTCCCTTTTGCCGAAAATTACACAGTCATTCTGACAGCGAAGCCCTCCGTCATAAAAGACCCTGTATGCGGCGTCGCAAGTCCCGAAACAAGGCAGACGAGCGCTTACCTCGCCATAAATTACATAGGGCGCCATCTAATGTCGTAGGCTGCTGCATTCTGGTGGTTTACGCAGGGTAGGTAGAGACAAAAAAAAAACGATAGGGAGGGCAAGGGTCAATCTCGGAAAAAAAGGTTAGGCAGGATATAATGAATTGCCCTTGGGACATGCAAGGTAAATTGGCTCTGTCGCCACGCGCTCAATTTATGTCGCGCCTCGGCCAGCTACTTTCTTTATACAGACTTTAAGCATGCAGTCATTAAAAGCCGCTACAGCGGCGCGTAGGCAGCCTAGCCTCTGCCTGTTCATTCTGCGTTTTATTCCTACTGGGTTCCGCGCCTCTAATGCGTCTCGTCTTTGTCGGGTGCCGTATGCTCAAGCTTTATAAATTGTTGCAGCAACTTAAGCCAGAGACCATGTGTTGCGTGTCTAATGAAGCACGTTACGCTGAATTATTCGTTAATTTTGAGGGTTTTTTTTTTCATTGTCATTTTTATTTACTTCAAAACTTTGGTTGATAGAACAGTGAAAATTTTATCTGAGGCCTTAGTAACAACGCTAGTACCGAGCCCATGAAGTTAATACACGTTTTACATTTCAAGCACTTAAATTACACTAAAAATACAATGATAAGCACAATATAGAAAATGAAACGTACACTGCAGCAGGTTACGACGCGAAAAACATCTCGTCAACCAACTCAAACACAAAACGTGCCTACAATGTTCACCGTAAAATGACAACAGGACCCATAGAGAAGACAATAATACTACGCCATGATGAAAAAAAAGGTATGTAATTGGGCATACTTTCAGCAATTAAATAAGCGACGCAAGATTATTGCAATGTATTTACTTCGTGAGCACCGTTGAAAAAGTTTCGCTTCATTTAATGCGAAGTGGCATACTATTCCATAGTTTAGCTCCAATATATTGCACACTACGTTTACCATAATGATTATGTACCATTGGAAGGTTGAGGTTGTTGCCTGAACAAGTCGTTGTATTTCTGAGCGGGGTTACAAATTTTGAGGATTGTAAGGGATTGTTGTTTGACAATATGTTGTGGGTGACAGAAGCTATGTTGTAGTCACGAGCAACTAAAAATGGCATTATATGTAGCTGCTTAAAGAGCGGTGCCGAATAAGCTTTGCAAGCAGAGAACCTCATAATTCGCAGCTTTCTTTTTTTCAGTGTAATAACTGGTTCAAGATACGACTCATAAGTATTGCCCCATGCTTCGACGCAGTATGTTAGGTGGTAGTGGAAGCTGTCGAAATAAATTTCTTTTGACGATGGTAAAGGAAAATGGAGGCGCGCCTGGCATAGGAAGAAAATAGGAAAAAACGGGAATGGTTGAGTTTCCTGCAGACTATTTAATGTGTCCTTTATAATAAAGTGCAGGGAGGCATTTAGGGTGACGAAGAAATGAAAGTGAAAGTCTGAAATTTTTCAATTTTTGCTCTGCCTATATTTAGGGTTATTGATTTATTCACTCGTTTGGAAGATGAGGAGAACACGATATAGTTGGTTTTATTTACATTAGGCGCTAGTCTGTTTTGGAGAACCATTGTACGATTCTTTCAAGTTGACTGTTGGCAAATTGTTCAGATCTGTCAATGTTAGACTTTGGAACTATAACCACTTGTTCGTAAACGTAAATTGCAGTTTTGCCTTCATCTATACCTGTTCATCTTAACAGCGCTACCGACACAGACAAAAAGAAGAGGGCACAAACACGGCGCTGTTTGTGCCGTCTTCTTTTTGTCTGCGTCGGTAGCGCTGTTAATATGAACAAGTACCAACTCGCCCAGTCTTCCGTTTTAGCTTAATCTATACAATCGGGAAAATAGTTCATGTATAGTGAGAATTGGCCCCAAAACAGAGCACTGCGGTATTCCATGCGTTACAAGTAGGGATTCACTAATTGCATCGTCTATTTGCACGCCCTGCATACGTCTTCGCAAATAGCTTTGAAAGAAATTTAAAGAGAAACCGCAAAAACCATAACAATTTGGCTTTTGAAGGAGTATACCATGGTCAACCTAATTGAAGGCTTTTTTTACGTCCAAAAACAACCGTAAAACATGTTTGCCATTATTCAAAGAAGCGTTTATTATATTTACAATAGTTGTGACAGCCGTGGTAGTGGATTTTGGGGGAAGAAAGCCATACTGGTGGGGTGCCAAATGCCGTCCTTTATTAGGAACATTAAAATACGTTTAGCGCTGTTTTCCATGCAAGCTGTAATAGCACTCTGTACGGGCCTATAGTTTTCCAAAATGTTGTAGTCGCCATTTTATATATATAGGTGGTACTCTAGCCTTTTTTAACAGGTCATGGTATGCCCTAGCATAATAGGCTGCGTTACATATTGTCTATAAATATTATGCTAAGCACCTGTGCATTTGATTTTAGCATTCTTACTGTAATTTGATCATATCACCGCTGGTTTTCCCGCGGGCAGTGCACGTTCGGTTGAGCTTATCTTCGCCGCTGTGATGTCAATGAAAGCAAATGAATTAACAGTTGGAGCTGGCAGTCGGAGTTTGGTTAGAGGAGGCAATTGCAAAGCTAGATTGCGGCCAATGCTTCTGAAATATTGGTCTAAACAGTCGGCGAGCTGCACCTGGGATGAAAAATACAAAGCGGTATCAGGAAGATTACGCGTATTTGTTTTATTGTTTTGATCCAAGCTTACGTGGATTTTTTTAAGGCGTAAAATCATGCGGGTATAATACTGCTTTTTATTGCGGCGTAAGGCCGGGTTCAGACTGTTGCCGCAACTGCCGTAATGTCTTTAAAGAATGACGTCATTTCACGTATTAGCCAACCGAACTGCGTGGCACGCGCTTTGTTAAGTCGATAAATCACGATGTGGCTTTTTCGTCGGTAGTCTGAACATAGCCTAAAAGGGCGAATATGATTCTTAGGCTTCTATACTTGTTTCGATAGTAGGTGTTGTCTTTATCTTGTTTGTGCTTTCGATAGCTGTAATTTTTTCTGCACGCAAGTGCCAGTACACCAAATGATAGCCAAGGACCCATGAGTCTTTCGGAAGCTTTTCTTGGGCGTGGGTGAGCCATTTTTATACATTCGATTACTGTATTTAAAAAACTGTCATACATATCGTTTACATCAATGCCATGTAGAATATCACTGCTTGCTGCGCACAAGCTTTCGTGCAGGGACTGATCATCTACTCGTGTTTTCGGCCGATAAAGCGGTTTAGCTCGGTCGCGGTCGACAGGGGCAAGAAAAAAATAGGGTAATGGTCAGTTATATCAGTCTCGATAACACCAAAAAACAGCGCGATACGTCGAAGTTGCACAGAATGTGATCTATGAGCGTAGTAGATGTGTCACCCACTCGTGTTGCATGCCAATGGTGTTAGCGAAACAGCCGGGGTCAAACATTGTTTTATACGCACAGCACATTTTCTGATTAGATCAATGTTCAGGAGTCCACACAGCACGGCTTTTCTCTTGTTCGTCGTGATATTATGCACTATGTCCTCAAGTGTGTTGAAAAATGAATTTACTTTAGAATTGGTAGAGCGGTAGGCAACGCCCACAATCGTTCCATTACCAAGTTCAACAAAAAGCATGTCCTGGTCTGATAGGTGCAGGTTATTTTAGAATGCACTAAGTTTGAAATTGCAATTATCCCTTATAAATAGCCGTACCCCTCCTCCTATAATTCTCGTCTGTCGACTGTGACAAACAACTTTATATCCGGGCTTGCTGCTCGATTCACCAGGCTTAAGACTAGTCTCCGTCAGAGCAAGTACGTCATATTTGATATTTAGCGCACCTAGCATTAGCTGAAGATTGTTGATGTTCTTATTAACACTGCGTATGTTGCAATTCCGGAGGCTAAAATTGTAGCTTGTAACAACTGTTGAGATGAATCATTGATGGCATGGCACATACCATCAGCGGTGCTTCAGACCTAAATTCTTTTTTCAAAGTCACTTTCTAGGGTGATGCGAATCACTGGGGAATTCTCAGCTTCACGGAATTGGATCTTGCCTTCTTTGATCCACTAGAATTTCCATCCCCGCTATTTGCGCAAGTGTATGGCTTTCCAGAGCAGTACTTTTTTTTTCAAACACACATGCTCATTCGCGTAAATGGGTGTGTCTGGCGAACCCACAGTCGACCACTGTTAGTCCTTTTTCCCTGGCAGCTTCTAGCAATTTATGACGCGAAGATCGAGAGACGAACCAAACAATTTAATTTGGTCTCTCTTTGTCTTTTGACGACACGTTGTGAACAACGTCAACCTTCTTTTGGAGCAGCTCGTTGTTAAAGTTGGTGCCAAGCGTCTGAAATGTGTCCTCCATCTTCTCTTTCGGATCAAACGGCATTCCTTTGATTTCTATAATATTTCGCCTTCTACACTGCTTGAGCTCAACGATGTTTGCCTTCGCAATCGCCAGCTCTTTCCTGAGTTTTTCGTTTTCCCGTTTCAGGTATTCATGATCCTTACGAGGAGTATGAACATCAGTGAAGACGCTCTCCAAAGTTACCTTGAATGTGTCGAAGGTTTTAATAACAAACTCGATCGACTCCTTCACTTCCTTCCCATCCATATCGAGTTCACCAACATAGGTAGATGGAGCACTTTAGCTAGTTTTTTCACTGCAGACGGTGCATTATCCCTCATGGCGACACCTTATAGCAGCGAGCGACTCAAAAAATTAGCAGTGGCTTTGCTCGGCTATGCCAGGATATACGTAGCGTGAACTAAGGTTCAGCTGGCATTCTTAGGTTTCCTGGTTGTCTAGGATTAGTTCATTTTTAAGCTTACTGCTGCTAAAATGACTTCCAATACAATACAATTCAATTCAATCCAGTCCAGTCCAGTCCAGTCCAGTCCAGTCCAGTCCAGTCCAGTCCAGTCCAGTCCAGTCCAGTCCGGTCCAGTACAGTCCAGTCCAGTCCAGTCCAGTCCAGTCCAGTACGGTCACTGCTCCTCGCGCATATGCAGCACGGGTCCCCAGGAGCCACGCGAAATGGCTATCAAGCAGCTCCCGCGCACCATCAGACTTGGCTACTGCGCAACGGAGACGCACAGCATGGCACGCGCCTGCGGCAGTGCTTCTGCCGTGGTTATGACTTCACTGCTCTGAAATGCGCAGACCGGCGAACGTGCAAACCCAATTCGCTACACACCCGTAATCCAATTGGATTAAATTTCCAATCCAATCCAATTCAATACAATCTCATTTAATCCAATATAATCCCATTCAATCGAACTCCAAACCCAATCAAATCCAATCCAGTTCAATCCAATGCTCCTCGCGCTTGCGCAGCACGGCCCTTCAAGGTCCACGCCAAACTGCTCAACCTCCGCCAGTTTAGCTTACGCTACAAAAAAATAGAATGAAAATGTTATAACCGTACTTGGAAATATCACATGATACGCTAAGTGACAGGTTGTGCCCAAGCAAGCCTGAGTCGCTCGCTGCTATGACGAGTGATCCCCTCTGCTAGTCTTTTTATATCCGCAGTGGTGGACTGCGCTGGCTGCAGGCTTCCACTCCACGCAGACGCAGAGGTAGTCGAGTCGAATTCAATAGCGGCCAGGCTCCTTTTCGGTGCAGCGACTGTTCCAGGGATCGTCGGCGTGGAAAATTTACATAAGACGGTTAGTGACACGTTGTGTCCAAGCATGCCTGAGTGGCTCGATGCTGTTGCACGCGCCTTTCTTTTGATAATTTTCTTTACTCCTTCAAAAATATTAATGCGGAGCATCAAAAGCCTATGCGTTACAGATAATCCTGCGTCGTTTGGGACGTTGACCACACGATTTAAATACTCGGGAACAAGAATTCCTCAACCGCCATTTTTTCGGCGCCAAGTTGAACCCCTGTTATTCTAAAGCGATGCCAGAAACCATGGTGTGAGGGCAAGAGCGGAAAGTTGCCAGCGCTCTCGAGCACCCCCCAGGGTACGATGACGTCACTGCTAGGGTGTAATGTGCCGTGGCGTGCGCTCGCTTTTGGTTCACATATGGTGGATGCATTGCCAAATGTCTGCTCATTGGGCACTGCAAAGTATTCCTCATCATCAAGTGCGGTAACACTATCGGTTTCCGCACTTAAAGGCCAGGCTTCAGAGCTCTTCAAGTTCGGTTAATCTGTTGTATATTAAGCAAACAACTTATGTATCTACAACGCAAGCATTAGTATCAAGGCCATGGGGAGGATTGGAATGCAGGAAACTTCTTTTTACACATTTTTATTCCAAAAGTACTCTTGAATCCACCCATCAACAAAGTGATTTGGCGAGATTAAAAAAGTGACTAATGTGCCGCAGATGTCGTATCTGATTCAACACCACACCACTTAAAAGAAAGTAGAAATATAGTACAAATAGTTCATTGAAATGTTTGAGCAGATCACCCACGTAATCATGCCTGACCGGGCAAAGGCCAGCAGCAGTCATGTACGGGGAAGGCCTCACATTCCCCAGAGGTAAATTAATTCTTGAACAGGTAGATAAATACCGCAATCTTTTACGATTTCTTTGTGTCCATCGCACCAAGAAAACAAAGCTGCCGTAGAATCGGCATAGCTATTGGAAAGTACCGAAAGCAATTCAATTGATGAAGTATATGCTACAACTGCTACTAAAACTGTTGGTATTCATGGAATAACTACTGCGAGGGATAATTACGGTGCGTAAACGTGGAGAACCAATTTAAACTGCGAAGTAACAATAATGTCCTTGCAATGAAGAAGGACGAGAGGGCTAGCGCTTTGGGTTAAGACGTTAACGCCCTTCATGAGGAAACTGATTACAGGGGAAGATGTCATAGCTAAGATTTGGAACAAGTGGACTCGAGACTGGGGCGTAAGGGGAAGAATGTATAACGGGGGAGCAAGTGGGGGCAACCTTATATTTCGCCGAACTAGACTAGATGTATGGATGGACCACAAATACATAGAGTTATAAAATGAGAAAGTGCTACTGCAAAGGATTAACTAAGGCATTACAAGACAGATCCTGCGTCCTCCTGTGATAAGAGTACACCGCTTATTAGGATGATATTGAAGGCCCTTTGAAGTCTCTGCTGCGCTTGCTTCGTTCAGCACTGTGCCATACAATTTTAAGCTCGTCGTATAAAGCCTCTGAATAAGAGAGAGACAGGATTTTGTAATTCTCCCGACCGAGCGTAACCAACCTTCGCACTGGACATTTGATCGTCTCAGTCAGTGTGATTTTATCCCACGGGATTCATATAACGCCCTAATTGTGACGAAGGCGTGCTTTTGATACCTTTTCTTGCAGTGGCCCGATTACATACTAAATTTAAATTTTTCCCTATAAATAAGCCTATACATACACACTTTTTTTTCATATTTAGGCAACGTGAATCCGCCCGTTCTTCGAAGGAAGTGAGAAACACGTACGACGATTCAGAGGGCTTGTTGTCGCACTAACAGCGCCAATATGAAGGGCCGCAACACGTGGCTCAGTGCCACGTGTCTGTGCACCACACGTAGTGCTTTTTTTCATAAGTCAGTGCGGAGGCAAAGTTTCACGGGATGCAGGTAATGGAAACAGAAGAATTGTCTTGTAAGGCAACCCAGTGTTTCAGAAAAAGGCGAATTTGCAAAGCAGACATGGCCCCAAGAAGTCCCAAGGTGAAATAATGTGATGTGTTTTCGTGGCATGCATTAAACATCGCGCTCTTCAAACACAAGGACAAAATTTATACACAATAAAATTGTGGCGTTGTCTTGCTTCTGCAGGGTGGGGAACGTAAACCTACAGGCAATCATGAGCGAATTCGGGTGTTGGGAATCCGGGGACATTTTCTCCGCCATAGTGTTTTGGAAACAGCTCTAGTATCTCTGAAATAGCGCCAGACAATTAGAAAACATTGCGCCCATCTTTTAACGTAATAAAAAAACAAGAAAAATGTTTCCCTGGGAGTATTTTGAAACCAGCCAGCCGAGCGAACGAAACCGGTTGAACACGTGACACTGATACACATTTTTGTTATATTTGTCCCATAAAATTTGGGGTGCGCTCCAAATAAAAGCGAACCAATGACATATCGTACAAAAGAGTACGGTTTTTTAGAATAGACCTGCTTGTTCTTCGCGGTCACTGAGAGCGATAAACTTCGGCGAATACCTGCACGGAAAGATGTAGGAGTCGCAGAAATAAATGCTTCACTCAGTACTTTGTTGCATTGCACACTGAACACCAAAGTAATATTAATGTTGCGCTTTCCACAAGAACAGGCGTCTCTTGAAAAATTTGGAATTATGAAATTCGGAATTTTTGTCGCATTATGCTTGGCGGTGTGAAGACGAATGCATTGTTTTCTGAGCATCGCTAGACATGACGATGTCCAGACATCGCATTACTGAAACAACCTTCCAGTACTTATGTTATCCTTCCTTTCGTGTTGCTTGTGTGGCGTGTGGCCTCTGATAAAAACTATGGCCGTGCGCACGTGGAAGAACAAACATACTGCGCTCACACACGCTGCGGCGTGCAAATGAGGTCAGTACTTTTCCAGCCTCCCTGGAAGCACGTATTGTCACGAAGTTAACGCTGTAAATGTAGTTAACAAGTTTCCATTTTCAGGTAAATGCTGCTTAATAACGTCGGCCCATCCTGAACGTTTACCCCGCGTTCTCATTACGTGCGTTGGCATGTAGGGCACTTGCTATATTCTGGGGGGAATACTGGTAATTTAAAGTTCCAAAGGTTTTCATCGTGGAAGGCACTTTACGCTTCCGAGTAGAAAAAAATACTTAAATTGCACGGCAGCAGAGGAGTCACTCGGGGGTAAATTTTCTCGTGTATTCCCCTTCAACGCTGCAGTCGCAGCTAATCTTGGGCATACCACCGGTGTGAGACTTATAGAAGAGCCTGTTATATCTTGCAATATATTTCACACGTGCAGGCAAGGGCAATTTTATTGCATTCCATTCTTCGACGAGTATCCCCACAGTTAGAACCATAAACCGCCCTGCATTTCTAGAGAAGTACATACTTGGCGGAAATAACGACACCTTTTATCGTTATGATAGCGCGAATTCACATAATTTGCCCAGCAAAAATTTGAAAAACCAGAAAATTAAAGAACAATTTCTAAAAATTATCAGACAAACTTAAAGATATGCTTCTCATACACGTCCCCCCAAAACGGAATACAAAAATAAGCAGTCTGCAAATGAACGTTAGAAATACAAATACAAAACGTCGTAAATGGACTCACCCTGCGCTAGGCCATGCATCTTAGAAAAAAACATAATTAGCGATACGAAGGAAACTCACCTCTATAAAGGTACATATTTACATTGCCAGCAAAAGAACGGAAGAATACATCGAAACTGTTTATACAATTTCTTTGGCTACTCATGTTCATATTTGCCTGTAAAGAACTTAGTCTAACTAGCACCATAAGAATGCTACAATTAGTGAACAATTGTCTGAAATTCTGCAGCCATATTTTCAGGTGAATTAGTATTTACGCAGTTTTAGTGATGAAGGACTTGTTTTCTAAATTATTACTGGACAGCGATAACACCGGCTAGATGAAAAAGACGCACAGGCACTCTTATGCCCACCAAATTACACAGTAGGATTTGTTTGAGCTATTTACGTTCTTGGAATTGGTGCACACCAGGTCAGTTTTACGGTCTATTAAAATAATTCGAAGTTACCGAAAACCATTGCTCAAATAAGAGCCTTCAACCAGGGAAAATATTATAGCGTCGAAATGTTTTGCTCCAAGCAGAAAAAAACGATTAAAGAGGAAAACAATATCAATCAGAATTACACCTTCAATAAGGGTGTGGCGAGACGAACATTTAAGAATTGGTGAAGCTTGCGCTAATGGTGCAATGCTGGAGGAACAGCAGAGCTGGTGTCCTCTCTCCCTTCGTAAAACTCCCGGCTTACCTACGGGCAGCTGAATTCGCTCTTAGCTTCACTTCTTTCTTTTGGCTTAACAGTATCTCCACTTGGCTCCAGCGCTTGTGAAAATTCTTATCTGGCCTTTTTTTTTCTTGTAGCTGTGGGGCACTGTGTGCCAAGAAAGTTCCTTTTTCTTTGCATTTGGCTGCACATGTGCTTGTCCCAACCGCTGATAACCCCATGCCCCTCCGGCTTAGGTTGCCGGCGTCACGGCGTTAAGGTGCCGGTGTCGATTCCCGGGATCTCCCTGACCACATTTTTTACTTGAGACTTTGAAGTTTTTTTGGTGCGATGGACAGATAACTCTGGGCCTAAAGAGTTCTGTGTTAAAACTCAAATGAACTTTGTCTTTAAGGGTGAAGTGCCGCCACCATCTCTCATTCTGAACTGTACATTGCGGCGGATATTTTCGTATGTCATGGCTGTCAGTTACCTTTTAGAGTCGCATCATGTGTCGGCGTGCGAGTGGGCACTAAATAGGCATACAGCGACTTCACGCGAGACTTGACGACAGCAACACATCAGAGTGGTTTACGTTGGATTGGTATTGTGGCTTAGTGGCTAAGGCCTTGTACGGCTGGTGCTATGGACGCGGGTTTGATTCCCGGCGGCGGCGGCCGCTTTTATGGTCGAGGCAAAAAGTGAAAACCAAGCTTGTGTTCGAAATTTCGGCGCACATTGAATTTGAAATTTTGCCGCACATTGGTATTAACCCTCCAAGGGCTGTCAATATCTCCTTTCCAAGTTCCCGAGTAAAACTTGGTAATACAGTTAAAATGCGAAATCCGATTATTAAGATCTTCATTATTGCTTTCGCAGTTACGTCTGAAGCGAGCATGCACAGATGTAAAGTATATGCTAGTAAATAAACGTTTTGCTATAATGGACCAGCAGGCGCCTAAACAAAGTTTCATGGCCTTCCGGTAACACCCAATAAAAATTTGACAGAAAAGTGAACCAACTGATACCGGTTCTCAAAATACCGTCTTTGGAATTGAGCAACGTCACTGCTATTCACTGTCCGCCCGCCAAGCCGTATAAAAAAACACAGGAATAATTTTTCGTTACAACAGGCAAGCAAACAGAGTTGCGTGGTCCGCAAATCGCTAAAAATGACCAGTGAAAAGCGTGAGCTACTGCAAAAAACCAAACAATAGGGCCTGGGTGAACAACTTTTTGTTTATGTGGCATTTAAACGGGGAAATTCTTCTGCGGAAAAACACGGATGATGATGCAATCGTTTTTCGATTAGTCGCGCAGCTGCAGGAGCTCGGGAAATATGTTCGGTTGGATTGTTCTAACGATATGGTTGTCATTTGAAGCATATGTTTTCAGATAAACACACCGGGGAAAGTCTTTGTTTCCTGACGCTTAACTGCGGTTCTGCGAAATGGAAAATTGATGACCTCGAGGTGTTTTGTGATATTATGAACATCAGGTTCACAGCTATTATGAAGGGGGAAACTTGGTACGACAACCAATTTGTAATGTATTTTCCGCTGTGTTATTCCCATTTTTATGTGACCACAGAAGGTAGGCAGAGTGAGGGCGTGTCTATACCTGTAGAAAAGTCTTACAGATCTTATGATGTCGACCACTACACTATTGTGACTGACGGCTATGATACAGTTGTGGTTCATCACCGTGACCACATGTTTGCTAGTTTATATAGACAACCAAGTGGTTTTATAAAAATGTGTGCACCTTCTGCATTATTTATGGCCGTTTGTATCTGAAAATAAACTAAACCTTGTCATTGGAGTTGATTTCCATGTTAACATATTCAATTGATTGACTGATTGTAGTGTTTAACGCGCTGAAGCAACGCAGGCGATGAGGCGCGCCGTATTGGATGGTTCCAGGTATATTTCGTCCACCTGGGGTTCTTTTACGCGCTTCGAAATGTCGTACACACAGGCGTTTTTGGTTTTCCCCCATCAGAAAAGCCGCCGACACGGCGGGAATCAAACCCGCGTCCTCGTGCTCAGCCGTAGAACGCCTTAGCCATCGAGCCACCGCGGCGGGAAATGTTAATGTATTAAATATACCTCAAAACTAACATTGATTCATACGATTATTATCGCGAACGGTTTCGATGTTATTTCCAGGAGCGTTACAAGAATAACGGAAAAATTGTCCACTCCGCTTGATTTTTTGACAAATCACTCGCCATCAAACTTTAGCGCGGAGACTATAATTGCCGATATCAGTGACCGCTTGCCTGTTTATACGCATGCCAATACAATAAGCCAGAAAACAATGTTAGATAATCGTACCTATCAAAATATGTCTGAGCATAAACTAGCAAAATTTAGAGCTAGTTTACAGAAAATTATAGGAACCAATATTGAACGCAAGCAGCCCTGATCAGGCTTAGAAAAGTTTTCTCATTTTGATAACGGCGGTTTATGAGGCTACTTTTTGCACTAAACGATCAAACGGTCGCACGAAATTCGGAAGCCCTCTATTACGAAAGATATAATGAACAAATTAAAGCTTAAAAATTGAATACATGAAAAGTGTAATAGAAAACAGATGCAAAGGTGTTTGCGAACTCATCCGCCTTAGTAATCGGTTTGTTAAAATTCTTCGCAAAACTAAATCAGCATACTACAGTAATTTATTTGAACACGACGCAGGGCGATCCGACATTACAAGGAAAAAAACGCTGTACTTTTTCGGGCTTACATGGCTATGCAAATCGAGTCCACAAGTTATAATGGAGAAAATGTGTCTGAACGCCACCTGGAAAATGTATTTAACGACTTTTTGTTAAACAGTTGACACACCCCTTGTTACGGTAGATACTGCAGAAATAGCCGTATCAGCAACAGAGCAACAGAGCATGTTTTTCACCCAACGGATGACCAGGATGTTTTATCTACAATCTTGAATTTAAAACGTAGCATCGTATGTTACGCGAACGACCTACATATAACCCCTATCGAATATATTGCTGACTTCTCCTACTGCATATATCAAATCTTGCAGTGTTTTGAAGTGTCTTTCCGAAGAAGTTTCAATTCCCCAAAGAAAAGTTACTATTCAAAAGTGCCCCCTGAAACTTGCTGAACAATTATGGACCCACGTCGATCATGCCGGTTTTTTTTCTAAAATAACCGCAAAACTTATACATTCCAGGTTGAGTACTTATTTTTATAAGCACCCATTATTACACAATCTTCAGCATAGTTTTCGTTGAACTTATTCCACAGAAACTGTGCTAATGGAGCAAAAAAATCACGCTCAAGAAAATACCAGATCGCAATATAACATTAGGCATTTACGTAGCCTTATCTAATGCGTTTGACTCACTCCGATATGAGGCACTCATGTAAGAACTGCACTCGTATGACGTGCGTGGTATCGCGTATGAACTACTACTCTCCTACGTAAGTGGACATCACCAGTGCGTATTAATAGGCGAGCATACTTGTGACCTAAAATCTACAATCACCGATGGGCCCCAGAGCAGCAAAAATGGGGCCACTTTACTTTGCATTTATGCAAATGACTTGCATTGTATCTTATCAAGGGAGCAAGTTTTAGTATTCCGTTATGCTGATGATATCACTTTTTTAATCCCCGGCAAAGTAACCAGAGAAATTAAAAAATATCACATACAACACTGTCGCCACTAGTGGCGTGGACACAGCGCAATTCTCTACTGATGGACGAGTATAAAATAGCCGGCGTACTTTTTTGGCCGAAAAAAAAAAGAAATCGCTGCCTCACCAAAGGTTTGCCTCCGCAGAGGAGGACAGTGTCCAGTCTACAGTATACAATGTACAGTGGAGGACAGTGTAAAAGTTCTTGGCGTACATTTTTTTTAATTTGACTTGGCACTGTCACTTTGAACATGACTAAATGAGAATAGGCAAAGCTGCTGGTGTCATCAATACATGTGCAGCCTTGATCAAAAGTTTACGGACCATAGAAAGGGCAATTTTAGGTTATATCTTTTCCTATAGCGGCCCGACCAACTTTCAAATGCATGCGAGATGTCGTATAAGTACTGAACTAATAAAAACTACCACACACAATACTCCGGGTTGCCGTGTGGCAGAGAAATAACTCAGAATTGCTGCTTTCGTGGTCCGCAAACATTTTCTTTTTATGTGTATGCATATATTACCTGAACTTATTAAACTGTTACTGTATAATTCACTACTTTTACCGCAAGTAACGGTTGCAAACTTGGTTTGACGCACGATGACCAACGGGAACTTAAATCAGCTTTTCATAGTCGAAAGAAAGTGGGAAGGATACTAGCGAATGTGCCATATATTTTCCACGCGCCCAAACTCTTAGAGAAACTTGAAATTATTAACGTTACCAATTACTAAAAACAACGGTTGGCCCAGTCATACCTTGTAGCCTTAAAAAATGACACCCGCATTTTCTAGGGCTACGCTAAATTAACGAAACATATTACTTCGTACAACATATGCAAGCAATCCAGGCACAGATTTAATCCTACACCACACGATTACCAGGACCGCCAATCCTTAACATCCAGTATACCGAAAATTGTTGAGCGACTTTAAGAGTAGCGCAATAGGGATCGGCAAACTTTCTAACTCGGCATTAAAACAATATTTTTTTAACACGTGTTATACATCATTTGAATTTTTGTTGTTGTTACTACCTGCGACATGCACCTGTTATTTATTTTGGTGCTTGTGTTACCCTGATAACCATGATTGTTCAGTACTTTTTGCTACATTTACTTAATGCGTGTTTGAATTTTTTTTCTCTTTCCCCGGTGCGGTTTGATCTCTTACACCCCGTTGCTATCAACCACATCTGGGCAGGCGCCCCGTCAAGCTGCTCCGCGGAGATTTTTTGTGGCTGTGCCCCTTCCTCTGAACCGGTATCTAAGAAAAAGAAACTCTATTTATTTATTTTTTATTTATTTATTTGTTTATTTATTTATTTATTATTTTTTATTTATTTATTTATTTATTTATTTATCATTGCTTAAGGGATCAACCGCTGCAATATCACTTCGGGCCTCCAACTTGGGGCCAACTTAATATGATGCGCCAACGAACATGATTTCGACATGCTTCAAACATAAGTGTTCAAATTTGCGTAGTTTCAATGCGTTCTTCTGCCAGCATGCGCCTAACAAGAAAATTTGTGCTAATTAATTATAGCGAAAACCAGAGCTGAAGCAAGGGCCGCAAATTTCGTGGAATGGATTAGGATTACGAAAGGTTGTTTTTTTCGCCGCAAAGCATTAACCGGAAATTAGCAAAACCTGGATATAAAAATGTATGTTTTAAACGAGTAGCTATTGCTAATTTAGCAGTGAAACCAGGCCACAATTGTTATACCGAATATTTATTAGACGGCCTAAATACCTGTTATGTCGATGCATCCCCTTATCCGCACCATCCCGCCCACGTAACTTGTGTAGTGAATGGACGGGGCCAGGAGATCACATCCTGCACCGTCAATACCACAGCGATTGATACTGCCGAAGAAGCCGCGATAGCCAACGCCATAATCACTGCCCAATACCCCATCACCATACTTACCGACTCTCAGGCAGCGTGCAGAAATTACTTACAGGGTCGAATTTATAAAACTGCACTTCGTCTTCTTTTAACAAGACAGAGTATTCCCGAAGTTTATATAGTTTGGGTGCCAGTACACGAATTCCTTGCGGGGAATGAGGCGGCTCACGCCGCGGCCCGCGATTACATACACCGGGCCGTTTCTCTCACGGGGCCGTCACCAGCTCATCCACCTCACCCGCAACCTCTCTGGCGCTGCACAGATATTTTGGCGGACTACCGACACAAACTGCACATTTTCCTCATTCCACAGCACCAAATCATAAGGGATGAAGCAACAACGTTCAGACGACTTCAAACTGACACGTATCCACACCGTACCCTTCTTAATGCCATTTATCCGACAGACTATCCAGCTACCTGCCACTACAGCCCAGCGCCCGGTACCCTATACCATCAGGTGTGGGAGTGCCAAAAGACGCCGGACCTGCACCCAATCCTCAACCCTTCTATACAACAGTGGACGGCGCGATTGACCAGCAAGGACCCTACGTTCCAGCTTGACCTGGTGCAAAGGGCCCGCGCAGCCAGCCACAGCCAGGGGATCCCGGACTACGGATCCCCTCCACTGGGCGGGTGCCCTAACAACTGCACCTGTTGTTTTTAATAAAGATTTGTTTCATTCATTCATTCATTATTAGATGAAAATCTCCTGTATCGAGGTAGGGTTTCAAGTTGAATTCATAATGAATGCTGGGAGGTCTTTATACATGAAACATCTTTAAAGTGCTTTCCGTAAGCAACTGACAATCCCCAAAGACTTTGTAAGGTGAAGCGCTCAGTCGGCGGGGACGACGACGACGACGACGTCGCGGACACATGCCCGTGAAGGGATTGTCCTCGTTTCGGCAGGGCCGAAAAAGACGAAGTGGCTGGTCACACGAGCCGATGACGGTGAACGCGAGGGCCCTATGAGAGCCGGCCATGACGGAGGGGTGACGAGGCCAGACGGGAACGAGGAAGGACGGCCATTCGAGTGGAGGAGTTCGGAGAGGACGGTTCGAGGAGAGCGGCGTCCAGGCGCAGATCGAGGGCTCATCGGGTCTCGGGGACCCAAGCTCGGAGGGATCTACCTGACGCCAAGGCCTCCCCTGACCAGCGTCCTATTCCCCAGTGCCCTGGCCCGTGGCAGGCACACGCGCTGCGTCGTGCCCCGGTCCTGAACGACCACGGCTTGGAGATCGTCTACCGGCGGCTCCCGGGTGCCGACTGCCCGCGGCCTTCCGTGACGTGGCCACGACCGTTCCGGCCACGACCGCTCCCGCAAGTACCGTTCTTGGAGGAGCAGCGACGGAGCTGCACCGTCAACGGCCCAGCGCGCGAGACTTCCCGACGCGACCCTCAGCGCAACGCAACGCGACGCCCCGACGCCCGAGTACTACGCCACGTCACGGTGAACTGTTTATGAACTTTTCTGTTGCTCTTTTCTGGTGTTGAGATTTATAGGCTTTTCTGTACATTAGTTAGTGTTTTGGATTTCTTGATGTCGCATTTGTAGACTAGTTATTCCTTTTGGGTTTTTGTTAGCTCTCTGGTAGTCACTCTGCATCGTGTTTTCTTCTAAAATACATGTTGTCTTCGTAACCTCAAAAAGCGCCCTCGTCTGATTAACTGGCGACTGTGGCTAGCCCCACTCGTCACCGAACACACCCTACTCAAGAACCTGCAGAGGGGGTTTTCTTTCCCTCCTCACAAAATTGGCGTCCGCGACAGGACGAGGGCGTTTGCACATTGAGAGGTTACGGTGTGACAGTTATCCCTGCATCGGTGAACGATGAACGTGCAGGAGTTAGTTGCCACCGGGGAGCGTCTTGGGTTGCGTGAGGCGGATTTGCGTGCGTGGGTTGACGATGCTCTAGCGAAAGCGCGAGATGAGAGGGCGGCAGAGCGAGAGGCTAGCCGTCAGGAGCGCGAAGCTGCACGAGTGCGACTCGAGCAGGAAGAAAAGAACCTCCAGCTAAGACTCAGGTTGGCAGAAATTGGGGAGAGTAGAGGCTCTGGGGATACTGCTGGTGACGCGCATTCTGCGGACAGCCCTGTCTTTAATGTCAATCCGCACAACTTCATTCCCGTCTTCAATGAAGCTCGTGATGATTTGGACGCTTATCTGAAGCGCTTTGAACAAGTGGCGAACGGACAGCGTTGGCCGAAAGAGAAATGGGCCACAGCGCTCAGTTTGTGTCTAGCTGGAGAAGCTTTGAAGGTCTTCGGACGGCTGTCTCCGGACGAGTCCGTCGATTATGACAAGACTAAACTGGCGCTACTGCAACGTTTCCTTTTCACGGCTGAAGGCTACAGGGAAAGGTTCCGGCAGAGCAAGCCGCAAGACAGTGAGACGGCGAAGCAATATGCGACGAGACTAGAGAGTTTCTTCGACCGCTGGGTGGAGATGGGAGGTACTCCTAAAACCTATGACGGAGTACGAGAGTTAATTGTCTCGGAGCAATTCCTGACCAACTGCCACAGCGCGTTAGCAGTATTCCTACGGGAAAGGGACTGCACGAAACTCTCGGAAATGACGCAGGCCGCCGATCACTTCCTCGAGGCCCAGCATCAAATCAACCTGCTGCGCTTTAAGGGAGCGCAGGACGCTGGGTTGTCAAAAGAGGCGAGGAATATGACGAACCCAGCCAGAACCCCTCGGTGCTTTCTGTGTGACAAGCTGGGTCACCAAGCCTCAGATTGTCGGTCGAGGCCAAAGCAACCGTACTGTTCGGATTGCCGTCAAGTTGGTCACAACGTCAAGTCTTGCCCTAAACGAGCCAACAGCAAGGAGACGGCATCTTGCTGTATGTCACCAACAGAACGCCAATGCGTTTCTTCCAAGGACAGGGAAGGGAGTCCTCTTTGTGATCATTCCTGTCCAGAGAGGGGGCAAGAAATGAGGGCTGCCCGCGCGGTACAAAAGAACTCCACGCGGCCTCGACTTCCAGTGCTCGAAGGGGAACTCTTCGGGAAGAAGGTTTCTGTGTTGCGGGGCACCGGAAGCAATACATTGGTGGTCCGTAGGTCCCTGGTTACCGATTCGGCGATGACAGGGACAAAAGCTACGTTGCTTCTAGCAAATGGGGAGAGCGTCGAGGTCGAAGAGGCAGTTGTGGAAGTATTAACGCCTTATTTCTCCGGAAAGGCTACCGCAAGGTGTATGCAGACCCCAATAGATGATGTAATTGTGGGAAATATTCCAGGGGCACGCGATGCCTCAGATCCGGATCCCGCGTGGAGGGAAAACGGCAGCTTATTATGGGCCACAAAGACAAGTGGTGACTTGACTGCCGCACCCTCCACCCAAGTCGTCATGGGGACGAAAGGACCTACGACACGCAGGAGCCCCACAGCGGCCTTGAACGTCATCCAAGTAACCCCGCAGGAGCTTCGGCGGGAACAAGAAAAAGACCCGACCCTACGGATATTTTGGGACAAGGTTGGAACACCCGTAACCGGCAAGCGAGCGGGAGTTCACACGTTTTTCGTCAAAAACGGACTTCTGTGGAGGCAATACGAAATGTCAAGTGACATTGTGTTTCAACAGGTCGTAGTCCCGAATAAGTTTCGGTCCCAAATACTGAGCTTGGCACACGAGAGTCCAATGTCGGGACACCTGGGAATCAAGAAGACCGTTGGGCGCCTGTTAGAAGCCTTTTATTGGCCCGGGGTGCAAGCGCACGCGCAGCGGTACGTCCGTTCGTGCCACGCTTGCCAGCGGACGTTTCCAAAAGGAAGAGTCCCGAAGGCACCACTTCGGCGCATTCCGCTCATTGATACACCGTTTGAACGAGTAGCGGTCGATATCATTGGTCCCATATCGCCAAAGTCATCAAAGGGCAACCGACGACGCGCAACGGACCGTGAGTCGCATCAAAGGACGGGCAAGGAGGCTTCGGTCCGCACCTACGGATCCTGCCCGGTTACAGTCCCGCAGGCTGGGAAGTCCCCGCCACAGAGACTCTAAAGACGGGGCCCCATCCGCCACAGGGACGGCTCGGCCACTGCTCAGGCAGTCGACAGAAGCGCGAGTTCCAATTCCAACGCGGAAGCCAAATGTGCGCCCCGAGCACGGAACTGGAGGAGACGAGGCGCGTTCTCGAAGGCAGATGCTATCACTGGAGGGGACGCTGCCTTCGCACCCAGCTACCGTTGGAGGCCCTCGACATGGCGTGCACCGAATGCGCCAGCCGACAACTACTGCCTCGTGAAACCCGGTACTCAGCCATCGAACGGGAATGCTTGGCACTAGTTTGGGCCGTGGAAAATTTTACATCTCTTTGTACGGAACAACATTTGTTGTCCAGACTGACCATCAGCCCTTTGAGTACTTCGCTGGCGCCAAACATCTTAACAGTCGAGTTCTCCGGTGGAGTCTAACTGTACAAGAATATTCATTCGGAGTAGAGTATATGAAGGGGTCCGAGAACGTAGGAGCGGATTACATTAGTCGCCTGTTGCTGCCAACCAATGATTAAGATAATTGGGGTAATAGGGTAATGGTGCAGTGGTTCGTGTTGTTGGGTTGAAGCCAAGTGTTCTTGACGAAGTTTTTTTGTACCTAGTGGTGGCATGACACTGCGAATCGTGAAGTGTTGTGGTGACTGACGTGGAACTTGTAGTGCGCGAGTGTGCGTGACAGTCACTGAATGTAAGTGATTGTGTTCACCGTGTGCGGGATGGTGTTCACCGTGATGCCAACTACGTCTACCCCGTTCAACCACCCAGCAGTGATTCTTCACCTACTTGTGCAGTTTTTTTTCACTGAAGAAAAAACTTTCTAAAGGGGGAACACATGTAAGGTGAAGCGCTCAGTCGGCGGGGACGACGACGACGACGACGTCGCGGACACATGCCCGTGAAGCGATTGTCCTCGTTTCGGCACGGCCGAAAAAGACGAAGTGGCTGGTCACACGAGCCGATGACGGTGAACGCGAGGGCCCTATGAGAGCCGGCCACGACGGAGGGGTGACGAGGCCAGACGGGAACGAGGAAGGACGGCCATTCGAGTGGAGGAGTTCGGAGAGGACGGTTCGAGGAGAGCGGCGTCCAGGCGCTGATCGTGGGCTCATCGGGTCTCGGGGACCCAAGCTCGGAGGGATCTACCTGACGCCAAGGCCTCCCCTGACCAGCGTCCTATTCCCCAGTGCCCTGGCCCGTGGCAGGCACACGCGCTGCGTCGTGCCCCGGTCCTGAACGACCACAGCTTGGAGATCGTCTACCGGCGGCTCCCGGGTGCCGACTGCCCGCGGCCTTCCGTGACGTGGCCACGACCGCTCCCGCAAGTACCGTTCTTGGAGGAGCAGCGACGGAGCTGCACCGTCAACGGCCCAGCACGCGAGACTTCCCGACGCGACCCTCAGCGCAACGCAACGCGACGCCCCGACGCCCGAGTAATACGCCACGTCACGGTGAGCTGTTTATGAACTTTTTCTGTTGCTCTTTTCTGGTGTTGAGATTTATAGGCTTTTCTGTACATTAGTTAGTGTTTTGGATTTCTTGATGTCGCATTTGTAGACTAGTTATTCCTGTTGGGTTTTCGTTAGCTCTCTGGTAGTCACTCTGCATCGTGTTTTCTTCTAAAATACATGTTGTCTTCGTAACCTCAAAAAGCGCCCTCGTCTGATTAACTGGCGACTGTGGCTAGCCCCACTCGCCACCGAACACACCCTACTCAAGAACCTGCAGAGGGGGTTTTCTTTCCCTCCTCACAGACTTGTACAAAATCAGTTAACCAACGCTAACCAGTGCTCGAATATGTGCCTATGTGCTAGAGTGAGGCCCAAGTTTTCAATTGATACTCTACCAAGTTGTAACCCCGGATAACAACCACTTGGCAGAGATAATTAAAACGATAAAAATAGGGTGGATTTTATTCGGTAGGCATCCTCAGATAATGAAGGGCAGCCTACCATAGTGCCTGAAGAGGAAAGTGGAAAGTGTATAACACCTTCATCTTTCCGGTACTCACCTACCGGTCAGAAACCTGGAGGCTCACTAAAAAGGTTCAGCTTAAATTGACGACGACTCAGCGAGCTACGGAACGAAATATGATAGCTGTAACGGTAAAAGAGAAGAAGAGAATGAAGAGGGTCAGAGAAGAAACGCGCGTTAAGGAAATATAGCACAAATTAGGAACAACTTGGCCTGGGTAGGGCATGCAATTCGAAGGCAAGATAATCTTTGGTCAATAAAGGTAACACAGTGGATACCTAAAGAAGACAAGCGTGGCAGGGGCCACAGAAAGTTACTTGGGTAGATGACATCAAGACAAGAAATTTGCGGCGATAAATTTGTCGCAGTTAGCACAGGACTGGGGTAATTGAAGATCTGTAGGACAAGCCTTCGTCCTGCAGTTTGTGTAGACAGGCTGATGGTGATGATTATTAGGCCCTGGTTGGGTTTTTGTGTGTCGGTTTCCTGCCGCATCCTTTACTGTTCGAAGATTGCCAAAACAGTCTTCAGCATAACTTCCCTGCAGTTCTCTCACTGGTGTTCCTGTGGTGGGACCCAAGAAGGGCCCTATTAATAATTCTGTAATTCTGGGGATGGTGAAATATTTAGAAATTTTCAACACATTTCGAAACAGCGGAGATATTTAAGCTTGAGTTCCGGCAGTGCCGGGTGCCGCTGAAAACTCGCTCAGCGTACTGGGGGGGGGGGGAAGGGGGGAGGAAAATGCGAGGCCAAGTACTGCGAGAAGTGACGAGGAGGCAGGCAGCCGACGAGGAGGTGTGGGGAGTGCAGGAATGTTCTGATAGGGATTGGCGCGCATCGGATATTCGCGGCGCTAGTGATGACATAAGCTCTGACTCGTAGGTGTTCTCCTAGTTGAAAAAGACGGCGTGTGCCCGGCAGCATCAGTGTCTGATCTACCGATAAGATGGGCTAACCTGAGAAAAGCCAAGTTAAAGCTAGTGGAGACAACCAGCTCCACTTTTTTCTCAGTCTTCGCATATCAATTGCAAAGTGGCAATTTTTTGGCAATTGCAAAATGACCGCAACTATAGAACCTTCAAGTCGTGTTCTGGCTTTA
Source organism: Haemaphysalis longicornis (assembly GCF_048455015.1). Classification (NCBI taxonomy): domain Eukaryota; kingdom Metazoa; phylum Arthropoda; class Arachnida; order Ixodida; family Ixodidae; genus Haemaphysalis; species Haemaphysalis longicornis. The sequence goes on from NW_027526361.1 coordinate 140,568,362, forward strand.
TTTCGGACGCCAAAAAGAGCTCACATTCTCGGAACGTTTGGTCCCCGTAATTTGAAATTACTCTAGACACTGCGACGATTTCGTTAATTGGAAACACCCACCCTCTGATAGCCGGGATGGGGATGAAGACCCCGGAGCTCATGAGAATGTTACCTGGTGGTACAACATATGACGCGAACCATGGTGGATGATGAGGCGGTCTATTTAGAGGACGAGATGACCTATTAACATTATTTACAAGGTAGCCGTCATAGAGCATCACCCCAGGCTGCATTCCCCACACACTGCTTCTTCGTCGTTGATCGTCGGGTCCAAAGCGGCATGCCCACTATCCCCTTCTTCTTCTCCTGACAATACGCAAATGCTTTTCGACATCCTCTTTTCAACAAAGTGTGGACTGAAGAAATGACTCCATAGTATGGGCTTCCTGAAACAACACTCGTATAGATGCTACCCTGGAAGAGATTCGACAGTGTTGTGGACTTTTATTCCAAATGGGATCGACCTTACCGTTCTTGCAAGAAGCAGACACGTACCAAGACAAAGGTTTTACGGAAGAGGAGACAGCTTCCTATTGATTTTCAGCCATGTAGAAAAACTTCACCATCCGGAGTACTAATCTTGAAACGCAAGTATGAGCAGCCACATGCATTAGCGAAAACAGCGCTCAGCGTTTCTGTCTTATCCAGAGCAGCAGTCATTTCCGTAAGTAAGGACGAAGTTCTAGCTTCAAAAGTTCCGTCATTTTTTCCCATTAGTGGTGACGAAATTGCAAGAGGTTTGCAGTTAGAGTTTGCACTGTTTGCTTCCTCCAGCAAAAAATTGAAACACCAGGTTACGAAGTGCGCTAATGACCTCCGGATGTCTCTTCAACGGAAATAAGCCGGTTTATAGCTATAAACTTAACCAATGGCTTCCACGCAGCAATTAACAATGTAGTAAAAATCGAATACCTTGGCAGGTATGTGAGTATGTGAAAAGTTTCAGTGGAGATGTCGAACCGACAGCAAAAAAAAAACTCTCTTAACAATATAATTATGCGAGACAAAAATAAAGTGGCAGAAAAACAGGTTGACGGACTTGCAGAGAGAAGATTTGGTATCCCTTGTAGTGAAATCTGACCAAGTAAACTGGTCGCATTTGTTAAGACAAATAAAATAAACAGAATGAATAGATTCCTACCCAAATAGAGGTGCAGCGACTCGATATAAACAAAACGTGACAGCTGCAGAAAATATCCGCCAACATCATTCTATGCCCAGAGCCAGGTAGTGTGCGGGATGTGGATGTCCTAGTCATGGTCCAGAGCCGCAGAAACAGGCCAGTAAAGACCGAAACTAATACTTATCTGGAACGCTAGAGGAGTCAACCTGAGTAAAGCAGGAAAGCAGACTTGTCGTCAGTAAGCCAGAATGCGCAAAATTCACTTTACCGCTAAGCAAAAAAAGCTCGCATTCTTAAATGGTTATCGTAAACGCAACGTTGAGGAGGTTAGAGGACCGAATCAGCAGCAGCTGCAGGGTAAAGTAAAGTAAGGAAGAAGCTGGTAATTATTTTTTAAAAACGACGGATCTAACTAAGAATTGCAGTGTTACCATTAGTGCCCAGAACGAATAAGGCCATTGCATTCGCGCGTACTGGTCATTGCACTACTCTCAAAAGAAACACTAGCAGCATTGATGCCTACAATAAGAGAAGATTAAGGAAGCACTAAAAATTACTCCCACCTCCCCTCGCGGGAAGCCCTGTGTAGATGCGACGCATAGGAGGTTCCGTTGTTGTTTCCGTTAGGTTGATTCTCCCATCGCGTGAAACGTGCCGTGAACCCCCTGCCGCGGCTATGACGCAACGTGGCGCGGCAATGACGCAACACAATCCAACACAATCCACTTTAATCAAATCCAAATCCAATCCAATCCAATCCAAGCCAAGCCAAGCCAATCCAATGCCCCTCGCGAGAGAGTGTTCGCTATCGGAGAGGAGAGGGGGTGAGCGGCGGAGAGCGCAGCTCGCGCGGCGTGGAGAATGGCGGAGGGGTGTGGACGGACAACGACAACGCCGTATGGAGGGACAAGGCGAGTGAATGAGATGTCGTCTCATCTAAAACAGGAGGGTCTTTAAAGGCAACGAAGAAAATTTCCGCGATCGCCGAGACAGAATGTGCGTACTCGTGTAGTGAGCAACAGGTGTAAAAGACTGAAAACGGGGGATCGTTCTAGGGATTTGTTCACGCCATCCATGTCAGGGAAGACAACAGTACTTTAAGGTTAGTTTTGGTGGAGTGTTAACAGACCATTTGATGCGGAAAAGCTGGTCAAGGCGATGGCTTCTTAGGAAGTGAAAGGAGACGAGGTGAGAGGTGCGAATAGAGTAAAAGACGGAAGAGGTATCATAGTTGCAAAGCCTGAAAAATACTATAATAACGCGAAAGTTTTAGTGGTACTCAAGCCTGGCAATTGATAACAATTGTAACAGCAGATCTGTTTAAGCTTGATCTTTCTCTGTTGGCGTTAGCAAAAAAATGCAAAAAAACTTCCGCCGGGATGCACCGCGCACGACTTTCGCGCAGTGGCGCAGGCGAAACCAGGCCTAGCCTGGCTATGACTTCATCGCCCACGCTGGCACAGGTCAACCTTCCAGAACCCTCTTCCCAGCGTTTGTGGCACGAAACCTCGCGTGCTCGTCTCATCGCCAGTTCACGTGCGTTCGTGCATCAAGCAGAAAGCACAGAAAAAGCTCGGGCTACAGGCGCCGGGTAGGCAAAACCGGCTGCTTCCCGCTCTAGCGCGTGCTAACGCTGTTACTTTTGGGAGAGATGTGTACGGCAGCGGACAAAACGATCTGGTCCTGCCAGTGAGAGCTTTCAGCGGCTATTTTGGAAAACCACGTGAGGTGTAGCAGCCGGGTCTCCGACGAAGGACAGACGGGGCTTCAGAAGTTGGCTGTCACTCCCGAAGGAGAGGAAACGCGGTGCGAGAACGGCCGCGCCGCTACTCCAAAACGGACGCGACGACCGACAACTTCTGTTCAATCGAGAATGTTGCGCTAGTGAAGCGGCGGCGAAATGGCAGCGACGTGAAAAAGATCCGGAGTTGCAAGCTGGCGTACATTGTACGTACTTTAGGGACCACGTCCATTGGTCTTTGAGGGGGTAACGACGACACCGCGCGAAAAACGTGACCGAGTCTCGAAGCATAGCCACGCATGAACTCAGCCGAACCAAGAATAAGCTTGTTGGGGCCTCCAGCTCTACTGCCTTGCACCACTAGCGAAAGCTGCACGAATTTATTTCGACCAAAAAGAAAAGTGATAATAAGAGACCTAAAAAGCAGAATCTTCTGCCTACTCTGTGCTTAAAACAGTATTTACGAATGCAATAGCTAACCACATGAAGGAAACCATAGATTGCCCCTATAAAGCGAGAAGTGGTAGAGAACCCTAGGACGGGGCTTTGTTTTTCTGATGGAGGCAAAAAAAGAAATCAGGAGGCCTCCTCAAGGCGGCACCTTATAGCCCAGGTGCATCTCCAGTGCATAAAACTCCCAAAATATGTTTTTTTAAGATTGCCTCTACTGCACAGAACATGCAGGGTTTAGAAAGGCCACTAAAAACACAACTTCGTTGAGGCCATCAACCAGGTATTAGAGAAATCTACACAGAAATAAGCCTTTTTCATATGACTTATAGGCATTATTAGTGAAAAAAGCGCGTGACCAACGCAGCATTGCTCTACCAGGAAGTCGAGAAAACCTCCGCATGATTTTGGAGAAAATACACAAGAAATGTCTAGGGTAAGTACTCCATCATTTGACGGCTTCCGTTACGCATACAAAAAAACTCATCTTCTCTACATTTATTTCTATTCTGTGGCGATGGGGTATCATTAGCTCGATATTAAAGGATCGCAGATATCTGTAATCGGAGAATGCTTGTTGTCAATTAGTATTTTGGGGTTTCGTAGTCTTGTTCTATGAATACAGAGACCGAGCCGAAAGAGTGTATTATGGGCTGTACGAGGAAGGTTACAATACACCCCAAAAAAATCAAAAGTAATCGTGAGCCCCTAATCACAAAGCCACTTTTTGCCTATGCCTTTAAATACCAAATTGGGTTGATGAGTTTTGTGACCTTTTCATGTGGGCAATATCGTCACTCACTCTAAGGAAAGAAGTGGAGCTGGGATTCAGGTATAATGCAGAAAAATTACAAACGATGCGCAGTAATGGTAAAATAACTGCTTCCTGGAGACACGACAACCACTATGGTAAGACTACAACTTAATGCAGGGATCAAGCAAGGAAACTGATTGGAAAGTGTTGACTCCGAGTGGCAGAATGGGAGCGGTTGTAAAGTCTCTAAGACAGACATCGGTACTGCAAGGGATAGATATTGGCTGCTGATGATGAAGACGATCGCCAGAATTGTCCAATAGAGCTCGTCTGCGGGAAAAAAGGCGGCGTTTTGAAAAACGAACCTACCATGGATTTTGAACGTTGATCAGCCCACCGACCCACATTTCGAACATGGCCCCCGTAGGTGCATTAGATATTTCAGAAATCAGTCAACGCCTGCCAAAATGCTTTGGGGATCAGTGACATGGTTGTGTGTGATGCAAACGACCTCAAGGAATACAACAAATGGAAGCAACAAAACTCCACGTCATACCCTCTGTTTAAAATGTGTCATGTTTTCGTACAATGAATGTGTACGGAACGGTGCTTTACACGCTTTTTAATCACTTCACTATCGTCCTTTAAGCAAGAGTAAAAAACAAAACACGGCTTCTATACACGCTGTGAAAGTGGTTAGAAAGCAAAGGTTTAAATGACACCCACAATTCCCCATGCTGCATCCCTTGAATTCAAAGGCGTGACTCTAAAAAGAGTGAAACCAGATATTCTGCTAGCCGCTACCTGGAATTCGCGGGTGTGGCGTCCTGAACGCAGCACCAGCGTCAACCACGGCCGGTCTAGAATAGCTGACGCCACCGCTGTATGCCGGCCGAGACTCGGGAGAAAGAAAAATTCACGCATCTCCACGAAGTTAATCATTACTAGTGGGCGAAGAACTGGGGATTGTTCTTACCATAAATTACCCGTGGCATTGCGCACTCGCGCATGTAAATGAGTGACAACGCCTGTGTACTGTATTTACGATTCTAATCTAATGCAATCCGATGCAATTCAATCCAATTAAACCGAATTCATTTCAATCCAATCCAAACCAAATCCAATTCAAACCAATTCAATTGAATCCAATCCAACGGTCCTCGCGCATGCACAGCACGGCTCTCCTGGAGCCACGCAAAACTGCTCAATTTTTCTCTCACTCCCTCTCTCTATAACCTTTTGTGGATCTCTCTCTCTCTCTCTCTCTCTCTCTCTCTCTAACCTTTGTGAACCTTGATTTTATTTTTGTTAAACTTTTGTTCAAGGATGTTTTGATTTACACGGTGATGTGCGTCTCTCTCTCTCTCTCTCTCCCTCCATCCCACCCTCCCTCCCCCTCTCTCTCTCTCTAAACTTTTTTCCGCGAATTAGCGTTGATAGTTACAGTTCTTGGTCTTTTGCCGCGTTTTGCAACCTTTTAGTCCGTTTGACATACACATATTCGGTTTATACTGATGTGCGCACTGACGCCAGCGAACGGACATTGCGAGGTCCTAAGGTTCTTCGCACGTAAAACGGGAAGGAGCAGCTTTCGGTGGGTGAGACAGTGGAACCTAGCCATCTTAATGTGTTAGCTTAAGGGCTACACCATCGCGCGGCACAAGCGCAGACACCGAAACAATTCGGCATGTGGGCTTAGTGATTCACATTTATACCTATTTAAACTAGTTAGTTTAGCAAGTTGAAGAATTGCGAGAAAGCTGAGGGAAATTTTTTAATCACTCTTCATCGGAACCAGGTGGTACCTTCACCTTTTATAATACCTCTTAAAACACAACCGAACTGGTTTATAAAACGAAGTCCCATTCATGGCAAGCAGTGCGCAAAAGGTTGCGTTTGTCTAGCGGCCAAATCTCTGTGTGCTTTATACATTTTGTTTTGCGGCCCCAAAAACCAATCCTTAACGTATGTTTGCCGTACGACCACTTAATTCCATCAGGTGTGCGTTACCCTGGAGGTGCTGTCAAGCAAGTTAATCCAGCCGTGCGAAGGCACCGCGCAATAGACGCGAAGCTGCAACAAAACAGGTCCAAAACAACCGTCGCTACAGCAGACGACCAAGCCTTACCGCTGACACCGACACCGCCGCCGTTAAGCAGGCACTTCCTCGCGGGGAACGCTGGGTAAATACGCTGAGCCACCTACAGTGTGCTCCGTGAGTGAAACCCTACTCCTCCAATTTCTCCCCGCCGCCATTTCCGCCTCGTTGGGAGTTGTACCGCCCGCCACGAAAGAAGCGTTGAGTGGTAGAGCTAGAAAGCTTAGCTTAAAAAGAAGTGAAAGAAGATGACTATTTGTGCAGACGAATTAAACTAGTTCGAAATGTAATATTAATAAAAACATGATTCCTCGCCTCTTCCTGCGTCGGACGGCGTCCACAGCTCCGGGTCCGCAGCAGGTGCGCATCTCCTGCTTCCCTGCTCTTTCTCAACAGCAGCTGGCGCGCGCATGCGTCGTAGTCAGCCCGTTCGCTCCGTCGCGGTTTCGGCGTAACAGGTGCATGATACCAGCGCGGTGGGGCGTGGAAGAACGCGTGCTGCTTGCGCATGCGCGCTCTCCCCATCCGCCCCCCCCCCCCGTACTGCTCTCCCTCTACTGCGCGCGCTGCAAATATAGCGGCTAGCGGTCGCTCGTGTTTCAGTCACTGCGTTGCTCCTTCCTTCCTTGGTTGACGCTGTGCCCACGTTGACTTGTGTCTGCTACTCCAGCATCACGGAAGAAGCGATGGAAGAAACACTGTCTTCAATCAGTACTGAGGCCCCAATGGTCTGCATTTACTCGTGTTCCCCTCGCGGGAAGGCGCGGAAATTTTTTTGTTTGTTCGTGTCCAGAGGTACAACGTTTATTACTAGCGCTGGAACAACTTTCGGCACCATTCAGGACATTTCCGCCTCTCGCGTCTCCTCTTGTTTGTGCGGGGTGCCAGAAGTTTTGTCTCTGTACCTCAGCAAGCGTTCCCTTTGCAAGCAAGCGACCAAAAGACATTCAACAGGCGGCTCTCGGCCTTTCTTATTATTTGGGGCAGTTCTGAATAAATGAAAAAAGCATTATGCTCGGAAAAAAGTAACTCGTTCTCGGACAAACGCAGCTGCCACCCACGGCTGGACTGTAGGGCATGGTTTTGTCACATGAATTGGGGAAACTAAGTAAAGTCAGAATCCCCGTCATAATCCGGCAAGAAAGTTTAGTACATAGGCTTTTGGTGATGTTTCTTTGTACCAGGGTATAGCACGCAGAATTAATAATTCAGCTTGTTAATGTGACCGATGCCACACTGAAAGCATTCCGGCCTGTAAGATCATAATGAAATTTCTAGCCTCCTGATTGCGAGGTGTCATAGCTGTGGCATTCAAAGCGTGTTCAGTTCACTTTGTTTTTGTCTCTTCCTAATAAAAAATGAAGAATTGGTGCAAAAGCGGGATTGAACGTTGTTTTTTCGTTTATCGCCTACTTGCTCCTGTTTATTGCCTTCGCAAGTTCTCTTTTTGACCTCAGGCGCAGCCATAGACAATTTTAAACATTTACAGCCACGGGCTACGGAATTTGGGCCGCTATATCTTCCCATGCATTAATCTTATCTACAGTCATGGACAAATGAAATTCGAACGCAAAAAGGCAAACCGGAACAAACAAATAACGCAGTTTCTGTGCATGCTGTTCAGATGGTCGTATGACTCCATAACACTAACGAAAATCAGAAATATGAACTACCAAATGTTACAAAACCATGTCATTCGGCCGATTTCCACTAACCATATTCTTCGATTTTGATGTAATTTCCAAATTTTCGTGTTCACTTTTCATTTGTTCCTCACTGTATGGCGAGGTTGGATATGCCGAAGGGAAGGTTCCTCAAAAGTGTTCTAAAAAAAAAAACTCCCACCTCCCCTCGCGGGAACCCCTGTTTAGATGCGACGCATAGGTGGAGCGGCGAAGGGACCGCGTTTTATAGCGCGCATAACGTTGAGGAGACCGCGTAAGCCGGTCCCAGTCGATGACGACGTTGGCGTACTTGTAAAGCGGCGTGGAATCTAGGTGTTTGAGCCAAGTTTGGATGTTGCTTCGCCGGAGAACGGCACACCGGTTATATGCGCAGCGCGCCCGAAGGAGAGGAAACCGCGGAAGAGAGAGTACTGCACATGCGCCGGCCCCTGCGCGTCTGCCGCGGCTATGACGCAACACAATCCAACACAATCCACTTTAATCCAATCCAAGCCAAGCCAATCCAATCCAATCCAATCCAATCCAATCCAAGCCAATCCAATCGAATCCAATCCAATGCCCCTCGCGAGAGAGTGTTCGCTATCGGAGAGGAGAGGGGGTGAGCGGCGGAGAGCGCAGCTGGCGCGGCGAGGAGAATGTGGGAGGGGTGGACAACGCCGACGACGACGACGACGGCGACGACGCCGGAGGGACAAGGCGAGTGAATCAGATGCTCTGCATCTAAAAGAAGCGGGTGCCAGCCTATTACGCAGACGCAGCATAGGGCAATTCTCGGGCACTATCATGCCCGGGCGCATGCCCTTTGCCCAGCGCATGCCCACTACCAATATAGTGGGCAAGTGCTGAAGGAGCCCACTACTTCTGTTCTTTTATTTACAAAAAGAAGGCTCTTAGACCAGGTGAGGGAGATTTTAAGGGCAGAAAGGGATAGTGCAGTGGCGTGTTTTCATTCCTTCAGTCATGGATGCCACCTTTGGCTTCTTGTGAGGGCCACCTCCGACTGCTTTATAGATGTTGCGCACTAACGACGAGCGTCCAAAGCGCCTGAATGAAGACGGTTCGCCGGAAACTAATCTGAGAGGGGCAGTTATGCCAATGAGGCTAGCCATTTCGCCTGTAAGAGATACTCCTGCTGGCGCTCGACCAATGTGGAATGGGAATTATCTGGCAGAACATGTGACCTGTTGAATGAGTACGTGTGTGCCCATTCAGAATGTGGCCGTTGTGTACCATTTGATTTTAAATTTCGGTGTTAATTCTGTGCCTGCATACGTCTAGAAACTGAAGGTCTTTTTGTGAGTCTTGAGGGTTTGTTATCCGTGAGAACACTGAAAGTGTGGACTCTTCTAGTAGTTTGAGACGTACCTGCAGGAATTTCTCCGGTTAATTTTATGAATAAGGATTGCTGTTGATGCATCTTCATATTTATTGTTATGGGCTGATAGCCGTGAAGCTTGATCCCAGCGCTTGCGTCTTATAGAAAGTCGCTACGAAACTTCACGGCAGCGGAGGTACATCAGATTTGTAAGGATGCCAGGGGGAGTTTTGTTTGCATTATTTAGTGCAGACACATTTCCAACGTGCGAGATATACGCCCTGCGTTCCAAAAAAAGCGTTTGAAGTCCAGAAAACGAACATTCAAATTCGGCCCTGTTCGAAGAGCTCTCAAGTAAAGACTGTGCGCTTTAATGTGCACCGTGGTTTTTGACGCTTCAAATTTTTCTAACTTCGAATTTATTGTCCATTTCTTTGAAGCAGTGGGCACTGATTTCTTTTGCACTACTTCATGCAATTTCATTACTGCCTATATTCTCCTACCAACTTCCAGAAAATTCTCCATCTAAAACTAGAAATTTTCAAAAAATCAGTCGTTTGGAGAAACAAGAAAAAGAGTTCACAGATTGCCGGTCCGAGACGAAGACTGTGGCCTAGAAGTAGCATAAAAGAGAATTGAGATATGTGGTTTTTAAAAATGTCAAACAATAAAATTCCGCATTGTAGGCCCAATCCATTGCATAAAAAAATAATTCGATGTGAATTCACAACCCGGACTTCCAAATCACATTGGTGGGCTCGCAATCGATTCCTTTCCCAATCTTTTTACTCTTCTGTTGTCATCAGTAGGCGGTATAAAACGATCGACTCGGGGATACCAATCTTGTTCAAACGTGGAATAAATCTATCCGGGCTATTCGCAGCATTCACGTATTGTAGCTTAAATCTGACTTGGAATATCTTATGAGCCACCTCTCCTCAGTTTCTTTGTTAAAGCCAGCGTTTTAACTTCAAAAGAGACGATCTGAAGCCGACATATGGAGATGCAAAAACTGCTACCTTCTTATTATATCCTGTAGAAAATGCACATGAACAACATTTCAGGCTGATGTTCTGCACGCAGAATGAGCGGCGTAGCCTTGGCCTCATCTTCCGCTTCCGTGCCTCGTTTCGCTTGTTCTCTTCCGGTCCCCAAACGACTCGATTGCTCCGCCTGTTCAAGGGACGGGACAGGGTGGCATCACGAGGCGACATGTCACAGGAAATGAGTCTTGCATGTTATCTTTTTACTGGGATTTTGGTAGTTTCTGTGAAAGTTTCTTGCTTTCTGACCAGCGAAATAGCGTCCCGCTATCTCCATGCTTTGATATCGTGGATTCTGTTTCTTCTTAGTGCAAAGAATATGCAGATTTAAAAATATCTGCCTGCACACTGCTTTATTCCCGTGCCTCACTTAATCATGCTTTCCACAGCCTTCCTTGAGGCTCTGTATGGAATTGCTATCCGCCTTGCACACCTTAACGTCTTAAAAGAGTTCTCTTGTGCGGTTTACTTTGCTTCCTTCGAACGCTCAGCTGCATGTTTGAATAAAGAAAGTTGTAAGGAGCCATACCTGCGCCCACTGTCTTGGAGGAAAGGCTGTTGATACATTTGGTTTCGTGCTTTTTTATACAGTCAAAAAGTAACTTCACATGCAAATGATTTTGCTAGCTATTTACACGGGGTTACGAAGAATCATGTCTTCTAAAAGATGGAGTCAGATTGGCGACCGGCTGAGCGGAATCGAGTTATGTGTGATTGATTTTATTCCACAAATCACGGCACCGTATGAGGTAGTAAAAACGTAAAAGCGGCCAGTGTGTACTCTAGAAAAAATTCAATGACCGTCCCAACTCTTGCCCTCTTGCTCTTTTCAATGTTTTATAAAATGATCTTTCATAAAAAATTCCGTGCCCAACTTGATGCACGACGTATTTTTCTAACGCAAAAAAAAACTTTGGGTATATTTGAGGGTGCACATGCTGCATAATACAGGGAAGAATTATTAGCTTATTGTATTTTAATGTATTTAAATTTGGTAATAATATCAAAACTATTCATATAAAATTGTGAACAATAATAATATTATTATTACCTATATAGATTTTGTAGTTTTGTTATATTAAGGAACCTGCTTCCAGAAATATCCTTGATACTATTTCCAAATTTCTATCCATTATTTATTTCCGATAAATGCTTCGATAGCCTAATATAGATACTGGAGTTGGCTGGTGCGTTATACTATGGCCGGACACTGGGCTCCAAATACTTATCGGTTATTTGCAATGATACGGTCTCCTATTACCTCATTTGTGGCACCACTGAAAATCCAAAGAATTGGACGAATACTGCATAGAGAGAATACCCCCGTAAAGGAAACGAAGGCATCAAGAACCTAAAAACGAAGCAATCACAGAAGCTCACGTGCAACGCACGACTTCATAAGTTGTGGACGTCGTGAGGTTACCATGGTCCAAAATAGGCCATACCAAAAAAAAAAACATCTGTCATCAATAGTGTTAGGACCCAAGTCGTGCTGCCGACGAGATAGCTCTTGCAAGCCCCGTATCTTAAGAAGCGTAATATCACAAGCCGCAGCAACACGTGTGCTGAAGAGCATCCCAAAGATAACCCGCTTTCTAACAAAACTTCATTGTCATTTACATGTCAAAACGTACGTATCCTACTGCCTAAAAGAAAAGAAATAGTTTTCGTGTTTGACGGCAACAAATCTGAAGTCCTCGCGCTTAACGAGACATGGTTACACCCTCATATAACGATAACGAACATTTTCCAAATTCTAACGCCTCTAACATCCGCCCTGACAGAAAATGTGGTGGTGTTTTTTTGGGTAACAGTTGGTTCTTACGTTCTTGACAAAAAATCGGCACTTGAGACAATACGGGCTGCTTGCAAAAGAACCTCCACTAACGTTGTTGCTATATAAAGCTGTTAGCGCCCTCCGGATGCCAATAACTGTTTTACATCTGAATTGCGGAACAGTATTACTCATTCCACGAACTTGTGCGGCACTGAAATTTTCTTTTTGGAGACTCTAACCTCCGGGTAATGGATTGGAACCTTCTATTTTTCCCCTTGTAACACATAGGACGATTTTATCAGCCGATCTCTTGACTGTTATCTTGTTCAGGTCGTCCATACACCCACCCGTGGAAACAGTATCTTAGATTTATTGCTGACCTCAGCCTCCGATAGGAAACCCTTGATCTGCCTCGAACCTGTTCCGGCAAGGTGCGGAAAAAATTCATGACTATACTAAAGCCAACTATGCTGAAATCAACAATAAACTTGAAATACTCTTTAGCCAGGTACTTTTGCCCTCGTTTAGTAACTGCTCGGTTGAAGACGCCAAGACACTTTTCTGTGATAGAATGACAGTCTTGAATGATAGATAAAACGGGTCTTAGATTCACGGGTGCGGCGGCCGCTTTTCTGATGGAGGCAAAAAGCAAAAACGCCCTTGTGTAGATTTCGGGCAGCTTAACACCCCCAGGGGGTCAAAAGTAATCCGGAGTCCGCCACTACATCGCGCCTGACCGTTTGCGTTGCGTCAGCGCGTTAAACCTTACAACCAATCGATAATTAGATAAATTGCATTGATTTTTATATATTATTGACAGATCTAATTCCTGGTTCTCCAAGTCACTTAACCAGTACAGAAATTGAAGAAACGCCTCTACCGGAAAGGTAAACGTCAGCACACAGCCAGTGCTTGGGGGAAATATAAGTGCTTCGAAGCGTACAGCGATGCTATACGTTGAGATATTTTTCCACAGAACTGGGTTCTCTTCTAGACCTGGGTTCTCTTCTAGAAACTAGCCCAAAAAATTCTGCTGTGAAAGATCGCGCAAGCGAGATGCTAACCGCACTACTTTACGTGGAGAAAATCACGAATCTCTTTCTAACGGCCAATGTTGTTCTGCTTTTTATGCACTTTTTCCTTAATTGTTTTCAGGAAGATCATGCCACAGTATACCTATCGCGCCGGAGTATTATTACCAGCACATGCAACCTTTTGAAATTACGGCCGAAAGTACAACCAATCTGAAGGTCTACAACACAGCTGGCGGTAATAATATTAACCCAAAAGTACAAAAAAGCACCTTTTTTATAAAAAGCAGAATTATGCGCTCTATTTGGCGGCGATCGTTACAGTTTGGGAACATACCTGACGACAAGAAAATTGACAAATTCACCTTATTGATAAAATCAGAAGACAAACATCTACGGCAAAATTACCGTCCAATCTGACTTACATCGATTTGCTGCGAAGTTTTAGAAAAGTATATCGGTTCACACTAATACAGCCATCCTAAGTTTAGCCAGTTGATTTTCCGCTACCAGCGTGGGTTTAGAGAAGGTTGGTCGTTTCAAACGAAACTGCTAGAACTCACGATCAACCTTCACTCAAACATAAATTATTCCCTCCAAACAGACTGCATTTTTGTCGACTTTCTATAAGCGTTTTACCGTGTGGCCCATTGCCGCCGAACCTCAAAACTATCAGCTCTTCTATTATACTTGATAACCTTATCCTGGCTTCGAAATTTTCTTTTATTCCGGGAACAATTCACTGTCATTGATAACGATTCGTCGCCAATGTGTGAACTATCTTCCGGGATGGCGCAAGGCAGCGCGCCCGCCCCGCTGCTATTTCTTGTCAACATCAAAGATGGGACACAAGCCGTTACATAATTCATACGAACAATATTTACCGATAACTGCATAATCTACCATTCTACCAAAAAGGTTCAAGATCATTACGAACTGCAGAAAAAATATTGACGTAATTATCAAATGGTATCAAAACGTGGCAAGTGGTACTGAAATCATCGAAAAGTAAAACACTTTAACTTAGTGTGAAGTATGACTCCTCCACTTTCTCATACCGTATAAATAACGAAGTGCTCTCGCATGCTTCCACATACAAACATTTGGCCTTAAACTTCACACAAATCTTTTATGGTCGTCGCAGATCACTAATACTTACGCAAATGCCCCGAAATCGCTGGGATAGGTGCGCCATAACCTGCATTCTTCCCCCGGTAACGTCAGCAAACTGGCTCACGAAACTTTTGTTCGCCGCCAACTCGAATAAGCATCACCAATCTGGTGCCCCCACAAAAACTACCTAACCAACATTATTGAGGCCAATCAAAATAGGCCAGTCCGAGTCATTTTTCGAAATAATGATTTCTGCAGCAGCGTAACACAACTTAGAAATTACAATAAATTACTTCGGCCACTCGTCTCCTTCTTATCACCTATACTACACAACCAGCTTAGTCGCTCGCGCATCTACGGTAAAACAAACTCGTTTTACGCACCCGCATTGCCTCGAGCCATCACGTTGTGGAATAATCTTTCCGGTAACTTATTATCTGACACCGACCCAGTTTCCTTCTGCAACAAATTGCTCTTGTTTTTGATTTGATTGATTGTGGGGTTTAACGCGCCGACGCAACGCAGACGATGAGGCGCGCCGTAGTGGAGGGCTCCGGATTAATTTTGACCACCTGGGGATCTTTATCGTGCGCCGAAATCTCATACACACGGGCGTTTTTGCTTTTCGCCTCCATCAGAAAAGCGGCCGCCGCGGCCGGGAATCGAACCCGCGACCTCGTGCTCAGCAGCGCAACGCCTTAGCCACTGAGCCACCGCGGCGGGTCTCTTGTTTTTCAGTTGATAACCTTGTTTCACTGCGTCGTTCCTGAATGTATATGGAATTTATAGCGCTCATCGAAACTTTTTTTGTAAACAAATTTAGCCACTGATTTCTTGTGATTTATTGTTGTTTATTTAGACCAATCAGGACAAACTGTTTTCACTATCTATTAGCGCTTTTATGACTCACCCCGTTTGTTCAGCCACATTCTGTTGGCAATGTCAGTTACACATATTGTACAGTTTTTCTACTGCTATATGCCATGAACTGCGTCTTTTGTGTTGTTCGGAGATGTATGGTAATATTTTATATATTTTTTCTTGTGTTCATTTTATTCACGTTCCACGGGTATTTCTTAACCCATTAAGCACATTTCCTTTTTGTACATGTCCTTGTTAGCCCCCTTACTCAATGCCTTATAGGCGAGGGCTTGCAAGGTACCTGTAAATAAATGAAATATAAATAAATACACCAGCGTCACAATGCAAAGACTATATAACATACCAGAGAAGACAAACTGAAACACGGTTTAACTTGCGAAAATGCCTATTCATGTACTTCCCTCTGCAGGTATATCATCATATTAGCGTAAATGTTCATTATTATTATAGGCGGAGAAATGTTCAAATAAATCGAAGTGGCGTATTATTGCTACGCATCAGTAGGCGATTTTGTGAATTCGTGTGCGTTGTTTTGTGATGTAACCAAACGAATGAACGGGACTCTAATTCACTCTAATTCTTTTTGACTCAGTTTGTTATGGCTTACTTAGTGACCTTGGTTTCAAAAATAAAACTAGAGCAATCGCGAGGTCAACAAAAGTAGTCTTTGCATCGAAACACTATTCTTAGCTGGAATTTCTGGTAACTTCAATCAGTGGAATTCGTGGGTATTCGTGTATGCGCGATTATCTTCCACTCAGGTGTGGTCGTTTCGTGTATACGTCTTGTTTCATAAAGATTTGTATTACGCATCCGGAGCTGAGCGCAGGAAGCGAATTTTCGAAGCGACAGGTGATATACGCAGCTGGAAAGAACCTAAGAATAGTTCATTCAAGACACTCACTAATATTTCTGTGCGATTTACTTACGGCAAAATTACGTGTAAGCGGAGGAAAACATTAGCCCATTACGCTCAGCGAAGAAAGATTACCAGCCAAGCTGGTTCAGTCGAAGGCGTCCACGATGCAAAATACGGTCTAGATTGTAATTTGTGATTGACCATACTCCCATGTAAACAGCGCCAGTACTGTTATTTCTCTTCTTTTACCCTCGCCCCTGCGCTGTTTTCCCCAATATGTACAACCAGCTAGTAAAAACGCAAGCTTTAGTCAGCGGAAGGAAAGAAGGAAGGACCAGAGTTTTCTTCTGGCGGACCAACAATGGGCTCTGCTTTACTGTTCCGCAAAAGCGCATGTGTTGGCAGCGACCGTGAATTGCACAGTAGTTGCAACTAAACTAGGAACCACGTAAATATGAACGGTCCATAAAATTTGGCGTAAACTTAGTGACGAGTAGACGAGTGACGAGTAAACTTAGTGACGAGTCTTAAAATTTTTATTGTGATAGCTTCGACAAACCAAGGGTCAGACGATCCCTGTAACCATACTTTTTCCGTGGACGGCAATGTATGAAGAGGACACGGGAATTGTGTAACGTTCACCACTTCACTGCGAACTTGTAACGAAAAGGAAATGAAAATTGGCGTAATGATAAATCTGCTTCGCGGCCAATTTTAGTATTATTTTTAATGATTTCTACTTTAAAAATAGGAGATACAGGGCATTTTATGGGAGCACTGGAGGCAGCGCGTGATTAAGTGCCGACGTGAGTTTCGTTGACACACGCTACATGGGGATGCCGAAACATGAGCCACTTGATTTTAAAAGAAATGCGATTTACTGCATTTACGAATGAAATAGGAACTCTATACATAACACGCGAGGTTTGTGGATTCGTATTAGGTGATGAAGCGTGGGAGGGAAGCATTGTGTAAGCCTTCGCGACGGAAAACATCCAGTCCTTTGGACCGATTGTAGGGCGTGGTATTTTTTAATACCTCACCCAGATAGGGACAACTTCCGCATTATATTTTAAGGACTGTTTTACGCAGGAATACCAGAAGTTCGGTGGGGTTAGTTTTATGTGGTATTGTAGGCCGAGGGGGCATAGTATGGTATTTATATGCTTGCTTTGCCCCGGGATCCTTAGTTTTTCTTTTTCTTCATGAACCTCTGACTCCGTGTGGGTCGTCACCGGTGAGGGTTTGCAAAATTTCTCTGTTTGTGTTATAGCTTATGTATGTCGAGAGATGCGCTGTTTTGAAGCTTTAATTTGGTGATTGTATTTTCTGTAAATAGGAAGACGTTTCTTAACTAGGTTAGTACTATACAGCAATCAAATGTGGCAAACTATTTGCTACATTAAAATTATTTTTTGCGTGTATTCCAAGCGCGATAACGCCACAGTTTATTTCGCCCGTTTTTGTTGGAGTTTTTGTACTTACCGAAAATGAACTGAAATTGAAAGCTCTGCCTTGAACCGCTAAATATTTTGTGCGTTTTTAGGCATTCACTGCATTTCAGTTTCTTGGCCAGCTATCCTGCTTCACAGTAAAATGATGTCGTTGTGCGATTTCATTCTGATGTCGTCGACCAGTATTTAATCACGGATAACGCCTGCCGCCTGCGTTAAGTGACCACAACGCGGTGCATGTACGTATGGTATCCATTTTTGACTATCCTAATAGTCGTGCCTAACGTGGTAGAAAAACCTCTTCGAGCGTATGAAGCTGGTATTTTCCCTTTTACTTGACAAAAGCAAATGATCAGCTTTTAAAGCCAAAATCGTACAAAGCAGTAACATGTACACAGCATAAGAAGTATTTGCTGAATATTTTATTGAAGAGGATTCAACGATCCTCTCTAACTCCGATTAACCGAAAAGACAGTTTTAATTAGGCAAAATGCGACATATTTGAAACCGTAGAATGCATAGAAGGACAATGTACGCTTTGAAATCGCCCAATCCCCTTTGAATTTGTAATACCGTCCGTCGTGCACCCAAATGATTCTAAAAGCTTTTTTAATGTAGCCATTAGCAAAAATAACAACGCAATCCAGTCCTCTAATTCTCTGCTGAGTAGGTTCCCAACAATTACTGCGCACTTATACGTAATAACACAAGGTATGAGGAGCATGAATTATTTTAAAGCAAGCTCGTACACTCTACAATGGGCTTTTTTCCAATTAGTATTTGCTCTGTTCCCTATAATGCAAGTCGGACAACTGTGGGTCATATTAAGGGAGATTCGTAACTCCCCACTGATGCAAATGCTTTGTGGGGATGCTCATTACCTACAAGCTTAGAACTTGTTCCCGGTTGCCAATTAGTCTCCGACAAAAAGAGCGCGCTGCACGGGGCGGAGGTGATTTAGAGTGCTTTTTCCGCCTCTCGCCTTCAGGCGCTCATGGCAAATCCACGAACTACGCAGTGCAAGAGCGTATAAGGTGGACATTGTTTTAAAATCTAAAAGCACATAAAAAATATTTGGAAACTACATAATTAAGCATTGATCGTCTTAGGCATGCCGAAAGAGTGTTTAGGTGCCCATAATAAAAGTCCGGATCTGCAGTGACAAAAATGAATGCTAGGAGGATATGTGAAGCGCCCAAACAGCGGAGAAGGAGCGAAGGCACATAGGCTGACCATAAAAAAGGAAAAAAAGACGGAAAGGCCAGCGGGAAAAGAAAAAAATGAAATTGAAAACGTCGTTTTAGATGTACCGCGTACAGAATTGGGACATCAGAAAGGGAAATGTTTTAGATACCTTTAACGACGGTGCATGGCTCTTTTGATCCCAGGCGGACTATCTGCCAAGCAAGAATTTTATGAGTGAGTACATTTAAAATTATGAGGCATGTGCGGCATGTAGAAGTGAAACGTACGATGTGACAGAAGTTTTGAGTATGTGAAAGCATTAGTTAAATCCAATGTGAAAGGTACGTCTACAGGGTGTCCCAGCTATCACGCACCAAGATTTAAAAAAGAGCAATGGCGTTACTCGAAGAACACCTAGTGCACAATGCTTGCCGTACCGTGGAGAAGCGGACATTAATTTTTTGTTAATGAGACTTAACTAATTAATTGTAAATAATTACCTAACTCGACAATTACTGTCGAGTTTGCATAGCCACATTTGCATTTGCACATTTGCACATTTGCACATTTGCAAATGTTCTCATAGCCACATTTGTGGAAGCATGAGGCAAGCAGAAATATTTAAATTTACTGAGATAATGCCATTACTTTTGGCATTTAGGCGCACTGAGCACACAGCAAAACCCTTGAAAAATTGTTGCATTAGGTTACTAATTTGTATTTTTCTAGGTCAAATTGCTGAGCTTGGCGGGCATTGCCGCAAAAATTGTTGCCATTGCTTTCACCGAAGCATGGTGTTAAGCTTGAAGGTAAATCTAAACTAACATGACGGTGGTCACAGTATTTTGTCCTGGGAGGCTGCATGCAGCTTTGCGTGGCGGTCACAAAACCATTCACATTAAAAAAAAAAAAAGAATTAAAAACACAAGGCATTTCCCAAACACTTATTCCGTCCTACAGGCTGTCACGCTAGTGTATCGTTTACCGTGAAATCGAACCGTCGATACAACCGAGATATTTTACACAAATTGCTGCGTCATTATCGTCGTCGGAGTTGTTATCGGTATATTAAATCGTTCATAAAACTCGGGCTAGAACCACAGATATTGTCGTACATGAGGCAAGAAATAGGCCATAGCTGAATGGAATATATGGGGTAAGTAAGGCTATAGATAAAATGTCTACAATTGTAAAGTTAGCTGTGGTTTAGGCTCGGGCGAGTTGGTTACTGGTTAACAAAGAAGGGAACAGCGCAAACTGGACGATACACTAGACGAAGAAAAAACGACAGCAACAGCTCACTTACAGGTGATTTTTATTTTTCGGCGTGTGACCTATATACCGTGAAAGTCACGAAATAAAAAAAGAGGGCAGGAGGTCTCCTTCCATCACCAATGTCGCGGACATGGGATAGTAAGGACACTCAGACACTTCATTTGCTGTTCTCGGCATTGTTGTTCGGTACGTAGGAAACTGCTAGTGCTGATATGGCGCATTTGAGAATCAGCTGCCTTTGCAACCACTCTCTTGTTTCTTTGCGGTAGTGTGACAATTGACAGATTTTCTAACCACATATTTGATGCCTTGTGCAGTTTTTAACACTTTATCATCGAATTGAGGAGTACTCGTTTAGCACAACGCTCCCTGATTCGGCGGACAAAACCTAATGGAAGTGAAACAGCGTGCACATAAATCAAGTCATGGATCGGGTGGAGGAGGTTAAAAACCGCATGGGTGAGGGCAGTGAAGCTGCAGGTAAATAGAAAAGTGACACATTTGAACGTAAGTTTAGAGCATGGCGTCTTCCCCAATGAATGGGTGGCAATCTCAAAATCCAGTCGCACACCCACGCTGAAGACAGGGTGCTGGGAGACAGAGGGAATGGAAATTGCAATGCCGGACTCTAAGTGTGCTTGTTGCGCGTATAACGAATGTAGGTTCAATCGATTAGGCTATATATAGCTGAAACCACGAAGCTATAAGATGGTGTGGTTGCAAGCACAACCGCAGAGTACTTCCTTCCAGGGAGACTACAAACTATCTCTCCCGAGCTGCGGTTGTCGACTCCCTTAAACCTGCTTACTGTCATCGATCGATGTCCTAATAATGAACTCGGCTCTGCGACGAGCCGAAGTACTCCGCCAGGTGAGGCTTGTTATATTTTTTGCGGTGGACGTAGGCAATTACCCTAATGAAGAAGAGGGCGTTTCCTGGTGCAGCGTACGGTAAAGGTAAAGAAGACGAAGAACTTTCGGAAGCCTTGTTATTAGTATAATCAAGTTATTCTTTCTTCTCGGCGGTTTCGGTCTCCTTTTCTTCCACAAGGCAAATACCCCAACCTCGTCGTGATATATCCCGTTGTACTACTAAACACCAGCTATGGAACTTTCGCAGAATCAGACGTATAGTTCTTCACTGCGTATAATGAAATATGAGAGCGTATGTGAAATATCAGTGGTTACGTTCACACTCCACTAGAAGTGTCTTTATCACAACTTTATGCGGTTCCTTATAATTTTTATGGTGGTGTGCCAGATCCGCAGTCACAATGGTCCCATTTGTGCGTAGGATTCAACTCATCTTTTTGTTTGAGAGGTGTGGGCGAAGGGAGATTGCATGTCAGGAGAGTGTGCCATGGTGATCTTCGATACTCTGCTTTTAACATGCCTCTTACTTTCTTCTGTGACGCCTGAAGCCGAGCTATAGAGCCCCGGTTTTCACGTTCAAAATACTCGCGTCGTTTTATATGGCTTAATAACACGCACAAACCGAGTAGGAACAATGCCTGCTGGTGGGTTGCTCTTTATATGTTTAGTTATTGTTCAGTTCCTTCTAACGTTGTAGGAGCTCCAGTTCCTAATTTAGAGGCAATGTGCTCATGCTGGCTACTTTGCGTAAATGTGACGTGACTCGCCCTCTCAACTTGTTCAAAAAGGATAACTCTTGAAAATTAAGGCGTAAACTGTAATACTTTGAAGCCCCCAATGCAACTGAAGCCAATCGAGTGACAGGAAACACCGCCAAACTTTTAATGTGAAATCTTGTTACCCCTGTTCAGTAGTGACGCACTGGTTGAGATGTGAACATGACGTCTCTTGGTATAATCGATCTGTGCGGCCTACTCACGAATGCATTTAAGTGATTAAGGTAACCCTTCTGCACACATTCAACGCAAACAATATTGTGGCAGGTATTTTGCAACCCAAGAGATTCTTTGGGCTGAAGTCAGACTTCAAAATTGTTACCTTAAAAAATCAGCTGGGCTTCGTCAAGATATGTTCCCCGTATAGTAGTTACACTGCTATTTAGCCACACATTGTGTTTATATTGCATTTACGTGACACTAATATACTGGTTGGAAGTAACATATTATTACGTGCTTTCATCACGGTCTAGTGAAACTTCCCTGAAAGGGCAGTAGCACAAAAAGATTCTTCTAAAATGGACCATTTAATTTCTTAGAGTGCAAGCTTTTCTCATACTTAAAAGCAACGTGGTGTGGACAAAAACCACAGGCTTTCGAGAAGGGGACGGATTAGAACTTTGGCTGTAGAAGAACTACAAAGAAGACGTCAAACGTAATCAAAACTCATAGCGCACGTTTTTACCTTACCGCCCTCACAGGCGTTTTTCGAAAACTTGCACCGTTTACTATCACCTGTCAGGGGAAAGAAACTAAGTGAATCGTTATAAGAGGAGTTCTTTGACAGTAGTCGGAGCTCTCTGATTGAAAAAGACGCCAGTAATAGTTATTCTTACGTTTCGTCTTTTTCGAAGTTCTTTAAACTGACTTCATTATAAAAGTACGGTGAGCGGCCGTTTCAGGTTGCAAGTTACATCATTGAAAAAAGAACAAATGCCCATGTGTACGAAATTTCGGTCAAAATTAATCCCGAGCCCTCCACTACGGCGCGCCTCATAGCCTGCGATACGTCGGCAGGTTAAACCCTGCAATCAATCAATCAATCAATCAATGAAAAAAGAGCTAAATATAGAAATATATGTTTTCCAGGCTATTTTGGGTTCATCTTCGCACTACCACGTTTACGCAGTTAGACTACGAGACAGTACCTCAGAAAGTCAAAATATATTTATTTAGGAAGTTCGGCAAACGCCAGTGTTGAATCCCCACTGGGGTATGCTCCATAATTGTCATCATCGTGTACAAAATCCTGTAATTAAAGCGCAGAACCACGCTCCGGTCAGCCATGACACCAAACGCTGCTGCCTGTCTTCCCTTGCCTTAACATGTGCTAACGAAACCCGGGAACAAGACCAGGGACCTAAGGGGAGAGCAGCAGGAGTGCCAGCCGCTGCAGACATGTGAATCCCAGAGCCGTTCACCGCCAGCTGAAGCTGAGCCACTTGGATCCATGACTGACAGTGACCGCATACCGACCACCGACTCCTTCGAAGGCACCGGAACGGACACTGGCTTTCCTACCACCAACCTCGAGGGACGGGTGAGTAAGCAGCCTCGACCTACACCGTGCGTGACCATCCCCTGTCCACCGTCGAAAACCGACCGCAACTCTCCCGCCGACACAGACACGCCACGTCCTAACCTTTCAGCCATGCTTGTCACACACAGTACCGCTACCGAAGAGCAACCTGGTGAGCTGGACGCTCTGCATTCGTTGCGAAACAAGGCCAGTTCAGAATTCGTAGCTACTTTTACCGATATTGACTGAATCACCACTTCGTTGCCCGCTGCCTAGAAACACAAAATGTGCCTCGAAAATCTAGAACGTAAACGGATGAACCTATAAAGTTACATTCGGACATAATAAAGCTAGTGGACGTCGAACTTTAGGAGGAAGTAGAACATGCTGAATTGTACACCCAGGGCTTTCACCGCGCAAAAGCACTTCTTACTCATTGCATAACTTGCCAGACGAAAAGAGTGCTGCACGAGGTAAAACAAATTATGCTAAAATACCGAATCGCCAAACTAACTACCGCCCTACCATTACAAAGACAAGAGCTTCAGACGTAATTTAAATTGACACTACAAGTGCATGTTGTATCAGCCGACAAAAAAAGAGCATCCTACAGCGGACTGCAAGAATGTCATCGACAGCGGATCTTCCGGAACCGCAAACGAACCTTTTCGAACTGAACGTTGCGCAGGCTTATGAAGAGCCGCGCATTGAGCTGCCATCGGGAGAGTTCCGAGTACACCTTTTTTTCATACTTCATGAAGGGCTAATCCTTCATGGAACTTCCTGATACCCCGCAAGCTACAGTCGTCTAAATGCGGAAGGTTGTACTAGTGGGCTAGTATGACTTGTTCCATCTCATTACGATGCAAAGTTTTACATCCACCTCAATCCAGCCATATGGCTACAAAGGACAGCTATACAGCTTAGCTCAGTTGGTAGACCGACTGCTCCGGTTAAGCGGTAGTCCCGGGGGCGAATCCTGGTCCAGTACAAATTTTTCTTCAAGTGCGAAGATTCTGCGGAAGCTGTATAGCTTTCTTTTCTAGCCGTATGGCTGCATTGAGGTGGATGTCAAACTTTCTTTCAAAGAAACTTACTTCACCTTAGGGGTTTCCCCTAAATATCATCGACAACACCTGTCCTTCACTTCGAGTTGTTGACATATTAGCTTTCTCGCACTACAAACTCTAGCCTCCTGGTTAGCTGCGTTGGTAAAACGACTGCTCTGGTTAAGCGGTGGTCTCGCGTTTGAATCCTGGGCCAGGAAGAATTTTTCTTCAATTACGAAGTTTCTGAGGAAGCTGTATAGCTTTCTTTTGTAGCAGTAGGGCTGCATTGAGGTGGATGTCAAACTTTCCTTCACAGAAACTTAGTCCACCTTGGAGGTTTCCCCTAAATGGGGTCGCTTCTATCTTAATGCAGTTGAAAAACCTCAACCAGCTGCTCATCACTGCTGAAGAAGTTTGGCAGAGAGGGAAGCTTGATCGAGAAATGGCCGAACCGTATTTTGCGTTGACAATCATCATGGTAATGGCATCGTCAGAAGCGGAGTTCACCGAAAAGAGAGCACGGGCAAATAATGGCGGGCGCAACACTTATCAGCGAACGTCAGTCAACTCAGACCACAAGAATTACCGCCACACAGCCATCCCGTCGACAGCTACTCGAGACCGTCTTCGGTATACGTTCCAGACAGAAGCTTGAAACACGTTGTGGATCTGCCGCATACGACGTTGGCAATGCTCAGTCCTGCCTGAAGCTGCGACTACGGTTGAAGCTGTGCTGGAAACGGAAGTAATAACCATACCCGAGGGCCGTTAGAGGGAGAAACATTACAGACAGAAAACCCAAGTTTTAAAACATTTCTCGGAGGCGGGAGTAAAACATGTGACGAGTACGCAATCCGCATGCTCTACGTGAAGCAACACGACTCAGAACGGACATGTCCGCGGCCTGTAAAAGGCCGGGCATCAGAGGGAACTGCTACGAGGAGCACGGCCTTCCGCTCAGGCTCGTCGACAAACTGGTGAATTGGCTGGGCTAGCCTTGCTCCCAAAAAGCTTGGTAAGTTCGGGTACAACAGCCTGCAACGCGAGAACATCATCGACATGAAGTGCCAACAAAGCAAGTGTCGAACTCCGAGCAAGAGTGGCGTCATTGTGCGATTCAACCCTTTACCTGTTTGTGGAGCACTCATTCTGCGGCAGCGGGAGGATGTTGAAACCCCGCAGGGCTATATTTTATAATTATCATCATGGTGTACATATTCCTTTCATTAAAGCGCAAAGCGCCGCTACGGTCAGCCATAACACCGAATCCTGCTGCCTGCCTTCCCTTTCCTTAACACTCACAATGATCGCTTGGGAACAAGTGCATTTTATTTCTTCAAATTGTGATGTAATTTTTGTACCTTCGTGATTATTCCTTTTCGTTCTAAGAAAATGGACATTGTTCGTGTTTAGTATTTACCTCACTTCTATAGAAGTCGGTATTACATTCATACGGAAAGGGCTTTCTTACGGCAGCTTTGATTTCCTCGAGTCATTTACTCCTATGCCGGAAATTTTTAGTTATCTCTGTGGTATTGCTAAAATAAGTCACTCTGAAACTTCCCTCAGCTCCAGGTATCGACAATATAAATCTTAATGTCCTAAAAAATACCCAAATGTACTTGCCAGTAATTTTGCCTAAAATATTACAGCTGTCTCTAGGCATCGGTAAACTTCTAGGTGACTGGAAAGTAGGGAAATGAGTGCCCATTGCCGAATCTGATTATAAACAACTCATTAAAAACTATCACCGAATTACTTTAAAAAGTATTCCTCCGAAACTTCTGGAGCATATCATATCATCTCATTTGGTAGCTCGTCTTAATTCTTCGTCATTCTATAATGAACCTCAGCATGGTTTCTGCAAATATTATTATTGTGAATCCCAACTGGATTCTTTCGCTCACTCTGTACACCGCATTTTAGATCGGGGTTACCAGCTTACTGCATATTTCTTCACAGGTTGTGTCATAATATTTTGTGTTTTAAAATAAATTAGATCTACATGGATCGTAACTTCCTTCCTTGGCTGCACACTTTTTTCAACAAATTGATCTCAATTTTTTACTGTTAACTACCGTGACTCGCATGTGTCCAGGGATTCCGCAAAGATCCGTGATCGGCCCGTTCGTATTCCTAATTTATAACAACGATCTACCCGCTAAATGTTGCTCTTCAAATAATCTTTACACTAATGATTGCGTTATATGCCGCGAAGTCACATACAATAATGATGTTTGTTTACTTCAGAATGACCTTGGTGCCATCAACAGATGGGGCGACGATTGGCTAATGAACCTTAAAATTAACAAATACGATGTAATGCATGTAGGAAGGAAGCGCTCTCTTCATTTTATTTACGCTATTCAAATAAACGGTTACAGTTGGTGAGCTCTCCTCAGTATCTGGCCGTCTACACCTGTCTTGGAAGCCACCTGTCTTGGAAGCATCAGACTAGCTACAGATCTCCTAACACAAACAGAACATCTCGCTACCTAAGAAGGATCTTTCGTAGCATACCTTCATCTTTATAACTACTCCTTTACAAAGCCTAAATTAGGCCAAAATTAGAATACGCTGCCGCTATCTCGGACCACGGCATTTATTTACTAACCACCGCAGCTAAACCGATAAAAATTGCTCTGACCGTTTTATTTTGAGCAATTATCACCGTTCCGCAAGTGTTTCGAATATGAAATCTACTTTACTGTTACCAGATCTTCCACTACGCGTCCACATGAAACGCCTATGTTTGCTTCATAAAATAGTCTATCAGTGCACTTCACGTGATATATTTCACAGGGGTCCTTTGTCCATATTCCGACGTCTTGATCATCGCCACAACATCACACCTTTCTTGAGCGACCCGAACACGTTTCATTAATCATTTCTTCGTCGCAGGGTAAGAAAGTGGAACCAGCTACCCGAACAGCTTCTGTCCATACCTGATAATAAATTGTGAACATCAGCCTTATCCGCCCACTTCTGTGCGTAAACAGCTACAGCCGTATTTTATGCGTTTGTGCCAATAAGCGGGTCATTTTTGCTGTTTCTCATTTTTAAACTTATAATGTGTCTCAATGCCTGAATACTGTTGTTGTATTACGCCCCCATATATATTTTATTATATGTTCAATGAGTATCGCATTTGAACTGTATGCTTTCTCGCAAGTGCTTGTTATTTCTAGGTCGATCTTTGGAATCAGTGCCATATTTTATTTGTTCTGTTTTCTTTAGCCACGTTTGTGCTCTCGAACCGACTGTAGCATAAACTTGAGCTTGATACTTATAAAAAACAAACAAACAAAAAAACAAACTAACAAATATATATATATATATATATAAACTGAAGCGTGGTTTATTGGACCACTAACGAGCAGTTAGAGCTGCGGAGAAGCCGAGGTTCTTCGTGCTCAGCAAGCTATGTCCGACGCGATCCTCGATCGGCCCGTGCCCAAGCGATGCTTCTGCCTCCTCGTCGTCGGGCGTGCACCAAGCCGAATATCCCCAACGGGGAATTGTCCTTGCATGGTTGCCTCTGACAATTACATCAATCGCGTCCATAATCAACGCTACAATATTCGCCCCCGGTGGAAAAGGAGCCATCCTGGCGCCTCAAGGTACCGAGGAGACCACAGGGTCGTAGTACTCTTTCAGCCGGTTGGCGTAAACTATCTCGCGTCCACGGTGTCGACGGTCGGGTGCGGGCGCAACCGGTTCGATGAGGTAATTCACTGCTGAAGTTTGCTTGACGACTCTGTAGGGTCCATGATATTTTGCAACAAGCTTCGGTGAGAGACCGGGTGTAGGGCATGGGACCCAAAGCCAGACAAGTGAATCAGGCCTGTAGGTGGGAGCCGCGGTGGAAGCGTCGAGATTATGCTTCTGGTGTTGCTGGTGTTCAGATGTGAGCGAGCGGGCGAGCTGACGGCACTCGTCGGCATTCTTGTCTATTTCCGAAATGGGTGCGAACTCGGTCTGATCTGGGCGATACGGCAAAATTGTGTCAAGAGTGCATGCCGGCTCCCGTCCGTAGAGCAGGAAAAAAGGTGAGAATCCCGTCGTCGTCTGCGTGGCCGTGTTGTAGGCGTACGTGACAAAGGGAAGTATCACGTCCCAGTCCGAATGGTCCGACGCCACGTACATCGAAAGCATATCACTCAAGGTGCGGTTAAATCGTTCTGTGAGACCATTCGTCTGCGGGTGGTAAGACGACGTAGTTCGGTGAACAATTCGACATTCCCGCAGGAGGGCTTCGATGACTTCCGACAGGAAGACGCGACCTCGGTCACTGAGCAGCTCTCGAGGGGCACCATGGCGAAGTATGAAGCGGCGTAACACGAAGGACGCGACGTCACGTGCCGTGGCAGTTGCTAGAGCAGCGGTTTCTGCATAGCGCGTAAGGTGATCCACTGCCACAATGACCCAACGGTTGCCAGCAGCTGTGCACGGAAGGGGACCGTAAAGGTCTATCCCAATGCGATCGAACGGTCTTTCTGGGCACGGCAATGGCTGCAGCGGGCCCGCCGCGGGAGTAGGAGGGCATTTGCGCCGCTGACAGTTGATGCATGACCGGATGTACTTGCGGACGAACGTGTACATTCCCCGCCAGTAATACCGTAGGCGAAGCCGCTCATACGTTTTTAACACACCGGCGTGAGCGCAGCTGGGGTCAGCGTGGAAGGATGCGCATATGCCCGTGCGCAAATGGCGAGGTATTACCAGTAACCATTTGCGACCTCCTGATTGGTAGTTGCGCCTGAACAGCATTTCGTCGCGGACTGCAAAGTGGGCAGCTTGGCGGTGCAGCGCACGCGATTCTTGAGCAGAGGGCACGCCAGAGAGAAAGTCAATAAGCGAAGCAATCCAGGGGTCCTTGCGCTGCTCGGCTGGCATGTCCGTGATGTCGAGGGACGACAGGCCGGCATCAACAGAAACGGAACACAAGTCTTCCGCCGGTAGGGGGGAGCGGGACAGGGCGTCAGCGTCTGAATGCTTCCGGCCGGAACGGTACAGCACACGGATGTCATGCTCTTGAAGTCGCAGAGCCCAGCGACCAAGGCGGCCAGACGGGTCTTTGAGCGACGACAACCAACACAATGCGTGGTGGTCCGTCACAACGTCAAAAGGACGACCGTACAAATATGGTCGAAATTTTGCAAGCGCCCATACGATGGCCAAGCACTCCTTTTCCGTGACCGAATAATTTAACTCAGCTTTTGTGAGCGTACGACTGGCATAAGCGACGACATAATCGTCAAAACCAGCTTTTCGTTGGGCAAGCAGTGCACCAATTCCGACGCCGCTGGCATCCGTGTGGATTTCTGTTGGCGCGGTCGGGTCAAAGTGTCGCAGAATAGGCGGGGAAGTAAGGAGTCGCCGTAACTTTGCGAACGCTTCATCGCAATCCCTCGACCAAGCGCCAATACCACTTTCCTTGCCGAGAAGCGCCGTCAAGGGCGCGATTATGGCGGCAAAGTTGCGAATAAAGCGGCGGAAATACGAACATAGTCCAATAAAGCTCCGTAGAGCCTTCATGGTGGTCGGTTTAGGGAACTCGGCGACCGCGCGAAGTTTGGTGGCGTCGGGAAGAATTCCCTCCTTCGACACAACGTGGCCCAGTATGGTCAACTTTCGCGCCGCAAAGTGGCATTTCTTCATGTAGAGCTGCAATCTGGCTTTCGCAAGGCAAGTCAAAACCTGCTCCAGGCGCCTCAAATGAGTGTCAAAGTCTGGAGAAAAAACGACTATGTCATCGAGATAACATAGACACGTTTTCCACTTCAGGCCGCGCAAAATGGTGTCCATCATCCTCTCGAACGTGGCAGGAGCGTTGCACAGGCCAAACGGCATGACGTTAAATTCATACAGGCCGTCAGGAGTGATGAACGCCGTTTTCGCGCGATCGGCCTCCGCCATGGGTACCTGCCAATATCCAGACCGCAGATCAAGGGAAGAAAAAAACTCGGCGCCTTGTAAACTGTCAAGGGCATCGTCAATCCGTGGTAAAGGATAGACATCCTTCCGCGTTATGCTGTTCAGACGGCGATAATCTACGCAAAAGCGGATGGAACCGTTCTTTTTCGTTACAAGCACCACGGGAGACGCCCAGGGACTGTTGGAGGGCCGAATTACTCCCCGCTCGAGCATATCGTTCACTTCTTCGTCAATAGTGCTGCGCTCCTTCGGCGACACACGGTACGGTCGTTGGCGCAGTGGTGCATGCGATCCGGTGTCGATGGAGTGAGCAACTGCAGATGTTCGGCCCAGTGGTGCCTTTGCGCCGTCAAAGGAAGAGCGGAACCGATATAGCAGAGCGAGGAGCCTCACTCGTTGGTCTGATCTGAGGGTAGGATCGATCGAAGCGCCAATGTCCGGAGGCGACAGGTCTGGTGCTGACGGGGCAGGACTCAGTCCAGCCACTGGAACCCATGACGAAAAGTCGTCTGGTACGGCGGTGACAAGCTGTGGCTCCACAACTTCGACGCAGCCAAGGACCTCACCGCGCAGGAGACGAAGGGGCTCCAAGGACTCGTTGTTGACTACTATGGCGCTCGTGCCAGCATGAACTGTCAGTAGGGCGAATGGCAGGGACAGCGATTTTCGGTGGACAAATAAGGGCGACGGCGTAAAAACAACAGGTGCGTCGGGAATGGAAGAGCAGCAGAGCGGTACGAGAGCAGCCGAGCGTGGAGGAATGTCCGTGTCGTTAGCCACGGTGAGCTTTGCAGGGGCAGTGGACTGAAGGTCGGCGTAAGGCGCGTCTAACGGAGAATCAAATTCTACTTGCGCACGCGCACAGTCGATTATTGCGCGATTGCGAGATAAAAAGTCCCAGCCTAAAATGACGTCATGGGAGCAGGATGGCAGCACGAGGAACTCGACGGGGTACACGACGTCCTGGATTGTGACACGCGCCGTGCAGGCTGCCAAAGGTTTTACACGTTGCGCAGTTGCGGTACATAACGAAAATTGCGGCAGTGGCGTCGTAACTTTTCTAAGCGAGCGGCAAATATCGGCGGTAATGACGGAAACGGCTGCGCCTGTGTCGACTAGTGCGACTGTACGTACACCCTCAACAGATACGTCGATTACATTTGTAGGCCTTTTACAGTTCGAAAGTCGCGCAGCTCTTGCCTCCGGAACTGCGGCGGCTAGTTTTCCTGTTCAGTTGGGCTTGAACGACGTCGCATCGGCGATAGTGAGCGGCGACGTGGGGAGCTTGAACGGCGGCTATCGGCGTCACGACGGCTAAAATCGTTGTAACCGGAGGCAGGCAACGGCGACCTGGGTGACACGTCTGTCATTAGCTGCGGAGACCCGTGTGGAGAGCCAAAGCCAAATCTGTGGTTTCCAACGTCATCATTCATCCCGGGCACGCTGCGGCGGCAGTAACGGGCCACATGGCCTGGAAGTCGGCAGGCGAAACAGATGGGGCGATTATCAGCCGTGCGCCACGGATTCACCGGTGGCGGATTTCTGTGTACCGCAGAGCGTGGCGGGGTTGGTGGCATGGCCCGAAAAGACGTCCCAGCTGGCTGTACCGGTCTCCCCATAGCTTCGGCATACGTGAGGGATGCAAAGTATAGAGTGGGTGGCAGTGCCTCAGCCACCTGTTCCTTGATCATGTGGCGAAGCGCTGGAAGCGTCGGCGAGACAACGGAAGGAGTCACTTCGGTAGGCTGCGGAGGCACTGCGTATCGTGGAGATGGGCCAGGAACAGACGGTGGCATCGTTGATCCAGGCTCCAGGGTAAGAAGGGACACTTGCCGAGCGACTTCTTCGCGAACAAACTGCTGAAGCTGCCGCATCAAGGATGCATCGGCCCCCGGCTCTGTCAAGCTCGACATCGGCTCTCCCTGGGCAGAAGAGTTCCGGGTAAGCGCCCTCTGTCTGCGGAGTTCTTCGTAGCTTCGGCAGTGGGTGATGATGTCAGCAACGGTTCGCAGATCTTTCGCTAACAGCATCTGGAAAGCATCATCATCGATTCCTTTCATCAGGTGCTTAATTTTCTCTGCTTCCGCCATAGCTGAATCAACACGGTTGCAGAGGTCCACAACATCTTTGATATAGCTTGTGAAGGTCTCTCCAGCACGCTGTGCTCGTGTGCGGAGACGCTGCTCAGCAAGAAGCTTCCGTACGGCGGGACGGCCGAAGACCTCGACAATACGATTTTTGAACTCAGCCCAGGTAGCCATGGTGGCGGCGTTGTTGTGGAACCACTTCTTGGCTAGGTGGTCCAAATGGAACACAACGTCATTAAGCTTCATGCGATCGTCCCATCTGTTGTGCGCGCTTACTCGTTCGTACTGCGACAGCCACTCCTCCACGTCGTTGTCATCCGTTCCATCGAAGTTAGGGGGGTCGCGCTGGCGAAGCACACCCGAACACATGATGGGCTGCGGTGCCATGTCCCGGTCGGTGTTCAGCTGCATCACGGGCTGTAGCCGCCTGCTTCGTAACTCCAGGATGTGGTATCGGAGTCTTGCGATGCGAAGGTAGAGTCACGCTGGGAACGACCCCCCACACTCCACCAAACTGAAGCGTGGTTTATTGGACCACTAACGAGCAGTTAGAGCTGCGGAGAAGCCGAGGTTCTTCGTGCTCAGCAAGCTATGTCCGACGCGATCCTCGATCGGCCCGTGCCCAAGCGATGCTTCTGCCTCCTCGTCGTCGGGCGTGCACCAAGCCGAATATCCCCAACGGGGAATTGTCCTTGCATGGTTGCCTCTGACAATTACATCAATCGCGTCCATAATCAACGTTACAATATATAAATAAATAAATAAAGTTCCGTGCGCCCAAAAGCACTGCAGAGCGTTTCACTTCAAAGCAGTCCACGAAGCCGTTTCCTTCACGCTTGCTAAACCCCGCTTCTGCCGCTTCTTCATTCTGCAAGTTGAAGCACGGCTGTGCTCTCTTTTTGCACACTTGTTCCGGCTGCTGGGCTGGTCTGAGTTTCAGTGTTGCTGTATACACCACCTGCTTGCACATATTTTGTAGTGTTCATATATTTACAAGGTGACGCAGAAGGGACAAGTGAAACATGATGCTGCGGTTCAAGCCTATGACGACAAAGACCTGAGTGCACGCGGCCTGCGTGTACTCACTTATGGCCGCATTGCAAGTAATGTTAAAAGATCTATCTTCATCCTTCAACCACGGACCGCCTCATTTCTCCAGCTGCCAACATACTTGGTGGGGTATCCGAGTTCTCTCCATCCTGGCCCCCGGCTTTGCCGTATCTGGGCTCCTGAAGCGACCGGTTTATGGATGGCGGCGGCCCGCCCCAAACCCGGTGAGCCATTGACGAGCCCATTCCTCAGCCAGTGCCCCAAGCCTATGGCCTGCCAAGGCCAACTGACGTCATCAGCAGCGACCTGTCAGATGACGACGCCGTTCCCGTGCCCCGATCTCCGGTGCATATTCCAGGGCTTTGGACGTTGCTCGATGGCGTCGGCGGGCAGTGCTGTTCCAGGGCCAGTGTTCGTCGATTTCATCATCATTCATAGTGGGAACGACTTCACTCATTCCCTCTCATCTCGCATTGACTGAACGCCTCTACATTTACTGCGGCATTGCCCGAGGCGGTCGGCTTCGACGAAAGAGAAATGCTACAAGATGAAAAACAAGGGACGAGTGAAACATGACGCTGTGGTTTCAGCCTATGACAATAAAAAAATTGTGAGTGCAAGCGGCCTCTGCAGACTCACTATGGCTGCATTGTAAATAATGTAAATAGACATCTGTTCATCCTTCAACCATGTACTGATTCATTTGTCGTGCGGCCACGCAACAGTATCCGGGCATTCGTTGTTAAAATGCCAAACACAGCACACCCGCTAGACGAAATCGCCAATGAATGGGGGAAAAATCTCAGAACTGCACCAAAGAAGTGGTGAAGGTCTTCATTATCTCAAAGGGCCACATCGTCAAGTGCTTAGCTGCCAGATACATTTTTCTTATAACAGAAAATTGAGCCATACGAATGCTTGTCACACTTTTTAATGTGTGACAGGTACCGGTATACCTGCGTACGAGAAAATGTACAGCTCTGGGTACGCCTTGTGATTATTCTGCTTGGAACCGATAATTAAGCGTTCCTTGGAAACTGGTATTCCGAAAAAACTAGCAATTTGGATGTTAACAAGACTTGTCGCCTGATACGGACGTTGAGCCTAAGCTTCTTTCTCATTGACAAACTGCTCCAGAGTACCATCACGTTCTCTATCTCTATAGGCATGTCTGTTATTATGCAGGTCAATTTGGTGCAGTCTTACAAGCTGGCACGTTTTGCTATATAACCATAAAAAACGTTGGACTGGTACAAAGTTGTCTGTTGCATTTATGGTAACTTTAATGGCATTTGCAATGCGCCATATTCTTTTTCATTGTTCACTGCAAATATGATGTAGAGTAGAACCACTGAGGCTTTTTAGTAGGTGCGATAATGTATTCTACCGCCTGGCGCGACTAAAGGGGAAAACCCTAAAATCAGATTTCCGGCTTTGTTCCGGGTTAAAAAAATATACAGTGTTCACGTTTCATTTTTATATAAGTTCTATCACAAATGCCGTTTTTCTTCCTGCTGTCAAGGTCTTGGTTCTAGCAATGTTACTACACCTTTCGTTTCAAGGAGTGTATTAAATACAACTTCTGAATTTCTTTAGATGTTAAAACGATGGTGCATGCAGGTAAGATCCAGAAAAAAATAGTCAGGAATATCATTTTTAATTTCAAAATAAGTTGCTCTTTTTACGTAACTAGTCCGGGAATGCTGAATTTTTGACATTCCTTACTGCGACGAAACATCTTCTTGTATGGACAAAGACTTCTCGGACGCGTAACACTCATTCCATCATTTACGACCCAGTCTACATTACAGCATAGCATGACATAAAAACATCTAACGTTACTGTAAAAATGCCCGACTCGGGTGAGCACTGGGAATATTTATATCTCAACGCAACTTCGCATGCGCAGACTCTCCTTCTAACTCGCTGCCCATATCCTGCATGATGAATGCTCTCATCATATTTTCAGCCTGGACGGAATCCTCGCATTTCCCATTTCACCTCGGAGCGATGAATTCTTTCGTGATGCAGGCAAACATCATTACATATACAAAATGGTGTCTTCTTTTGTATCCAGATCTCGCCTGTGTTATCACGAACCTTTATCACAAGCACAACCAAGCAACAAACACCGCGCATATTGCACATACCATTCTCTACGGGGCTGGACGAACTCGCCAAGTGTAGAGAGAGCGCGAACAGCTCTCATATAAAGGCTAAAAAACCCTCTTGTGGGGAACCGAAATTGTTGCTTCCTTGCTGCTTCCATTTATGTCATCACCGTTCCAGCTCATCGCTTTTGTGCTTCTGTAATTCTTTGTACTTTACGAATGGCTAACATTTCGCTTTTTTTGTTACAAAATAACTAAATAGACCGACGAGTGTTCTAGGAATGCCTTTCCGCGAGCAAGGGTGCCCCGTAACCCAGGTACCGCGTTGCTCCATCACTCTTCGTGGTTTTGGAGAGAACGGGTGGCTGAGTGGCCGAGACTTTTGGTTGGCTACGTAGAAAATTACGGTGTGTTTTGTGTTGTTTTCTCTGCATTCACTGAATAATGCACCTCAGTTTGTACAGGATAGAGTTCTTGCTTTTTACATGCGGGAAGAGGAAATGTACATCTTTCGTGAGTTTTCAGAAAAGTAAGGCATGTTTTTGGAAGATGAGAAGTAATCTTTATTCTGGAAGTAGAAGGATACATTCTGCTGGTTTTTGTAGTGCAAGTTGTTTTTTTTTTTTTTACTTTTTGGCGCGACCCGAAAGCCAGAACTGAAATGGCTACAACCGCAACAGAAAGGTTCGAAACAGCTTCACTTGCGCACTGTTGCATCTATGCTGAACCGGGGGGGGGGGGGGGGGGGGGGGGCGGAGGAAGGTTCATTTAGAACGAAAACACGTTAATAGAGCACGGCACATTACGCGTTACAGCCGCCTTACAGCCCCGCAAAAACGTGCGTAGGCAATGTGAACTGCGCGTTAGAATCAAAATGAGCACAACTTGTTCGGCCCGTTTGCAGAAAACCAGTACTTTTACCATTTTTTTCGCGTCGTATTTCTAAACGGATGAAATCTGTAAAGTATTCACGTAATGGCACGCAGTGCAATCAGGCAGCACTACGGGAAATCAGGCACGTACTATGCCGTATGTTGATAAGGATTTATCTCGTTCTCTACACCTGTTTCTTATTTTTATGTTTTGGGTGCTATTACGACGTCTTTATTATAAAGCGCATTGATGCATCAAAACGGCCGCAGTGTGTACGGTTTTCTGTATAAATGCAGTGAGAGTTGATGGACCGCGGTCATTTGTCGCTTCTATATCGCTTCCGAGCGAGTAATACAGAGAGCACCAGCAACGAACGACATGGCGGGATGGAAGCTGGTTTTATTCCGCTCAGCCAAATCCCGATGACGATGATTCTTGATTGTTGATGCTGACGATGATGACGTATCATCTCTTCCAGCCCTAATAGGTAAAGCTTTCCGGAGAAAAGCCGTAGCGGTCAGGCGGCCGTCGGAGCCTTGTCGATTTTCGCAAAATTGGCGGGTGAGGTCCCACCTCGGATTCTTGCGGGCTATCGTGCAATGAGGTCGTAGTACTGGGAGATGAGGTAGAAGCATTCTGCGATGAGGTCGGGGTACTCTCGGTGGGTTCCCACTTGGTAACATCCCCCGATCAACAGTCTTGTACTTCAGCCCGACTTCTCAACTGGTGCAAATGCCGTCGCTGAAGTCCCGGCTCCTAGTCCACCGTTACTATCCGGGAGCCCTGGTGACTGTGCAAAACTCCGGGAATCTACCATCGACCTGACCCGAAATCGCGCCTCCAGATGGGCTCACCGGCATTAAATTTAGTCTTTCTCGCTCTCGGTTGGATTTCTGCCCTGTCCTTGTCCGGTGTGATGCAGTCCATCTTGGTTCTTATCAGATATCCAAGTCACAGCTACGCCGGTGACTCGAGATTCTTAAAAGGCGTTCGTTGATATCGGAACAGAAACCCAGATATTCGTGTTTTCAGGTCCTTGTTAGAGTTTTTATAGTCCTTCTTTGATGGTACGCACTGCTCTTCCAGCTAATCCGTTGGACTGTGGATGATACGGGGCAGTGACGAGATGTTGCACACTGTTACGGGCCATAAACTCGCGAAAGACAGCGCTCACAAATTGCGGTCTATCAACTGAAAGGACAGTTTTTGAAAGGCCAGAATGTGCAAATATTGACCTCAGTGCATCAACCGTTGATTGCGCTGTTGCAACTTTCATAGGAACTACTTCTATCCATTTTGTTTTGGCGTCCACCACAACCAATTTCATCTGGCCGCCTCTCGGAACGGCAAAGTGTGCATGTAGTCGGCTCCATCTTTCGCCGGTGTCAGGCAACGTGAAGTGTATCTGGGCTTATGGCATCGCCGAGGCCTGCCCGTATGTACAGCATGATTTGATGAGCCGCCCTATGTTGAAATCCAGACCCGGGTACCAAAACAGAGTTCGCGCCATGCTTTTCACAGATATCATTCCGGGGTGTGTCTCATGCAACAGAGGTAACATGCGTTTTGCAGCAGCCATAAGTAGAACAATTCAGTGTCCCCAGTAAACCACATTGTCGCTTGCGGTAAGCTCTTTTCTCCTGTTAAAGTACGGACGGAGTTGCTCGTGGCCCTGTGGTATGGGAGACGGCATCCCTCTGGAATCCTGTTTTTGACCTGCCGGAGGATGGCGTCTTGATTAGGTAGTTGTGCCACATCACGAGCGCATATTGCCGTTTCCTCCATACCTTGGGTATACAAAGCACATTAGTCCGGGCAGTCGTCCCGCGGCTACATAACCGGCAGCGGCAGACGACTGAGGGCGGCGGCATTAGAATATTCACAGGCCTTGCGATACTGCAATGTGTAGTCATAATTTCCCCGAAATAAGGCCAACGCTGGATTCTCGCGGCAGCCGTCGGTTAAATCGGCTTACTTGGGTAGAATAAGCCATTGAGGGGTGTGTGGTCTGTTACTAACACAAATCGGTGTCCATGCAAGTAGTCCTTAAGCCGTGCCACGCCGAAAACACAAGCCAGTGCTTCTTTTTCCAAGAGCAATTGCGCTCGCCCTTTGTAGGTGTCCGGGACCGGAATTCGACGTGGTAGTCAACGCCGTGGACACACTACGACAAAACAGCCCCAATGCCTACAGGCGACGCGTCACACTCGAGTCGTAGTGGCTTATGAGGGTCAAAGTGTGTAAGGAATTTGGAAGCCGCAATTGCCTCCTTCACTGTTTGGGATGCTCTTTCTTGTTCCCACTCCCATTGCCACTTAACCCCTTTAGCTAAGATGGCGTATAGCGGGGCCAGGACAGTGGCCAGATTTGGCAGGCATTTTCCGTAATAGTTAACGAGTCCCAGGAAGGCTTTCGGCTCACTCACCTAAGTAGGTGCTGGGGCTTCGATGACAGATTTCATGTTGTCATCTTTTGGACGCAGGCCTTTAGGGTCGATACGATGACCTAGAAAAGTGACTATCTTGCGGGAACTTACACATCTCTTTGTGAAGTCGGAGACCATGCTCCTGCAGTCGCTGTAGGACCTGTTTTAGCCTAGACAAGTCAGTCCTTTTCTCCGCGATGATCATGTGATCTAGGTATACTTGCAGGCTAGCAATATCACCCAGAAGCCCATTCATCCGCTTTTGGAATATGGCCGGAGCAGAACTTCCGCCAAAAGGCAGCAGGTAAAAACAACAGGCCCTTGTGCATGTTGAGGACTGTCATCTTCTTGGCTTCCTCATCCAACGGTAACTGGTTGTAAGCTTGACGCACGTCCAGGGCCATGAAGAGTTCTACTCCATTTAGCGTGGCAAAGATGTCATCCACTCGAGGCAACGGGTAATCTTCCACCGGCGTTGCTGCGTTTACCGTCATTGCAGTCTCAGCACACTCGAATGGAACCATCGCCCTTCACGACGGGTACGACTGCTGTCACACATTCGGCTGTTTCACAGGTGGCAGCACATCTTTGGCAACCAGCTGGTCTAGCGGGTCCTTCATCTTATCAATCAAGGCGTAGGGTACCGTGCGGGCCCTGCAAAACCAGGGACACCCGTTTTCTTTCAGCTGAAACGTCACTGGTGGTCCCTTGCAGAGGCCTAGGTCCGGAGCGAACACGTCGGCGTACTCGTTGAGCAGCTGTAGTAGTTTCGTTGCGGCCGCTTTAACCTTGACTGGTTGCGCACTAGCGCTTATATTAGATAACATTGCCACGACCACTTCGTTGAACGGTTTGGTTGTATCTCTGCCGCAGAAGGATTGTCCAGAGCTGCGGACTACCGACTGTGCCAGCCACATCTTTCATTTCATACGCAGCAGTCATACTAAGTTGTCCGACGACTGGAAGTATCCCCATGAGACAGGAGAGCCGTAGCTGCGTGTTCCGTAATGGTGGCCACATCGTCTTGTACATTCGGAAGACCGTTTCGGGAATGACACTTACGGGAAATCACGTGTCCACCAGCATTCTTAGAGGGACGTTATTCCTTGGTAATCTCCTTGTAATTTGGCTTAGCCTTGCGGATGCTGGCTCCTTGAAGAACCGCTGCTATCGTGTACAGGGCTTCATTTTCGTCCGAGTCTGTGTGCGCATCCGCTGTCATTGCATACGAGCCCTGGCGCCATTTACCGCACATCCGGTGTAGATGCCCTCGTTTGCTGCACCAGTGGCACTCCGTGCGACAGTGTCTGCATTCGTCCTCTGAATGCAATTCGCAACCACATGGTACGTAGGCCACGTACCTTTTTTTCGGTGCATTCGGGTGGCCACCCGGCACTCATTCTTGCGTGGGGCTACTCGCCTGGCGCAAGCGCGATCCTCATCGCCACTGCTATATCGCTCCCGAGTGAATAATACTGGGAGCACCAGCCCCGAACGACATGGGAAGATGGAAGCCGGTTATATTCCACTCCGCAAAATCCCGATGATGATGCTTCCTTGATTGTTGGTCATGATGATCATGACGTATCAGTCGTCATTCTTATATTGAATCGTACGTTACTTTGCCCTCTTTTTAGGTCGCGGCAGGCTCTTTGCGTGAACATCGTTCAGAGTTGTACAATTGGCTTGGCATTCTCCACACTCAGGTTATACGTTCTTTTATACAATCATTCGACGCGCTCTACTCTTCAAAAAACACGTGCCGACCAAAAGTAGCACATCTGCATCATAAGCCTGCAAAATTATGCTTCACAGTGACAATGGCGCATCGCGCCAATTTCCTTAACGTTTTTCAGCGAAACAATTACTTTCTGATGCCAGCTGCTGATACCTATTCGTACCAAGTAATTGTTTCGTCTAAATACGTACTCCTGGACACATACAGGTAAGGGTACGGTGTATTTATAAGCGGCCAAGGAAATTACTTTTCCGAATGACTTCACCGCAACATTTCAGCAGTCTAACGCAAGTAACATAAGTAACTAAACTCTGAACTAAACTCAGCCTTCTAAAACGAAAACATGAGAAGAGAACGTTCGCGGCATGACTCAAACAAGTGGTAAGAGAAATGGCCTGTGGGTTCAGAAAAAAAAAACAGATGCGGGGACTTACTGGGCAGGATACAGAATACACGTGAGCGCTCGTTTGGGTTACATTTAGCCCATTATTTATTCTGTCCTGAAACTGTGTGCTTATTTTGCTGCTCTCTGTAGCTGGGTCCCCTTATACGCTATTATGCGCAAATTAATTACGCCTTTTTGGTTTTAAACATGCAGCCCCAATACGCTTCAATAGCAGTATTTTTTACTGTAATTAGCATCTCACTTTCGTGCTCAGCGCTCCTCGTGTGCACTAGCATATTTATGCATGTTTTATCCGCTACGCAGCGAATGTATTCGTAGTTATTCATCACCCATTAAGGTTAAATTTATTTTCAATTTGCGGCCCGTGGAAGTGGCGAAAGTTTGTATTTTATTTTAGCGGAAGAAAGTGGTTTATGAAGGGGCTCGCGCATGGCTACATTACCTACACACGGTTAAGTTTACGTTTTATTTGCGGGTTAAAATTTCTTTTAGTAAAACAGTGCGAGCTTTAATCCGCATGAAAAACTCGCACACAGAATCACCAGTTCTTTACGGGACGAAGATCTGTACTAACAAGCAAGGCTGTACATTATATCAACCATTCATAGTAGGTAAAATCTGAAATTAAATCCCTGACAACCCTTTCAACATTCCTAGAAGTGGTATTGACCTACATAATAAAATACGCGTAATTCTTTCCTTCAATGGGCCCCAGCTCACTGAATGAATTTACTGCAGTAAAGCCCCGCTAATCCTGTTACGCCGGCGCCATTTACTGGTTTAGAAGCATACCTGATTAGCTCTTGGCTGCGCCATCGATGAATAAAATGCCGAGCGAACGTAAGTGTGCGTCTCATTAAGAGCGCACGGCATTATCCAGGCTTGCGTGTGGGCTTTCAGTACGTGGCGGGCTCGCAAAAAGAAAAGAGAAAATACTGAGCTCACGTGAGCATGCGCCTGGCGACGAACGCCCGGCATCGTCCAACTCCAGCGTTTAATACGCTCTGCCCAGCTTTTTTGGCGTAATCTCTGTCGTGCTCTTTTCTTCG
This sequence comes from Haemaphysalis longicornis, assembly GCF_048455015.1. Classification (NCBI taxonomy): domain Eukaryota; kingdom Metazoa; phylum Arthropoda; class Arachnida; order Ixodida; family Ixodidae; genus Haemaphysalis; species Haemaphysalis longicornis. Next base: position 140,610,080 of record NW_027526361.1, read on the forward strand.
CCAGTTCACGCGGAGTTCGCGATTCGGGTGCCCCCAATGGTAGCGTGTGCTAACAAGGTCCGCTTTGAGAGCTGGGAAGGCCTGTGGACAAACGATCGAGGCCTGTCACTCACGAAGACCTTTCATCGTCATCATCATCATCACCAGCCTATCTACGCACAGTGCAGGGCAAAGGCCTCTCCCATTAATGTCAAATTACCCCGGTCCTGTGCCAACTGTGACCAATTTATCCCTGCAAACTTCATGATCTCATCTGCCCATCTAACTTTTTGCCGCCCCCTGCAACGCTTGCCTTCTCTAGGGATCCACTGTGTTACCCTTAATGACTCAGGGTTATCTTGTCTTCGCATTACATGCCCTGCCCACGTTGATTTCGTCTTCTTACTTTCGACTAAACTGTCGTTAAAACGCGTTTGTTCCCTGACCCACTCCGCTCTCTTCTTGTCTCCTAATGTTGCGCTTATCATCTTCCGCTCCATTGCGCGCTCAGTCATCCTCAATTTATGTTGAATCCTCTTAGTGAGCCTCCACGTTTCTGCTCGGTAGGTGAGTAATGGTAAGATGCAGCTGTCATACAATTTCTTCTTCAGAGACAAAGGTAGGCTGCCATTCAATATCTAAGAATGTCTACCGTATGGACTCCACCCCATTCTTATCCTTCTAATTATCTCTGACTCATGCTTGTGATCCGCGGTCACATCTTGGCCTTGTCACAGCGAAGACCGTTCAGTGGCAAGTAAAGAAACCCATGTCAGATTCGAGAGCCGGGTCTCCATTGAAGGGAGAGGGGCCGCCAGAACTGTTGTTTCTCCAGCCTTGCACTACAAGTTGAAGCTGCGTCAAATTGTATACTGATAAACTCGCTATTATTTTCGGGAACCGCTAAAAGGATCTCGCGGTTTGTTCTCGTGGCCGAGTGGTAGAGTCGCAAGTTCCGACGTGGCGGTCGTGGCAAGTGAAGTAATTACTAACGTTAAAATAATTTTAGGTCAGCTTTAAGACATATTTACGCGTATAAAACTTTTTGGCCCCCTTGAGGCTTGTTTATGGGTGGGACGCGGCCTATCCCCACGTTTAACAAACGCTCGTTATCGTGAGTAAATTGCTGACTTTGTAACTCCACGGGAAAGGACTGTCACGTAAAATACATATGCACGCATGACCCTGACCAGTTATGCTTCCTTAATCGAAATGACAGCCCCCTCTACCGGGAGAGGGATGGTTTTGTCAATGGTTTGCCCCTCTCCACAGAATCGCCAAAAATAAATCTATACGCTTTCTTTACAATTTCGTGGCCAATAATTAGGCCTCGCATTACAAACTAGCTCAAATTTAGGCAACCACTTATTCAAGGTACATTAGGTCGAAAGGGGTTTTGTGTTACTCGCATCAATGTGTGACCGAAAAACATAACGGTTAATGTTCGTGTTCGGGTACGGGCGGATTGATTTCATTACGGTTCAGTTAAAACTTGAACTAAACAACCAGCGGTAGCCCGGCTCGATAACCGATTCCGTAAATTTATAATGAAGTGCCAACAATGTGAAATACGGGTATTTACGAACCCAAATAAAAGATTTTAGGTAGATGCTGGAGAGACAAGAGACTAACACACCATGTACACCCACGCACACGCGCACACGGACACCCGCACCCACAAGCGCTCGCGCACGTTCACGCACACGCACACGTACACACACACACGCACACACGCACACACACACACGCACACACGCAAGCACACACGCACACACACACGCGCACACACGCACACACACACGCAAACACGCACGCACACACGCACACACACACACGCACACACACACACGCACACACGCGCACACACACACGCACACAACCACACACACACGCACACACACACACGCACGCACACACGCACACACACAAACACACACGCACACACGAACGCACACGCACACACGCACACACGCACACGCACACACGCATACGAACACGCACACGCACACGCACACACACACACACGCACACGCACACGCACACGCACGCACACGCACACACGCACACGCACATACGCACACGCACACGCACACACACACACAAACAAACGCGCGCGCGCCCGCTCGTGTGCACCACTCCGCACACGAACGCAACCACGGACACGCTCGCAAAAACGCAAACACACGCACGCACGTGCACGCGCACGCACGCACACACACGCACACGCACACACACACACATACGCACACACACACACAAACGCACACACACGCACACACACGCACACACGCACACGCACACACGCACGCACATACACACACAAACAAACGCGCACGTGCCCGCTCGTGTGCACCACTCCGCACACAAACGCAACCACGGACACGCTCGCAAAAACGCAAACACACGCACACAGACGCAAAAACTCAAACACACGCACGCACGTGCACGCGCATGCGCACGCACGCACGCACACACGCACGCACACACACACAAACACACACACACGCACACACACACACACGCACATGCAGACAGGCCCACGCGCACAGGCACGCACACATATACACACACACGCACGCACGCATGCACACGCACACGCAAATTCGTAGCAGTATCTAATCAATTTTTGTAACGAGGAAGATTGCATTATGGCTAGCACACAATGTCAACAAAACCTCAAATCGCCTCGACCCGCTTCAAGGATCGCACTAACGATAGCGCCGAAACAGTCCTATAGGAGCAGAACCGAAAGCCGCACAGAGGAGGGAACTTTCGGTATTTCAATCGAAGTGAGCAGCTGTTTCGATAAGCATGGCGTTTCGAGTAGTGATTTGATTGATTGTACTGTTTAACTAACCGATTTTAGACAGGCGATGAGGCGGACAGTAGTGGAAGGCTCCAATTTAATTTTGACCACCCGGGAATCTGTGACGTGATACCAAATTTCGAAGTCACGGGCGTTTTTGCATTTCGCCTCCTTTTTCTAATCGATACGTGTATTTTCTTAACTATACCCCTTCCTTTTTCGCGATTTTCAAGCAACCATTCTGACGACTTGGAAGCCTGGTTTCCCTCAGACGGCGTGTGCTCAGAAACCAGATCAGAGCTTTTCGGTCGACCAACCGGACTATCAAGAAAATGCATTAGTTTTTTGACAGAACACCATCTGTAAAACTAAGAAACATTGTCACCCCGCCGCCGCGATGCTCGCGGTGGCGGGGTGGCAATTATCTATAAACAGGGAATGCAACCCGTACTCATGAAAGATTGTCCAGGCACAGAAAGTGTTCGGCGTAAAATAATGTCGGCTGGAATAACTTACGTTATTGGTGCTGTCTATAGACCCCCAAATGCTCCTGTTGCCTTTTCGGAAGCCATACAAGAATACATTTTTACAACGCCCCCTCAAACGCACGCGTAATCCTGGGAGGAGATTTTAACTTGCCCGGGATATGTTGGGATACTCTCAAAACAGGTTCCGTAGTTGTTAAGCACAGCGAGATATTGTTGGATATTGCCTTTAATAATGACTTCATTCAAGTTGTAAATGAAACTACCAGGATTAAGAAGTTCATTTTACCCAGCCATGTTAAAAGAAAGGTAATCCCGGTAAAAGATTTTAGCCAAGCTGACGATGTTAGCATTTTGGATCATCTAGAAATATCTCTGGATTCGTTTCACGTGGGAATGAACGTCAATCAATTGTGGTGTACATTTAAAACTATAGTTCATTAATGCTTGGATAAGTTTGTACCGCAAGGAAAGAAAACTGTGAGGAAACGCAATCCTTGGATGACTCGGGAAATTATTCAGCTCAAACGCAAAATTAGGCGCAAGAAGCGGTATGCAGTAAAAAATCAAAGCGAGATATCTTCTCTTTCGTCAACATTAAAGCTCAAGCTGTCAGCTGCGAAGGAAAACTATTATTCAAACACGCTTTCCGAATTTATGAAAAATTCACCCCTACGGTTTTGGCGTCACCTTGCCGAACCTAAAGAGAATGTGCAGTATCTTGATGCTGATGGAAACATTGTTACTGACATTGCGCAGATTGCTAATGTGTACAACGACTACTTTCATTCTGTGTTCTCCGCCCCAGAAGTTCCAAAAACGAATCTCGATACATGTAGCTTGTCTGCGTTATGCACCATGCCGGACGTTGTTATTTCAGAGGAAGGCATTCTCTCGATTCTTCTCGAGATGGATACAAAAAAATCTGTTGGCCCCGATTGTATACCGAGTGAATTCCTGAAGCGTTACGCAGAGTGGGTTGCGAAGTACCTATCGCTTATTTTCAAAGCATCCCTAGAGCAAAATGCATTACCCAGTGACTGGTTAACTGCCAAGGTAGCGCCTGTTCATAAGTCTGGAGCAAAATGCAGCGTCGACAATTACGGACCAATCTCAGTTAAATGCATATGCTGTAAAATACTGGAACATGTCGTGTCAAAATGCCTGTACAAGTACCTTGAGGATTCGAATATTCTGGTCCCTAGCCAACATGGTTTTCGGCGGAATTTATCAACTATTACTCAGCTAGTAGAAACCACCCACGATTTTGCACAATCTCTAAATGAAAAGGGTCAAACTGATGCAGTTTGCCTCGATATGTCAAAGGCTTTTGATCGGGTTCCCCGCGCGCAGCTTATAGAGAAACTAGTACGCCTCGGCATAAATAAGAAGTTGATAGAGTGGCTTAAATCGTACCTTTCTAACAGGGCACAATTTGTTGAAATTAATGGTGTGAAATCCCGTATTTTAAGTATGACTTCTTGTGTGCCCCAGGGCTCCGTGGTCGGCCCGGTGCTGTTCTTGTGCTACATCAACGACATTGAATAAACAGTTTCACCTAATATTAAGCTTCACCTGTTCGCAGACGATTGCCTTATATATTCAAGAATAACTCATCGTAAAGATCAGGTCGCTTTAAACGCTGCACTGAATAATCTGGGCAACTGGTGCAATAAATGGAAAATGAAAGTTAACTATTGCAAAACCTCGTACATGACAGTCACAAAAAACGTAAAAAATGTGTTGGCGTTTTCCTACCGATTAGACGGGCATGAGTTAGAGTGAGTAACGCATTTTAAATACTTGGGTGTCACCCTATCTGAAGACTTAAGTTGGAAAACTCACATTGATCATTTGTGTAGCGTTGCAGAAAAAAAGCTGTGGTTTTTAAGAAGAAAATTAAAACTGGCATCAACCAAAGCAAAGCTTACGGCATATTTGACGCTTGTACGGTCTACGCTAGAATATGCGAGTATTATATGGGATCCGTATAGGAAATACCAGATTGATAAGATAGAAAAAATACAAAGGCGAGCAGCTAGGTTTATTCTGTCGAGATTTAGAAGCACTGATTCGGTTAGTGACATGCTAAGCCATCTTAACCTACCTCGCCTTTCAGACCGACGGAGAATAGCTAGGTTGAAGTTTCTTTTTATGCTAAAAAACAGTTCCCTAAACTTAGACACTAGTCCATATTTAAAACCTAGGAACACTTGCACCGTCAGGGGTAGCCATGCGGGCCAGTTTCTCGCAATTAATGCCAGGGTAGACAGTTTTAAATATTCGTTCCTACCGAGAACAATAGAAGACTGGAATGCACTTCCACAGGCTGCAATTTCCGCAGTCACGGTTAATCAGTTTGAGTCGTACCTGCTTCGTCATTAGTCGCTTATAACTGATTGATAGCTGCTGTAACGTTTTATTCGTGTGTTCTTGCATTTCCGTGTGCTTCTGTCTTGCACACGCGCTGTACACATGTTTCTTGGTGTAGTTCCTGCGCATTTCATTGCAGAACACTTGCTGCGGCTATTGTATGCGGGGATGTTACTTGGCCGATGAGACCCCGTTGTTGAACACGTGTTGCTTGTTTTCATTGTCGCTATAGCTTGCCACTGCGTGCAAATGGTATCTGTGCTCAAATTTGGTCTTGGTTTTGTGTATGAAAATGTGTCTTTGTATCGGGCTGAGAAGCTTTGTTAGTGTTATTTGTTTTGTTTTCTACCACCCTGTAACGGCCCCACTGGGCCTAACAGTATCGTTAAATAAATAAATAATAAATAAAAAAAGTTCCCGCTTTAAACATAGCATATTATGGATAGAAACAACTCGTGTCGCTTGTCTGCACGCACTTTCGCTGCTATCAGCGTCAGCCATCGAACAACAGCCACTATTTATGGCCCCTGCGCTTAAACACAGCCACACCGAAGGTACCCCCCACACCACGTGACTATGCGCAATGCTTTCTATATTATGGTCAGCAGCACTGGCTGTTCAAAGTATTCGTCGCAAGCGCACGCACGTCGTTCGAGAGGTCAGATGTTTTCTGATATTGTGGTGCGCATGGCGTCAACCTGAGCCCGACTGCAGTTTTAATAAATCGGAGTGCTGACAGGGTGAATTCAAATTAATGAACTTCTACTGCAGCTGCAGTCGATATCGACAGAACTGGATGCACACACTTACAAACACGAGAAAGCTAAATTCATCTAAGATGAAGGCAAGGACGCATCCACTCTAAATGCACGAGGCGTTCATCCATTTTAGTATCCAAATTTGTACAGAACAAGCCATCGCACTCGGAATAAAAATTTTTTTCGGCAATAATTCTTGTTCGACAAAGCTTCCACGGTGACGTTACTTTAGAAACGTGGGAACGAATGACAGCTGAAGAGTTGAATAGTTTAGTTGGATTGAATACCGTGAATGAAAATAGAAATAAAATAAACAATGAAATGAATCAAACAAATTATAGTCATAGAGCACACCAGAATACAGAATTATTTTAATGCCGGCATGTTCAAAACATTACGTTGATTTATGCCTGAAAATTTCGAAAAATCTACACAAAAATATTTAGTCACCCTAGCAGTCTCCATCTGGAGGTGTGCTTGATGAGTAAATGACGGTATCCCTAAGACCAAATACGGACGTTTTCAATAGACAGTCATGATATGTACGTTTTTTAAATCGCTACTTGGTTTACACAGCGGCGTGCGAAAATATGTTTCATCCCAGTTGTTAAGATATGTGGGCACAAATCACCGTAACATTTTTTCGGACACCCGCCGCGGTGGCTCAGTGGCTAAGGCGTTAAGCTGCTGAGCCCAAGGACGCCGGTTCGATTCGCTGCCGAGGCGGCCGCTTTTCTGAAGGAGGTGGAAAGTGAAAACTGAAGCAGTTTATTCGAGATTTCGGCTCCCGTTAAAGTTCCCCAGGTGGTCAAAATTATTCAGGAGCCCTCCACCCATACACAAATGCCTTATGGGCGTCTATTAAAACATTTATGGTGAGCTATGGCCGCCTATGGATCTCTATGGTCACCCATAAAAAGGCATAAATTAGGCTATAGCCAGCTATTAAAGTTTTATAGATCGTGCACTAAAGACTGTAAATCATAAAATTCTCTCTAGACGATTATAGAACATCCTAGTGTGTTTAGTTTATAGAGTCACAGCTATTCACGTTACTGTAGCCAGCTAAAGAAATATGTATGGCTTTAGTTCTATAGACCAGCCACGGCAAAGCTCTTCTGGCTGGCTATAGACCGTTGTTTAGTTGTAACTCTACAGACTCAAAACCATTCAGCTGTCTTTTGCAAGCTATTGAAAAGAGTTCGTCCTAAAGCTACAGAGAGAAAGCCATAAAAGCTCATTCGGCTGGCTATAGGCCGTTATTTAGCTCTAAGTCTACAAACTTGGAACCATACGGCTGTCTTCTGCCAGCTATTGGAGAGAATTTATTTCAAAGCTAAAGAGAGGCAGCCATAAAGCTTCTGCGGCTGGGTACAGTACAATATATAACTGTAAACCTTTAGACGTGTGATAGTTAAGCAAGATTTTGCTGGCATTAAGAAAGCGTTTGGCGCAGAACTTACAAGCCTGCATCCATAAAGGCTTCTTTAGCTAACTACATAGTAACATAAGGCCCCAAGTCTCCAGCCGCTAATCGAAAAGTGTTAGCCTATAAAGGTATGTTTTGAGCAACCATTAAATCCTATTCTGCTGGTTTCAGTATGACTTATGACGCGAAATTCATATACTCATGATTTACCTAGCTACATCTACAACACAGATTGGATAACCATGATGAGGTTGATCGGCAGGTTATATGAGCATATTTGTTCAATAAGGTTAGGTACTTATTACACCAACAATATGGGAAAAGTACAATTAAAGGAAACAACTGATTAACGCTCAAATTCAGGTTGCAACTTTGGATACTGCGCGTCGGCAAAGCTTGCAAGTGAACGTTGACCGAAAGACGTATAATTTCGGAAAATTCTTCCTCTGCAGCCCTTCGCTGCCGCGGTGAAGTGAAAAAGCGGGCTTGTCTGAAAACGGCCCTCACAGCGTTGAAGCACAGCGTTGAAAAAACTTTCGTGGCCCACGGTACGGTACGCTCTCTCAGAAATATGGTGGAAGCTGCGAACAACCGCATTCTTTCTCCCGCGGAGCCCACTTTCAGATTACAGATTAGTCATTGAGAAAGAGGGAGAGCGACGAACGTCCGACCGAAGGAGGGGCGGTGAGGAAATTCTGGCAAGTGATGAAAAGGTAGAGGGGACACCCGTGCTTCCTGTTTTATTTTCTGTTGTTTGTTTGGCATACTGGTTTTGGCGATGGGTACCGAAGGACGCGGCCGTGCGGCCCGCGCTGTGTTAGTATTCCTGCGCGCAGCAATGCTAGTGACAGACAATTTTCCCTGAGTACTGAGAACAGATACAACTTTTTCGGATGAAGAAAACAAAACGTTGCGATCTTGTATTTACCAAAAAAAATTACCAGCGAACAAGTTATAAAAAGATCGAAAGATGGGCACGCATCTCCGCACTATTTGCTATCGCCATGGACCTGCTTATACCTGGATGTACTCAGTCAGCCACATTTCGTCTCCTTGCTCATGTGCGCGGGCATGGCCCGTGTTGCCTGGTGCTGGGAATTTACGACTCGACGGCAATGTGCTCGTGTAGATAGTGTGACGCCAAGCAAATGTGCCGCTTTTCGGTGTCGTAAATTTCGGTGTTTATGGTGACAGTGTTACGAATTATTGAACATCAAGTCATGCGAAAATGGATACCTGCGATACTGTGACAGGAATTTCATCGTACGCAAAACTCCAGGGTGAGTGATCTTACGAACTGAAGAGACTCTAAAGTGCGAGAAATTCAGGATTTTTTGGCGTTCACGAATACTTTTCTAAACTACCCTGCACCACATGGGCATTTCAACGTACACAGAAGTGAAGATTTGGCCGCGGTGATGTGACAAAAATAATTATTTTTTCGCTAACTGAGAAAACTTACAAGGAAATAATTGAGTGAACTTGGAAAAACGTTTTTTTATCATTGCATTGTGTGCGACCATCTTCATTGTTTTATTGAGAGTGCATTTCCATTTTAGCCACCGTACTTGCAGCTGTGTGCGTTGAGTACTCAGTGTAATGAACGACTTCTTAGTGCTCTCTTTTCTGTGGACTACCCACTACCTGTAGGTATTTGTGTCTCGGCGGACGTTCGCGGGAAATGTGCCACGTAGTGTGGCTGTCGAGCGAGTCACTTAAGCGTGAGCCCGAGTGTTGGAATGCGTCTGCTGTATTTTTCGATCGGCGTATGTGAACAACTGTTTACTAATGGTGAAGTAGCGTAGATAGTAGCCCTTTATGTAATGAATGGAATGAATAAACTCCTTGGTTTTGCTTTCCTTGAATACCTGTGTTTAAGCCTTTTGTGAATGAAAACTGGCGAAGTGTTTGCAATCGCAACCTCGCACTCCCCATATATCGCTGAAGTGTTCACGGAGCATATATTACAGAATGCAGCTAGGCACACAACCTAAGTGCCACAGGAGAAGTTCTAGAGATCTGCAAGGCTCTATGTAAGCATGGCAGCGTGCTAATAATTTCTCAGTGGTTTCAAGTAGGGGTGATTCTGTCTGGCTGAAGCCCATGCAAACATATTGTATGGTCGGCTATTGAAAACCTTCTTATGGTTGTCTTTAGCTATTTGGCCCAATTATTTTTATACATTTCTATGGTTGTCTTTAGCCATTCCTATGGACATTCCAATGGGTGTCTTTAGATTCTTCTATAGCCATAGCGATATCGAAAGAAGAGCTAAAGACAGCCATAGAACCTGCTATAGAAGAAGCTAACGACACCCGTAGGGATTTCGATTCGAATAGCTAAAGAAAATCATAGAACCGGCTATTGAAGCAGCTAATTACACCCATAGGAATGTCGCTACGAATATCTAAAACAAACCACAGAACCGGCTATAGCAGACGCTAAAGACACCAATATAAACGGCTACAGAAGAAGCTAAAGACACTCATATGAATGTCGATAAGAATAGTTAAATACAGCCGTAGAACCGGTTATAGAAGACGCTAAAGACACCCATAGGAATGGCGATACGAATCGCTAAAGACAGCCATAGAAAAGTCTAAAGATTATTGGGCCAGATAGCTAAAGACGACCATAAAAAGAATTTTCTATAGCCGACCATACAATATTTTTCTATAAGACTACCACACCCCTCATCGCCTGTGTAGCGCTGGCCCGTTAAGCCTCATAATCAATCCAATCAACATTTTGGGCATGCAAAGCCAGAAAATACAATCAGTTTTCTCAAAGCAATTCAGTGCTTGTATCGTTTCACTTCCATGTGCGGGCTCCGTGTCGTGGGTCACGTTTTTATTGTGCGGCCTTTTAATGGCAAACTGCTTTTGGGAAGACTCGGAAACGTATATTGGCCTCCAGGACATACATTGGCGCCACCTACGAGTGACGCAACTTGTAGGACACCGGGTTACGTAGTCATCTGCTAGAACACAATTCCTGTGCTTATGTGGCCGCGTGTTTTTTGTTGTGGCCACCATGTGCCCCCTCATCGCTATTTTCATGCAAATTACGCAAAAAAATTCCCCGCATTTCCCCCAGGGGAAGAATGTGAAAGTGCGAATGCACGAGTTGAATTTGCGCGGTTCGGTAATGTTCGCGAAAGAGAGACCACACACACACACACAACTACAAAGAATTAAAGATGCATTTATTCACAGACACCTATTTGTGTTGTCGTCGTACTTGTTGCTAGAGCGGATCTCAGCTTTAAAATTTCGTGTCAGTACTCCTTTAGGCGGGTGCATTAGCCCTTCTCACGCCCGATTCCTGGCCAATCCCCCACGTGGGTATGTGCCATGTCAGCGGCCAGGCAGCGCGCGCCCATCTCCCCCCGTTGCTAGGGAAGACGAGGAGCGCGCGCACCCGCAGCTGCTGCTATGCGGACTACGGCGGTGGACGATTCAGGCTCGCTTAAGAAGTGCATTCGCACTTAAAATTGTCTCAAGACCGAATAACTGGGGCAAGCAGTCAGCGACTCACTTGTTCCCGGCGACACCGCTGCGTCTCGGTGGTTGCTACCATCACCACCGACAGCTCATACGCAGCCAGCTAACGTCAAGGACGGTGTAATTGATGCAAAAGAAAATGTACTCTGTTAATTCGTTATGAAATACGTGAGACGTGTGCGCACATAATGTACAGTGTGTGCAAATAATTAGACCTTGCAACGGCGACGGAAACGTGCCGCTCAGTTGTGATCACACGGCGCGTACTGCGCGCATTGCCTTGTAATTGAAGGACTACGTTAGAACGGTGAGCGGATTGCTTCGCTGCACAAGCTTAAAATTGCTGGTAGGATCTGGAGTTTGGCTTAAGCATTGCTCATTTCCAATACAATGTTTTTTTCTTATATTTGTGCCGCGATTTGTTTAACGATGACTACGGCTGATATGTTTGCTTTTCGAGACAAGTTGTCCGCAATGTATGAATGGTATTAATGCGAGTTGTTCACGCCTTCGAGCGGGTTTAAACATGCTTATGCTGAATTTTAATTAGGACCTCGCCGTGGGAATTTATAATTGCAACGCCGGCTTTTGTCTGTTTACAATGAGCCTGCGCCTTTATTTAGCATCAAGTTCGAGAACTCACGACTGCTCACAGAAGGCACGGCTGCGTACGAGGCAAAATACGTCGTGTGGCAATGGGGAGTTTTAGAATATGGGAACTAAGTGTTGGAAACCCCCCCCCCCCCTCTCTCCCAAAAGTTAGGAGAACGCAAACGCAACGCGCTCGAGTGGTGCGACTTTTAGAAGAGGGTCTTCTTCAACAGTTCGCAGCCGGCTTCGGGTGTTCGGAGTCGGATGTTGAGAACTTTAGGCTTATTGTCGCGGCAGATATTTCATCGCCGCTATCGTAACAGTAGCGAGTGACAGTCCCTAACACAACATTTCACCACACTGTCACCCCCTTTCTCGTATGTAAAAGTTTGTGTCCGCGGTGATTGCCGTTTAAGCGAGTGATGATCAAGATGCCAGTCACGGCTTTGGCCGATTCTTGCGCGCAGGCATCGCCATCCTTCGGCCGCTGGCCGCACCGTGCGTGAACGGGCCGGCGGTGCAGGGACCGACCTTCGCGGCCGGATGGCGTAGAACGAGGCAGATATTTAAACATTGCTTTGAAAATCACACCTGATAAAATTACCTTAAGTAGCACAATTTCTCCCCACACTAACATCCACCTTTGCGAATTTAAAATTGCTTTTCTGCGATCAGCGTGATTTCAAAAAGCGGAAATAAGGTGTTGCTGCCGCGACCTGTTTCGGTTCTAGCCGCCAGCGGGCAGGCGCAGCGAACGTCTGTGCGGAGCGTTTCTGCCAGCAGTACACACTTCATGATTTCCTGTTTCATCCATTTCTCGCAAACGATAAGCGAAATCTAGAAATTTCGCTGGGCGATCGTCGTAGACTACAATGTTAATCGGGGAGACGAGCCGCACCTACGCAAGCTTACACCGGGTTTTTTGCATACGTCCGCATACACCACTACGCTCAAGTCGTTTGCGGGCAGCCAACAACAGATGACACGATTAGAAGGTCCCCATGAGGTCAAACTACGCTTCACACCCTGATAATTAACTTCAAACGCGAAAATGTATCACGAAAATACACTTAAAAGGCTCGTCCCCTGTTAAGAGTCACGCGCTGCAATCCAAATACGCAGCAAGGTATGGGAACGGGGATACAACAAGTGTTATCAAAACGATCGCAGTGCCTGCTTCTCCAGTGGTGGCCCTCGTGGCCAATAGCGACAGCAGTATTGACGTATTTTAAACTACTAAACGAACTGCATTTAAAATAGTTTTTAGCAAATCAAGAACCCGGTACGAAGCCTATACCCTAACCGTGTTGTTCCATCAACTGCGCCTGTTATCATTGCCAAGGTTTGTCGTATGCACATCATTAGGAAAGTTCAATTCACACGCAGGCGCGAGCGTTTTCAAAACAATGTAAATGGCTTTCCGTGATTTTTTAACCTGTTCCTGTGCCTGTAGCAGACTGTAATCTTTCCCGGAACAGCACACGTATGGTTCATCTGCTGTATTGTCTTAGTCCTTGTCGGACGCATCATGACAGGGGTTAAAGAAAGGCGTAGTATGTCTCCCATGAGAGTATGTCCTTTGCGGTATCTTGCCTATGTATACAGAAACCTGGTAGGAAGGCTGAGGCGTGGCTAATCAAAGTCATAGTTAATGTTATTTAAACTATTTAGGCCGCGCGCTCATGCTTTGGGAAAAGTTCATCGATTGTTCTACACAATTTGCCCTCACAGGTTAGATTTGTTGGGGAAGGTGCTTTTAGCGTGCTAGGAGCGAAAGGTAATGAAGAAAAGCACCGTTATTTAAAATTGGGGTTTGGCCATCCTGCGAGACGGCAGTAACTCGAGTTCAAACAAGCTTCTCTTCAAGCATTATAGGCATTGTTTAGCCCCTGCAACGGGTATGTAACAATTTCTAATCCAACCTAATTAAATTGGTTACTTCTGCATTACAGTGTTAACCTCAATGATGATTCAGCACCTTCTTTATGTAGCGCCTCAGAGTTTCGTAAGGACCTTGTTAAACGAAATACAATGACAATTTCCTGTAGAAAATTAGAAAAATGATTAGCGCGCTTAAAAAACACAGCCAGCATTCAAGATAGCTTAGTGCGTCAATGCCCCATAAGCAGTAACAATATGTTATGAGGAACAAAGGACCAAGTCATGCCGTAAACAAGTTACCGGTAATAGAGGCTAGCCAGTAAGGCCAATAGCGAGAACCACTTAGTTGAAAGTAAACCTACTACTAATCCCACCATAACGTAAAGCTGAAATAGGGTGAGACTCTGTAGAAGGCAGTAGAAATAAAAGGAGAAAAGTGGAGCTATAGACCCTACCTGCAAAGCTCGGAAGAATCACCCAGGTTGTTCTGTATAGATGGAATTGTTTCATGGTCATGGTTACATCGGCCAGTCGAGCTGTAAAGTCTGAAAGAACGTCAAGAGCATGAATATGGGCATGAACAAATCATTGCCGTTGGGAAATTGTAGGGACGTAATGGAAGGTGCAAATAAGAAGTCACCGTCAGTAAATCCTAATTTTTAATGCAAAAAAATACAGAAGTACCAGTCAAATAGGACAACCATTGGGCATGATGTCAGGTGCTGGAGGAGCGGTGTAACCTACTCTTAAGCGAGAGAGATGCAGTTTGTAGGGAAGTGATTCTAAGCGAAACACCCACAAACTGGGTAAGCACTCGTTTGCTTTCGATGTTTGCAAACTTCAATCACTACCTGTGTCACCTACCATCCAGTTTGTCTGTGGCTCCCATGCTACGTTTCGTTCATATGTTTATGCATAATTTAGAATAAAGCCAGTTATCAGGGACCCTCTTCATCTCAATGTACGTCTTTTTTGGCGCTATTTAAGTAATAGTATTAAGGGGAATTTTTTCAAACGGTTGCGCACCAACTAGCCCAACACTAAGCACTATTTGCTTTAGACCTTTCTATTGCTTCTGGTTTCTTCATCATTGAAGCTTTCTACGCCGATGGTAGGTTTAACGCACCGACGCAACGCAGGCGATAAGGCGCGCCGTATTGAAGTGCTGCGGATTAATTATGACCATCGGAGGATGTTTACCTTGCGCCGAAATCTCGTACACACGGGCGTTTTAGATGCAGAGCATTTCTTAGCCTCGCCTCTTCCTGCGTCCGACGGCGTCCACAGCTCCGCGTCCGCAGCAGGTGCGCGCATGCGTCGTAGTCAGCCCGTTCACTCGTCACCCCCGAAACGCTCCTTCGCGGTCTCGGCCACGGCCGGGCTGGAGGAGCGGCGGGCGCGCACTTTGATATGAAAGTGCGTGCTCGCCGCTCCTCCAGTCCGGCCGTGTCTCGGCGTAACAGGTGCGTGATAGCAGCGCGGTGGGGCGTAGAAGAGCGCGCGCTACTTGCGCATGCGCGCTCTCCCCCCCCCCCCCCCCCCCCCCCCCCCGTGCCGCTCTCCCTCTACTGCGCGCGCTGCAAATATAAAGCCGCTAGCGGTCGCTCGTGCTTCAGTCACTGCGTTGCTCCTTCCCTACTTGGTTGACGCTCGCTCCCACGTTTACTCGTGTCTGCTACTCCAGCATCACGGAAGAAGCGATGGAAGCAACACTGCCTTCAACCAGTACTGAGGCCGCAATGCTCTGCATTTACTCGTCTTCCCCTCGCGCGAAGGCGCGGGAATTTTGTTTTTTGCATTTTGCCTCCATCAGAAAAGCGGAAGCCGTGGCCGGGAATCGAACCAGCGTCCTCGTTCTCAGCAGAGCAACGCCTTAGCCAATGAGCCACCGTGCGCTTTGTCATGGCCTTTTTTCAAATCTCGTTTTGGTCCCACTTTGGACAGTAACGGCGAGTATGGATACATGAAAACTGCTCTTAATCTCCGCCACATTGTCATTCAGATGAGAGGATAGTGCTGCGTTTTGTTTTAAGTTAGGTTCGCTGGAAAGTTTCCTGGGCCGCAGAGCGTTTTCGGCTGCCTATGCAACGCTCCCAAGAAAACCTCCGAGACTTTACACCTTCACTATTCAAAAGTTTGGCCATAATTGCGCAAAAGTACCTCCATGTTTGGAGGGTATGCGTCCATCAGGTGTTATCAGTAATGTTAGGTTTTGGGGTTCCAAACTTAATTTCTGATGATTTCGAATTTTGCCGCCGGAGACACAGGCCTCAGTGGTATTCCTGTGACGTCCTGGGGAAAAATACCCTGCAAAACGTTTTACACACAAAAATTATGTGGAAATTACAATAGTATAGATTAGTAGTTTACGTCATGTTCTTTACAAGCATGACGGGCCGAGAGAAAAAGCCGTTTTGGAGTGCGTTTCACATTGCTGTTAAAAAGAGCGCTTAAGATTGCCGTTTTAAAGTGCATCGGCTTGTGCCGTTCCTAATTCACTCGAGCAAAGCTGTATCTTGAGGGCGCTGCCTTTAGAACACTTGTTGATTTGTTTGCGACCAGGATGAGATGAGACGAGATGGTTTTCTCATACAAATGTAGGATCGGGGTTAGGGGAGCTACGAAAAGAGCACTTCCGCCTTTGCGCTGCATTTGAAGCAAGATCGAGGTATTAGAACGTAGCGGTAAGAAGTGGTGCTGAACCCAGCATAAATTCTTTGTACTGTTCATCAGAATCATCAAAAGAACATCATTAAAATGCTAAAACAATAACCGTAAATGACGATAGGATTATGGAGGAAATAGCTCGATGTGCTCACACCACCAATAGAAACAGCATAAGCGACACCACTCCAATAAGCATTCGGCCGGTTGCCATAGCAATACTTCCAGCTCGTCGCTTCTGAGCCCACTGGTGCGAATATCAATAACGGGAGCCACAGCTGGCGGTCGTGCTCTTACACCTGGAGCGGAGTAAAGGCTCAGCCGAAAGAGTGCCGCAACGTTGCTTTGGTTGTCTGACACTTTCTTTCTGGCGACTTTTCGACAGACACCGGACGATTTAGTGAGGTGTTCCACCAAGCGTATATACCTCTACTCGCCTTGATGGACAAATGTTGTGTATTGGGTTCCGCTTGTCTGTGACCGTGCCTACAGGAATTAGGGCGTGACACTAACGTCAGTGTAAGGGAGTGTTTATCTTAGAAGAGGCAAAGCCCGCTCACACAATTTTTCTTCTTGTAGTGAATTCGCGTGCCCACTCAACATAAAATTTTCGAGCACTCTGTAGAAATAAGATATCCCGCGTAAGAGGAAGGCAAAGGAAGTTCGCGAGCGATGCATGCTTGGCGACATGCATGCTCGGGGAAAAGCCTCTAATCATGTACTTTATCACAAATGCCGCTTCCTGTATAGTGCATCTTTATTTTGTCGAAAGTTATTGTCTTTCTCATTAAAGCAGTCCACTATTTTGTCAATGTCTCTTGGCCCAGTACCGTTAAGGCTTGTTAAAACCCAATAAGTTGTTCTTCCGATATTACTTGCGGGCGCATTTTGTCGTTGCTTTTCCATTTAGTTTGCGTCTGGTAACAGGTATAAATGATCCCCAACTGGTCTGAATTTCAGCCATACTTTTGCCAAGATGCCCCAGGAAAGTACCTCGCCAGTGCAAGAACAATTCTGGGGGAACAGCAAGCTATCAAACTGTCACCTCCAGCTGTAGCTGCAGTGGTACCCGTGTCTTATACCTTATTTCATGCTGCGCTACCCTTGTCACCAACTAGCCATTCATACCCCTTGTCCAGAGACTGATACCACGCAAATCCAGGACACAGCAAATCCGCGTACCATAGTCCTGCCCTCCAGCCGCGGTTACCCCCTCCAGTATTGAACCTCTACACTCCTGCCCTTGCACCATAGCCATTCCTGTATAACCACTCTTGTACTATCCATCTCCTGCGACCACCCCTCCCCCGGCGCCCTCGCCTGTGCACCAATGCCAAACTTGTAGATTTCGCTTTGTGATTCTGAAAACAGAGTCGCAGGAGTAAGTCAATTGTCTCCCAATGGCAATACAACGTGTCTGCTTTAGCGAAATAGAAATACAGACTGTTTCTACCAGTACAGTGAAAGTGTTCGCCGTCGTTGTACTGTACAATGTTGGGAGCTTTGTTGCATTCTCGAAAAGGTCGGCTGCCTTTTTCGTCGTTTAATCTAGTAGTATGGAAGTGTCAACAGCAACACGTACGCTTTGCCCCACTAGGCTACCCACTAAAGGCATGTTTCTGCCGGTTTTGTTGCCGACAGAGAGGAAAGTTCGGACAATGCTTGTGACTCACCCAGGTGGAAGCCGTCTTCTTTGGCCGGCTGGTAGATAGCCCAGCTGCAGCTTCCCCTCCAGTTTGTTTTGTACGCAATACTGTTGTAGCCACTAGCAGTGATGGTCATGGTATGGTCTTTTCAGGTGTTGCTAGTGTCATATTTTTCGTCGTTGCCATCGCTGGGGAAAATGCAAATGGAAGAGTTCCTGCATTTTTTTCTTGCACGTTGTTGGAATCGTCCGCTGAACGAGCCTGCAACGAGCTGTGTAGAAACGCCGTTGATTGCGCGTGTTTGTGTGTGCTGGATCCCAAGCGTTTGACAAACTACAGGTGGTGCTGCCGAGGCGGTCAGAGCCAGTACCGCAAAATCGTCGGCTGGTAGGCAAAGCTAGGTGCCATATGCGAGTTCAGACGAAGAACAGGGGGGGTCACTCTTGGAGGCGGGGCTGGGCAAGCGCTCTACAGTTGCAAAACGCTACCTACAAAACACTACAAAACAATTGCCTCAATGACCTTATGTGGTTTCTTGTGAATGAACTGTGCAGATTGATTGGGGACAACGCCGTTTACTGCCTTCGCCTTAGTGTAATTTTTCATCGAGACTGTACTGTGGGACCTATATTTGAGGAGGCATCCTGTATCCAATCGAGGATATGGTGCCGAGCATGGTGAGGTAATATATTACAATTTTCCTCACTCGATAATGACTACATTATAGTTGCCTGTAATACGTTATTAAAAATGTCTCTGCATTCGTTCCCTGTAAGACGAAGGCATTAGGTGCCCTATCGAGCGAAGAGCGAAGTTTTTTTGGTACAAAAAGTGGACGCCACTGCAAAAAGAAAAAAAAAGCACTCACAAAAACCTCAAAATGTGGCCAAAAGGCGTATGTGGTTCAACTTGGACAAAATAAATCAATAAATCTGAACAAAACGGGTACACTGGAGTTTGTGGTGGTGTTGACTCCTGTGGTGTCTCCATAGGAGTCAAGTGAGCTTGTGTTACCTTCAAACCCGTGTCTTCAGAACAGCAGTCGAGTGAGTGCCTTGCCACCACGCTACGTCAGAACGTGCCAGTGGTGCAGCAAGACAGCCTAGTGGATGCGGCTGACGTCATATAAGTAGCAGTTGAACTTGATGGCAAGTGACTAGAACAGTCGCACCCCAGACACGAGAACTCTCATTCTGTGGAAGCCTACAGCCATACGGTTTCGCGAAATGCTCACAGAAGGAGGCCAGGCGAACGAGGGGTTTGTAGGGGCGAACGCGCCGAACGCAGCGTTCATTTACGCCGAACGCACCGTCGCCGGGCGCGAGATGAGCCACGTTAACCGTGACGACCCAGCGCCGCATGCATGGGAGGCTCCGGGAGTGGTCAGCTGCCTCGGCCGCAGCAGTGGCGGCGCGCGCTGCTCGTTCTGCGAAGTACAACGCGCCCCGCCAACAGCGGGCGCGACGAATCACAGGGTGCACTTCGAGGGGTGTGTCGCCGAGGGGTGCGTCTGCGGTCAAAAGGTCACCTTGTGCATCCTCCGCGAAATCGCTGGACGAAAGTAGGAAAGCTTTAGTTTAAAACAATTGCCCTAATCGTGGCAGGAGGTCGAGTGGTGTACCGACGCACCCGCTTCAGCAAAAATTGACATCCCCTAACGAGTTTCTTCATTTTAACAACTAATTCGAAATTAATTTGGTCTCGTATCAGCGAGTTCAAGGTCGTCTGTACGAGAGAAGTAATATTTAAACAGGCCACTTGTTCCTCCGTAGATGAAACGAAGTTCAGCGCTGTTGACTTGTTCAACTAGCGCTGATAGATGGGACTGCAAAATGCAGCTGTGTCTTAGGGCTGTTGCGGGATTTTTGTACGCAAGCCATTCGTGTGTCACTAATGAAAACTAACAGCAAGGCACTTGGCTCTAGCGTGCGTTTGCGATTTGCCGTTGCTGTTGTTGTTGTTGACTTCTGTCGGGTGGTACAAATATGTGCAGTCACTATACATAGTGAGTATGCTTTGCAATTTTTTTACTTACAGCTGCCTCACTGTTACGTGCATCGCATGGAGTCTTTCATTGGCCTGTTTATCGCACGCATGGTGTACGTAATACGGTGTATTAACTTGAACAAGAAGTGTTTGTCTATCACAGATCGTAGCTTTTTGCCACGAGCCGCCTGTTCATGTAGCCAAGGCCTTTTTTTATTTCTTAAACTAAGATTGGCTCCTATGGCACTATACAAAAACCCATCTGTAGACAACTATGTTTACTTGAACAATACGAAACTGTGAACAGATATTTGCGCCAGATCTCACAGTGGTGTCGCCATTACAGGGGGAGTGACTTCAAAGCAAATGCGGCATTACGTTATCCCGTTCCTGTGTAGGTCAGCGGGGACCAGCATTTACACCGAGAATCTTGAACACGCCACATACGCTCTCTCAGTTGCTGCCCTTGAGCAGCAATGATCACTTTTGAGGCGTAAGGGCGGTGTTTACTCATTATTTCGCCCTTTAAGGGGCGAAGCAGCTTAGGGGCTGGGGCTGTCGGTGTGTCCTGTCGTCGTCGTCATCATCGCCTCATGTAGTGATGGTACTAAATTATTGGGAAACTTTTTTATGCCTCGCACTATCCGTAACACGTACTAAAACACACCGGCACACTCGTTTACCCCTCACGGTGGAGCGCTTTGTAAAGCGTACTAGAAAAACATAGGGACACTTGTTTACGCCTCGTGCTAGAGAGCTTCATGCTTCAAAGTCAAGAGACTTTTACAGGAAAGCTGTATACCTCTACGTCCCGACGGTTTTATCTCCGTTAACAAAACGCCAAGTCGCCAAAAATACACTTATACACTGCATGATTCCCCCCTCCCCAGGTTTTACTTTAGTGGAGATGGCACGGGATTTTTTTGCTTAGAGTGCAGACCTGAGAGCTCCGAGGGCACCACAGTGCTAAAGGTACCCCCTGTGAGCACCTGCACTACATCACGGGGAATATACGCTACACCGCAGTTGCCCTGGTAGATACATTGATCCGCTACGCTGATAGCTTCCGGTGCAGGTGCAGCATGCGGAAACATTAAACAGCATTTTGATTGATTGATTGTAGGGTTTAACGCACCGACGCAACGCAGGCGATGCGGCGCGCCGTAGTGGAGGGCGCCGGAATAATTTCGAACACCTGGAGATCTTTAACGTGCGCTGAAATCTTGTACACACGGGTGTTTCTGCTTTTAGCCTCCATCAGAAAAGCGGCCGCCGAGGCCGGTAATCGAACCCGCCACCTCGTGCTTAGCAGCGCAACGCTTTAGTGACTGCGCCACTACGGTGGGTTTAAAGAGCATTTTGCTCTGCTGTAAAGCTGTCGCATTGTACACGAAAAGCAATCATAAGTTTGCCTTCCGGATTCTGTTTTTACCGTATTTGTAGTTAACGTTTGCTCTAGATTATCAATTGCAATATCAAAGTTTTTGATACTTAGCTAATATTAGGCAACACAGTGGTTTTCCTTGTGTGTCCTTTTTGCCATTTATTTAGTGCAATTGCCTCTTTCATTTCAGGCCGGACGCTATCGTAGTTAAATAAATCACTATGTTCCTTGCCTGATATTCCGGAAACAACGTATTTGTAGTTAACGTTTGCTCTAGATTATCAATTGCAATATCAAAGTTTTTGATACTTAGCTAATATTAGGCAACACAGTGGTTTTCCTTGTGTGTCCTTTTTGCCATTTATTTAGTGCAATTGCCTCTTTCATTTCAGGCCGGACGCTATCGTAGTTAAATAAATCACTATGTTCCTTGCCTGATATTCCGGAAACAAATCCGTCACTAGGAGTGCATCATGGCCAGAAACCCCCAACAGTGAAAGGGTTAATGCCGCTGTCATAATTACTGAAATGCCCCCCACCCCCCAGTCACAGATCTCGGGTATTCATGTGCACCTTCCTAACGCCCAAAGGATGAATTTATATTTGTATCTAGAAATAATTATGGAATTCACAAGGGGGTATACACGTCCTTCTGCTTTATTTACCCATGTTCTTGTGGACCCATCGACAAAAGGAAATATAAAAAGTTAGGAGCCAACCTAGAGGTTGGTCAGTTCATGGTGATGTGCGTTTTCTCAACTCTGAACATTTTGCTTTTTGACAGCAACCACAGACAAGCAAACTAGACAATGCAAGTGCTGTCTCGTAAACGAAATGCACAATAAAACTGCTGCCTTTATAGGTTCCAAAGAACGCGTAGACCGAAGCAACTACTCATTATGACGACTGATCAATGCATGTCTTGGCATGTTCATTCAATTTTATGTTGCCTTCTCCCCCCCCCCCAGTATTGCTTTGCTCCCACAGTGCCGATGCCATAATCTGATCTCTCCAATGTTCTTGCGAGGCTGTATGAATGCCCGTCATAAGGAGGCCATGAATCTAAACAGTACCTAGTCCTGGGTTATGTTGCCTATGTAACAGTATGTCACATTTCATGTTCGTCAGCTCATTAGTTAATTTATGTGGTTTAAATTTTGTGGGTAATTTTGCAACCTAGAAGTTGGAACCTCTCTTTCAGGATACTTGGTTCAGTTTTGTATGGGAACACTCCCTCATATTTATAAGCATAACCAGCAAATGTTTGAGAGACATGTTTGTTTAAACCCCTTCATATGCGATCAATTCGTTTCTCATTTCAGGTTCAAGTGTGGCAGTGGCTATCCCGTCCTGTGATGGGTAAAGATGAGGAGACACCTGGTGTGGCAGGTGGCAGTAGCACTTATGGATCCAACCTGAATAAAATAGTGAGGTTTGCAAGAGTCATATGTGATTCATGTGATTTTTATCAGCTTGCTCTTATAGAAACAACTGCAGCATGAACCAGTGACTGTGGAGCTGCCTGACATTTTTTACACGCAGCTGGCTGTTGGGCGCTGTTATTTGACAGCATGCAAGGGCACTCAAAAGGTGGAAGCTCGTGGGACACGTGGAGGACGGAAACATAAAGGATTCTTGGAGGACGCAGAAAGTCGGTGGCGAAATTTCAATACAGGGGACACACAAGAGACGAATGCGGTCTGTTGCCTTCTAGACATACAGGGGACACACAAAGGCCGTATGGTGTATGTTGCCTTTGGGAGATAGACTGGACGCATGGAGGACGGAAACACACAGGACACTTGGAAGACGCAGAAAGTCGGTGGCGAAATTCCAACACACAGGAAACACACTGGACGCAGAGTCTCATTCCTTCGGGACGTAGACTGTCTTTTGACTGGACATAGAAAGTTTCATAAGGGATGTTTCATAAAAGAGTGCTATATTTGCTTTATATTCTAATATTTTGGGAACTACATTTTCGGTATTTTCTCAGGAGCAGTTTTAATGTGTGTCATTCCTATACTCCCACAGTTTTATCTCTACTGCTACATGTTGCTTCGAAAAAGACCATCCCAAGATTTTACAAAAATTACAAATCACACTTAACATTTCCGGTGGTGCAGTGATCAATGAGCCTAATATACTCTTAAAAACATTCTTCCGGCCCGAAAATGAGAAATTCAAGCTATTTTTAGCTATGCGTGTTCCATTAGGTTTATGGGATATTAGCGAGCGCCACAGGAGAAAAGTTAACAAAGGCGTTTTAGTCATTGATTACTAATTTAGCACAATACACAATTATGGCCTTCATATGTGCTTTCCACATGGCACTGTTCAGCAATGTCGTAAGAGAACAAAACAAAGATAAACTTTTTGCAAATGGTATTTTTTTATTCCCATTCCATAAATGCTTGTTCGTATGGTTTATTAGGAAAAAAGTTTCCTGTGGCGGAAATGACCTAAAACTGCCGCATCTTCCTTTGGAATACTGGGTAGCAGACTTTGATACAACATTCTGGTTGCGGGGCTTGTTGCATCAGAATTGCATTCGTATTCGTGTGTACACTATGTTTAATAACTAAATATCTACCATTGTTTACTTTTGTTATTGTAGTATTTTTAATTAACATTAGTAAAACCCCTTATAAAAATTTTTACGTCCAGTCAAAAGAAAGTCTATTTCCCGGAGGCAATAGACCATGTTTGTCCTCTGCGTGTCCCCTGTATTGGAATTTGGCCACTTACTTTTTGTGTCCTCCAAGTGTCCTTTGTGTTTCCGTCCTCCATGTGTACAGTATATTTCCCAAAGGCAATAGACAGCATGCGTCCTCCATTTGTCCAGTATGTTTCCAGAAGGCAATAGACTGTGTGCGTCCTTTGAGTGCCCTAAAATTGGCCACAGACTTTCTGTGTCCTCTATGCGTCCTTTGCATTTCACGTTTCCTCTATGCGGCCTGGAAGTATCCGTCCACCTTTCTCCTTTCAGTTTTCCTGCGGTTGATGAATGGCTGCAAATAATCAAGTTCTCTATTCCTCATGCACTGAACATCCTTCGAATGGCAAGCGTGTTTATATAATACTTTGTGGCGCTTAGAATTGCTGCAAACCACGCAGTAAAACAGCGACGCATTTTTCTGCCTTTACAATGTTTATTTGAGTAACATTGTGAATAATTAAATGCAGTGTACTAAAAATTATGGCCATCATTATTTGGCCACCTGGCCGCGAGAAAGCATTGAAGAAAGCGATCCGGCAATTTCTTTCTCGCTGACACGAAACTCCGAGCACGTAAAAGCTGCAAAAAAATGAAAAGCAAGAACACAGCAGAATTATTATTTACAGGCAATCTTAAGAAAACGGTCAACAGAAGCGAACAAGTAACCTACATCACAAACATGCCGGTACATATCATTTAAGAGGCATTCACAGTTGTAGTTCGCCTATGTGTCACAGGTGTGATGATACAGGGGCAGATTATTTAAAGAGCTTCTCCTAAAAAAGCTGCCTCCTAAAAAAAAATCGGGGAGTGCGCGTTTTGTTTTACAACCAATAACGCAGTTTTCTTTTTCTTTTTTTTCATGCAACAAGCTTTAGCGGTCGAATCCACCCAAGCCAAGCGGCGGCCGCTGGCCCGTCAGCATGATAACACTTTCGTTGCCGGCAATGGCAAGGATCACTCACACAGCATACTGGCCGCCGCTCCTGGAAGCCCATTCATGTGACCGCGCCGACGCAGCCGGTAATTTACAATAAAAGAAGCGCGGGGAGCCGAACACCAAGGAAAATACTCAACTCGTTTAACGAAACGGCGCTGCGGCAACGCGTAAGAAAATTTTAACATGCACCACGATAAACAATCACTTACGGCAGAACACGCAGCATTTTTCACACGTCGCGTCGACAGACTGGAACTTGCAGTAGAGACTCTTGATTCACGTAGGCACACACAACTTGCCAGGTGTTTTGTCAAATGGCGACCTCGATGTGCGTTTGCCACAGCAGCGCAGTACAGCGACGACACAGGCGCTTTGCCAGCACTCACGATGTTTCAGGTGGCACAAGAGCACTAACACGTAACATTACGGCAGGAGGAGCACGTAGTAATTCACGTAACAGCAGCAAATCGAAAACAAACCACCAAAACCTTGCACAACGAACCATACACGTCTTTTCTTGCCCACCTATAACAATGACTGCATATATGCTAGCCTAGATTAGATTATTACTACAGTTGGCTATCTAGCAGTCATAGAGTTTTAGCAGGTACTTGGTTACTTCATGATTACCCCTGAAGCAAACTAGGCAGACACCACAATAGTATTTTGTTAAAGTTGATAATAGCAAACATACGTATAATGGCAGTATATTTTCTTGATGCGAGCAACGTCTTTTGTTGTCGTAAGTTGTTGCAACTCAAAAGCAAATAAAAATGGATTAACAAACGAAGTTATTATCATCGTCATCTACATCTAGATTGACTGTTTTGTGTTTTGTTCAGCGTCCAAGCATTCACTGTTTGTGGGCTTTTCACAAACAGAACGGCCGGATAAAAAATTATTCTCGCAGACATACGCAAACACACGCGCACACGCATACGCATACACACGCACACACGCACACGCACACACACACACACACACACACACACACACGCACGCACACACACACGCACACACACAGGCACACACACACGAGCGCGCGCGCACACGCACGCACGCACGCTCACAAAAGCACCGGGCGTCAAATCCACGCAGGCAAACAATTCACTCAAATAAAGGCTTAGCAAGACTATGTATGCTCAAATATTTAGACCTACGTTTAACAACCCACCGCATTCTGTTTTGGTGGCTTGGAGGTTAAGTACTGGGCAACTGACCCAAACGTCGGTGGTTCGAAACCAGCACAGTAATCTTTTTTTTTACCGTGTTTTAATTGAAGTTTTTCTGCCTTAGGTTATATTTTGACATTGTTGTTGCTCTTGTTGCTCTCGTCTGGCGGTGTCCCCCTTTTTTTCTGTCGCAATATATTTCTACCGCAAGCTCTACCCCAATAAACAGTATACCGCTTCAGCATTTAGTTGCAAGGATAAGCCATTTTACAACGACCCTGAAGGAAAACACAGACTAGGACAATCGGAAGCCACTTTTTAGGTTGTTTTTGTTTTTATTGCTTTGTTTTCTATTCGGCCTTTTGTTTTCTTTTTACTTTTTCTGGTCTGTATATTCTTATCCCTCCCACTTTTTTTTCGTAAGCAGAGGGACGAGGCACTTCGAACAGCCTCGTTCAATATGTATACTTTGTACGCACTGTTTCATACAAACGTACCAGTTCGTAATATTAATTCTGCGAATTATTCAGACATCACTAGCACGAAATAACGTATACAGTGCTGCAGAAGTTTAAACCATCGGCGTTGTTTCTTACCATCTCTAGCCAAGCCAAAAAACTTATCCTTTCGAGTTTAATTAAGGTTTACATGCTCGACTTTGTGTTTACTTGAGGAAGCACAGCACGATTGTTTAGTTTGCGGCTCTTCAGAAAAAGAATGTAAGGCAACAAATAGTTATACTTCTACCCAATGTCCTAGAGGCAACACAAAAGACATAAGTCAGTCTTTTGACTTCATTTTGCCTTCAGTACATACATAAGCAACAGCATTACGGCACACAGAAAAAGAATTAATTAAGACAGCAAATTCAAGTTATATCTTCCATCCTTTGTCCTAGAGGCAACACAGGGGAAACAGGCCAAAGTCTTTTGACTTCATTTTGCCTTGAGTACACACATGGGCAATAGCATTGCGGAACTCAGAAAGAGAAGAAAGCAAGTCAGTTTTAAAGTTTTATACTTCTCATCCGAAATAAAATCTCGTATACAAATTTAAACTTTGTCTTTACCATAGTACATATAAAGGTAAAATATCATGGCTGTTTATCCGGCAGTCTATAAAAAGTACACAGCCTGCTTATGTCCTAAAGGTAACACAAAGGAAAAGTCAAAAGAAAGGCCACACAATCAACATGCAGGAGACACAAAGTAAACAGAAAAGACAAGTTCACTTTCATAAGGGACAAACGGCATTTGTGCGGACAGCATGACAGTAATGAGAGAAACACTGGAAACGGGAGGAAGATTAACAGCAACAAAAAAGAAGCTAGGTATACCAAAAAACAGAATGTACGGAATCGCAGACGAGCAGGGTAATATTACACACAACATATTCGAGATCGTCAAAGTAGCGGAACGAATTTACACCACACTATACACCAGCGATGTTAGAACAGGAAATACACTAAGCGTACCAGTTTATCTCGCGAGGCCCCACGAATAACCAAAAACGAATTTGAAAAACCACTAAAACGAGGAAAAGCTGCAGGTTCCCACGCCGTAACGGTAGATTTTTGAAGGCGGGATAGGTATTGTACTAGAAAATCTCGCTTCACTATTATCCTGAGGCTTAAGACTCTAAAAGTGCCACTAGCCGATAAAAACAACAAAGTATTTCTGATTAAGAAGAAGGGGGACACCAAAGACCTCAAGAACTTCCGACCAATCAGCCTACTCTCAGTTGTATACTAACAGCTTACCAAAGTAATATTGAACTGAATATGTTACAGCCTAGATTCCCATCAACCCACAGGCCAGGCTGGCTTTAGGGTAGTACACTCACCTATTTATCACATCCACGTCGTCAATAAAGTGCTCGAAAAACGCGCAGAATACAATAAACCCCTCTACATGGCATTCATAGACTATGAAGAAGCGTTCGATTCAGTGAGTACCGGAGTAATGCTGAAAGCATTGAAATACCAGGGGATACAGCACACCTACATAACAGTGCTAAACGAAATATATAAAGGAGTTACGGAAGGATAATCATTCACAAGCCAAGCGACCAATTCTGGATCCTTAGGGGTGTATGACTGGGAGATACCGTCCCCCCAAAGCTGTTCACAGCCTATCTAGTGAGGGTATTCACGATTCTTGACTGGGAAAACACGGAATGACGGATAAACAGGGAATACTTGCGCAATTTGAGCTTTGCAGATGACGTAGACTTGCTAGCGAGTCGGCAGAACTCCTGCAAAGGAGTGCTTGAGAAACAAAATTCTGAAAGCAGGTACATAGAGCTAAAGATAATTACTTATAAACCAGAAGAAATGATGAATGAACAGGCCGAAAGCGCTACGTTAAGAACATGCAACAATCCCTAGAAGAAGTATAAGATTATAAATACCTAGGTCCGGTCGTCCGGGCTGATCCTAACCACGAGAAAGTTATGTGGCGCATAATTGATATGGGCTCTCAAACACTCGAAAATAATGAAAAGTAAGCTACCTGTATCACTAAACAGGATAATGTACAATCAATGCGTCCTTCCGGTGATTATATATAACAACAACTTGGCCCCTTACTATACAACTCGAAAGCAAAATTGGGTCTGCTCAGCTGCCCATGGAATGAGGAATGGTAGGAGTAACGTTGAGGGACACGAAACGAGCTTCTTGCATCAGAGAACAAACTAGAGAAAAAGAAATGGCCTTGAGCTGGACACGTAGTTCGGGCGCAATGAAAGCCGGTGAACTATCAGGATGAGAGGGTGTACACCGAGAGACGAGTCTAGAAGAAGGGGGAGGGAGAATACTTGATGGACGTGCGAAATAAAGTTGTTCGCAGGCAAAGTATGGACTCCAACGGCGCGCGACAGGAGTGGTTGGAGGTCGCTGAGGGAGGTCTTCGTCCTGGAGTGAACCTAGCGGGCTTTGGATGATGACCATTTCTTCATCTGTATACTCCGGTTCCTCGTGAATATCTCTATGCAGGTTGTAACGCCCCCCCCCCCCCACACACACACACGCACGCACGCACGCACGCATGCACACGCACACGCACACGCACGCACACGCACACGCAGGCACACACACACAGGGAGAAAGTGATAGAGAAAGATTAAAAGATAAACTTTATTACTTTAAAGATTGAGGGCTGGTTTCGCTATTCCGTTAAATAGTGAGCAGGGCGAAAATGGGTGAAACACTCCAGCATACAAACATAAGCATGCAAACACAAACACAAACAATGTGATCTTATCAGAGGCACGTGGTGGCATGATTACCTTGAGAGAGGACCCGTGCTGGACACCTTCTAGCGATTTCGCTTGTTCAAACGTCGTGTATGCATTTATCCCAAGAGAAAGGCGGATGAGAATGGGGAAATCAAACAGCACATGGATGCCGTTTCCATAATACAATGTTCGGCCTTGGCGTTCTAACACTACACGGACACGATTCCTTTTCAGAGTGGAAGAAAGTAGAAAATGTAACAACCCCCCCCCCCCCTCATTCCGAGTAGAACAAAGTTGGGTTTTGCAATTCGATGGAAGCTAAAGTGCCTTCTTACGGGCGGTAGCATGTGTGAGCCGCAGGGGTTTGCTATGATAGTAATACTTGATTAGATAACTGTGATGTAGTTCTCAGGAAATAATCCAAAGAAAAAGCGTCCGAAAAAATATAAAGGGACATTGCAACACTTCTGAAAACTTTTTGGGGGAATTTTAAGAGCCTAAAGAAAGTTGTCAAGCAACACATCCAGTACTTATCTTACGGGCTTGCAAAGTACCCCAGCCAAAAATTACTACTGTATGCCGAACAGATCACTAATAAACCCAAACAGATACCCACTAATAACCCAAACAGATCTATTTCCCTCTTCTTGTAAGTTCTGTTTTTTTTTTCGTGTGGGTGCATGGGGCTACACCAAAGAAGTTTTCTGCGCGCACAGGACCGCGGAGTTTTCATTTTGCCTAGGCGAATAATGCTTCCCTTTAAAAGTCCATTTGCGGCGTTATGTTTCAGGGTGCGTGTCTCAAACATACACATCAAAAAAAAGGAGCTCGGGCTACTATCCAACGCCTGCGAGTGCAAAGATCCGAGTGGAAAGGTGGAGAGGCCAGTGGCGGCAGCGGCAACGGTTCGTATGCAGCACTCCCCGTGAAGAGCTTGGTGACTTCAGCCGCTCCCGTCACACTCCGGCTCAGCAGCCGCCAGCGGTTACTGCATCCCGCGGGGTGCCCAATAACATGTGACCTTCAACTGGACGCATATTGGTGTTCAACTGAAGATTAATTTTCTCGAATTTACAACTCGTAAGAAGACCTTAGGGGTCCTTGTAGTGTTCCTTTTTTTTCAGTATCATGCTCGTTTTCTTCGTTTGTTTTTCGCGGGTCGCTTTTTTATGTTTTGCAAGAAGTCTTGGCGACGTGACGAATCAAAAGTAAAGTTTCTTTTGCGACATAAATCACCCCTGTTACTAGTGGATTATGTATGCGCAGTCCTTGTCAAAAATTTCTAACTCTCGACACAAGTTTGTTGGCCGGATTAATTTAAATGGAAAAGCTAACACTATGTGACTGATATATTTTCTGAGAGCGTAAGAGCGAAGTGCTGCCGCCAGCATTCTGGCATAAAATGCTCAGTGCCACCGGAGAAGTAACCTTTTGTTTTGAAATCATTATGGGTGTTTTGGCTTGGTCTAGAAGATTTTGACGAGACCTGCGGGTCAGTGTAGGCTCTTATTCAGATAAGGGCTCAAATTCCCATACAATAGGAAATAAATTTCATATATCGACAAACTAAAGCACCAGCTTTAATTGGTTCCTGTACGACGGCTGGACAGCTACAAGTAACGCAACGGTGTATTGAAAAAACCCTGCTTGATCGCTAATATCGCCCTTGTACAATGGAAACACATGTAGCCTTTTTAAACAGGACGGCAACAATCAAAGAGACGGCCACACGGGGATTCTGAAAAAAAGTACCACGCATGTACTCGCAAGCACAACACCCAAACAAAACAGGTAAAAACGGCCTGCACATTTGCATGTCCCCAGCTACCACGGACGTGTTAAAAGAAAAAAAAATAAGGTTTTCATTAAGCCTTGCTCCCACAGGGCGTTTCATTGTATTTCTGGGATGTTGCCGGGAATTTCGCTTTTGTCATCTGGGAGGTTGCTAGGAGGGTGGCGTTCGCAATGATAGGTGCGGCTGAGGTGTCGGCGGGTTTTTCCTAACTTCTCTTTGCTTACTGTGTTTCGCAGAGCCACATAAAGCAATAACGGAGGCGTTCACCCGCAAAGGAATAGAGCAACGGTCTTTCGATCACGTACAGGGCCCCGGATAATGAGAAGCGTGCCTCGTAGCAAGTTCCACGTTGCTCTATTTTCGCGCTTCCGCCCATAAACAAGCCTACATCACCGTGTCCTTTTGTGGCGCGGATAACCTAGAGCTCTTCGGCGGCACGCTCTCCAGGTGCTTCATTGCTCGCCCCGGCGATCTGCTACCCGTATGGGCAGGGAAAAAAGGAGAAGGCAACTGGCGGCGCAAAGCGGATATTTATTAAGGTGTGGTGTAGCATACGTGGTATGGTAATGATTACAATGCTAAAGTTATTACAGCAAAGCTGCGTACTTCTAACCCTAACGCTTTCATAGGAGTGAGTATAAACGATCTCCGTGGGCAAAAACATCAAGGCGCCTAGGTCTAAGACGCCGAGCGCAGGCGTCAGGATAATCAAGGCTACAGCATAGAGCTCCGACTTCGTTTTAAAAAACCACAAAACCTCATTATGGGTGATAAGGTGCCTCTGATAATGGCACCCCCCGCCCCCCTATGTGTTCCTGGTGAAGATTATGATTCCAGATTATCTTTGAGGGCTAGACAGGACTAGTGTCACTAAATAGAGCAGTTATTGCCCAAGACGCCGAGCGCATGCGTAAGGCTCCGCAGGACCGAGCATGTTCCGCCACAGAAGCGGAGGCACTTCTGCTGCTGAAATTGTGTTGCACGAATTATCGATGATTCGCATTCGGAACGACGGCACTCCCGCGCAGCGGCAGAGAAGGGAGGACAAGCTAGGCTACCAGAGTCAAGAAGCCATGACCAATGACCATGGCGGCGGCACGGAACTATAGGAGGAAAGTGTTCCGCTACTGGGCACAATTATCTAGTGGCACTAGCCGGGCGCAAGCGGAAATCCCCCCGAGACGACGAGAAATATTTCAAACCCTCCTTCATCACCATTTGTAGTGGTTTAGAACAGCGTTTTCTGGACATCCACTTCCACAAGCCGGGATGACGACCAATTTCTTCAGACCGGGAAATCATGAGCTTACGCTCAAACGGAACTCAAGTGCATAATGCATGTCTTTGCCACAAACGCAAAATGGAAGAATAGAAAAAGGCCAATGATAGACGCAGAGATTGAAAAAACGGATTCTAGCGGTGAGCCTAATAAATTTGATTCAGAAAACAGGGAATTTATTTAGTGATTCGCGATTTTTCGCGGCGACGCTCCGGTGTGCCATTGTGACAAGGTGTATAGCTCATATCGAGTGAAGCGTAATGCCCGTAATTTTTCTGCACATTCGTGTTCACCGGATTACTTTTTATTTGTTACAAGCACTAAAATCTGTCTGCAAAACTTGGTAAGCGCCTAAATATAAGAAAGAACCAGTTTTTATGCATAAACGCGCATTCCAAAGAGTGGAGAACATTTAAAATATATTTTAGCCTTTAACAGCGGATCTATTGGCGGTGAGCGTGAACACAGGCGGCGCTGCGAAGCGCGCCTCCGTGACGTCAGCTTAGGGATTCTCGCGTTTGTCGTCTGCTTCACTCAGGATCGCTCTCCCTGCTGTTTCTTTGCGCTCGGTCAACGTCGGATGCTTGTCCGCACCAGATTTGGCGTGTGGGTAACTTTTTATCATAATAATAGGCTTAAAATCGCATACACTAGCTCATGGTGTCAATTAAAGTATAGTTTTGGATACCGCTTCGGGATAAACATTGCCGGCGCCACCCCATTCCTTGCGAAGCCGGTCCTGTGCGGAGCGCGAAGAGTCGGAGCTAGGCGTCAGCTTCTCATGTAAGCATTCGAACAAAAGGAACAGTCAGCTGTTAATAACCGACAACAGCGAAAATGGAAGACCAAAACAAATTCTAGGCCTTCAGGGCTGTCGGCTTTGGCAGAAGGCATCACGATCCCCGGTAATCATATGTAAGGTAAAAAAACAGTTTTTGCAACCTTGCCGAACGCCCGAACGCGTTTTGTCACATCACTTTACGTTGTCAAGGCATGAAAGTTTGCCGACATGCACTATAGGCTGCAAAAACTGTAGGTTGAGTTCCAAATAACCTAGTGTGTATATACGCGCGTGCTGATTCTATACCAGGCATCTAACCTGTATGGGGGTTTATTGAGCGAAACGAGTCATGTCTTCGTTAAATTTATAGTAACACGTATATGTTTGTTAAGACCTGGAGGGATGTTTCGTAACATTTTGCACAGCCATATCTTCCCGATATTCGGATATGTGTTATAGGAAGACTGCACTCAAGAGGAGGAGAAGGAGAAGGGGAGGAGGGGAAAACTTTGTTTAACAAATAAATCGATCTGGTTAGTGGGCCGAGTCCTCGGTCCAGGACAAGAGAGTAAAAGTAATTTTCTTGAAATCATAGAACGCCATCCCAAGTAGAATATGATTTGTTCTTCGCGCCCGGAAGGGTTGAGAAGCAATAAAGAGCTACTTGGAATTCTTCTTCGGTTTCGAGTCTTGTAATATATGCAGGTATACTATTTATTACGTTAGTTAGCGATTATATCATGCCTTCAACACCGTAATCATGTCATCATTGTTCGAGTTGAGAGTCAGTTCGTTATGATAACGATATAATTACGATAGAAATTCGGAGCACAAAAGCCGCCCTCGAGTACTGTGGACCACGTTGTTTAGGGCGCGATCGCGGTGGCGTAGCACAAACCTTCTCATTGTGTTTGCATGTGAATAAACAAAGCACGATTCGGATATGCACCTTCGTGCACGCAGCCGTAATGAAAGCCAATTTGTGAAGAAGGGAATGTATGCCATACAAAATGAAGGAAATATCCACACGACCTTTGTGAGGCTCCCAAACATCCCGAAACCTTCTAATAAGAAGTTGGTGACGGCGCAGAAAAATAATGCGTTGGGCAGAAAAAAAAGCAAGAAACATTAATCCGATACAAGACAACAACGAAAGAAACAGAAGAAATTCACTTATTTCCTGCTGTGCGATGAGCGTGTAGAGGCCGCTGCTTGTTACGTAGTATTAGGCTGTTGAGTCTTCATAGGAGCATCTCAAAAATACTGCAGGGAAGCCTACGCATTTTGAATACTTATCGAGAAGCTCTGACCGCTGATCCTCGCGCATAAGCAAGAAAGGACGAGTTACACACGATCTTATGACCGATACTCTGAAGAAAGTTCTTCGCTATCTCTTCGTGTGTTGCAAACTTGTGGGGGATACAGCTTCAAATTATTCAGATGTGTCAGAAGCTGGCAAAATAACTGTCGCTAGAAATACGCTTTTTAACGCCTTACAGCAAAGAAGCGGGCGATTTCTAGCCCAGACACTGTTGCCCCTCACAAGCGGAGTGTAGCAGACGACAGCGGCGCGAATCCCTAAGCCGACGTCAGAGCCAGGGGGCGCCACTCAAAGATCTCACCGCCAATACTCGGGGAGCAATGAAGCGAAAGCCAAGGGGGGAGACGGAGGGGAAAGGTAACTGCTCTGTATTACTGCGCAAAGTAGTGCCCAATAATATGGTTTTGGTTTCAGTTTCGGCGTGACCGATACGCATTTGATACAATTCATTTCTTGGCATAAGCTCCGTAGTTGATTGCGCTGAACCCCAATCACGGAGCATGCAGGCATATTGGCGTCTCCTCCACACGATCCATTTGTTTGTAAACACAGGCCAACGCTTTGACTGGACACGGTCCGAGCGGCCGTGAACTGAAGATCTCATACCGACTTTGGACTCTTGGTCGTTCAGAAAAGAAGTGAGTTTTGTAAGCGCTGCAGTTTTGACGGAATGCACCTATCTGTAAAGTCTTTTACTGGGCAGCACCACCGAAATGAGCGGCGTACTTACATAGCGCGGTCGCGGTATACCAAAAGAGCAGCATGGACACATGCTTACGCACACGCTCGCTTACGCCGGGAAACTGGCTAACCGAACGGATTGCGAAAACGGCGGAGAGTTCCGGTTTAATCAGTCTCACTTGGGCGTACACTTTGCAAACCACTCGCTTCGTTTGTTTATACACTGGAGCTTTACAAATTCTGTGCGGATAATAAAGTGGCGAGCTGCCGAAAAACGTCCAAAAACCCTATTTTTTTTTTGTCGGGAGGAAACTATTACTACGCCAGCGGCTACAGCCGCACCAAAAAATATCTGAAAATGTAAAAAATGCTCTGTTTCATATATTCTGGCTAGCAATTGAGTGGCATTATCAATCCAAGTCTAAAACATAAGAACTAAATATTCTTGAATTGCTGAGGTTACCGCCAGCGAATTATTTTTGTCGAACTACTTCCAGGTGCGCATTGAAAAGGTGTGGTCCGGCTCCGTAGCCTTGACTGCAGGGAGATATGGGCTGGGCGTCGTTTGAAGTTAGAGAAGCTCAGAGTAAAATATGCTTTGAGATGAGGTTGAGGGCAATAGATCAACGAAGGTGGGGAGCTAAGGTTTTTAGGTACCTATACTTGAAAAGCGTGGACACGCAGTGGTTAAGAAAGACTAGAAGGCTAACGATGAAATACGGAAAGAACAGTGGAGAATCCAAAACAGCCAAGGCAACCAAAAAAGAGGCAAGGCAGATTGAAACGAATAAATGGAGGGAAAAAATGGAAGCTAAAACGTTGTTAGAGATGTACAAGGCTGAGAAGATGAACATCAAAAAGGAAAATTTCTACGATAATTCCCATGGCAGTGGGTTGCTTTTTGAGGCTAGAGCAGGTTGCCTGTGAACTAAGAGTTTTGTGGGGAAGTATTCACAAAATGATGGGGTATGCGTGGTCTGCGGAAAAGAGACAGAAACGATGCAGCACATAGTGTTAGAATGTGAGGGTATCCATCCAAATCTACATAAAGGGAATATTGGGCTTCCAGAAGCTCTAGCATTTAAGGGTATCAGAGAGGAAGTTAACTTCAAGGCTGTCGAGGGGACGAAAAGAAGATTAGAATGCTGGTGGACGAAAAGCAGAGAGGGGAATATTGCCTAGGACAGTTACCACCTGTAACCGGGAAAAAAAAGTATTTCGGGCCTAATAAGCTTTAGTGTCTGCCCTAAGCAGTGCTAGTATTAAACTAAGAGTGTAAAACATGGTTATATTAGTCTTTGTCATCACCCCGCCTCAAAGGGGAAACCAATAGCAATCATCATCATCATCATCATCATCATCATCATCATCATGAAGTGCCACAGAAAGTTGTCCACGAGTATGCATACCGGTATCCTCCAATGGATTTATCGCGTAGGGCGTCCGTAGCAAACGTCAACAAAACACGCTTTGCTGCAAAGGCAGCTTTGTATTGGCTGCTATGGCTGATCTAATTGACATTGCTGTATATTTTTATACTGTGAACGAATGCACTGGTATTGAAGCTCCTATGCAATAGCCGAAACGTTAAAGTTTAAAATTCCGGTATTAACACTTTGGGCTGGACGTTGACGTCACATCTTACCCGTGCTCACTTCCCTAAGAGTGTAATTCTGATTATCCCCCTCGTCCTTCTACAGGTTTGTTACGTAAGAAATACGAAATACATTTTTGTGCGCTTGTACACGCAACTTTTGTATCAAAAGTAACGAAATTAATCGCCACGCTAAAAGCATGTTTAGGAATTTGTAAAAAACAGGTAATTTCCACCAAGTCCTCATTCGGCCGATTGAAGGCTGGTTAGGGCAATACCACTCCGAAAAGCACCTTTTAGAGAACAGTAAGTGCTACTTACAGTAGAAAAACCAGTTCTTAAAAAAATTATATTTTAGCTCTTTTCATAATCCCACCCGCGTAATTAGAACACTGCAGCTATATTTAACTCCCAGAGCATTATCGCATTATAATTTCAAGAGAAAAACAGATCAGCTATGTGACTGTGGATTGATAATAGCAGCCAGTGCTTGCATCAGCGCTAAGAGCATAATAAAACAACCTCCTGGCCCTTTTAGCGGCGTCTTAGCGTAAAATTCTTCAATATATGTTTTTCCGCATTCGCATGTATAAC
Organism: Haemaphysalis longicornis; assembly: GCF_048455015.1. Lineage (NCBI taxonomy): Eukaryota > Metazoa > Arthropoda > Arachnida > Ixodida > Ixodidae > Haemaphysalis > Haemaphysalis longicornis. Next base: position 140,647,678 of record NW_027526361.1, read on the forward strand.
ATTTAACGGCAAAACGAATTCTTCATCTCGAAGGTCTGAACATATATTGAGGATTCTGTAAGAGCACTCATGTTACTCTCAAATTCACACTGGCCCCGTAAATCACAAATTTTTTGAAACACAATATCCCCGTTTCATTCGTAAACAATTTGCCGCACCTAAGCCTTTGTTTTGATGTAGCAAATGTGAAAACTCTTAACGTTCAATTGCAGCACACATATGTGGGTAGTGTGCCGGCAACCATGTTGAATTAGGGATGACGTAATCGTGTATGTATTAATTTCATTTTGAATGGCACTGCGTGCACGCCCTCTATTGGGGCAGCGTAGTGCAATCGCAGTAGTTTGACAGCTGCAGATGAAGTAGGGGGTCGCAGTCCAGCGGAGTAGCTTCAGCTTTCGCGCTCACGAGCCTACTAGATTTCAGTTCACGGCATCTCCACTGCTACGTTTTGGGTTTTCTTCGCGGCAGACGACTTCGCAGCTTCGTCATTTGGTTGATGAAGTCGCCGCATTTTGACGCTCCCGGTCCTCTTTGGTGCTACATTGCCATGGGCGATATCGTTTCATAGCTGCTATCAGTGTATACGGGTAAGAGACCATCGCCGTATATACTACATCCATAAAAATCATAGCGCAATGGTCGCCGTGGAAGTTAGCGCGATCATTGCATGTACAGCCTTACTAAAGTTGAATGTTGGATAGGTTGGCTTTTTATTAAAACGTGAATATTCGTATCAGAAAAACAGATAGGAAAACGTCACAATGTGCAATAGGCCGTTGTCCTCTCTTTTTTCCCGTAGTTCGCTATCTTGATTTCATGTTTCAATACAGTCGTACGTACTGAGGTGGTTCCTACAGTCACGCTGCATTCTTCGTATCGGCTGGAATGACGTGTGTCCAGTGGTGCGACTGCATCCTCTCACCGCCACCATAGTTCCTTTCGCGCTCCGTATTTTTACACGAAATTATTTTATGTCGGGGTACCGCAAGACCTCCCCGACGTCTTATCCGTCACGAAAATGACAGCACCAGAAAACATTCCATTGACAAGGATGGGCCTATAGACCGCGATGGCCGCGATGGGAGATGTAAAACGCTTTACAAATGGGCTATGGTCTCAAGCTTGAATAGCTGTACAAACACAGTTGATATCGTTCACCCTAAATTCTCCATTCGGATGTTACTGCTGTATAGGAGAGCTGAAGCGAATTAGTGCGTCATGACGCTAATGAGCACCGATAGTTGGCACCTCGATAGGGCCACGTATATCGACGTAAGCGGCGATGTTTGTCCGTCCGCCGCCTATGCTGCGGGTGTAATAACCCCGTGCGCGATGGAGAAATAGCTTATTCCTGATTCGTTGCCCCGTGTAAGAAAACTGCTGCATTAAGGCAGAAAGGCAACCACGCCAACAGGGGAATGTCGTGATCCTGACTGCTTCGGTGTGACGAGAGGCACGCAATTGGGAAGCGGAACGTGTTTACGCATTGATGGTCCACGCTACGAACTCTGCCTCTTGCATTCCACAACCTCAGCTCGTTGCAACTCAAGCGTCTGCCGTACACGCCACGGAGCAGGACCGGTCGCACCTTTTACGAAGCGATCCGCCAGCAAGACGTCGCTCGCCAAGCACACCCACAAGACTGCTGCCGACCGCAAATCATTCTCCTTTCCTATAGCGGACCTTGACTTCACCAAACGATTCGCTGACGACCCGTTCGGTTACCTTGGCAGGGTATGCGAGCGCAAGGAGTTTCAATCGAATTTATGCAATGCGAAGGCGTGTCTAATGTTGATGCGTCTAACAGTGTCATGCCAACAAAACATAAATAGCGTTGTGCTAGGTCATACCAATGCACAGTAAACATTGAACTGCTCCTGTGAAGGATCATTTCCCTTCCGTGTTTTACCGATTCCTATGAAACAGGGATCAACCACATTTTTTCTTCTGGATTCGTTGCCATGGCTGAGAGGCTTGGACTAACACCTCCTTTTTAGAGCTATCAGCAGAAACGTGATAGGCTAGTCGCCCAATTTCTACATCTGCAATTAACACGCTGAAATTGCCTGTTTAGGCGGTAGTACATTTCCCTAACAGGCTGACGTTTGTTCTTTGAAGGTCACCTTTAGCCAGCCAGAACCGTTGAGTTGTTGTGGTCCTGGGGCTGCGTGCTCGTGTCGCATTCTGATGGACCCTGACTACAATCCGAGCGGTAGGTTACCCGAACATTTTTTCACATTAAACACTCGTTTTGTGTACAGGTGCGTAGCTCAGAAATATATTGTTACTGGAACCATTATTCAACCTGCATTTTATTCTTTGCGCAGACCGCCCTTTTGTTGCCATAGGTGCCGGGTTTTCACCGACATATTTCACACAAGGTATCGAAGTAATTGATTGATTGGTTGATTGTATGATTGATTGATTGATTGAATCATTCATTCATTGTGAGGTTTAACGCCCCGACGCTACACAGGCAATGAGGCGCGCTGTAGTAGAGGTCACCGGAATTATTTAGAGCGCTTGGAGATCTATCTTTAGCGTGCGCTGAAATCTCTACACACGGGATTTTCACTTTTAGATTTTGCCAGAAAAGGGGCCGCCTATCGCAGTAATATTCCGGCGTTATTGAGTCCCTACGCCACGATAGAAATGTACTCCGGAAATTTTATTTTTCAGCATACAGCACGTTCCGCTTTGTGTTGATCAATAACTCTATAGCTACCCGCCGCGGTGGCTCAGTGGCTAAGGCGTTGCGCTGCTGAGCACGAGGTCGCGGGTTCGATTCCCGGCCGCGGCGGCCGCTTTTCTGATGGAGGCAAAAAGCAAAAACGCCCGTGTGTGCGAGATTTCGGCGCACGTTAAAGATCCCCAGGTGGTCAAAATTAATCCGGAGCCCTCCACTACGGCGCGCCTCATCGCCTGCGTTGCGTCGGCGCGTTAAACCCTACAATTAATCAATTAATTAATCAATAACTCTATAGCTCGGCCGTTCGGTCATAAATGGAAACAAATACAGAATACGAGCATACAAAATTCTCTCCCGTATGGCCCAAGCGTAAAAAGAAGCTTAGGCTTTACACAAAGTAAAATAAAACGTGTCTTCAAGGGATGTGTCGGTTCGGACAATTTGTTCAAACTTACTGAAACTCTCAGAAATTCCTAATCTGCCATTTAGACGTGTTGGCAAATGTTCATGGTGGGGAAAAAAGGTATTGAAAACGGAGCCTAACCATGGACGCTGGCCGAAGCGCTTTGTTCAGCATTCTTCCTTATCACGCGTTTTAATAGAGCTTCACACAATCACGAAGAATAAAACCACTAGGATTTGAAATTAGTTTCATGCTAACAAGATATGCTAGTGTTGCGGCTGGGCCACTCTATTTGGTCAATTCAAATAAACCAACTTATTTTACAGCTCATTACAACTGCTAAGTTGTCATCGTAGTTATTTTGGAGTGATTTGTCCATGGCTTGTTGGGAATGGTCTTGCTGGTATCAGGAGAAGCACTGTTTTTCTTGGGGGTTGTTTTGTCAACGGTAGAAAAATTGGAGTGGATAATGGGGGCACCAAAATGTCTGGCTGGATGTTGATGGATGGAATTTAAATAGTAACGTGGAAAAGACTGAACTTGGCAAGTTTGCTTTTGCGTGTGTGCATGAAGCAGCTAAAATTGTGCGAGCCCCAAGCTGATTGTGGACATCCGGTTTGGCTGAAAGGCTCGTAGCGGCGCACCGTAGCTAGTGATTGATAGTAAAGCACTACGGCTTCGTTTGTGACGTTGTTGAAGGCCACTTTGACTTTGAGTGCGAGGTTAATTTACGCCCAGTTTTGCTGTGGTAGTCGGTTATGTGACGTTTATGTTGGAATATAAGATCTTGAGTAGATACGTAGACAAGGAGCCCAAGCATCGTATGGGGGATCGGTCATTAATACGGCGACAGTGTACTTAATGTTAGAAAGTGTTGCCAAGGCAAGAAGTAAGAAAAAAAAATATTTAAAGCCGTTCTACTCAATGTGAAATGTGTCGGAAGTGCAGAACAGTGATTCGCCATAACGGGCTGTAGCGCCGTTATCCGCTCTCTGCTACCACCCAATGCAATTCCAAATTCCCGCCATCGCAGTGCTCGCGCGCCCCTAGCCTGAAACTGCGCCAGCGGGAGTATTGTTCTTTTTGTGCTTCGTTTTCCTCCTACACACGCCGACGTTGGACTGCCACTTTTTTTCTCGCTTACTATCGTAACAAAACAACCGAACGAGCGTTCCTAACTAAATGAATGCGGGTGCTGCCGGTTCATTACGTACATTTTGGCTCAAATGTACTTACAGTTTTCTTCGCGCTATACAACGAGGAGATGTATGACAAGCGCCAGCGGTTCACGTGTTTCGAACGCCTATGACTATACAAGCCGCTTGGCTTTGGAAGCCTCTGGGCTACGCCGTGACGACCGCGGCTACAACGGAACGCCGTTTGGCTCTGCTTGGGTCCAGCGAGCGAGCTACGACGACAAGGCAAAAACCCTATAGTGCACCGCACCTAAAAGGCCGGAAGTTGCCGTCAGTAGCGGGTTTGGAGACGATTTGAAGACTTGGAAAAGTGCGTCAGTTGCCGCGCTATTTGCATTCTAAGCGGCCGCAATGAAGGGTTCTCCATTTTTGTTTTTTATGTGTATCTGTGCACACATGTGCCGCCAGTTGTGGTTTTTCGTATACTTTCAAGCACTGGCGCGTCTGTAAGCAATGTGTTTTGTCCTTGTTCCTGTTTACGTAAATGTACTCGAGACTACTGTTCACGTAGAAAAGAGGAAATGGAGAAAGCAAACATCATTAGAGGGTAATTTGGTTCTGTGGAATGCTTGAAAAGCTACGGCTGATCAATATTAAATAAACGGCCTTGATATCCCCTGCTCTGAAAAACAACATTCCCGACAGGCACGAGAAACAGATTTGCTTGGAACTCAGGTAAGCCAACTTTACAATACGACATTATTAATATGTAATGATAAATTATAACCCATCTGACCGTTGTGGGAATACGAATGATATTTGAAAGCTACCAGAGCGAGCTTACGTATTCATAAACAAATTATTGACTAACCTCTCTGCAAAAAATTGGAGTTTACACGCCGACGGTAAACCGGGGCCGTGAGGCACGTCGTAGTGGAAGGCTCCGAATTAATTTTGGCACACGTGCGACAAAACTTTGACACATGAATGTTTTCGCTTCTCGGCTCCATCTGAAAGGAGCTATGAGGCCGGGACAGAGCCCGCGATAGTCTTTGAGCTCAGCAGCACAATGCTTTAACAACTAGGCGACCGCTACGGGTGCCTAACCAATTTTATGACGTAGCACAGGCTACACGGACACAACAGCTTCACCTTAACCACGACCATTGTGAAAGAGGCCACGAAACGTTGCGAACTCCTGAGTACAAATAATAAAACAAGCTCTATATTTCTTTACTTCTCTTTCATTGAAGGCTGCTAAAGCAGTTTGGATGCACCTTCGCGTGTCGCCGGGCGCAATGCAGTTTCTTGAATCCCGCAGCGTGTATCGGTTAAAGTTTTCAAATGGCATACAGTTTCAACGCAAACACATTTTTCCTATCAAACATGCAACCGACTTCCGCCTAACGAATACTGTTGTTTCTGCCTGTTTAGCATCTTTATTCATATTTTTACCATCTTTTGTCAGATTGTTAGCATTTTTTGTCTTCTACACTCGTCTCGAATGTGTGCAAGGGCACAGAAATGGGTCCCTGAAGTTTCTACTTTCCAGGGTGAGTTATCGCTGAATGCGTCATGGTCTGCTGTTTGCCAGTTTACACAATCTCACAAGAAGACTTTGCTATTCTTTTACTTTTCTTTGCTCATCGCTCTCGCTGAGCGCACCGCTCTGCCTACTGCAATGCGTGTGACCCAGAAGACAGAAAACTCTCCCCCATTCTGCTGTTTGTACTAGATACAGCCAAACTTCGGTACCGCGTGCGGAACCCTTGTAGGTAATCCATTTGTGGCGCCCCTGTTTTCGCAGCAGATTATTGCCCTTCTAAACACACTTTACGTATATTTCTGTCGCGGTGTGGCTTTTATCTCTCCGCGATGCAATGGCTCCACCGCGTACGCAGTCCTTTGCTCATGTAGAAAGTGCTTGCGTAAACAGAAAGTGATATTCATTGCAAAGTGAGTTCACATTTTTGGCTTCTGAAGAAATGAAGTGCTAGAAAACGGAGATTATTTTTGTTATATCGACATATATTGAACATCTCACCCGAGGTTAACAAGTTGTAGAGGGCCCTTAACCAATGAGGTGACGAGAACTTAGACTGGGAATTGTGAGGCGTCTAGCTCGACAAACTCTCAGCATCGTACACTTGTGAGCCACATTACTAAGAATTGTTAAAGACTTAAGATAACGCATTTAGTTTGTATTCGGGCGTGGGCGGGGTGTAGAGGGGTTGAGTAGCTTCAGACCGAGACAGGAAAGTTTGCCAGTGAGCAACGCAGTCTGGCGAACACACCCACATTACCGAGGAGGGAGCGGAAGCGGGCGGCCCTTTCTTCCTTCAGCAGTCTGTGCAAGCCAAACACTACCAAGAATCTTCTGCGAATACGGTGTCCAAATATGCCACTTGCGTAGAAGTATGCTCGCACAGTGCCGAAGATGTGCTGGACCACGACAGATGCTCCGGGGTGTTTTATAATATTCCGTACCAAATTTGCAACACGGCCTATTTAGGCGAAACCGGAAATTTCAAAAGGCGCTAAAGGAGCACAAAAAAGATGTTGCTAACAGCCGCACCAAGCTAAACTCTTTGGCGGAACAAAATAAAGAACCTGGTCTCGTCATCGCCTGGTATTCGGCCAGAAACATTGCCACCAACAAAGTTTTATCAATGCGCCTACTCTGAGAATCCTTCCAGATCTAATCAACCCCGCATGCTCCTAATAGGACACGTGGACCCAAACGTTTCACGCATGTTTCATTACGGCCGAGCCGCTTCACGTTTCTTATTTGAACAAGGCACGTTTTCCTTTTAGGCATAACAAAATGGCAAAGCTTGAAACTACTTTGCAATTTTGTTATGCTTCTTACGTTTTGTTAACGATTTTGGTTCTATAAAGACGAACTGCCTGCATTTTTATGCTCTGAGTTTTCATTCTGAAAATGCTGTTCCACACTCTAAGCAGAATTATTCCTTTTTGTTTATAACTGCCGCATTTTTGTCTAATGCGGATTCAAACTTTTATCTCCTCGTCTTCATTGTGTACTCTGTACAACAATGACTAGAGCTTCTTCGAGAGAACAACTTTTTTAGCATGAAAGTCACATCACTTTGACCAGAAAAATAAAATAACGAATTGAAATTGGGATTTCTGGTTTCCCCAAATTGTTTCGCCGGGGAACTGCGTTTCAGAGTTTGTCCACTTTACGGTGCATCAATAACTAGGTCGCTTGGAAACTTGGAGCAATAGAGGGTTAAACCGACACCATGGTAGCTGTTCTTTGATGCATTGACCCTCGTAATGATGTCTTGCAATCAGAAGGACAGTCGCCGGAAACCCTTTCATGCTCTGGATATGGCTGTTTCTTTACGGGCCTAAGTAGTACGAGTGATAAGTGCTTTCATCAATCAAGCGTTCCTCTACAACTGAAAGTGGCCCGTAGGTGCTGCACGGCCCCTTGACTTCTTGCACAGAGCCAGGTACCACCCGCTGCCATGTCAATAACATGCGCGGAGACAACAACCGTTCTTGCGCTTTCGGCGTTACCTGTTTTCTTTATCTTTACTAGTTCACCAGGCGACCATTCCGCCCCACGGGAAGCTTCTGTGGCCTGTAAGGCACATCTCTCTGTTGCTCCGGAGTCTACTCCAAGATGGACGAGCTTATGTAGCCAACCACATGGCTGTCACGATTTCACGCCTCCTCTGCCACCTCTTCTCTCCCTCCTCACTATACCTGCTTCTTTAAGCAACCCATCGAAGCCGTCACACTGGTCTTTGACCTTATTACGTTAGATTTTTGTCTACGTCTCCCCAATGCTTTCCTGAAACTGTAACCGCAAAATAAAAAGGTGTTGGTGTTGGAGGCCAACGGTCACATTCTGAAATTCTGCAGTCATTTATTTTCCCTCGAATGTAAGGCCCAATAAAAGGTTTATTTAAAAGGGACCGACTTTGATGAACTCTATTTTGATGCGAACAAAATATTTTTGTAAGGAGGATATATGTGTCCGAAACTTGAGATATGGCGATGTTGTTGAACTCAAGAAAACACAGCCTGACTAAAATTCGGAAATATTATTCTGCCCGTGTATTAGTCGTAGTTGCACGTTTAACTGGTTCAGACTGCTGGATCCCTTATGACCAGTGTTTGGTGAACACACTCCTCCTCTAATGCCTAGAAATATTTATCCAGGCCCGAAGCATGGAACCAAAATGGCAGACAAATGCAGTTTGCACAAAGCGTGTTTCCATTGGCGAAAGAAAAAGAGCAAAGATGCACTCAACTGGCAGGAAACAAGTGCTGCAGATCTTAAGACAATGCACACGCACTTTTGGGGTCACAGTTTTTCAACATCAACAACTTAATCGGCAAGCACATGTCTCGCAGGCTGACTGCAATGTTAACCACGCTTCCGTGAATCTGGCCGTGCCCATCGGCAGTGCCATTCGGAGGGGTCGTACCACCATCTGCTTTAGGGAATTTTTAACATTAGAATGTCTCCCGTCGCGGCCCAAGTAGAATGTTTCTTGTTTTTGCTTTAGTAGACTCAAGCACGCAATTTCCTCTCAGATAGTGATTGAGTTCTGTTGCTTTTCGTCCTTGAAAGCACTCTCCTTCGCTCTTTCGTTTTCTACTATGAACTCCGAAAATGCGTGTTTGCGGCTAGAGTGTACAGAATGTAACAAGTAGTCCTCGTTTTTTTTTCTCTTTTGTTGTTGATGATGAGAAGGATGGTGTTCCGAATCGCAGGCTATTCACGCATTCGCTCGCGCAAACACTGCTCCACAAAAGGATCCCACTAGAAGTTGAAATACAAACAGAAGCCAGGCACTAGCGCGGTGCACGAACGGCCGGAAATTAAATGCGGAGTGCTGCGCTCTCTGCGGCCGTGTGGAGCCAAATGCATTCGTTCAACAGAGCCTCTCCTGCTAGGCTGTACGCAATGTTTCACCGATTTTCATCTTGCGGCTTTCTTTGTAGTTATTTTGTTTGATCTTAAGTGTAATATTTTCCGCATTGACGGTGATAAATATATGATGTATATGTGGCGCAGCGGGAAAGTTATTCGCTCGTGCGTACGCTGGTATGCACGTCCCGAAGCTGTTTCATCACAGCGGGATACAGTAACTCCTGGGTCTTTCATGGAATGGTGAGTAAGGCGAACAAGAATAATAAAGTGTTGACTCGTTGTGTGCTTTAAAATTTTCCATGAACGTTACTAAAGGTACAATTACTTATGTTAAGGAAGTTGTTTTTATCTGATAATACTCGGGCCACATCTCGGTGTGTTATAAAATATTTAGGAGTGGCTAAGACTGCTTGGTTATCATCTAAAAATATGTATGTCTCGTTCTGGATTATTGGATGTCTCGTTCTGCGCAGACGGGCATATGTATATTATGTATATGTATATTAAGCATCCGTATATTACACACTTCTGAGTAAGCACGGCAGGTCTGGTCCTCAGTTCAATTTTCACTCTTCAGGCGACCCCGATGGTTTTAGAGTGGTGTTTGACTTGTGCTTCTTCACGTTACTTAATTCGTTTTAAATATATAGGAAAATAAGGAGAAATAAGGTGGTTGGGGTGGCAAAAACACCCCTCGTACGAACGTTCAGCTCGTGTTGAAGCCGCAATGTGCTTTCGGTAATCTTCAGCCATCTAATACCTCAGGCAATGCAGTCCAAGCGTTAATTCAGCTCAAAAGCCCCAACTATGAGAACGAATAGCTTAATTAGCTTACTTTACAAACAAGTGCCCAGTCTTCACGGTGGCCAATCATCCTACTTCGTATGTAACAACAGAGTAGGAATTAGTTATCATTTTCTGCCTAAGAAGAAACATCAGGATTGAACATCGATGCGAAAGCAGTAGTTTATACAGGACGGAAATCTTCCGTCCATTGCACGCGAAATGCCCGACTGGTGAAATAAAATATCATTGGCCAGTGATTCTACATAGTCAACCAAAATTTTCGCATGGACAACAGACGATAACCTCAAGCAGAAATGACTTTAAAGAGATCTGTGAACGCACGGGTGGGCGATTGCGGCGAACCTCGTGATACGAAACGAGAAAACAAAAGCGAACACGAAACCAGCGCTTGGATGTTTATGAGGGTATTCAGCTAGGACGCTTGACCCTCCACATATACAAGTAAGGCACCGGCTTCACGATTTAGGAACAATTCCTTGGAATAGAGCTGGGAAGACATGATTTTTGACGTTCCTTTTCGAAGGAGCAGCGAGATATACACGATATAAAGAGATATGGAGAGATATACAAGATATGAAAAGAGACCCTGCAAGTGTTTTTTCGACTTCTTTTAAAATCTGAAATGCTTTCCAAACCTAGTAGACAAGCTCACCCAGTGTATCAATGGGGATCACAAATTTCCCTTGCTAAATATCTCTGCTCTAAGCTCATCACACAACTTACAAATTTGCTCCAAAGTTTTTTTCTGCTTATCGACCTTGGTTTTGATTGCACGGTGGAATAGCGTTTCTCGAATTACATCACGGCCATTGGCCGGTTTCTTTTCATGGCGAGGTATAAGCGCATTGGATAACAACTTTAATAAACAAAACCTCCAAAGCAAATCGGAACCGGGAAGGAGTATTTGCTGCAACGAGGGGTCACAGACACCGGCGCGCGGCGTCTAAACTTGCTGTACAGATTCTTGATATTATTAACAGTGGAACTGTTGTACAAGCCGCAAGTTCACCGTTTCAGGAAAGAAATACCGAGAAAATGCGGAGCGCACGTGAGCAGGTTTCTGACGCCGACCACCCAGCGTTCGCGGAACACACAGTGGCTATAGCAAAATAAAAAAAAAAAACTCGCAAAAACTCCGAGTAGAAAGACAACGCTGAGCGCTCGTGAGCGCCTGCATCGCGGCGACCACCGGGTGACGGTTCACGCAGTGGCTTTAGAGAAAAACAAAACTCCAGCGGTGTCGTCAAGCGCTACCGCAGATGAAGCGCTTGGCATACCGAAAACAATGACATCGATGCAAATGACGATCAGGACTACTATCACTGCGCAAACCAAGGAGAGAATGTGTAAATGAAAAGTTTTAAACTTGTACAAATGCGTGGTTATGTGTCTTTCAGTGCTGACGTAGAAAAAGAATCCTGCACCTTCGCCTTGGTTCAAGCATTGCTCGACTTAGTGCAAGCTTTGCCAGTTGAGCTGGTGGCAGTCTGCAATGCTGAATATGACTTTACATCCACCATTCGCTGAGAAGAACACGACAACCTCTCGGATACATAAGAGGAGCATTACTAGCACCGCACGTATGCAAATAAACAATGATAATGAAACCTAACTATATGTCCGGATATTCCCACCTACAACAGCTTCGCCATTCAAGTCTTGTTCATCAGGGCAAGCTTCCCTGAATTCCGTACATTGCCTAAGCCTGTCGTGGTAGTTGTCACGTTCAAAGCTCTGTCTCATTCGTTCCACTGCTGTCCGCGAAAGCCGCGCATCAGACGACCAGTCCCTCGCTAGTGGTGCCCTCTAGATGAGGTGTGGTGGTTTCCTCACCCGAGGTAATCCTCACATATTCTTGACAGCGCCCCCTCATAAGGAAACGGTGACACGAGCGAATCACGTAGTACCGCTCGGGGTTCTGATACTAAACGATTTCACGTGATTACGAAGGAGCAAGAAGAATTTCGCTTCAGTCACTGCGATTGACCGAGCATGCGCCGCAATACCAGCGACGACCACACGATATTGTTTTACGGCGATCGACACATGATGAGGAAAACGGCACAGTGGGCGCGTTATACCGCCCACAATGTTAGACACGTGTGCTGAAAAGGAGACCCTCTTAATGCAAGAGCTATAAGTAACAAATAGAGCAACAAAGGCAGTACTCGCTTAGCGTAAGAAAACATTTCTCCTTCGGGAGGGATCCATGCAAGCAAGCATTCTATCACACGAGGTGTTCCAAAGCAACAGTCGTTTATTGAACGAGCTTAAACCCGGTGAAACGCGGAGTTTGCCATTTAGGCCAGTATCACACACATGAATGGAACGGAAGAGCGCAGCGGAACCAGGAAACACACAAGCAGTGAAATTCAACAAAATTGTTCACTACGAAATTCTAGGCGGAAATACGACTAGGGACGCAACGAGTCAGAGACAGATTTAGGTCATGCGAGGGTGCTGTGGCGTAGCGAAACCAAAGCTTCTCAAGCGGAAATATTACTCTTTCTGCAACGCGATGTAGATGCATCGAGTTTCACGCATGTGTGTTGAAATTCATGCTTACACATTCGAAATGAATGTAAGGGCTTATCTGTCTTGCAGCTTTTTTATATAACTGTGACAGCGGTTGCTCTAAAATAAGTTGTAAAGGGTTCTTCAATGGTGTTAAGATTGAGCCCGCCATTGGGCTTTGTTTCAATAGTCCTCGGCTGTGCAGCGAGTCCTCCACTACGTTCGACTTTCAAACAAGCCCCACCGTGTCGGTGACTCATGTTTTCACGTCTCGACAAGCCCGGGTCAGACGCTTCGCTTTCGGCGCATTTCAAACTTCGGCGGCTGCCGGCGAAGCGCGAAGCGACTTGCCCAAGCACACGGAATCCCGGAGCAGAGTCCTCCTTTCTCCCCTCTCTCGGGCTGAGCGTGAGCCACTGCTACCGACTGCTCACGAACTCGGGAAAGAGTGTGGTGTGTGTCTGTAATGTTCGGTTCGTGGCGTGTGCACAACCTAGAGGGAACGCGGGTTTGACCGTTGGCGCTTTTGTGTATAAATACGAGCCCCTCAAGTGCTATAACCCATTCCTGTTTAAGGAGTGAATGAATGCTGTCACTCTGCTCGAGTCCTCTAATGTTACCTCGCCCGTCGGGGCATTGTTCTTTGGCTTCGGCTCACCTCTCGCTCTGGAGTAAACAGTTAAGTTAGCCTACGGCTTCTGGAATTCTTCACGGCTGCAACAGCGGCTGGCCGCTCGCTTCACAACACGCTACCACACGTATGTCGGAGGCAACGGAGCAAGGCTCGGGTCTGCCATCCCGGTCGCAACAATTGTCAAGACTGTTTGACCTAAATGAGAGTTCTTGTTATTCTGCTGTGATCATCCCTTTGCGCGCTTAAAATGTAATTCAGTGCGAAATAATAGGAGGGCCAGTGTGTATACGGGAGTGACTTATCATGTGCTGAGTAAAAGTGTGCCAAATGAAATAAAAAAAATAGGTGAACAGAACGTCATCTAAAGACGATAGTGGTTATTGCTGGACTTAAACAATAAATTTTGCTGTCTGTGTGTCTGTCTGTATAAGAGATTTTTAAAGTATAGTAACAGCTAGAGCCCGCTGTAGTTAGCTGATACACGAGGCGATGGACACTGGATATACCCAATGGAATACTGAAGAAACAAAGTAAACAGCACACAAGTTACAATAAAAAAGGTCCACCAAACCAAAGGTTCTTAATACTAACGTCCAAGACACAACGTCCATACACCAGAGTTCACGCGCAGAAGTCAACATAGTATTCAAAGCAGTTCTCACGCAGGAGGTCTCAAGTCTATGTCCGTACATACAGGCATGGCCAGCCAGGCTGCCCAAACTTCGCCTTCGCCTCTAAACATACGATTCCCTTCCCAAGACCACACATCTGTCTGTTTGTCTTCCCTTACGTTTCTATGTTCAGCTTTTAGCCAAAAATTTAAAACATTTATCAAAACGAAGTGTATGCGCGCAGAATGGTTAAAAAAAACTAAAACTGCTGGCGTACGTCAAACATTCCCGCAATATTCGAGCCAAAATTTTAGTCAATAAGTTCAGGTACTTCAACGGAAGACCCCGCGTTCTCCCATTTAGGAATACTCGTAGGGTTGGTTTTACTTTCGAAAATGAAATATATATACAAAGGGCACAGAAGGGTTCGACCATGTGCGCAGTAAAAGCAAGAAAAGAAATAACAGAGTTCTGGCTCGTGATTTTCCAGGTTCAACAAGAGAAAAAGAAAGAGGCACACTCTCCTAACAGATGCCGTGCGAGCTGTGGGATGGCCGGAAAATTGAATTGCATTGAACAAACGTCCATTGATTTCATCACCAGAGGAGCAAGGGAGGGAAGACCGTTAGGCTGTAGCGCACAGCCGAGAAGAAGCGATGTGGCAGCGACAGCAGACTGCCGTTATCTTGCGTAAGCTTTTGCGGCGAAGCACATACGTGGCCAATTTTTTTGCATCCCCGTCGTTGCATCGCTATTCTCAAAAACAAACGCGAGTAGACATCTTAAATAATTGAGCGGTTTTAATTAACTATTTTATGGTCTATCTAGGAGGTTTCAGTTGGGAGCGAGAAGGAAAAAAACTTTCTTACAGTGAATAAAAAATACTACCAGTACAATTTTTCGGCACACGGACTGGGGCGGGAAATGGTCTGAAAATATATAATACAACCGTCGATCTGAAAACAGGGATGTCGAGTGCGCAAAGATGTGTTGTCCTGCTTCGACGCATCGAGGCAAAAAAAAATGAAAAAAGTGCTTTCCTAATTCATCAGCATGCACGTTGCGATTACGAAATTCTTTCTACGTGTAGCCTGCTTAAAATATTAGTTATTTATAGAAAAGTGAGGAAGATGACCAGCGCAAAAGCGAGATTGAGTAATGCATTCCACATTGGAAGTAGGAACTAAAATAACACTTGACACCAGATACAAATATAACGTGAAGTATAATTCTCTACCGAGTGTAGTTCTATTCATTACAAACAACCACACGTACGCGCAGCTTCTTCAGCGGTTATTATCTCTGACCGGACTAACGTAACACGCGGATCAGAGAAACGTTAAGCACAGTTATAATGATAACAAAAAGACAATTCAAATCCAATGAACTGAACAACGCCAACAAATAAATAACCGGGATGTGTTTTCTGCGACCTATTCCGGAAAGCTCCCTTGCAAGTGACTGAAAACTAAACAATACGGAAAATATTGTTACAGAGAGTAAATGAAACTAGAACTTGACGTTTCAACAAGCTTAAATTCTATAAAGGATGCGCGAATGAGCTTATGTGGATTTTATAAGCGAATTACCTCATCCAGTGGAAGTGTAAGTAAAATATACGTGGTAATGGACTTGTTCGATAAATAGAACAGAAGAACAGTGAACATCCTTTAAGAGTATCGCTCATCAACATAACAATAACGTCATCATCCCGTTTGTCTACTCACGCGGGAATCCCGGAGAATAAGGTAGCCGATTTTGCGGAACGTGCATTGTTTACAAACGTGCGCCTAGCCAGTTGGACTCTAACAGACTGCGAATATGGTCCGTGTAAATACGGAACCGCCATCAAACAGCCTGATCTTGTCTGGTAACTGAGCGAGCACTAAGTACCGCGTATTTGCGGAGAATAGCGAGGCTTTCCACTATAATGTCCATATGTGTTCAGGTGTGACAGATTTCTGCTCGAGGTTGCTAAACTTAGTAGTTGAGAACACACTTCCCTCCACTCGTTTGAAAACCCTGGAACTTTCTACGGCCACACCGGCCATCGTAAGAGATTCTTCAGCGCACTTTCTCCTGTCAGTAAGCAAAATATATACCATACCACTGCGCTTTTATCCCCTCTGCTCACGGATTTGTGGAGATCATGGGTCAGGTAATCAGAGCAGCGCATGGCTTCCGAACCACCGGATTCCCGGGAACCTGCCTAAGCCGGAAAGCCCTTCACTCCTGCTGTCGAAGTCGCAGTCGACATGTTCTCTTTCGATTTTACTGGCTATGTTCAGATGTTCAATGCGTAGCTGCTCTCTTAGATCGTACGACGCTCTGGAAGGACACCAGGAGGGCTGTTTTTCCCTGATTGTGTGACGTGAAAACAGCCAAAATTGTTGGCACAATATGTATCTACGACCGAATAGTCTCTTCGCTGATGTGAAAAGCATTTTACGGAAGGTTTGTTTTATTACGGTTAGTTAACCATTCTGGTGGCCTGGTAAACTGCTAGCACAGCGTGGAATTTGATGTTGACAGGACAAAACGTTTGCGGAGCGTCTGAATACGCACTTGCCGTGCGTGACATTCTACGCATGGCTTATTCACCGCAATGTGTTATCCCTAATCCTCCATGACGAACTGCTGAAATGGTTGCGGAATGCGTCGACCCAGTAAGATGAATGTGACCGTAAGAAAGTGCACGAAATCTGTGCGTGACAAAATAATTTGGCACAATAAGATTTACACAGGAACGGGAATACATTTTCTTGGGTCGGAAGCTGTGCGCCATTTTTATGTGTCGTGATTTCAATTCAGAAGCTCACCAAGCCAAAGGATACCACAAGAGGTGAGCGATCACCCAAGCCCGCTAGCATACCAGAAACCGCTGCCAATGTGGCTGAGGTATTCATTCAAAGGTGGGGGATACACTGCTTACGCTAGCAAAGCGACAGGAAACCGTCGCTGCTTCATTAGCCGCCACACAAAAAAACGCTGGGCGAAAAGAGTTCCATAGAAACTTTATGGTTTCGGAACTCCCACTAAATGTAGTCGAGTGATTTTTTAGTACTTCCTAAGTGCAAGTCTAGGTGAGTGCGCTATCTATGCTTAGTAGCGACAGAAAAGATTAGGTGGTGCAAAACATTGCTATACTGTGAATTCGAACATAAAAAAACGACAATGTTGGGTGCCGAAGTCACATTTAGAGAAACCTAATCATTTATTACAAGTTTATTATTGCGGTTTTTATGATCAGCGATGATGTTTTACACGCATTATTTATTACCTGCAATTGGGCAGCCGAACCATGTGGGCTCCACTTCCTAATGTCACAAAAACAGGTCGAACGTTTTCCGTGTAGTGAAATATTTTATAGCGACTCCATTCTTTACAACGCTGGTGTCGGAACAGCGTTGCAGGCAAAAGCGATATTATGTCACTGAATATTTTAAGTCCAGATCTCTAAGACTATTTGTTCCTTTCTCCTACAGGCTGCTTGGTATGTTAGGAAGGCGATTCTCATTAGCTAACTAACGTCGTCCATTATTGCACCAGATCTTTCTTTCAGATTATACTTTTTGATGGATAAGTAAAGGCCTGCCTACAAGCTCTATCTGGAGCAAAGTTAATACTGTAGCCCTGGCGAAACCGCCTTATGGATGGATTCCAATTTCGGTGAAAGCACCATTGTTGTCATCATTATGACCATCATATACATCATTATCGGCTCCTTTTCCTCGTCTCCGACCACCGTCGATAGCAAGCATAAAATAATAAACATAGTCCTAAAGGTGCACACACAATCTACAGAATGAAGAGATAATTTAAGCAGAAAGTTAAGGCAGGGCAGAAGCAGCTAATTTTCAGTCACACTGGAAGCCCTGAGGGTAGCTTTGAATATTTTTACTGTACTACGATATCGCAATTGAAATCTTATACGTGTTGAAGATTTGGCCCATGTCCGTTAGAAGTACTGGTGTGACCCTGACAGGATATCCTTCCTGGAAATTACGTTGAGCACCAGCGTTCTCTTCACGCCGTTCGGATGATTGCTTCGAATGACGCGAATACTCTTCCGTCCTAGAATTTGACCGGTTTTTGCCGAACCTATTTTGGCAGAGCTTTGTGACTTAGTTGGATTGAAAATGTATCGTTGGACCAAAGTGGGAACCGCGGTGGAACTCAATTTTATTTATCCCCGCAAACGTCTTGATCTCGTCCGCCCATCTAACCTTCTGCCGCCCCCTGCCACTCTTGCCTTCTTTGAATTCCACTCTGATATCCTTAAAGACCAACTGTTATCTTGCATTCGCATTGCATGCCCTGCCAACCTCCATTTCTTGTTTTTAATTGCTACTAATTTGTCCTTAACACGCGTTTGTTCCCTGACGCACTCCGCTCCCTCCTTCCTAAAGTGTAACCGTATAGGTCTACGTATGTCTGATGCCTTACTGCAAGGTGCTCTAATCACGTTCGTTTGTATGCATGTGTGGGTCTGTGTGGGTGAATGTATATTTCGCTGTACGACAGTGTGTCATTTTTTTCTTTGTAAACACCGCTGTCCCACATTGCATTATTTGTGAAGTACGGCTTTCGACCTTGTCACCCACCCACTCTTGCTCAAAAAGCTCTCGCTCTGTAGTGTTGGCGCTCCTTCAGTTGCCTTTTTAGCAGCAATCTCCTTAGTGTATGTTATGTTAGTGTAACTGGCTAAAAATATATTGATACAGTTATACCAGCGGCGCACCTCAGGTATATGTGTTGGACCCTGTTTTGTTCTCTCTTTTTATTAGCAACGTATCCGCCCCAAATGGGAGCTCATTTTTTCTCTTGTATGCTATCAATATAGAGGTTTGCAAGATAGTGAATTGCCTGACGACTGCTTCGCACTTCAACGGGACGTCTAATATTTCGCCCGCTGGAGTGCTGAGCAGGGCTGAATTCCGAACTCATCAAAGACCAAAGTTATCACCTTTAGCCGGAAAACACAGCCCGTTCAATTTTCTTACACTGTTCATAACTCATCCGCCGTTTGGAATGAAACCTGTAAGTCCAACCATCAGTATCTTGAAAGGGTGCAGAAAAAATTACTATCAATATATAAACACCCGCTAGGACGCAGTTCTGCTTCTACCTTTAGTTTACATCTCTGTCTAAGCTCCGTTTTTTTTTAGTGGTCGGAGTGATCGAGCTGATCATCGCGTTCTCCACAAACTATACACGGAGTGATTTCCTGCCCGGAACTTCTCTCCCAGCTGATGCTCTGGGTTCCCCGAAAATGCACGCGTCGCGCTATTCCTTATATACTGGCACAACTGGTAGTCGTCGCTCGCCTATCCACCGACTCCAAAGCCTGTACAACTTACTCGGTGAGAAACTGGATGTGTGAAATGACTGCATAAACAGTTTCGCGTAGGGCTGAGCAGTGCTGTTTGTAGCTAACGGTAAATGTCCTTACTCCGTCCACATATTTTCGCTATGCCAGGTTACTTTATTTGCTTCTTCCTTTACACACTACTGGAGATGCGTCGTTTGTATACGCTTTTATCTTTATTTCACGATCGTTTATTTGTTTGCGTGTTCACTTACCCAGTTCAGAATTTCTGCCGTACTATTCCGTTCATTGTGGGTCATACCTTTGCTATTACCTTACTGTGTGCTTGCATTAGTGTTGCGCATTTTTGATGATCCTTGTGGTAGGTGTCATATCATTGTAAGTTATTTATATTTTAGTTATTATTTCAGCACTAAGACTTCGCCGTCGCTTTTGGGCCGTGGAAATATATTGATTGATTGATTCATTATTCGATTGCTGTCATTCCTAATATTATTATAGTGTGTTTCTTGTATTGTGTATTTATATCCCTGCCCTGCGCAAGCACTCATCCATTGGCTGTTTTTGGGCGCGTAAATTAACGTTATTGATTGATTGATTGATTGATTGATTGATATTTTTTTTACATCCGTCGTTATTTCCCTAAACCACACTCCCTAGTGCAGATTAGCGAAAAGGGCGTAACATTTGGTTATTCCGTCACTTCCTCAATTTTAGTGAGCGCTGTACAAATGAATTCTTTGCAACAAAGTTTTCTTATCTCATAATCCATCGAGCTATCCGTCTTGTGGTGTGCCAATAACAAAATTGACTTACAGGGACCGTTGAGGCTTGAATCACAAAAGCAAATACAAACAGCGTTACTTGTGATTGCCAATGTAACGACTGGAAAATATACATTTTGTGTGTAATTACAACCCTGCATTTTTGCATGCATTTGCGCTTACCGGCACAAAAATATTCAAGGGAACGTTCCGCTCCCCTACTAGAACCTTATGCCAAAAATGTCTCTCTGAACAAGTCATTTAGGTTAAGCCGCAGTTACAGCGCTCACCTGTTCAATACGTGCGTCATTATTGCCGACAACTTGACGAAAACGATAGACCAAGCAGTCATTGCATGTAAACAAAGAAATCCATCATTTCGATAGAAGGACATGCCCAGCCGGGGAGCACCCTTGGATAAGTATTATAATAATAAAGCTCTTTGTAATAGTGTTGCAAAACATCACAAGATTTCTTTCGGTTAGCGCCAGATTACGGCGTGCGAAGGCGGAGCTGTTTTTCAGTTCGGTGGCACGATGACAAGCTACACTGCCGTCGGGGCAACGATAAGCTTTTACATGGTTCAGCACGTGTTATGACTTGAATTTTTGATTAGGTTTTTTTGTTTTCCTCAAGAAAATGCTGGACGGACTCCTGAACTAAAAGTTGCGACCAGCAGCTTGGCTACCTCAGGAGCACCTGTACCTGACAGGAAGCAATTCACAACTATGTTCCACGCGCATTTACAAAAGCACCGAATAAAATATAAGTTCAAGATAAATGAGATGACCAATATTATCGCTCAAAACACAAAGTTCACAAGAAATTTGCATGTACGACATATATAGGTCAATTTAAGCTGACAAATGTACGAAGCTAGAAACAGCGCACATTTTGACAAAAGAAAGACAGGATCATACACCACTAGTGCTTGAAGTGTGATTCTGTCCGACCTTCGTCAAACTGTGCGCTCTTCATACGTTTGTACATTACCGCCAAATATCCCGACGTAGTATCATTTTTGATTAGAAATGTATACGATAAACATGTTCGCGAAATGTTCATGCGAATGAAACATACCACAGTTAGCACTATTTTTGTCCCATTTACATACATGAAAACACGCTCGCCTGCCCTGTCCACTTTACATGTACACTTTATTTGCAGTCATAACATTTTGCGTATGGTATTTGTTCATCTTTATTAGTTGTTATTTCTTAATGATTTACGTTCTGACTCCAAAATATAAAGTATCCGTGTAACTTTGTTGAAATATTTTCTATACCTTCGTGTAATGGGGTGTCACTTGTAAACCCTGCTTAGGGTAATTTATCTGGTGTTCTGTCTACAAAAAAAGGCGAACCAAAATTCTCAACATCTGGCCAATGTATAAATACCATCAAGCCTTCAGCAGGCTAAATTTGCGGAATTTTATAGTTCTTTTCAAAAGAGCTAGTTGAATGAAACTCACTTTTATTCCTTGTAGTCAAATCGCATAGTGTAGCATTTAATTCAAAATTCATGGTGCGGAGTATTCAGGAAATATTGCCTGTGATTTTCTGGAGAAACGTTTTCTGAACTACATGTCTCAGTAGCGATCCCCCAGGCTGAACTACACAGTGAATCAGCGGGGAACACAAAGCATGACATATTTGGAGACGTACAGTCACAGACATGATTCCTATACACCGAGGAACTCCATTACCTGAAAACCGTATGTGAAACTTATGTTATTTTGTTATGTTATGTTATGGTATTTTGTTTATCTAACAGCATTAATTTTGTTCTTTTTGTAATCTAGGTCACTGTTATAACTTAGGCTGAAAGTTGTGTTATGTTTTAGGTTGTTAATTTTAGGCTAAATAACTTGTGCCTACGAACCAGACAGATCTCGTTTTACCGTTATTTTGCATGGAGTTGTTTCTGAGGGGGCTGGCACGCAGGCAGGCAAGCAGGCGGGCGGGATGGCGGGACACCGGGAGAGCGGGAAGGCGGGAAGGCAGGCAGGTAGGCAGGCAAGCGGCTGGGTGTGTGGGTGGGTAGGTGGGTGGGTGGCGGGCAGGTCAGGTAGGCAGGCAGGTAGGTAAGCAGGCAGGTAGGTAGGTAGGTAGGCACGCAGGCAGGCAGGCATGGAGGCAGGCATGGAGGCAGGCAGGCCGGCAGGCAGGCAGGCAGGCAGGCAGGCAGGCAGGCAAGCAGGCAGGCAAGCGGGCGGGCGGGCGGGCGGGCGGGCGAGCAGATGGATGGATGGATGGAGAAAGAGAGAGAGAGAAAGAGAGAGAGAGATGCATCGCTAACAATCCAGGGAAAATATATATCAGACAACCAGCAACGCTGCCTATTAAACTACTAAGTGAATGGCGTTAAGCTGACATAGCATAAAAATAATGAAAAATCTAAGCTATGCATCTTTAGGAAAGCCTCACACATGCGATCCCTTTCCTTTGCGAATCGGGTTGTCGGCCCCAAGCACACACCCTGTTTGGGCTACACACCTCGCATACCGTGCCAGCGGTGATTTGCATTTCAAGTGTCTCAATCGCGATGTTTACTCGCTTTAGAAGCGGCGATGGCTTCATATCGTGCGTCATGTTGTCAACGAGTATGCGTAATTTGTCGTCGTAATTTTACTTCCTTCTTTGTTTACAGCCGCTAAGACCTGCACTTGTGCTACAGTAGAGTTTACAAAGGGTAGACGTTGCAGTGATGGCTATGGAGAAGCTGCCCCATGGGATGTGCCTTCCGACAGAGAGAAGCCAGAATGCAGCGTTTCGACTTTACGTCTCCTAGCAGCCGCGATCGCAGCACCACGACAGCGAATGCCGCTGCGTGCTCAAGGCTCGTCCAGCTCATCTTCATGACCTTCCTTCCGCTTGTTCTATCGAGGCTTAGCTTGTTGACTCCCTCTCCACAAGTGCTCTTATGCTACCGGTTCTCCTTCATATCGGTGCTGAGGGATCGAATGAGAAACGTCTTGCCGACGTGACATATCTATTGAGTCTTTGTTAGTGGGACTTTAAGAAAGTAGGAGCATGCGATTTTTTTCTTGCTATCTTGAGGCTTTACCCGAAGCGCACACCTTGCTCCGGATTTGAAAATGTGCAACGTGGCGCTTCCCTCTGTGCCTCACACACCGTGTCAACTGCCCTTTGCGGCCGGATCGTCTCACTGGTGAAGTTCGCGTGCTCAAGCAGCGACATTGGGTCCCTTTATCGTTTTTTGTTGCCCACCGGAATCGACATTCAATGGCGGTCACTTACATTACCCGATATTTTTTCGCCCTTCACTGGCGGCACAATCCGTCTCACAAGGCGTACAAATAGCAATTGGAGCCACGGTACCTATCTAGACGACGTAAGACTGGGACATCCTGAGAGGTACGTTAGTAGCTACACTTAAACTAGACACCTTTCTAGTTAAGTCTGGTGCTGTCCGGAGGCGGCTTGACTGCCCTGTACCAGATGGTTTATTGAGGTGTTTTTTTAAATATTTATACTTTTCAGGAATAATTATTGCCTACACAATAACAATACAAAGAAAAGAAAAGAAAAACAAAATTTTGGCCTTGACAACCGAGAGCGCTGCCTCCTATCCACATGTGTCCTTTCATACCAACATCGTATCTCAGTTTTCAGATACGAAATAACTGACCAAAAACAAGTGAAATGTTTTCTTTTGTTTATTATATACATCGCGAAGACATGAATGTACGCATGTATGCGTGTTTGTTGCTTTGGCCGCCAAGGCCAAAGAGCGCCAAAACTATATTCAGTTATTCAGTGACCTAGCTGTTAATGGCTATAACATGCGTGGTATGAATATAACACTGCTGAGAGAGTTTACGCTACGAGGGTATCGCGTAGCGTAGCACAAACTATCGCTGGGGCACTCGGAATTTTTCAAGGTCCGGATACTTTTACCATGGTTATGGCATCATTCATTTTAATAGTGGTACCCAAAAACAGCCCCGAAGACGGCTACAACTTTTTCCAACGAATAGCCTGAGGCATGTACAGTAACAAAAAAAATAAAAGCGTTATGCAAAGAATACAGTGCTAATCAAAAAAGAAACAAAGATAGAGTCTTTCTACAGCCTATGATGTTTTTTTCTGCCAGTGTTTATAAGGAAAAAGTTGTTTTTACTTTCCGCGCTCTCAGTTTGTGTATTGTATTATTTTGATGTGTTTTGATCTCCAACGAAAAACCTTTTAATAAGTCAGTTGCAAGTTTACGCTCGTCCTCTCTCCTATTTGTTCGTGTGTCCCGTATAATTGTGCGCGCCTTGTAATCCAATGCGCTATCATCAATAATGCAAACTAACTTGCCTAATTTCCTACCATACTGATATTAGATGCTGGAAATTTGGATCAGAAACTAGAGCAATAGAGCTTCGCTGTAAAATTTTGTGGGGTTACGCAATCATTTTCGTTGACTAGTGCCCTATTGTGTCTGTAAGGATAGGGGTCTCATAAGCCAGTGGTATTTTTTTCCTTACAGTACTTTCCCAGTGAAAGGCCTATTTACAGTAACCGAACTCCTTTTTGAACTGGAAAAACTTTAACTTGCTGGATATTCCGGACGCTTCCCAGGAACCGCCAATTCTCCCATATGAGTATTGCCGACAAAATAAAGCCAAAAGTTTGATTTTTGCAGACACACTTTTCTACGACGAAGCCATGGTGTGCCTTCAAGATGACGCCCTTTTGAATCCTAAGCCACCTGGTTTGCTACGGATTGGATGGGGATTGGCTAAACTTCCACCGATGTCACAAACTTTGAACTTGGAGGCCGTAACCTGGCATGTAGTCTGCGACAAAAGCAACCTCAAACGCTGGAAACTAGTCATACGTGGCCACTTTTTTTAGACACCCCGTGTTTAGGCACCCGGTGACACTGACTTATAAGGAACATCATCGTAAGGTTTGTGGTGAACCATTGGTGACTTCTTCAGTCATATTTAAATAAACTAAATTTCAATTTTTTGACGCGCGGATTTTTCAGACTGCTGTTTCTTTGGAATATTTTCGCTCACCCCCAAATCGGAAAAATCGGTGGGCTACTCTATAGATTCTCAAGCTGTGAAACAGGTTTGCAAAAATCTCGAAAACATTTTTACAACTCCGCCTTGAACCAACCACAAATCAGAATTACATGAAACTAGAAAAGTTCATGGGGCCCTTATAGCGGCTAAGAATAGTCTAATGTGTATCGGCGGACATACATCAGAGGGCAAGGTACAATCGTTTTTTGTCAGGTCAAGTGCGGCATGGAAGTGGGTGCCTTCCCAATGTAGAAGAAATAGACGTTTACATGAGTTTTTGTAGATTTCCGTGAACTCAGTAACTATATTCAGGATCGGCGATACAGGGGATGGTTGTGAAATGACGTTAGCAAACGAAAGCAGTGGCAACTGAGCTGGAACATGTTGAGTCTGAGAAATCGCGAATTTGATATTCCATTTCTGCACTAAAAATGTCCCCGCATGTGCGCTCACCGGCACGTAGATAAATTTTAATAAATATTCCAGTTCCCCATGGTGGCTTCATGATTAGAACATCTCGCTGAGGGAGTCCCTCAGGCGGGCGACTAGGTAAGGAGTTCAGTTGCACGAGGAGTCCCTCTTAAATACCAATGGCATGACTGCAACAAGGGAGCAAGGAAGGAAGGCATGTGGACGCACAAATATATAATTTCAATACAAGTACCTGTGCAGGCTTTTGAAGCCGCGGTTAATAATTTAAAACGTACCGTTGGCTCCATAAGAGAATATTAATGTTGCTTCAGTGACGAAGTCTCTGAGAGTACTGCTGAGAAATACGACACGAATTTTTCCCTTCAGCCTGATATCACAGCGTGACTACACCTAACCATTTTATCCTGTCCGACGGCATTAGGACAAGCTTAAACCCCACCAAAGCAGCCAGAAGCTTTTCTTTTGTGTTGGGTGGCTATACAACTTGCATAGTTCCGTTCATTATTTACTTTACGAAGTAGCGCTCGACAAGCGCCTATGCTAAAAGTTGGGAGCAGCTTTACTACACCAGTAGCTGTTGTACATGATAGAAACGAACGCTCCAAATATGTCACATGTTTTTACAAACGCCCTGAATTAAAAAACCCAATGGTGAAGGAATGTAAATCTTTATACATGTTTAGAAACATGAAGTTTATAATCCCTCCTCATGCGCACTACAGACACACAAACTAGGTTTGCGAACATGTGCTATGCAGACGCGCACACGTGGTTACTGAGTGTGAAACAAACAGCAATTAATACAATGCTTAATGTATTTTCATGCAGATAAAATTAGGTAATCAATTAAGTTCACCGTACATATAATACTTGTAGTCATGACTGTAGTTGAGTTTTGCTTTTTGATCCTGCTTACACGCTGTCAATGATAGTTGAATATTTTCTCTCAAGATAACAAAGTACTTGCATAACATCTTGGGTGAAATAATGGCGAAACTTTCCAATTCATTAGCACAAATAATAAATGTGTTTTAGGAGACTGTAAATTGCATGATGCTGAGAAAAAGGCTAAACCGAAATTTGCGATCTGTCGTCCTAACTGAAACATGATGATCACTAGGACAGACGACAATGAACTTCTAAAATGTGACTGACAGGGCAAAAATACGGAGAGCAAATTTTCACTCATTGAAGCCATGTAGAATGACCTAATTACCAGGCAGGTCTCTTCTATACTCCCGAAATAAAACCTACGTTGAGAGGCAAAACTAGCCTCTAGCGTTTTAAAAAAAATGCCTCGAAGAAGCTTCGTGAAAGCCTTTTCTTGCAGGCATAACAGCAATCTGGCGCTGTTCAGTGGGATTTTACGGTGTCAGTGCTAAGAGCAGGTTTCGTTTTTTACCTTCAAAAAAGCTGGAAAGTTTGATTCAAACTGGGCAGGTAGTTCAATATAAAAAGGCCTACAAAGAGAAGAGAGTTCTCAATGTGTCCCCGACCGACGATTTCCGTTGTCAGTCAAGGCGCAAAATCGTTGCAGCATCTGTGTTTGGTTCACTTATATTACTACAAAATATAGAGAACTTTTGCATACAAATGCAGCACTTCTTGCATACAAAACTTTTGCGCTTGCTGGCGCTCAGCCGTTCCGTTTTGTGACAGCACCCAAAAAAGTATAAAGCGACCTGGCACTAGAATAAAACTAAGCATTTATTTTCAAGACTATTATAATTTGGCCAGAAGTTCCGGGTACATTTCTGGACTCAAACCTTGCGAAGAGGTGTGTAGCGCATTTACTGGGCGTTTACGAAATGGCAGCTCTTTTCTTCTTTTTATGAGCATACAATCGAAAAAACTGGTATGTTGAGAAAACTGCCGAGGGGAGCATGCGCATACGACTCAACCTATAAAGAAAATATTCAGACGATGCATCTCTCGGGCGGCCACGTTCTTGCCACGAGGAATGCGGAAGGGGATCATTTTTGTCGTGGCAATACGAGCTTCTATTAAGTGCGAATGCACTTCTTAAGCGACCCTGAATCATGCGTCCACCGACGTCCGTCCATCCGCACCACATACCCACTTAGGGCGATTGGCCAAGAAGAATTCTTTCGCATCACCCGTGCATTCCCACTTCCCCATCGACGACTGCTGCTTCGCCAGGAGCGGAAGTCGGGGCGAGTACTGCGGCGTCTACCTCGTCGGTCACGTCTACGCGAACCTCGTGTCGCACGCAGTGTCCACCTCGCCGGTCAGGGACGAGTCGACGTACAGTGCCGTCTACACCGACGCGTACTCGGGCGACGGAGTCGTGGTCGTCACCCTCTACCTCGCGCCAAACATCTCGCGCGACGACGTCGTCGAATACGTGGACGCGGCGATGGAGAGTGTGGCCAGGCGCGTAAAGCCCTCGGACCCGGTCGTGGCTGTTGGGGACTTTAACGTGGACGTGCGAAAGGGCGGCGAGTGGTTGATGGAACACATGCTCGCCAACCACTCCATGACGTGCCTACCGCTAGAGGCTCCCACCACCATCAACGGCAGCTACATCGACCTGGCCTTTGCGAGGAACTGTCTGATACGCGCGGTCTTGCAACAACTCTTGACCGTACATTTCAGTGACCACAAGGCGGTCATAATGACCGTCAACTACAACGACAACACAAACAAGTGCTGAATAAAGAATACTGTCGTTTCACTTTACTTGCGTGTGTGTGTGATCTCCTCGAACATACACTTTAATTCACCAAGATTTCCAGAGAACGACTAACGGGGTGTGTGAATCCCCACTTGATCACGCGGGGGTGTTAAATGCAACTAACGGGCGAATGCCAACACAGTTCAACATAACTCCCCCTCATAGCATCACCCGTGCATTCGCACTTCCCCATGCTCCCCTTCCGGGAAATGCGGGTGAATTTTTTTTTCTTTATCGTCTCCACTTCTGTTGTTCAGAATCATAATCAGAGAAGTATTTTATAAGGCAATTGATAGATTACAAAATTTTAGTAAAGAAGGAGGTGAACATTATATTAGTTAACATTAGAAATATATTTGAAGCAGCAAACAGTAGTAGCGAAAAACAAATAAAATATATCGCAGGCAACACAAGATATTCAACAACAGAACAGCAAAAAAAAAATGCAAGAATTAAACAAGCAAAAAAAGCAAGGGTACTTCAACATTCCAAATTGTGAGATCGATACACACAACAGAACAGCAAAAAAAAAAGAAAAGAAAGACAATAATTCAGCAAAAAAAACAAGAGTAATTCAACATTCCAATTGTTATAGCGACACAAGTTGGAAAATAGCAAAAATAATAGCGCAAAAAGAAACCACATTTATTCGCAGCGATATACAACAACCACCAATGAGGTGATTCATTGGCAGAAGGTTGTGGAAGGGTTGCCATGAAAAAGAGAGGGACAGAAAGTAGAAAGGTCAAGAACACAAAGAAAAGTAAAAACTATTTAAAATTATCGGGATCGGGGCATGGACGTGAGGAACGTTTTAAGACCTTTTTGAATTTTCCAATCAATTGGGAAATTTTTATTTCCGGTGCTAGGGTGTTCCATAGGCGGATACCAGTGAAAAGAGCTGTTTTCGGTACTTCGAATGAACTAGATGTAAAATAAAATTGTGATTACATGCAAACCTTGTGAAGTTAGTATTTAATAGGTTGCATTCGGGTATAAACACAGGAAGCTGATTGTTGTTTGTTTAAACAATAAGATACCAAGCTTATATTTGAAACTGTTTTCAATATTTAGAATGTTGTTCTCAAGAAGGATTGTTTTGGCGTCACGGAGGTAAGGACTGCGGGTAAGTATTCTAATACATTGGTTTTGCCTAGTTCGAAGGGAGGAAAGGTGGGTGCTGTAGGTATTGGCCGAAGATGAAATACAGTAATTAATATGGGAATGAACAAAAGCGTAGTATAACGAAAGTAATTTATTCTGAGAGAATACATCCCGGGCCTTAATCAAAACACGTATGCCGTACGTGATGTTCCTTCTCAGATAACAAACGTGGGAGTGAAATTTCAAGTGACGGTTCAACTGAACCCCTAAAAAACAGCCTCTTTTTCTGGTTCAATTGCATATTGATTCAGAAATACTCGTGGGACATATTTATTACACGTTTGTGGGAGTGAAAAACAACGAACCGGGTTTCATTAGGATTAATCTGTAGTTTATTATGAGAGCACCAAGCTGCCAAGCTCGCCAGGTCATTGTTTAGTTTTTCTGTAAGCGATTGGAGGCCTTTATCAGTGTTAACAATTGTTGTGTCATCTGCATAAAGTAAGCAATCTGAAGTATTAAGACAGTTCCATAGATCATTTATGTAAATTATGAAAAGAAGAGGGCCGAGAATAGAACCTCGAGGTACGCCTACATTTGTAATTTTGGGCCTAGAGTTAATTCCTGACACACTAGCAACCTGACTTCTGTTGAGTAAGTAATTTTTTATTAATAATGGTGCGGGACCAGTTGCTCCTATTGTTTCAAGCTTCATAAAAATAACGTGGTGGTTGATAGTGTCAAACGCTTTGGGGAAGTCTACAAATACAGAGCCTGCATAGTACCCTCCATCAATTGCTTTCTTCGGCTTATCGGTTAGAGATAACAAAGCGAGGTCAGCGGAATATGCCGCGCAAAAACCAAATTGAGAAGGTGTTAGAATCTTTAATTTATTGATGTAATTCGCTATGCGAATTTCAAGTAATTTTTCAAACACTCTACTAAAAAATGGTAGTATGCATATCGGGCGATAGTTAGATATTATTGCACAGTCCCCCCTGTTAAAGACGGGAACGATCTCACCCCTTTTCAGTTCAACAGGAAAGATGCCAGTTTTGAAACTTAGGTTGATAATGGTGGCCAAAATATCTGAAATAGCGTGCGCAATCATTTTTATGTGGGTGGTGTGAATACCATCGAAACCAGCACTTGTTGTTTTCAGGCTACGGATGACATCATGGAATTCGGGAGATGTGGTCGGAAATAAAATGAAAGATTGGGGCAGCCGAGGTAGGGATAGATTGTACTCAGCACTGTGCATGTTATCAGGAGAAAAAAAATATTTGCTGAAGGCCTCAGCAATTTGTAGGGGGCTGTCATACGTGTCGTTATTATACTGAACAGTCGTTATTCCAGAGTGCCTTCCGTTCCTGTTCAAGGAAGAGTTGACTATCTCCCATTTCTTTTTTACATTAGATCCAGCATCTTCAATTTTGCGTTCAAAGTACAGCCTTCTTGCATTTTTCAGCCGTATTCTAAGAGCATTACAGACTCTTCTGTATCGGGCAAGTAACTTCAAACTAAAAGGCGTGCGTTTTGTTTTTTTATAAAGGTTCTCTTTGGCTCTTAGTTCTTTCAATACTTTTTCCGTTATCCAAGGGCTCTGAGGAATGACGTATATTTTTTTTTACATTTACGGTTCTGTGTATGGCATTGAATATGAGACAACAAAATACAAGAAAACTCTGAAAATGCAATTTGGGGATCGTCTAAAGGTATCACTGAGGACCAATCAGTGCGCTCTACAGCATCAATGAACGATTCCGTGTCGAAAACATCTCAGATGAAGGATTTGCTGGTCGGAATGGTGTTTCTCGTGAAGCGCAGGAAAATCCGATAATGATCAGTAATGTCGATATTAAGAACGCTTGCGTCGGGTGCAGGGGACAGATTAGAAAGAGCTTGATCAATTAGTGTGCTTACACCACTAATGCAGCGAGTGGGAAGGGAAATTAAACATTCATATCCAAAGCTCTGTAAAGCGCTGCAGTAATTTGAAGAGCTAGGAGAAGAAAGATCAAGTAAGTTTATATTGAAATCACCCATAATCACTGCATTTGTGTCTTCAAGAGATGATGTATAAAAAACTTCATGAAGGGCTTCACAGAAAAATAATGACTGACCAGGAAAGAGATCGATAGACATCCAAAGATGAAATTCTTATTGTCAAGGTTGAGAAAATTATGGTTTAGTTGCACCCAGACACTTTCGCAGTCCTTTACATTTAGCTCTCAGTCATGTCGACGTTTATACTTAGTGGGACAGTTGATGTACACGGCTACACCTCCACGATTGCTATGTGCACGATTCGAGTACTCAGATTTGTAAGAAGGGAAACAGAACAGATTTTTGACGTCGTCGGAAAGCTAGGTTTCGGAGATACTGATAAGAGAAAAAGCATTTTCAAAAGAGGAAAGAAGATTCTGGATGTCGTCAAAATGTTTACGGATGCTTCTTGCACTTATGTGAATGGCAGAGGAGGAGACCGGCGAGAGCAAGCAAGAAAGAATTTCGGATTGGATGAGGTTCTCTAGCCGATTTTATATAGGTCAGCTTCACAAGTAATGCGGAGTACCTTGCTTTCTGTGGTTTTCCTGGCTTCAATTTGACAGTTGTCTGTCCATAGGAACTTCCAGCTATTTGCCATTTTTAGAGAAAGCGCCTGAGAAAAGTGTGCCTTGTTTTCGGGGGTCGGGTGGTCGTTTATATAGACAGGGCTATCCGCGGTTTCAGGGAATCCGATATCTTTCAGGCACAGTTTAGTCTTTCGCGCCTTGCTCACGAATTCGGCCTTTTTTGTCCGGGAACAGAAGCGAGCAAGCAGGTTCTTTGGACCAGCTTTCACGGTCGCAAGCCGGTGAACAACGTCGAGGTCGGAGGGTGCCAGTTCGCAATCAATGGTAGCATCTATGGTGTGCATGATTGCTGTGCAGTCCTCCCCTTTCGTTACCGGAATTCCCTTGACCTCGACGTTGTTTATCCGTGAGTATTGCTCCAATTACGCTACTTTCTGAGATAGCACCGCATTTTGCGCTCTTAATGCCTTGTTCTACGCAATCAGAGAGGTGTTATCAGTGCGCAACTCTTCCACGAGGCTATTCATGTGTTCAGTACTAGTTTTCACTCGTGCAATCTTTTGTTGGTTTTAGGAAATTTCAGACCAGCTAGCTGGGCTTTTACGATGAACTTGTTAAAGATAGCTTCAACCAGTTCATCAGGACACTCTTCGAGTCTCGCTTCAAGCTCAAGAACTTTTTTGTTCAGCTCAGCAGCAGTAGGCATTGTGCAGAATTCGGCTATGCCGTATAGATATGCGCAACAAAATCAGCGGGAGCAAGCGACAACCAAACAATATGGCAGCAACGACAGTGCAACGGCAAAGCAAGCATTAAGAGAACCTTCCAGTCGTACTAACCTGCGCAGTAAAGAAGCGTGCGTAAGGCCGGGAACGATGCATCGTTGCACTGCCGCCGCTGCCAAATGTGCCAGGTCGTTGTTTCCGCGTCTTTTTATGGTGGTGCCAGCCGAAGTGAAGCCGTCTAGCGGAGCACCAGTGCAGCTATCCTCGCAGTGCGAAGAGAGAAGGATAACCACCGCTCCACACGTGTCGTCGACGACAGTGCAGCAGGCTCGGTTCCACGATAAACCAGCTGGCGTCCACGGGTTTCAGTAGATGCGTGGAAGAAGCTGCGCAGTAAAGAAGCGTGCGTAAGGCCGGGAACAATGCGTCGTTGCACTGCCGTCGCTGCCAAATGTGCCAGGTCATCGTTTCCGCGTCTTTTAGGGGCGAAGCTCCTAAAGCCATGGGTCTGTCCATCCCTTGTGTCTCGTGGTACGTGACCGCCGCTTGCTTTCGGAGATGTCGCAAAGTGGGCCGCGTTGTACGCGCAAGAACCGGCTGCAACCGGCAGCGCAAACTCGGCACCGGGAGCGCGAGCTTGTCGGTGTTCGCCAACGGAGGCGCGAGCGCACGTGCACTGCGAGGGGGAGATCACGCAAGAGATCATGCCACGAACGCAGGCAGTCGTTCTCGGAGATCGAACGAGACGCAAGGACCTTTGCTCGTTTCCTCTCGTCTTGTTCGGGCACAAGTTCGCCCTAAATAAAAGTTCTTTCTTTACAGTTGTGTCCCATCCTACGTGACAAATTGTGGTGGAGGTGCGGGGTAGTCCTCCATGGCGCGGGGTCTTTCACCAGGTCTGGGCCTGGGAGCATTGACTCCGAAAATAAAAGTTGATTTGTACAATGTACGCACACAGTCTTACGTCTTTCTTAATGATGTAATGGGCGAACTTTCACGGGAGAGTTACGGTTACCGATGATCTCCCCCTCTCGAGCTTCGCCCCACTTATCATCATTCAATCCATGGATATGGCGTGATTTTTTTTTATGGTGGTGCCAGCCGAAGTGAAGCCTTCTAGCGGAGCACCAGAGCAGCTATCCTCGCAGCGCGAAGAGAAAGATGACCACCGCTCCACACGTGTCGTCGACGACAGTGCAGCAGGCTCGGTTCCACGATAAACCGGCTGGCGTCCACGGGTCTCAGTAGATGCGTCGAAGGAGGTGCGCAGTAAAGAAGCGTGCGTAAGGTCGGGAACGATGCGTCGTCGCACTCCCGTTGCTGCCGTTAAATAAAGGCCCATTGGACAACGTCTGGGCAGGGTCGGTTAATTGATTGATTGTGGGGTTTAAAGCGCCGACGCAACGCAGGCGATGATGGGTGCCGTAGTGGAGGGCTCCGGATTAATTTTGACCACCTGGGGATCTTTATCGTGCGCCGAAATCTCCTACACACGGGCGTTTTTGCTTTTCGCCTCCATCAGAAAAGCGGCCGCCGCGGCCGGGAATCGAACCCGCGACCTCGTGCTCAGCAGCGCAACGCCTTAGCCACTGAGTCACCGCGGCGGATGCAGGGTCGGTTAGTTCGAAACCATACTTCGCCCAGTACTGCAGCCGGGAAAAGTGCGATGCCTTGTATACGTACAAGAATGCGTGGTTGGCTATGTTAGGGCGTATTTTAAATGCGGAGCATTTCTTAGGCTCGCGATGTCACTCGTCGATGTTGTCGGCGCCGTCCACACGCTCACTGCGCATATGCGTCGCGTCAAGGCGCTGGTGCGCGTCTCTTCCCCGTACCCTCCTCGCTCTCAACAACAGGTGCGGCAGTGCGGGAGGAGCGCGTGTACCCCGTGCGCTCCGTCGCTCTCAAGAACAGCTGTGGCGGTGCTGGGGGAGTGCGTCTGTGCGCGCATGCATCGGAGCTACCCGTAAGCTGCGTCGCGCTCAACAGTAACGGCGGCAGGGGGTGTACACGTGATAACGCCGTGGTGGGTGTGTGGAAAGTTCGGGCGCTTGTGTACGGAAGTGTGCGCATGCGCGTCTCTCCCCCGTACTCCTCTCCCTCGAACGCGGGTGGTGTGTATATAAGCGGCCGAGCGCGCGTTCGGAATTCAGCAAGGGCGTCTTTGCTTGGTTTTCGCTTGACTTAATGCTTTGCTTGACGGCACCAAGCAATAAACACAGACTTTAACTTACACTCGCTGCCTTCGCTTCTCCTTCATTCAATAAATAAGAATAATAAAGACGAAATAACAATTAAGCATTCCCAAACCATACCCAATTACGCAACATTCACACGATAACCCCACCACTCTGCGACGCATTTACTCGAGTTCACCCGTGGGAAGATGCGGGTGGGTTTTTTTTTATATCACTGAAATTTACATTACTTATTGAGGGAGAACAAAAACCTCACGAGACTAAACGCAAAAATCTTATGGTTACTAAGAAAATCGGAAAGGTCAATATTCACAAACCTTACAAAATTAGTACAGAAATTAAATGTAACAACGAGAGAGAAAAAAAAACATATGTAATATCGCAAAAACCGTAAAATTTTGCATCTACGCAAAACGCCTTATCGGCAAGGTTTCAATAAATTCGTTTCAATAAAGCGAATGTAGGTATTTATAACAAGATACATATTTTTAAAAACAGTAACATGAGAAGAGAAATAAACAAAACACACTATTGCCCATATACTAAACTACTCTTAGCTGCGAATTCCTAGACAAAGGTAGCAAAAATACAACAACAAGAATTCACTTGTTGGGAAGTCAGAGATAAAGGAGGCTTTACGAAAAATTTAATAGGAAGTAAAAAAAACTGCCATCGTCGATAGAATCCTGTGTACCCGCGTGAAAGAGCAAACAACAAAAATGGCCCTAACAAACAAGGCTCACCCAAAAACGAGTTTCGCGAAACAAAGAAACGGTGTGCACTATTTTGCGCATTGATAGAGAATCCTTAAAATTTCTGTATAATTCCGCGTATTCTATACAAGCTAAGCCATCGCTGCCGTTGATGGTGCAAGGAATCTATACAGTTAAACCTGGATATAACGAAGTTGACAAAACTTCACAAGTTATCGTTATATGCAGGTTTTCGTTACTTTTAGGTGTGACAATGAACCATAAACGACGTCGGAATGCTAGACAGTGAAGTCAACTTTCAAGTTTTCATTTCTGAATGAAAAACTGCATGATTTGCGGTGGCAGGTTTCCAACGAGATTAGCCACTACATGGCGCGCCAAAGATGCAAGGTCACTTACCACCGTATTCACAAACAAATTTAGGTATCACACTTTGCCTTTGACACTTTTCAGTGCTTCAAAGCATTTAAAGAACAAAACATTGTTTTTTGCGTGGCGACAGGACACAGGAAATGAACCATAGAAGATGTGAGCGACGTATTTACACCATTCACAGAATGTCGGTCATGAGGGAACCCGCCGAGCTGGGTCCTCTTCTTCTCCGGAGGTTGGGCTGATAGCTCTCTACTACTTCTTCTTCCCGTGACACATCTCCCTTGTCGAAAGCGACCATCCCGGTCGAGGCCTTAGTGAATGTTCAGATTCAGTGGCGATGCGTGGTGGGAGGAAAAAGGGGGTCCTTGCCGCCACGGATGAGGATGATTCGTCGTGGTGAGCACTGGCCCCGAAACAGCCATATCAGCCGTTGGAGTGAAGCAACGTCCAAAGTCCTCGGAGGCGCGCCGGAGTTCAGGTCGGGGGAGCGGTGTCGTTTTCTATTCAGGTCGTGGCTGGTCACGTGGGTCAGTCTCGGCAAGCCACAGGCTGGGGACACGGGGCTGGGGAATGGTGCGTCCATGGCTCACCGGGGCTGGGACGGGCCGACGCTATCCAAGAGCCTTTGATCGATGTTCAGTAGCCGAGACGAAGTGGAGCTGGGGCCAGGATGGGGATGCCTCCGCAACCTCCACCAAAACAGGTTACGTGGCGGCAGGACACAGGAAATCAACCATGGAAGACGCGAGCGATGTTTTTACACTATATACACGAGGCCGATGATGATGATTATGATGATGATGATGTCCTCAAAGATATTGGTACGTACCCACAAGGGGGATCGGCCAGCGCTAAATCGGTTCTTGAAATACGTGGGGACCTGAAAATACAAAATTATTTCCGGAAATAGGCCGTAAAAAGAAACTCAGTTATGAATAAATCCCGAATGACCCATAATTACACCCTTCAGCAATTCAAACGACCAGAAGTAGAAAGAAAAGTTTGAATGCATTTATATATATATATATATATAAATATATATATATATATATATATATATATATATATATATATATATATATATATATATATATATATATATATATATATATATATATATATATATATATATATATATATATATATATATATATATATATATATATATATATATATATATATATATATATATATATATATATATATATTCTTTTTGCAAAACCCAAATTGATACGCAATGGATAATATAAGTGGAATCGAAAAAGTCAACCCCAAACGCTCAATTGGGCCCTTCAAAAGCAGTTGTCTAGCTGTTGAGAAACGGCGACAGTAGAGAAAAAATGTTCGATTATTTCAGCGACCTGGCACCGCACACTTAGTTCCGTAGGAGAAAAGTCCTGATCTGAACAGATAGAAATTAAGCCTTAGAAACCTGTAGCACAACTCGGTGAACGCCACTTCGCGTTGCCCAGGATCACAAAAATGAACATTCCACCCGAACTTTAAACGCTAATATTCTTGAAATCATAATAGTGAGTCTGAACGAGTAGCCTCCTAATGGCAACATCGGCTTAATCTTGAAGATGCAAAAAGAGCCAGATTGGGTATGCTAAATTGAAGGGGAACTGTGAGAGCGACATTAGTCAAATGGTCTGCTAGCTTGTTGCCCCTGATGTCCGTATGGCCAGGGACCGAAGACAAGCGTACTTCTGTGACGTGCCTTGTAACTCGGTGTCGGCCGTAAGGGAGCCCGCCGAGCTAGGTCCTCCTATTCTTCTCCGGAGGTTGGGCCGATAGCTCTCGTCTTCTTCCCGTGACAATATGATGAAAGGGCGCCTTTTCGTGAATTTGATGCTTTTTTCCACCCTCAAAATTAGCGACAGAGTGCTATCTCAGATGCTGTACCGGGCGGCGACATGCTTCTTTTTCGACGACGGATTAGGCTTAATATTGCGAGTTTGCTTTAAAAGACATTATTTTTCACTTTCTGGTGACAAAACGCATCACCCACGAACCGACACCGCAGATAGCAGTGGAGAGGCGGGAAAACACGCCGACAGCCGGTCGTAGCACCTCAAAACTTAGGTCTCTAACCGACACCGATCTCACACATGGAAACCCACGGTAGTTTGCAGAGCGGGCGAAATTCACTAAATTGGTGCATTCCTCTAGCCGATATTTCAGAAGTGCAAAACATAGTTACTTGTTAGCATAGCGAATTCGTTACATCAAGGTTGGGGAAGCAATGCCATCGTTACATGAGGTAGCAAACACGTGGGCTTCAATGGCGCTGGCAATGGGAAATTTAAAAAATTTGTTTAATGCCGGAATTCGTTACAGAGAAGTTCGTTACATCAAGGTTTCACTGTACTTAAACTCCTGCTGGTCGTTATGCTTGATACTAGCCATTTTCATCCTTCATTATTCTCATTATCACTTTGAAGCTTACGGGCGCTTCTCACCGACATATTAAACCTTTTTAATAACGACTCACACATACTATACACACTCAACTACGAAAATAACCTCAACGTCCACATAACACGGTTTCGGCACAATATTGGCACCGATGCCTCTGCGCCACAAGCATAAGCTACTGCTACTTACGAGAGTGCCTGGCTTTATTATGAGTCTTGTTCATCAGAACCTGTTCTCTCGGGAAACGCTGCGGCTTGCCTATCAACGTTCTTTATCCTTAGCATTTTCCCATAACGACTGTTTTACTGGGAAGTGCCCAGCAAAACGTGGAATGAACGAATGCACACGCCCTTGCCCAGAAGGCGAGAAAGTGCACTGCTGCACCGCCTTACCACACGATGTCAACGCGCACAGGATTGGCCCAATGCGGTGCGTCTCAACCGCGACCTTAAAACTTCACCCAAACCAACCAGGTTATGCTGTCCTTCAAAGAAACTCTCCAGGGTCACCTCCACGACTTCAACCGATCGTAAAAACGCACAGCCTTCCTGACATCTACATTTTACCACCTTCTGTCCCTTTTGAACCAGTCCAATCCCGCTCGCAATACGTTGTGCCTCATTCTGCGTGTAATTTGGGCACTCTCGTGCACGCCACTCCAAGGCTAGCTGCAATAGGCCTGTTTCGGACATTTTAGTTTATGGCTAATAGGTTCTTCCAGTTCAACGTCCCCAGTAATCCTGTCGTTTAACAGAAAGCTGATGAGATGTAGTGCGTGTAGACAAGCCTGCTTTATCTAGCACATGAGACAACTCCACGTTGTGCATCAGCCAAGACTGGCTACGAGCATTGTCCCAGAAATGCTTGCTTGTGCTTCATTGATCTATTTCTTTTCTCTTCACCTTATGTGAGGAACGGTGGCGTTTCGCATTACAGTCTGCCATCAACTTTCTCGGTAAGAGAGATACTATGTGTTTCCCTCCTCAAGATCAATGTTACTCCAAAGGGACAGGTTGGACGACGTAGCAAAACTCCAGAGCTTAACACGTATGGCGAATTGTTCCATTGGGGTGTTCTGCGAGAAGCCTATGATCCACGCCTTTTGTTTCCCCTTCGCCCCAGCCAAGAAGAACCGTATCGACTTGCGGGGTTCTCCAATTCTATAAGTGTCCACAGCCCGTTCTTTTCGTTGACGTTCTTTTTTCGGCGCTCCAATAAGGCTTCGGCTTTCCCCGACATTCCTTTCTGCTCCAATTCTCTAAGCGTGGTGTTTCTATAGAGAGGAATCAGTCATCAGTGTCTGAGTAAGTAAAGAGATAGGTCTTCAGCACATCTAAAGAAGGTCATTGGGTAGTGAGGCAATGGCATGGCAAGTGGTAGTAATGGGACTATGCAAATAAGGTTGTTGTTCCAAACAATGCGTCGAAATGTGCGTCACTAATACAACGACAGAAAGGTGGAACCTATGGAACCTAATAAGAAAACTTTAGAGGATCCATCAAGTTGGAAATGAAATTCGCGTTCCGGAGGTGGAAGCAAAGCAAAGCTCCTGCGCTTTTCTTGTCCCTGCAAATTTACCGAGTCGTGGCTGATATATTTGGAACTATTCAGAACTCAGGAAGCTGTTCTGCCAATTTCTTCATTACATGACCGATGTAGTAGATATATTGACGACGGTTAACTCTGGTTTCTCCAGCACGCAGAATTTTTTTTCAGGTCGCACATTGTGGTATAGTATACAATGCTTACGATCATTTTCTCGTCGCAACCGACAATTATGATGGCTTATGTGCAGCCTTATGACAAATACGCGGCGTCGACGAATTCTCAGACGACACTACTTACGGTAGTTTCCGAGGGTGTCGCTTAACTGCTGCCCAGAAGTGTTGGGGCTAGTGGAGCATATATTTTGCTTTGGGTTCGTTTGGACAAGCGCATCACTACTTGCTTATACACACGATGATAACGCAAAGTACTGAAGAACACCTGAGCCTGCACAGCTCTGTTTTGTCCGGTTGTTTAAAAGGCCTGCCTAGCGAGTAAGAAGCATCCAGTGTTGTCTTCAAATTTTGAAGTTTTAGAAGGCCTTATTTTGACCGTGTCTGTCCTCTTTACAGAAACGCCATAGCTTCCGGGAGAGGTGATGACGCAGAAGAATAATCTGCCTTGTTGCAAAGTTATCCAAGCACTCGGCCGTCTTACGCTTTGACAATTGGGAACAGTTAATACATGTATTTGCAAGTACCGCGTGTTCATGATTTTTGTTCTTTGCATAGAAAAACCGGTGTGATTTTCTACGAGCTAAATTTATTTCCATCAAAAAGTTTGATACACGTTGTATGAAACTGGCGGAAACAAAACTTATATAAATGTGTATCACCTCTGTGGATGCTCATAAAAATGCGTAGTTATCAAAAATTGAAAACGAATTACAAAGCATTTGTTAAGCAGCTACAAAATATTTCGTCCTTGTCGTTATAATAAATTCCCTGTATACAAAATACCAGCGGCGTTCATATGACTTGTTCACAAATGCCACCGTGATATCTCTTGTTTTAGGTTTTTTAATGCGTACAATTGTTTACCGAGTGCCCCTACAGCCAAAGCCGTGTAACGCTTTGCATTTCCACAAAAATGCAGATATCGTGGAAGTTCCACCTGTAATCGCTATAATGGTGACTCTGGAGATAACTGGTCGCACAAAAGTTTAAAAACTAAAAAACGACAAATATAAAATTACGACAAATTGTGAAACGTCTAACGTATGCATTTTCACGATAATGCATATATCGCGAACGTTCCACGTGTAGTCGTCATAATAACGCAAATGGAGATAATTGTTTGAACTAAATTTGAAAAACAAAAACAAATTATACAAATATAAAATTATTACGTAAAATAGCGAACCGAGTAACGGCCTGCATTTCCACAATACAGATTTCATAAAAGTTCCAACATTTTTCATTGTAATAACGTAAATGGAGATAGTTGCCCAAACAAAATTTTGAAAAACTAGAAAATCAGAAAAACTTAAAAAAAAACAAGATGAGCGTCAAAACGTGTACCGCATGCCATTTGCGCAATATTGCAGATTTCGGGAAAGTTCCAAATGTAATCGTTGTAATGACGTCAATAGAGAAATAATAAAATACAAAATAATTACGGAAAATGGCGAACAGTGTAACATCCTGTATTTCCGCTGTAATAAATATGTCGCAATAGTTTTGCCTGCAATCGTTATACTACCGTAATTCGAGATAATTGGCCGGACGGGATGTAGGAAAAACTAAAAATTTTTATGTAGAAAACTCACACCCCGGACAGGCGGGACGACAATGCTACGCATTTGTAGATATTTCTCTAAATTTCTGCAGAACTGTGTTACGTAAGACTTAAAATACACAAAAAAGTACGAGCATCACATTGCGTACGCAATAAATAAGATAATGGTGCATTGGCAATTGAGCACTCGCTGTCAAGGCCGAGCAAGCCCGCCATCCGAAATAAAAATAGAGGTCAGGATGGTGCATGTGCCTAAGGGAATGTGGCGCCCCTAAACAAGAAAACGCTCTTTGCCTGATAATTTCCACGTTGATGAAGAGGACCACGGTTGATGTTTTTAGTTCGTAATGCTTCTGTTCCTTTCTAGGTGTACTGGAAGTACACTTGGTGCTGGGTATTTTGAAAAATCGACTGCATAGCCGTTTTTTTCTGGTATATATTTTCTCTGGTTCGTATTCAGGCCCTTTGCGTATCCCGTTTCATCGGCCGCCATCCTTTTCGGTGTTTGAACAGAGGAGAAAGAGATGCCGTTGTAGCAGGACTATCAATTATGAAACAGCGATGCTAGGAGCATGTCGGTGCAATGCGACAAGTGCTGCCTCCTGAATAATAAATACCCTGCTTGGGAGCTGTTTGGTCGGCTGTCAGACTCTTCTTGCTAAGGGCTGTTTTTTATGTCCTTATTACGTGTTTTGTAATGCGTGCCTCCGGGCAAAGCTTCGCCACCAATTTGACATTATTGATAACAAAAACTGTTTACATTCATCTCTTTTGCTCGGGTCCTCGGCCTTAGAAGTGGTTTGCATTATGGTGTGTAGAAAAGTGTGAAGCCCCACTAGGATGCAATTATTAAACGACAACCAGTGCTTATTAGTCAATGTTTGATTGAGAATTTTGTATACCACCCGCCGGGGTGGCTCAGTGGCTAAGGCGTTGCGCTGCTGAGCACGAGGTCGCGGGTTCGATTCCCGGCCGCGGCGGTCGCTTTTCTGATGGAGGCGAAAAGCAAAAACGCCCGTGTGTAGGAGATTTCGGTGCACGATAAAGATCCCCAGGTGGTCAGAATTAATCCGCAGCCCTCCACTACGGCGCGCCTCATCGCCTGTGTTGCGTCGGCGCGGTAAACCCTACAATGAATCAATCAGAATTTTGTATACCATCTTCTTCTTTGAAAATAACTACAAAGTGCAGGAGGCCTACTGCTCCCAAAAATGATTCATTTATTCCTGGCTATAGACTGGTGCTGAGCACGAGGACGCAGGTTCCCTCCTCAGCCGCGGCAGCTGCTGCTCTGGTGGAGGCGTAAAGAAAGACCACCTGTGTGTTCAAAATTTCGGCGGACGGTGGAGATCCCCACGTGGTCAAAATAGAGCTGGAGACCTCCAATACGGCGCGTCTCATCGCCTGTGAAGCGTCGGCGCGTTAAATCCCAAAATCAACCAACCAATATACCTCGCTTTAGAACAGCCGGTTGCTTCATGCCATTTATTCTAGCTATGGTTGAGTCCATCACGTTTCCGCCATTTCACGCAAAATATATTGTAGGAGATACCTTTTGTGGGTCTTCAGGCAGGAGCACGTTGTTGTAATGCTTAGGAATATTGAACCACCTCAGAATATCACAGGCGCAGAAATGCTTCCGCACAAGGTTTCTTTTTTTCTTTTTCGTGCGTGAGATCAAAACTGAGATCAAACTTCTGAGCAGATACATTGAAGCCCACCACCTTGACTCCTACGTCATCGCGGTATAGAAAATTCCGCGTCGTGCTCTGAAGCGAAAACAGTTCTATCACTTGATTACCTTGCGAACAGCATCACGAAATAAACCAAGAAAAAAAGCACTGCAGCCGCAAATATTCCCTGGCAAATTTAGCCGGATTTGAAAGCAGAAAACAGGTAATTATGACTACACGACAACATAAAATTTGATAAGTGGATGACCTCTTCAACACTTTTTCACCAGGGTGCAGTTCCTTGTACATGCACAACAAAGATTGGAGGAAAAGTGCTTGTGCATACCCCTACTCGTTCTGCTCGCACATGTCGACAATATAGGCCATCGACCGCTCCTTCCGTGCTTAAGTGCATCCGGCCGGCATTTACCATCCGGATATTTGCTTACTTTATTGATCGCTCTAGTTCCCGTCCTATAAGTAAGCTAGCCTGCTTACAGGCTCGGTCAGATCAGCGCTCGGTCAAACATTTCTTCAAGCCTTCCTTTATTGGTTTTCATTGCTGATTTTTATTGCGCTGGTAAACACCATCTGGGAACGGAAACATAACCCGCAATATTCTCGTCTTTGTTAAATTGTGATTACTTGGTCATGTTGTTTACGCAAGTGCTCGCGATGTCTGCACCTGAATATCTGACGAAATACTGTGACATTTAATATTTGCCTCACAAACCGGCAAAGAAGCAATTTGACATAGCATAAAAAAAGTTTTAACACATTTGGTACGTGCAGAAAAAAAAACTCATTATTAGCGTGACCGAACTAGACATTTTTTACTTAAAACTAGCTTCAGTACAGCAAGGCAATTGAGAAACTTTGATGTAAGCGTCATCGAAACGATAGTGTTGAAGTGGAAAGCATCACCCATTCTTTTTTTGCGCATTTGGTATGTCATTTCCTTTGGTTACATAACCACCGTATTAGTACAGATTGTAGGCGGGCCAGTTGGTACATAACAAAGTTACAAACAGCCATGGAGCAGGACGATAGGAGGATTACCATGTTTGTAAGATGATCACCGTAGGATCCCCATGGGAGCAGCGCCGTGTTTGTGTGATCCTCCTATCGTCCTGTTCCTGCGCTGCTTATAACTTCGTTTCAATGTCAACTTGGAAAGCGTAACAGCGTTGTCCCAGCCACGGCCATCGCCATCACTACGATATCGTCCGCACCGCTATAGCACTCCCACTTTGTTACGTAACCACAGAGAAATAATTGAATAACTATTGCTTGTGTGAGGCGGTATTGACATCGAATAGCTTCACCTGAGAAAGGAAAGCCCTACTTATGCTTCTCAAGATTGAACTGAATGAGCACGCGAACAATAAATCGTGTACAATAATGCGGCAGGAATAAACGTTTTACTTACTAGAAAACCCGCGTCTGGCGTCCGTAGCAGCGACAACGCTATTAAAATGTAAAAGAGGGCAAATAAATAAAACTAAAGTAACTGAATTAGAAAAGAATAGAAAAATTCTGCGCTAGATTTGAAGACAATCCAGGAACTCTAGTTTGTGAGCCGGGAACCACTTGAGCTTATGCACAACTTCGGCTGCTTGGTTTTAGCTACCTGGAGGTGGAATGAACGAATGCATTTTTTCCTTTGAATGAGAAAGAGTCGATAACCAGCATGCTCCTCTGACAGCACAGTAAGTTATCACGGTGTACAACAGGACAATCGGTGTTAAGAAACCCG
The DNA here is from genome assembly GCF_048455015.1 of Haemaphysalis longicornis. Lineage (NCBI taxonomy): Eukaryota > Metazoa > Arthropoda > Arachnida > Ixodida > Ixodidae > Haemaphysalis > Haemaphysalis longicornis. Next base: position 140,692,468 of record NW_027526361.1, read on the forward strand.
GCGTTAGGGTTAAACCATCGCGTTTTGTATTTTTCAATGCCAAACGAATCACCCTCTTCACAATGAGAATGAGTTGAACTCCTCTTTCGCCAACATCTCGTAAGTAGGACCCCGGGCTTAACCGGGATCACTCGTCGGAATCTGAATTCGAGAACGGCTTGTGCTCGTTGCCAAATCATCCGCTTTTTGAGGTTCATAGAGTTGCGTAGTAATTATATTAGAGGGAAATGGGCACCTGGGAATACATGTCGTCGTAGGGGAATAGAAGGAACACAGCTTCTGGCTTGGGTTTGGCATGACAGTTGTAGTTTTAAGCGGTTTGTTTTACTGAAAAGCATTATATGTCTCTCCCCTCCAGTTTTCATTCCGCTGAAGCGGATTTACTTGGCGCCGCTCGTGGGCTCCTCCTCGCCACCGGCGACACCTTTTTTACGACGGTTATCATAACGATTATTCCTCTTGTCACCCCTGATGCCTCTTTCATAAGTTGCGCAGCCGGCTGACAGCCGCCATAGCGCCGTTATCAGTTGACTTCAGAGAACCCACACCAGCGCGAATGGGTGTTAAGAAGCCCGAAAGCCTTCGCCATTGCCGCCACCGAGAATGTAGCCCTGGCTGTTGCCGCTTGAAATTCCACCTCGCCCACTAGCTGCGCGCCCCTGCCGGCTGAAATCAACTTTCCCTGTTGGAACGCCGGCGTGAACACATTCTTCTTTAGCTTGAAAACCATTCTGAGCAACATTGTCGAGCCGGCGGCCCTCGTTGACCAGCTGGTCATAGTTCGTCTGGGGGAAGAATAATAATAAATCTTAGTCTGGTCGCATACAGTATTTCTCTCTCCATTCGCCAGTGTATTTCACGAATAGATATCCGGTTTAGGCGTCCACGAGTTGTGGATGAAGGGGGGAAGAGAGGGGCATGCACGCACAGCAGGGCTTAAAGGGACCTTGCAGTACTTTGCAGGACCTTGCAGTTTACTGTCCCAGCAATCTCCTCCACAAGAAAAATCCGTTCCCTATCACCGAAACTCGAGAAATCGTGCATAATTATTCCCTCTCAACTCAACCGCTGACAACCCGACGAGAGCTGCGGTATTCTTAACCGGAGAGGGGGCGGCTCGCGGCGTTCTCCTCGGCCGCCTTCGATATATAATAGGCCGGGGAGTTTTCTCGTTTTCTCTGCCACATGTAGGGGTCTATTTCCGGTCTGGGGCCACAAAAAAGCAGGCATGGCGGCCTGCTCGCAAGCGCGCGCGAAGGCTGGTAGGGCGTTTTTTCAAGGAATAAACGTTTGTTGTCAAGTGGACTAGTTGAAAGGACAGTATTGAGCTCGTCACTCACACTCCGCGCACTTAAAACACAAAAAAAACGCCAAAACGGTGCGTACAGGTTCAGGCATTGAAGAGGTTTGTACACAGCGCCAACGACGGCGGATTGTCACAAAAATGCGAGGAATGAGCCGCGAAGTTGACCAGTGACACCATATAGGACAGCCATGGCCACAATAACCTCGCTTAGGCCATGCCAGTAGTGCATAATGAGGAAAAGTTAGGAGAGCGCGGTTGGTTTTTTCGGTCTGTCATAGCGATTTGTTCGCTCACCGCTTCACTTGCACTGGTGACATTTGGCTCAGGTATTTCTGGTGGTGTAGTCTAAACGTTGCAGGTTTACTTGCACTGCTCAAAGAGTGTGCAGGGTCCTTTTAATGCCGCTACCGATGACATACCCGATGTGGTGGTAGTAGATATAAACAAGGCAGTCTCATGCCTCAATGCGCCAGACAGCTGTCCTCCGCAATGGAGCAGTTTGGACCTGAATTGGTGTATTGCACACACAATATATGCCTACGACTGGGCAGCGCAAGGGACACCCACGTGTGTGTCCACTAGTATACAGGTCGAAGCTCTCGAGGTGTTAACTCGTTATGGGACAAAATAATGCCGCTCGCCTGGAGGAAGAACGGAAACTCAATTAGCACCAGCCCGATCAGAAACACAAATGCGCGCCAAAACCAAGGAAAGGCGCTACCGCCGTGTTTGGCTCTTGAAGTTCGAGCTGGTCGCGTAGCTGCAAATCCCTCCCGGATGAACAGAAACTGGCTCTTTTGGAAGGCCGATGTGGGCCAATATCAATCATTCAGCTTAAAGTGCCTTCAGAGCGACATGTTGGACAGTATCTCAGAGTGGCTTAGGTTGGCTTGTTACACATACAGTAAGATGCCCACGGCGCGGTAGGGAAAGAGACAGCTCTACGTTTGTCCGGTAGGATAATACTCGGGTATTTTCCAAATTTCATTCAGGTAATTGGCTAGGAGGTATGCTCAGTCGTAAATTACAAACAAACGTGATTTGTTTCGCGCACTCCGTGAAGCAAGTGCTGCTTTGCAAGTCATCGTGCTTCACAGAGTGCAATGGCACTAAATTTTTTATATTTGCTGTCAATGCATGAACACGTCTACGAAATGCGAAGTAGCCGAAATCTTCTCTTTTCTGTGGTGGCCGCGAGCCATGGCAACAGCGTGTTCGGTTAAACAGCAGGCCGCCCGTGTTACCACGTAACGTAGGTCATGCCGGAGTCGAAGGAACGTATGCGTGAGCGGGTAACATCTTGCCACGAAAGTTGTAGCTAGAGATAGAAAAGTAACCAAACGCACATCGAATCCATCTTATCTGTCTTCGTCCGCAACTGCTAAACGCAGCGTTTCTTTTCTTCAAGGAGGAATCAATCCGCTCAGCAAAGAAGTTTTGTTAAACTGGAGCTGACCGTCGGTGCAACGGTTCACTACGAAGGAGCCGATTCATAGGCACGCTCCAAAAAATTTTCAAGCTCTTCAAACGCGTATTTGAAATAATGGCAAAATTAAGCAAATAAGAGTCTTATGAGTTTCCCCAAAAATATTAACATTGTTTTCAACTAACAGCGTTGTCTCCGTCACAACCATTCCGTCAGCCATTCCGTCCGAACCATTCCGTCAAACATACGCATTACTTACTTTTATATCTTTTAAACAGCCTGTTTTATAACAACGCTCCATTCTTTGCGCTATTCTGGCACTGTGTTCGAATCTAAAGCCACTAAAGCATTTCAATCCAGGCCAACGACGAAGCTAAGGAGAGCGAGAGGCATAACGGAGGCCCATGACGACACAGACGGCGTTGATATGAGACGCATAGGCGCTAGTGCCAGATTCCTCTCTGGTGTATATAACAAGGACCCCTATGCTGAGATTGCCGCCGTAAGCGGCGCTATGGCCAGCGATAGAAAATTTAGGGCCGCGAGGAGCACTTCCGCCACGTTGCCGCTTTCCACCACGCGTTGCCCAGAGAATAACTGGTCACATGACTATGGCGCTACGATGGCGAGCAATTGGGAGAGAGTGGCTGGAGTGGAAGTAAAGGCTACTTGGCCGCTCGGGGCTGATGCGTGTGGCATAGAAAAATACAGGAAGCGGTGGCTTAATATATGTGTAGCAAAATACTTTTAGTGAGGGCTTGACAGGAATAGCAGTATTTCGCTTCTGTGGCTCTTTGAACCTAAACGTGTACAAAGGCACCTTTAAAATGTTATAGTTCAAACCTCATGTAGTTTACGTTTGGTACTTTTTTTTCTGGTTCTGTAGTAATATAAGTCCCTTACCGCACCACTCATTTACTCAGGTCGCTTTTGTTACTATCAGCGCTAAATTTGAAGTTCACTTTACTTTGGCAGTATTGTGACCAACTTGCGTAACCCAAAGGAAGTAGGATTAGCATAATGTTTAGCGCATGCTGCATAAAGCGCCAAATATATAACATATGGGCAAAATTGAAACATTTAGCCTACTCCAAACGATAAGGCTCAAAGAAATCTGTGTTTGTAATTTACTAACGTGCTGTGATTTTTTTTTTTGCTTTACAGCAGAGGACCTACAGCAGAGGACCTTTGCAGCAGAGGACCTTTACAGCAGAGGACCGGTACAAATCATCATCATCATCGTCATTATATTTGCGTCCAATGAATGGCAGTCACTAAAATAGAACGTCCAGGGTCTCGTCAAAGGGTTCCACACATCTGGGAAATAACCTGCGACTCACAGTTCACAACGTGTGATAGACAAATAATGAGTCCTAGGAAAATATCTGGTAAAAAACAATATGCGGATCACTGCAATTGTCACCAGGATTGTTAACCCAACGCAAATCAATGCTAACATTTGCACGTTCGCTCCGACAAGGTTATCTAATTATTGCTGCCATGAAGTTGAATACTGTTTCTCGTTTGTTTCTGCACAAACAGTTATCACATTTTTCTAAAGCAAGGTGAGAGAAAAGCAGATGCTTTCTCACTTCAAAATATGGTCATAAGTGCACCAAATCCTTCTCTGAAATTGGGCCCAACCTACGGTTAAATGGCATTCATGTGGTCCCGAATCCGTCAAAGACCCCTATTGGAAACGGAGAACGAACCCACTCGACGAGTTTTCGCGCGCTAAGTGAATTCATCTACGAATTATCTAATTTTATACCGGTACGTGGTTCATGCGATAATGGTACTATTGCTCTCCTTCTTCATGATCAATGCGTGTATTATCTTATATAGACCCGATCCTTTGTCGCGTTTTTCAAGTAACCGGTTTCACTCAACAAAAGCCCGGTATCATACACGGGCCATGTGTCCAAAGATTTTGTCAGAGTTTTTCGGTTGACAAACCGGCATACACTGAAATACATCACTGTTTTTTAAAAGGAAGCCATCGGTTCCACAAAAAAAGCTTTCGCTTTAAAATCTTCCTTGGTCGGCAATACGAACGTGCTTCAGTCATTACCCTTAACGGTGCTCTGCCACCGCCATCACTAAAAGCAGCGCGGGGCCTCTGAGAAAAGCTTATGCACGCGCACAGAACGGCTCGAATTGTGGCTAGGTAGATTGTAGAGGGTGTTTCCCGCACAATTTTCCAGACGCGCTAAACATTTATAAATGGGTAGAGACGGAACTCGGCTACCTAAAATGTGCCGTCTTCGTCTTCATTTACCGTAAAGACCAATGCCAGCAACATCAAAGGAAACAAAATCGGCTGTGCATTCAACACAATCTATGCTCGTAGTTGGCTGAATCATGAACATGTAGGTGCGTAGTTTGGACAATTCAGGTGCAACAATCATTGTATTGCTGATTTTTGGTTTAATTAAAAGAAGAGCGATGACACTGTGGTGCCTGCATACGGGTCCTAAAAGAAAAGCGAAGCCTGGGTGGGAAGCTTTTACAGTGGTTTATTTGCAGCGCCTGGATCTAAATGCAGCTTCTGGGAGAATAAAAAGACTGCACTGCACAAACTGAGAGAATTGTCAAGTTATGAGTAGCAAGGCGCTTGCATACATTGGGCTACAAGTATTGTGCTACAACCGCGTTTGACTACAAGTAGTCATATCCGTTGGGTTATTTCATTGTTTCTGTTTTATTTTGTTGCTTTTCTACAATGATGCAAATTTACACAATTATAGGAATTATATGCCTTTACTTCACTTATTACGTATTTTTGCACGGGGTATTTTGTACGAGTACGTATTTTGCACGGGTTTATTCGTGCGCCAACGTTCTTTTCCGGGTATTTTTATTCCTTGCTTTTTTGGAAGACAAGTAGGCGATGCAAAACTTTCGGTTATTCAATTCATTTGTGTAAATGTATTTTTGGATCTTTGTTCATCTAAACATTGTTTTACCAATTATCTCTACGTTTTACAACAAATAAATGTGTTACTTATGCCAAGTGTGCATTTTTGTGAGAATGCAAGGCTTTACACGGTTTGTTCATTTTAGCTATTTTTTTATTTGTATTCCAACCTTCTTTCCAGGGCATTATTAGTATAGTCTTCATTTTTTCGAGGAGATGTAAAAAACGAACGCTTTTGATTTTTTCGTCCGTCATTTTTGTAAAACCTGTATTTGTACTAATTTTCCTACCCTTTGGTTTTTCAAGATTACTTTCCAGCAAATATCTCCATTTGCGGCATTGTAAAGATAGAATGTGTTACTTCTGCGAATCGCGCTTTTTTTTAAGATGCTCAGCGCTACTATGTCCCAGTTGTGGAGGTAGTCGGGAAAGAATGCTACGATCTAAAAAGGGAACCACGGAAAGAAGGGAGCCCAGAGACGAGCCGCGTACAGCGCCGCGCTTGCTTACCCCACGGCGTGCCATGATTCGCTAAGAAAACGCGGTGGCAAACCAGTATTAGCCATATTTCTGAGTCCACCAGGAGCCGGCGGGATTTCTCTGTATTGTCACCGCCGCAGGCCACCTGTAGTGTTGTTAGTTTACACCAGATGGCCTTCTGAGTCATTGGACACACAATGGATGGCGCCACGGTGCTCGTGTCTATATAAACGATACTCGCTGATTAAACGGGGTTATTGTCATGTATCGTACAGAGGTGTAGTGTGGTTACTTTTACGTGTCGCCGTGCCGGCTGCACGACGCACCCCTATTTGGAATTACAATTTGACTGCCCCTTACGAATTTTGCTGCCCGTTTCCTGGGTAAGAAATGTGTCTCTGCCGACATGCTCACTCAAGTAATACACCAGCACTGCATTCTGGCCCGCAAGTTCTACTACTCCAAGTAGAAATCCAGGATGTGCATCATTCCGTCAATTCCTCGTAGCGTTAAACTTCGCTTGCAGCTCAGCAAAAGATGGGCAGCGCCTCGCGCGGTTGCGCATAGTAGATAGCGCCTAATTGTTCGTTCCCTGTAAGGAGAGGGGTTCATAGAGCGTAATAGAGGAAGAGAGCACGTGCGCCTGTCGTCAGAAAAGGATACATAGAGGCGGTGACGGCATCCGAATACACCGAGGATTTGCGCCGCGACCGGCGACTGCGACCGGCAGCTGCTGTGGTTAGCCTTCGAGCGCAATTACGCGCGTTATTTACGTGCTCTCGGCGCGCAGGCCGAGCTATTGGCCAACAAATTTGCTTTACCGCAGTCAACCGCACCATTTTTCTCCATTGATCCGCTCCAGCAAAACGTGTGATTGCTGTTTGCGGTAAGTGTATCCCGATGAGAACTTCTTGCGGTTATCTCCATTCTGACTCCCACTATCCACCTTTTCTTCGCTCTCTTGCTTGTGTACGTGAGGGTGCGCCTGTCTACGCTGGCGCTTGCGCCACACAGCTCCCCGACAACGGGATTCTGGTCCTGGAGGAGAAGCGTGGTTGGCCTGGCATCAGTTTAAAATCGCTTTTTGTTGTCACGCTTTACCCGATACAACTTTCGAACCTGCAGAGCTCTCGCCGCTGGGACTGCACTCTTTATGGGCATCAGTTTGTAGCTCATTATTGTTGACTGTTGGAATTTTTTTTCGGCAGATTCAGGAATAATCTATTCTGGCTCAAAGTGTCCACTTCGAGCTTTTACGTTGACTTTCAAGCACCACGGAGACTTATTTTTCCGAAGTGGAGTGAGTGCGTAAAGGGTCGGGAGCCACTTTCACGCTCCTGCCGATGATACCTCTCCTGTCGGCGGAGATTCAGTGGCTTTTTTTTTTGCGAGCCCTCGCAGCGCACAGTACGTCACGTAGGCTATCTTCGAGGACTCCTCGCAGTTTGTAATGCTGGTGCCTTTTTGGCCTGCGTCTGCTTAGCAGGATTTTGTGGCTGTATATCAGCGCATGAGATTGCTTTTTCAATTCGCCCAGCCCGCAGTTCATATTCGTGGTTTGCTAACAGCGAAGCTATCTTTCTCATTCATTTATGTCCCCACAATGAAGCCTTCATAACAGGGCAAGATTGTTGTGCTTTTGGAAGAAATCTGACCAGAACATGTAGCAAAGCTACGTAGTTTCGTCGGAGTTCTTCCAAAGAGTAAAAATGTGTAAAGCGTCCTGTGGCAAACACCGACACAGAAAAATGAGGACACGCAAGATTATGCGCAGCTCTACATTCTTATCCGTACTTCAGGTGCTGGCTCTGCAACGCCTAGTTTATTGCAGGCTTCCAAAACAAAGGGAGCGGCCTAAAATAAGTGTGAACTGCTCAATTAGCCATGTAGCCCTGTGGGCGGCCTAAAATGATATGATTCGTGAAGTCCGCACTTCACAGAGAAACGAATCTTAGTTCATAATTGTGAGGGACATGCTACAAATAAGCATAATAGTATCAATGAGAAAAATGGCTCAGGTAGATCTACAGAGTAGTTCTGGCTGCAGTTGCCTTAGCAGAAGTGACATATTGTTCGCTCAAACACGTTGCAGGGATTTGTGACCACGGTATAGAAGTGGCTTAAATGGGAATATAAGAATAAAGTGGCATTCCAAGGTGCAAGCAGTGGACCGAGGAAAGAAAGCTCCATTTTATGAGCTTACCATATTTTCTACTGGTAGCAAACGTTCGAGGCACGTTCGAGCAGTCGACCACACACTGATTTACGAATGAGGTGTTCTATGTCCTTGGGTGCAGTGATTAACATGACGTGAAATATGTAACTGTGTAAGTTGTATACCACAAAATAATTTGTATGATAAGATAAGTCAGGTTTGTCGCGAAGTTACACCAGCCTATTTTCAGTCTGTAGGCCAACAAAGCGGTCTATCTGATACAATATGGGGAACATTTGAGTCTACGTTCGTCCGGAAGACACACTTCGAAATGCGCATAGTTCTGTCATATAACGCACTTAGATCGCGACGCTAAAACTAAGGTTTGTGTGGTAGATATTCTGTGGAGAGCTAACATCGTCATGTGAAACACTAACCAACGTAAATGCGCGGTTTCACTGCAGCAGTTTTAGGCGATCGGACAACGACATTTATTATGCCCGGCCGGTTTACTGGGCTTAACCAACCAAGAACAGGGAAACACTTCTCAGGCGTGTTGTGCATACTTCAAATGACTTGTATCAACTGCGGACCAAGCATCTCGGTCCTAGCCATGCCACTTCACCGGGATAAGCATTACCTATGTTGTGATACGGTAGGCTGTGATGAACAAGTACACCTCCCGAAGTGAACGTTCTTTCTTTCGCCGCCGTACAAATTCCTTTCGCTATTCGCATGTTGGCTCGATTTCTCATGCTCGGAATTTTAAACAGAGTCAAGAAGTAACAGAGCCTGTAATTTATTTTGAAGAAAGAGTCGTGGTACATCAAAGCAGCTATAAGTTGCGAAGGCGGCCAAAGCAATAATGTTTAAGTCAAAGCTCCGGCTATGAGGCGGTGCGAATGAATATGCGTGAATTATAAGCAGCCACACGTTCCTAGGTATTGGTTTTTTTATAGGATTATTGAGATGACCCTCTACGTTACACATGCAGCTGGTGAAGCCTCATGCGGCCTTTAATGTGTTTAGCTGTACTTTAGGAAATCTTAGCTTCCCGTAAGTAGTTATTTGTGTGTTTTCTTTATTTTATAATTTTTGCGCCTTCGGTCTACCTAAGCGCACTTACAACTCAGTGCATTTTGGAAGGCATGCTTCAAGGAACGTATTGAGGTAAATTCTGTTTTTATTGTACCGTTTACGTTGGTGAGCTCATAAAATGTCTGTAATGCTTCGTTGTCATGAAATTGCATTGTGTTATGAGTCAGATTTTAGGATGCGAATGACGTATTGCGGTGTCATGGAGACTTTAGAGAAGCACGTTTGCAAAATGTCGTCACCAATACCGAGCCCCACTGCTCGTCTTATGCCATCACGCGTTCTTAAAGAAATAATACAGCATCAGGGACAACGAAAGGTATCTCGTACTATCTTCGGGCCCGCGCTTTAAGGGTAAAATGCCACTGAGTGAAAAATAGTGTATTTTTTACGACTGCACTGGCTAGCGATGGTACTGTTCCCCCGCAATTTTCTTGCAAGTGGAATACTTTTGCAATAATTGCTGCGAAACAATTTGTAAGGGCAATGGGCGTTCAGTTGGTAACCAGTTATTAAAAAATCAGGCAGCCGTAAAAAATAAGGCAAAAGGAAAAACAAAAAATTGCCAACCGGTGAATATTTCTCTATATTAAAAAAACACCACTCTGGGACAACAGAAACAAAATAAAGTGGATGACATGATGCTCAGACATGTGCCCGATTCATCAATATGTAAAGTAAAATGTTCACATATAGGGCGTGTCAAGACCGTAGGGCGATTGTATTGTCCAGAGAAAAACTGTCTGCTACGATATATAGTTTTGGGCTGTACATGCGGTTTCTGTGACATAACATCAATTTAAAACAAAATTTGTTGGTGTGAAGTGTGCGTCCGACCTCGGGTTACCAGAAATGTGGCATCAACAGTAAGAGTGTCAATGTCCCCATGTAAATAGTTTGACGGATAGCTGCGCAGAAGGAATAAAAATTTACTAATGAAGATGAAAATCCTAATGGCTCATCAAACGTGAACAGTTGTCATCGTAGGCGGTGGCGGCGCCAAAACAAGCGGTTCAATTTATATGGCCCTCCCTCAGAAGCTGCAGCTGGGCTTCAAGCACTCCTGTAGTGAGGGCACCAAATTAGGCTTGACCCCGTGAGGATCCTTAACTTCAGCCGAAAAGGTACAAAAATGGCCCCCATGGTCAAGAAGCAAAAAACACACTTGGGATCTGTAGAATTTGAACCCGGGTCTCTAGAGCAGGACCCGAGTGTGCTGACCGCTACACTGACCCGGTAACCTTCAAAATTGCGAAGAAGAGTCTGCTGGTGAGCTACCAAAATGGCACCCACTGTAGAGAAATAAAAAACGAACTTGGGATCTGTAGAATTTGAACACGGGTCTGTAGATCAGAAGCCGAGTGCGCTGACCACTACGCTTGCCCGGTACCATGCCAGAGGGAGAACAACAGTTAGTTGGTGCGTGCCGCATGGCATAAGAACGTGATGGCGCGTGAGTATAACCGGTGCAGTTCAGCCACAAACAGCTCTGATTCTAAGGAAGTAGTCGTGAGACGGGCGGGCAGTCTGCTGTAGAAGTAATTCGCGCGAAAGAAAAACATAAGAGCGAGACGAAACAGTAAAGGAGGGCTGGATAGTCGGTAGGCCTTCATCTTCAACACACGTGCGCAGACTTAGTACCCTGAGAATTTTTCAGCAGTAGTAATTAAATCTAGTTGTTTGGCACGCTGCGTAGGAATTTTTAGTTCTTTCGAACATTATCCAATCGGGTGCGCTCCCGAATGGACAATGCAGGAGGTTTTGAAACTAATTTTAGTTGTCTTACAGCAATCGTCAACCATCTACAGACACCTTTTAGCATTGTCTTGCTGTACGTGCTCAATGAAAAACACTTAAACGTCAGGTTGCATACGGACTGCAACTAAATGAAGAGGTAAACATACGTAATGGTGCAGAGCTTGTTCGGAAGCGGCATATTTGTTTGTCTGCTTCCAGAAAGTATGAAGATGATATTACATATTTGAATACAAAATAATCATGCTTTGTAGAAACTATACTTCGCTGAGGGTAGAGGACAAAATGCATGGTACTCACAGGACCGGTTACCCCTGTCAGAAACATTTTACACTTCCAAACAAAATAATTTCCTTAACAGGTTTTAACGATTTGATCGTAAACATATAGGAGTTCAAACATAACAAAAAAAAAACACATCAACAGGCTTGACATGGTGGACGTGTGTATAGATATTGCTGTGTGTATTGATGTGTGTAGTTGTTATAGCCAGCATAGAGCGACACTGCTTGTTACGCTAGCCGCAGCAGGTTCCTGTAATATTGTGATTTGCTTTTGGTACGATTGTGTTTAAACGAGCAAGAAGAAGCGTTGGTTCCTGTCACGGAAAGGAAGCTTGCCAACAGTCGTCAGGCGACTTGTGTAACGTCACTCATGGCCGGAAGCAATGCCAAGTTTGAGAAATGGTGAACAATTTCGAAGCCTTTACTTGAGATTTCTGGTGTGCATACAGCAGTAACAGTAGGCGCGGTTGTGTGAGAACTGGATGGACTGGTTGTCTAAGTTCCTAAAGGTTACGAAAAGAAGTCCGAGAAAGAGCAAGCAAGGATAATAAAGCAAGCCTGCAGCCGACAAAGGCCAACCTGCTCCCCAATGTGGCTAATGAATTTAGGATGGCCATGGCATGTTCGCTGCTAAGCGCTGGCCATCCTCAGCTTTTTGTGGGCTCCAGGTCTCAGGCGGCCGCTACGCAGCTGGCCTAATTGAATTGAAGCTCTGAAAGCGGTCGTTCCTGTAGCCTAAACACTTACTACCCCATTTCATTGCCGCGTGCCGCATATGGGTCTCGGGATGCAGCCTGTCCATGTTGCCCTTATAAAACTGGAATAAAGTGATCACCGCTTCATGAATGTGGGTAACGATAACGGTCAAAATATGGCTTTGTAATTACGAAGCCCGTGCCATTTTACATCAGGGTGTAGGACTGAGGACCGTGGAATTGGACTCCTGTATAATTCGCTCAATTTACGATTACATACATCTTTCCTAAGGTCTCATTCGTAGAGTTTTAACTGGAGATGAGTGATGCGCCTGTGACGAGTACTTGGTGTTTGGTATTGCTGCGCGAATGCAAGCTTCTCGCGGGGTGTATTGCACAAAGACGCCCTCTTCTTCCGTGTGCTTTATTGGTTGTTTTTCCCACCCTCTCTCCAATAGTTATTATTATATACGGTACTGCCCCAGGATATTCCAAGAATCGAGTTTTAGAATAAGAGAAAGCAGGCGCGGGACAGACGCGCCTGTGGGATACCCAGGAGTGGCCAGGTGCAGATAAGAACAGCTTGCGGTGTATGTTGTGCCAGTTTGGTAGGTTCGAGTGCGGAACGCTGAAATTTCTGCCTATGAATTCAGTATAATCTGGCACCACCGTATTAATAGAAGAAGGGACGTCAGTGAGGGTAGAAAAAAATCCGTGTTGAATAGGTTACAAGAAGTCCAATTAAACAAGTAAGAGAACAGTTTGGATTGAACCTCCTTTATATGGAGGCGTGATGAAATCTGATACTCCCTACCTCCCCAGTTACAGAGAGAAGTTTGGAATGTTCCTATTTTACTCTAAGCTTAGGGGAGTATCTTTTTTATGAAATACTTATTCATAATACTGTAGGCAAAAGGGGGCATTGGGCAGTTGGTATCGGCTGAATTCAAGGGCTTCTTCAGCATTCCATTAGCAGAGCTGTGTAGGCTGAGCCTTTTCCCTTCATCGCAAAAATAAACCTTGAAACTTCAACAAAAAATGTGGTCGGGGCGGCACCGGAAATCAAACCCGGGATCTTTACGTTGCGAAATCGGCAACCTAGCGCACGGGCCACACTGAGTTGAACCTCGGACCCTTGTGTGAAAAGCCGTGGTTAATAGGATTGAACTGTCATCGCTTTTTGGAATGAGCTGATGGTTTTCAAGTGAGCTATCGCCGCATTCCGGGCGGACAGCATTTACTCTGTGTTCGTAGCGCGGGCGTTGGATTTCCACTTGGCCGCGGGTTCCAGCGCGTGCTAACGGGGTCCGCTTTGGGAGAGACATGAAATCCTGCCGATGAAACGATCCGGGCCTGCCAGTCACGGAGAACTTTCAGCACAAATTTCGAGATCAATCCGAAGTGCAAATCTGATGTGCAGATCAATCTGAAGTGCATGGAGATCAATCTGAGGCACCGGGAGGATTCGAGCCTGTGTTTGGTATACCAGACAGAGTTGGTGTCAGTCGTCTTACACACTGGGCTACGACCGTGAGTTAGTACCCGAGAGTCAAACGGTTACTCCCTCGCCTGTAATGGGCGGAGTACCTGAGGGCCTTCCAATGTCCGTCCGCATCCATCCATTCACCCACCACCATCAAGCGAAAATTCACCCACACACCACCATCAAACGAGCCGTGAGTAGCAGTTTCCTTCAGGGAATAATCAAGGTGCAACTCTCGGCTCAAATCGAATGACGGTCGGGGTGCCAATCGGATGTCATTCTGGGCGCAAGTTGGATTTCATTTCGTGTTGCCTGTACTCCGCACCCTCGCCATCATTCCGGTAGTGGAGATGCTGCGATTATTTTAATGAGTAAACAAGTAGTTCAGTAACACCAAAGGGTACTCTTAGTGTTGAAATCCACTGCCCTGATGGTAGGCTCAGGTAACTTAAATGTGTGCTTATGTGCCAGCAATCATAAGTGCCCCATACCGAGACGTGCAGTGGGAATGGTAGCCGGCCGAGAAAACAAGCAGCGTTTTTTTTTTCTAGAAAGAGCAATGACAGCTTCCTCGCCGTTCATGAGCTAACACTGCCGCAGGGGTATTTAAATGCTCCGCAGGACTTCCACACAAGCACACAAGGACTGCTGCTAGCCCATATGTAGTTGGATATTTAAAAATATTTACAAGTATAATTATAGGGCAACCAAAATAAACATATTTCAGAAATTTACATTGTCCTCGACTGTGTTTTAGAATACGAGCACGGGGTCAAAGTCTGGTAATGTTGTGCTTAGCAGGAAGATCAGTTTAAACAAAACTGCGGCTGTTCCTTGAACGGTGGGCCGTATGGAACCATAAAAAGCTACTTTTACCAGTAACGGCGGCGCTTAAGGGGATCTCAGTTTACGGTGTTAGTGTCAAGGCGGTAGTTGCGAGCATTTGGTTAAGTAGGAAATCTTCGTTCAGAAGCACGGCTACATCTCTACATCATCTGAAATGCATTTTCAGGTATGCATATAGGAATAGTTGTGAAGCATCCCACTAAACGTTTTTAGGGTGTTGGGAAGCCATCACGTCCTTTTTTGTAGGTTCCAACACTGTAATTTGTCGCTTCACGCCCTTTTTGTGTTGCAAAAAGGATGTTGACCGAATGCAACACCCTAGGTTTTCTGTAAGGAGTTCAAAGGTTCTGAAATAGAAGCACAGTTGCAAAACAAAGAACAGCCGAGCTGGGGTTCCACCTAGATTCTTCCGATGTTGATACGTTTTTCTAGGTTTTACTAGGCTTTAGTAAGTTTCGTTGGGTATTGCGATGTTCTTGCTAGGTTATGATTACTGGTGAGGGTCGATGGTCAAGTTTAGCAGGATTCCGCAAGGCTGTTACAGGGTAGCTGGTAGCTGGTCAGGAGGTTTTATTGGAAGGTGAAAGCGTAAGGCAACGGTGCCAAGCCAAGGTCCAGATCAAACGAGCACGCGGGTGTGAACGCCCAAGTTGGTTCTTCGTCGTTCTTCGCCCGAGTGGGTACGCTTGGCGCAAGTTCAATAGGGCGGATTCCGCTTACCTACTACGCATTGTTCTGCCGCGTCAGCTCGTGTTGTTTCTTAAATATATATATATATATATATATATATATATATATATATATATATATATATATATATATATATATATATATATAGGGAGTAGTAGAACAGTAGTAGTAGTAGTAGTAGTAGTAGAACACAAGAGGAGAAAAACTTCGAACAAGGTAAAAGCACGATTGTGGCATCCGTTTCAGCAAAGAGAACTTGCAAGTTCTTTTTGCTGAAACGTAGGCCACAATCGTGCTTTTACCTTGTTCGAAGTTTTTCTTCTCTTGATGAACATTACTGAAGTTTCACGAAGAGAACTTCCTAACTTCAGAGTACAGGGTAAGCTGACTTAAGTCTTATATATAGACAATGTAGCAAGGGAGAGGGCAG
This sequence comes from Haemaphysalis longicornis, assembly GCF_048455015.1. Lineage (NCBI taxonomy): Eukaryota > Metazoa > Arthropoda > Arachnida > Ixodida > Ixodidae > Haemaphysalis > Haemaphysalis longicornis. The sequence goes on from NW_027526361.1 coordinate 140,708,030, forward strand.
GGCAATGCAAGGGAGCATTTTAATACAATTGAACCATGATTGGAAAGGCAGCGAAAAAAGAGAGAGGTCGAAAACAGAAAAAATCCAAATCACGCGGTTCAAACATGAGAGAAGGTAAGTGAAAAAGCAATCAACTAAGAAAGTTAATTCTAGTTTCAGTGTCCGCTGGCAGCAGGGAATAAGAAGGTTGTCAGTAGCGCCCGTTCCGTCTGCTACTGTCCTCATCTTTTTTGCGCTAAGCCCTAGATTCAGTATGTAACAACCAGCCAAAGAGCATGTTTTATAGGAGGGTTGTCAAAAGAAGACATGCTGATGCCGACACCTATAGAAAAGTGTTGGCCTGGGCATGTCTCATTTAGTTGCCTGCCAGCCAATTTTAGTTGCGTGCTCGCACCGCGTTTTACAGCACAGCGGTTTCACTAAACCAAATCTGACCAGCAAGTTTCGACATTATGTCCTGCGGTAGTATTGTTAGTTTTGATATTCTCATCTTTTTATCTATTTGAGTACGCGAACGTGTGTGATTGCTTTCCTCTCCCGTTGCTGTCTTGTGTTACTTTTTTCTAATATACATTGCCGACCACATCGGGGTTCTGAGGCTGCCATTTGGCCGCCAGATTGGTACCTGCAGGTACGCCTTATGTGAGTGCACCTGTCTTTTGTTGTCTTGCTATTCCTTACCTGTTTTGGGCCCGTTTTTTTTCTTTTTTCAGCGTTTATTTTTTGCTGCTGCTTTCCTGAATGAATTTACTCTCATTTCGTCTCCAAATTCCGCGCAATACTGCTATTGTGTACTTCTCTTTCCTCCCACCACCACAAGCCAATCGGAGCACCAACGCCAACTGGAACGGGAGTGCCCCGTGTGCGTTGCATTGTCGTACTAATACCCAAACCAAATATTTTCGGAGAAGGTGGTGGTGGTACCGATAGATTGAAATTAAGTCGGTTACAACAAAACTAGGTCGTTTCCAACAATAAACTATGATTGATGCCTAAACAAAATAGGAAAAATTGGTTGGCCTCTCGGCATCGAGGTATACACTTCAGGAAGCGGCAAGTCTGAGCCGTTAGGTTTCGGTGCCTTAGTAGTAAAGCAAACAAATATGATCATACGACAACAATTCAAAGCCGCCGTACCTAGAAGGCCAGAAAGCGGATGACGAGAAAACAAAGCCCATGATAGCCGTAAGCAGGTGTTAATGTTTCGAACAATCACCATTCCCTCGTCTTCTTACCATGGGATCTTAGAAAAGTATAGTTACGGTTTCGCACGTGTGTGTGTGTCAGAAGTTTCATGCCTACTCATACCATTTCCTTACGACAGCTGGTCAATTAGGCACGCCCTCACACATTTGCGCCTCACAGTAGTCATTCGAAGGTGTTTTTTTTTTCAATGTGTGTAAATTGCAAAAGTACAAGTACTCCCTGACCGGGCCGTGTTCATTTTTGTTGAGTAGCACACTCTACTTGCTACGTTACTATTTTTGTTGGTGGCACGTGAATCCCGCTAATGAGCCTGCATAGCGTCCCACTTGAAAATACCAAGAAATATTTATGCAAAATATATTAGGGATATTTGAAATTTCTAGGACAACTCGTCCTTAGTCATTGCGCACTTCAGGCTCGGCCCAACGCGCCCACCTTTCTTCGGACATCGGATTTACTGAAGGCGTTCATATGAAATTCCTACTTGTTCAGACAAGTGAACCTTGCTGAGGTGAATCCTTCAACTATTCATCGCTTGTGCATGGCTGTTCCTCTGACGATACTTTCCTTCCATATGATGCCAACGCTGTCGAGCGTGTGGAAATGCTGAGCAGAAGCTTGAATATAAATGTTTTCCCCGAGGGCGCACGACATGAATACAAAATGACCTACAATTTACGCTACTGGTTTGAGCGATCACCCACATTTAATTCTACACAAAGTCGCCATTCAATAGAGTATATTTAAGAGCGAGGATATATGGGCCCTATTGACGCGCGCCCCGCATTTGCGGCGGCTTTCCAATGACACCAGCTGCTGCAGAACTTCGAGCGGCGGTTGTTGACAAAAGGTTGGCGGCTAACAGAATGGCCGCGTGGTGCTTTGACAAAGTAGTCGCCACCGCGGTTTGCTTTCCAAAGTTTGCATAGTTTCAATCATTAATTAATTCATGTGGCCTACTTCCTCCGTTTCGTTGCTTTGAATAAATTGGAGCAGCATGCGCTACTGCTGCAAGGCTGGAAAAACAGCGGAGCCGCATGAAGGTCAACCTAGTTTCTTTCGGTTTCGTTTAGAGTTGCCACGTTTTGCTTGGTTTTCCTAAGCTTTTTTTAGGTTTTACGATGTTCTTAGTAGGCTACGGTTAGTGCTAAAGGGTGGGGCCACCTTTACGCGGATTGTACAAGGCCGTTCCGGTCGATCCGCCACGCTGACAGCGGATCCCACGGGGGGATAAGGTAGGTCGACCCCCATATCCGCTGTTTCTCCTTGCACCATGGAAGCTGGCACCGTGGAAGGAAAATTGGGGCAGCATGCACGGTGCGAGCTGCGCCAGTTCTTTTTCTTTCTAATTAAGTGCTCATGTCATTGTTCCCCGCCGCTACTATCCCCGTGCCACTCGGGCTTTTGGGGTGGGTCAGTGGTTACATTGCCGGTTTTGCGGCGTAAAAGCCTAGGGTTCAATTTCCGGGACCTCCCTAACGACGTTTTTTTCTGGCGCTTGCAGCTTTTTTGGTGCGACTTAGGGATAACCCCGTGCCTAAACAGCTCCTGCTGTTAAAAATACTCTCGCTTGTTACGAGCAACTTTTATTATACTTGCTGTGTAATACGTGAATTTGCCCGGACTAGTAACAGTTACGCCCATCTTCCAGGAATTATACTTGTGATACTTTGGTACGGCGTGCAGTTTTTGTTTAGATGCCAGGTAAAAAGTCACGAGAGAAATGAAGAAGTCGGTATGAAGACAATTATTGAGAATAAAATTTGGCATACTCCTCAGGAGGTATGAATATGGCACTAATTTGACCCTTCTGGTTTCTCCCAGGTACTTTTGTCATTTCTGCTGGTTGTACGCAAAATTGTGAGCACATATTTATTCTAGTTTGTTTCTAGACTGATCTAGACGGACTCCGGGGCAAAAAACCCCTACTGGCAGCTTCACTGTGGCCCAGGAGCCGATGATTATAAACGACGGACATTTGTAACAAAGAAGATTAATTGAAATGTATTAGGAACCCGTGGTAGCAAACGACGTTTGCAATGATGAGAAACACTCCCAGTGCACGTTTTTTACGGTTTTTAAAACCTTCTTATGGTATTTACGTTTTAAAAGTATTTAGGGGCATCATATTAATATTTTGAACTTCTCTATCAAGCACACGCCACGCAAGAGGCGTGCAAAAATGCGTTAATTTTTTACAAGAAAGTGCATTAAACTACTGCCATCCATATCTAAAAACCGTTCATATGCTCATCTCTTTTACAGACAGAGTAAGCCAACGGGAAATAAAAACAACAGAAATTACTCGCGCATGCAATTCAGGTACCTGATTTGGGTGCGGTGATATTACCGAGATCATTCGGTGAATAGGTCGCATAGTTCTGACGGCAAATTCATCCTAAACAACCAATCACGTGTGTGTGTGCGCGTATGTGCTTGGGCGTGGGCTTGTGCCTGTAGATGTGCGAGTGCTGCCAACTTTAGAATTGGAATTGGAAGAGGAAATTTGGAATTGTTCGCTCCCGTGTGCTCACAGCTTAGGAGACAGATGATTACGAATTAACGAAAGGCGGCTTCCCTCGGCAATATTCTAACAAAGCTGGAGACGTTGAAGGCGTCGATGAGGATTCGCACCTCCACGGGTTCTCCGAAACGTAATAAGGTAGTCGTCCATGGCCAGCAGCGCACCGACTAAAGCACAACTGAAAAGTTTTGTTGTAATACGTGCACCGTTATTTGTGTCCCTGTGGCCCTACCTAGACAGAGTAACTAAGAGATGGGTCAAGCAGCAAGAAATTGATGACGCGATTCAAGCTGTTTTCTAACGGCCGACAAAAATTCCCTGTTACTCCCACGGTCCGACAGTAATATGAGAGAGGGATAACCGCATGCTACTTGCCGTCCCTTTCAGCATTGTCCCTTGGGGCGCACCTACGCCAGCACCAATGGAGTAATTTGCACTTGCTCGCGTGCAAAAGGCTCAGTCCAAGTAGCACGCCGAAACACGGCTTTCGTAGCCCGCAAGACTACGTTTGTCGTACAAACCTCGCCCACCATTCTATTTTTGCTCTAATCATCGAATATTCACCTTTGCTGGGTTTAGCAGATCCTTTCTCTGCTAGCCTCTTATTTGTTTTGCATTATAATTTGCATTACATGGCTATCATTCTCATTCTTTCTTATTCTACCGCGCTAAAGTTGCGGCGCACTTCATTTTACAATGCTTATGAACAGCGGTGGGAGTCGTGGGACCAGCAGAGGCAGCGTGCGACAGGCGCAGCGGGAATAGAGATGTCAGCATCGATGTGGCGTCACCTTGCCACTGCGAGCGCTGAGCCACCGCAACAATGCCACTCTGCGCCGGAACTGATTTCCGTTTAAAACTCTACACGCGCTTTGGAAACCCTCGGTGTCGTTTCCCTTTCTACACGCACTTTGTCACCAGTCCTTCATTTCCTCACCCGCCGTGGTGGCTCAGTGGCTAAGACGTTGCGCTGCTGAGCACGAGTCGCGGGTTCGATACCCGGCCGCGGCGGCCGCTTTTCTGATGGAGGCGGAAAGCAAAAACACCCCTGTGTACGAGATTTCGGCGCACGTTAAAGATCCCAGGTGGTCAAAATTAATCCGGAGCCCTCCACTACGGCGCGCCTCATCGCCTGCGTTGCGATGGCGCGTTAAACCCTACAATCAATCAATCATCAGTCCTTCATTTTCGTGTGGAGGACAGATCGACAACCCAACTGTTCCAACCGCTTCATCAATTCCCCACGGCAAAAGCTTGCGAATGAACGTTAGTTTGTTCTGCCAAGTAATGGGCTAGCCAGCGGTAAAAGACAGCCGTAACATGGTGGAACCGTGTCTACAGTGCCCTTTGGAATACGGAAGTGAAAGCCGATTGCCAACAACAAAGATATTGTTGCCTAAATTTTGCCGCGCGGGAACAAAACTTAAGTCATTTGTTCAAAGCTCGCATAAGATATTCGCCAGCGCTTGTGCGGGCTGGGTAGCGCGAGCACGGCGCGAATCGGGAGACAGTCTGGCATACATTAACTTCCAGGTTACCATCGTATCTAAATTGGCGCACGCTTGAAACGTTTCTTCCAAACCTTTATTTGATTTTTTTTTTGTATTCAAACACGGATGAGAGGGCACAATTTGCTACATTCGTGTTCCCAGGAAACTGCAGAGTCGGCCTCTTGCGAGCCGTGCTGCTTTAGTTTCCGGCCGCGGTTTCATACTTCGGGGCTGTGAAGTGTTCGAGGGCAAGTATAGAGTGCCCCTACATAATGTGTGTTCGATTAATAATGAATCTGTTGACGGCACGGCTGAGAATTGGGTTGGAACATGGCAGACGATGCACGCTGGTGCTTTTTTTTTTTTGGGGGGGGGGGGGGCGAAGGGAGGGGGAGGGCGGCGGAGATGCTGGTGCTAAGCGCCTATGCAGGCTGAGCGGGTATGCTAATGGCTCTTTTCAGGGTTGCCACGCGAAGAATTCGCCGGCTAAATCTAGCTCGCTTAATATCCCGCTAGGCGAAGTTGCCAGCAGTGCCCTCTGATGCGTGGTTGAGTACAAAAACCAAATAATGGTTTTGATGGAATGTTTCTCGCCTACGTTGATTTAGATACGATGGTAGTCTGGAAGCTAATATATGCGAAGCCGTCTCTCGATCCGCCAAGTGCTGGCACTGCCCAGCCGAAAAAAGCACTGGTGCATCGCAAGCGACCTTTGAACAAATCATTGAAGTTTTGTTCCCACGCGGCAAAATTTCAGCAATATTGTTTCTGTTCTCCTTGAGCGGGTGGCAAACCTTGTGTGGCAAGCGGCTTCACTTGCATACGCTTGCGACTTTGTTCACCCCGAATCACTTGCACGCGTACGCTACTACCGATATACCTAGTCCTGCGGCGATTTCAGCTATGTCTGGCGATAAGACAGTCGTAGGGGGCTGCATGTAACTGTATTTAACGTGGAGGTATTACTTCGCGTTCGGTAGGAATATTTTAGAATATCGAACAGCTTGCTTTAGCGGCGGTATTTCCGATGTGTCGCCCATGTCGTTGCCAAGCCGCATCGACATTTTATTCCCGCTAATTTCATTCCATTCTGTTTTGCCTACTATTCGGCTCTACACTCGCTTCACACTCCACGTCACAACGAGAATAAGCCGTAACAGTACGCGCACTGAAAATGCGCGACTGGTAGTGTGGCAAAGGCAACGGTGCGAAGACAGCGCCACTACAGCCAACGCCTTCACCGGCTCGAAGCTCCGCTTGATGTCCTTCTTTCAACATCAGCTCTGTACCTTTCTATAGTTAGTCACTTTGTGCGCCAGAAACGACAGTGCGAACCGTTACCAACAGTTCTAATATATTGCAATAAGGTGTGCAGCAGTGGTTGGGGAACGGCGGTGTGTTGGTGTGCGAAAGGCTAATTGACAGCAGGTAGAGAGAGCATCCGTAATGCTAAATGTGTACTTGACGAAGAGAACTGCAGCGGGTAAGATGGAATATTTGCTCGCGGTGAGCAATTTACTAGGCTGTATTGGGCTGGTAGTATTCGCGGGGACGCAAATGCCGACAAATTTTCGGCCGTTGAGGAGACTGCTCTTTGTGCCTGGGCTCCTACAAAATTCATTTCCAGTTACGAGACATGCAACGCCTAAATGGCAAGGTCCACATCACATTCTGTATTGAATTTAGGAACCGTGCCATTGTGTACCGGACGGGCAGTTTGTCACCGGAATCGCTTCTCGTGTATATTGAACGCCCGAGCAGCACATTTGTCAGCCAACTGTTCGAGATAAATGCGGAAAACTTCAACCCTCTCGGATTAGATCTGAAATTGAGCAAATTGAGCGTCGTTCTGATTGATTTTTTTTTCTCTGGAAGGCAATCGTGGTTGACGTGACCTACATTTCCTTCGCTGGCAATTTCCTGTTCATTTATCACAAGGCTACAAGAGCCTGCCATCTAGGGGGCAATGGAAAGAGTGGCTGAGCGGAACAGAACCCGTGTCCGGACAATGTACAACGTGCTTCTCTCATAAAACATTTATGTTTCTTCAGGGGCCGACAGATCTCACACGTGGCTGCAGACAAATCACGAAGCGCTGAATTAGGACAACTGAAAGATGCAGTCGATTGAATCTCTTTTCGCATCAATCTTGGCGTTCAGCACGTGCGTGGAGTTCATAAATCGCATACGTTAAAGCTTTACCGAATGATACCAAACTACTCATTTTAATTGATCAGATCTGTTAGAAGGATCGTGATAACCTCCGCCGTAAAACGTGATTAATCATGAACACCTACCAGCTCACCCAACATGCGGGAACTGTTCAGTCCAATCACGATATTAGCAATTAGCACTTTGAAACACTGAGACTGTGGGCTGATCGCTCGAATGAGCCAATACCACTCAAAAGCAGCTTTTCACGTCCGCATCTTAAGTCACAGATGCGTACTTTTCTTAACCACCCCAAATAAAAACCATTGAAGTTGATCTTTTTTTTCCTGATATTCATTGCTTAGATAGCATAAATCCGTAACCGAGAAATTCCGCTTCAAAACGTTCCCCCGCATTCAATCAAGCTACCAAGTAGTTCATATTAAGACCTAAAACTATATATCTGCATCTTCTTTCTTTTTTGAACCATTTTAGTTTATTTATGCACAAATGTAGCTGTTCCTTGGATTTTGAACTATTGGTGTTAACATTTTGTCCTCTTCAACTTGGTAACACAATGTTGGTGCCGCCGTCAGTTGCAGCTGGAAAGGCGCTTCGTTGTGATGGAGGGACTGACTGGTGACCGTGTTTGCAAAGCATGCTAACGTTAACTGGGAGTTGAACAAACTTTACTCGGCAGGCGTGGCGCCTGGCAAAGTAACGTATCCTCTATTTCTTCTCCGCCGTACTACCAGTTTCAAAGGCGCCGGCGCTTGGATGTGATGGCATTTGTTGAGGGAACGACTGGTGACTAGCCTGCTAAGACCAAAACAGCGTACAACTAACTTTACTGCGCAGACGTGGCACCTACTGCAGTCACGTATTCTTTTTTGTCGCCTTCCCCGTGGTAGCAATGCCCTCCTTTCCGCATTCGAGTTGCCGCTCCGCAATATTCCATATTCAGGCGACCCCACACTTCTGGCTGCCTGAGTCCAATCTTCTAATTGTCTATGAAGACGCACTTCCGCGGACACTTGCGGAGCAAGCCAAAAGTGGACGTTCAATAAGCAATAGCGGACCGCTGCGAACCCCCAAAATGAGCCTAATAAAGCAATCGCAAAAAAAGAATGTGCCCAGTGTGGGCAAAACATGACAAAGGCACAGAATATCACCGTCGATAATGCCCGCCACCCAACCTTAGAACAATAATGAGAACTTTCTCAACACGATTAATTAAAAGAAAAGCTACTCGAAGACAAATTTAAAAACTGGTTTAACCTGTGCAAGAAACTGCAGTCAGACTTGAGAAAGAACAAGGCAAACATTTTCCCGCGAAGACGCTTAAAACCTTTTGCGGTGCAAAGGTTGTCTCGGTGACGAAAAGGTTTCTCTCCCGTTTCGCAGCATCGTCCAACTCAACAAGCCACGTCCTGCGCTAGTCAAACTATGGTACGAAATATGCAAAAGCCGGGTTTGTCTTCGTAGTTGTTTCAAGTCTTAAAGCGGAAAACATATGGCTGACATTTTTCATATTGAGGGAAAGCTAGCGAACGTGCCAGGGGCACAATAGATCTCGTGACATCGCTTCCCCGCAACATGTTCCACAGCCCCAGCGAATTCTAGTCATCATTTAGGCAATTCCCAGAGGAGTTCTCGCGTAGTATGAATGTTAACAAGCAGCCCTAAAGCTGGAGTACGCAGAAAAAAAGCTTTCCACTTTGACGGTGATAGCGTGGCTAGGTGATCATGCAGCTTGTAGCGCCACACGATTGCTCCACTGTTGGCACATTTGGAAACTATATAAATCAGGGAAACGTCCGCGCGGCATTTATGTCCGATTACCTGGATTGAATTTAAAACACTGAGTTTGTGATTCTTTTCAATGGTTTTAGTATTGCTACGTTGTGTTTTACTACTTCAGTTGGAAGAAAACCGCCCCATTAATCTCAAGTCCCTGTCGTATGGCTTCCCTTTCTGCATTGTACACTTCCTGCGTTACGGCTTTTTAAAGAAACTAGTTTGGTGAAGCGCGCTCAGGAGACCCATACACAAGTGGTGCGACTGACGATGAAACACTTTAGAGCGTAGACACCACGCCAATTGCTCTCTATGCAGCGACGAACACAGGGAGGCCTTCCGTTCCACGTGTAAAGCTATGAAGCCATGACGAGCGCACGCTCGTATAGCACGAATTGGTCTCGTACCGTTTAGTGTCTTTTTTTTTAATTAGCGTTTTCGCCGCAATAACATAGCGTCAATAGCACTTGAGGGGACCGCCGCACGAAGAACTGAAGAACACTGCACATGTGTGCAGGCTATCTGTTCTTTGTTCGAGACTATGAAGTCGAGGCGCCAACGGCCGAACAAATGCAAAATCATCTGGATCTCGATGCATGGCTCGTGTGGTCAGGCTTCTAGAATAACTCGCCATGCCGGTTGGGACAGCCAAAAAGGGCATTTCTATGGCGATGGCGTGCAGTTGCGCACAATATAAATTTATTATCTTTTGAAACGCAGGCGGCTTAAAAAATAATTTGTTACTTTTGGAGCCTTCTTCTGGCCTATTCTCCAGAAGTCTGCAGGAGGCTGTTTTCTACAAAATATCACACTGATGCCTAAGTACTTCGCCTTCGGGGCCACTCGCGCGGACGCTCGCGGTGGACGGCGATGGAACGGCACTGAGAATGCACAAATGAATGGGTGGCGTAAATACTCCTTTCGTTGTAAATGTCGACAAAAGACGATAGTCTTTGTTGACATTTCCAAGTAAATGCTTCCCTTCGCTTTCCCGCTCACATGTCATGTTGTTTTTGCTGCGTCGTGCTCCTGCCAAGGTAAGCACGCTAAAGGTTTGCTCAAGTCAACGTAACGTTACCGCGTTCTACTGCTCCAGGCCGCGTGCCTCGATGCCAGCGCTGCCGTACGGCGGAGAAACGCGTAAATCGAGGCGCCCCACTTCAGCGTTTATAGTACGGTGTTTCCCTAGTCACGTGCGTTCCAAGCAGAACGTGGAACCCATCTAGTGGAACCTTTCGTAACTGTTGCCGCTTGGTTTCTTGAAATGCCCCGAGAAGCTACAGTGGCGCGGGAAACAGCAGGCGACAGTGGAAATTTTTTTCTGTAGTGGATGTAGTATTTCATTTCGCGAAAATCAAGCATCTATGATTTTTTTTATAAAGGAACACCAAAAATATTCCTTGTGTATTATTTTCTGTCTTATATTTGCGTATTGTGTTGTTCTTGTTCAACGATGTTGACAAGTATGAACATATAAACCGGACTTGGACCTTTAGATGTGGCGGTGAGTACACAAAACTATTGCGCAGGCTTCGTTTCACTTTAGCCGGATGGCTGAATCGAGTCACAAACAGACAGGCAGACAAACAGAAATACCGACAGACGAAAATTTCTGGGTTTTAGCAGCCCAAGAAAGAATATCGTCTTTACTATGCCGATTGGAGAGTGGTGTTGAAGCCGCAACCTTCATGTCGAAGTTCGCCAATTTTTTAGCAGACGTTTCGACAAGCGAATTGGGGTCTCAGGCGACACTATTAAACCTTAGGCTCACTCCTGATAGGTTCACCACTTTGCTAAAAAAATGAACAATGTGCGCGGACGTGCTTCATGTTTTAGAACAGCTAAGGCTGGTTCACTGCTTAAAATATCAAAATAAAAATGACCTATAGGCGTCATCCGCTCTGAAAAAATTTGAGGCAAAATATAGATTTTGCATTCATGCTGTTTTTGAGCGTTCCTGGACATCACCGGACGGCCGCGCCAGTATTTTGATTGATGACGCTTGCTACGACCCGAACGCCGTCGTATTTTTGGATGTTTCGCGGCGAAGCAGCTCTATGCACAGTTGGTCTTCTTAAAAGAATGGACGCAACTTCTGTGATAATGTGTTGACTTTTCCGTGTTGTTTTTCTTCTTCTAAAAACACACATTTTCTATTTATTTTTCAATCTCAAAGCCTTCAATGTTTTGTTGCGTTCCATACATGCCATACGAAAAAGTTTGTGTTAACTGAGTCCGATGCAGGGCTGCACAGTATCGCAATACAAGGATATCGCGACAGTATCTCAGAGATACTTTTGAGTATCTTTATTTCAGTATCAAAGTACACTTGAGGATACCGCGATTGTATCTCAGAGATAACTTTGAGTATCTCTAGTTCAGTATCAAAATATAGTTGAAGAATGTATTTGTACCTCAGTAGTTAAATACTTCTACAGCGTATTGAATATGTTGCGATGCCCTCGGACGTATATCTCGTTCCACTTATTGCATCCTGCTCGCACCCTTTGCATCGTGCTTGCACTCATATCTAAAAATTTCATAGGCTTCAAACGAAGCTCCCAGTGCTCCAGATTTCGTATGCTTGCTCTTGTGGGCTGCAGAAACTTCAGGACCGCACCATAAGGACTCGTGTAACGAAGTGTAATCAGCTACGACGAACCATGCCGTGTACTACTTTGAGGATGAATACTTCCCGAATTTAGGGAGGTCAGGGCAGACGCATGTTCGATACCTCGACGACCCGAGGAAGAATTTCGCCATGCTGCAGAAATTTCCAGCCATGACGTCATCCTGTTTGCCAGGGTGGTGCTACCTCCGTCTGATCATGTAACCGAGGACTAGAAATTATATCCCGACTGGTGCTGGTCGCTTCACACATGCGCAATTTTTGCAGTGTCACCATAAAAGTTAGAATAAATACGCTCTGGCGTGCTCAGAAACCTATGTTGTTTTTGTGGCCACGTGCATCACTGTAGTGCCATTTGATGTAGTTCAGCAGCAAATGCATTCCTGAAGGAACCGAACGCGTCACACGATCTCGTAATTTTTCCGGCAATGGCGGCATTTTTATGGCGAAAGCCCTAGATCTCGCGTTTTATGAAACACGGTAGGTACAAAGAGAGAGAATAACTTTATTCTGTATTCGCTTCTAAGCAGACGCAGGAGGTAGCCTTTATTGTGACAGGAAGACTGCTCGTCACGTGGGGGAAGGGGGATAGCAGGTGGTGTGTTTGTAGCTTGGGACACCAGAAAGGCGGACACTTCGACCCAAAACAGGTGGGGTACTTAGAAGGCTGTAGAAGCTGCGTGGATGAGGAGACCAGGCCCACGAATCTAAAATGCTCGCACTAGACCGCTTTTTAGAGAAGTGTGTGCAATTAAAGCCAGCGTGGAGGTTTTCAATGTACGAGAGCAATTGCATAAAGAGGACGTTTTTGGAGGATGCTTGAAGTTTCTGTAGAGCGGGAATTTCGGACAGTGCCAAATTAGGTGCTGCAGATTACCGGGGTTGAAGGAGGCGCAGAAGGGACATCGAAACGGCAGCGATCGGGTGTACAATTTACGAAATGTCTCTGGGGTAGGGCTTTTATTGCCAATATATTTGTTGACGAAAATTTCGGCTTATCCCGCGATCGAAAGAAGAGCAGACAAAATGCCGGTTTTAGTTAGGGCCTTTTGGTGGTCTTTTTTCCTTTTTTGCAGGGCAAAAGCTGTATCACTGATAGTAATGTCTCAGAAGGGGGAGAAGCCAAGACGGGTAGCAGCGGGGAACTAGACGTTACATACTCCCGAGCAACTGAGTGGGCTGCCTGTTTCTCCTGTGATGACTCCTCGTGTCCAGGTGAACAGTCGATGCGAAGATGAATGCAGCTAGATTTCAGGAGGGATATCTATCTGATGAAGGATTTTGGATGCGATGTTATTGTTTGATGTGGGACTTTTAGAATACGTAGGGCTTCGAAAGAGTCCGTCAGGATAAGTATGCGGGTAGGTACAGAGTAGTAAACTGTAAACATCAGGTAGAATATGGCTTGAATGATGAGATGTAGTTCGGCTTCCAGGATGGTAGCAGAAGGAATATTAAGAGAGTTTTGTCTTGGGTGTAGGTGACGTAAGGTTCTAAGAAAAGTTGTAACTCCTTCTTCTTGGGTAGTGTCCAGGGAACTCTGGTCCCAGATGATCCCTCGGCCAGCAGGATCCCGTTTTTTACTTGGCGCCTTGTGCACGACTGGTGGTGCTTCTCTCTCGTTGTTTTTTGTCGCTAATAAATTTGGTTAGGTTTTTCACTCCATGTACTCTGTACGGGCCAAACTTCTATTTCCGAGGAGCGGCCTAGGCAAGGGGCACCTAGTTCGGACAACAATTGCGAATGTCTATGCGTCCGAATCACCGTGAGTGTTCCCCAATGAAAGCACACAGTGTTGTGTCGACACCCAAGCGTCAGTTAAATTTACCTGTAATACCGAAATAACCGAGTTTTATTAACCAGCTTTAGTGTATACGTTTTAGATCTCACTCTGCTGGTAAACCGTTCGTACATACGGAAGGAAGACGGTTTTAAGAAGGTCTAACTCGTGTTCTTCAACAACCATTCTAAAATATAGTCTAAGACATTGAACTTCGTAGACGAAATCGCAATCGAGGGGGGGGGCTCATCTCGATCGGTATGACAACCACCGGTCCAACATTTGAAACAAGTATTATGAAGCTGGTGTTTTTGAAGTGCTTAGCGAACAACGCTCTCACTGGCCCGGCTGCAAAATTTTGACTGTCCATGCACAATCCTTCATCACAGTTCAAAACTATAACCCGAGTGACTCGTTGTATCGCTAAGGCAGCGCGAGCTGCTCCGGCAGCCATGCGTGAGGTGCGCGAAACATTTAGCACTCTCCGGGGCAGACAGAGAAATGCTTCAGTAAGTAACTGATGCCACAGTAACACTGCTGTTGTCGAACAAATGACTGATGCCTCAACATTTCTAATATATATTCATCATCATCATCACTTCAAACAAATGACTGATGTTTCAACGTTTCAAATAAATATGCACAATCATCATCAGCCTGCTTACGCCTGCTGCAGGACAAACGTCTGTCCCATAGTTCGCCAATTGTCCCAGTTCTGTGCTATCTGCGACAAATTCATCCCCGAAAACTTGGTCTCATCTGCCCAGCGGACTTTCGGCCGACCCCTGCCACGCTTACCTTCCCTAGGTATCCATACTGTTGCCCGTAGTAACCAATGGTTATCTTGCCTTCGCATTACATGCCCTGCCCACGCCCATTTCTGGTTTTTAAATCTACTAATATGTCCATAACACGGATTTTTTCCCTAACCCACTGCGCTCTCTTGTTTCCCCTCAACGTTGCACCGATGACGTCCCGTTTCATGGCTGGCTGAGTCGTCCTCAATTTAGGTTGAACCCTGTTCATGACCCAGCAAGTTTCTGCCCCTCTACGTGAATGCCGGTAAAACGCAGCTGTTATGAACTTTCATTTTTAGGTACCATTTAGGTGCCATTCATGATCTGAGAGTGCCTGCCGAATGCACTTCACCCCATGTTTATCCATCTAATAATCTCTACGTCGTGTTTGGGATCTGCGGGTCAATATTTGGCCTAAGTAGATATATTCACTTGCCACTTCCACTGCCCCGCCATTTATATGATATCAAACCTCTGTGCGCTCCGGAGGTTATTGAGCATCAATTTTGATCACTGAATATTAATTTTCAGGCGCACAATTCTACTCTGCATGTCCAGTCCCGTAATATGCTTTGCAATTCGCCCCTGAGTTATAAAGCAATGCAACGTCATCAGCAAAACTGAGTTTACCCAGTTGCCAAGGTATTCTTCATTAACCCTTACACCCCCCTATTCCCAATCCAATGTTTTAAATACCTCTTGATTAGAAATTTTAGGTTTGTGCTAATACTCCATGCACCGGATAACGTAAATGTAAGGCAGTCATTTTTACTAAACTACATCAGCCGATTACTGGGGCCTACACCTTTAAAATGAATGGAGTAGGGGGAAGGAAAGTTATCAAATCTACCTGAAATGCCACCGTTCCGCTACACAGGTAAGATATACAGCTTTCTCATAAACTTCGCCGTTAAAGAAAAACTTGTCCTAACACGGGATTTGATACGGGGACGCCCGTCTATCTAGGGCACTCGCTGTGCAAACTGAGCTATCCAGGAAGCTAGCCGTTTGTAGTGCGAGTGTGAACTGTCTAGCAATTTGTGGATTCGCAGTAAATTCAGTTGAATAAAGTAGCGCGTAAATATATTTTTAAGACATGCTCTTACTCACCACCCCAAATGCAGCCTTTAGGGATACTTGATTGATTTCATGGTCAATTTGTCAAAGCGCTTTTTGTGTTCTGCAAAGTTCGTTCCCAGGGTTTTAAATTACACGCGACAGAACCTGCTTTTGGTTCAATTTTCCATCGACGACGTTATAGAAAGGTCAATGATTTGAATTTCAACATACACAAGTCAACTACTGCAGTTCAGGGAGTATTTACACGACAAAAGATAATATTTTTAACTTCTATATGATTATCCTACATCGTTATGAAAATTATTGCTGTGGTCAAATTATTCACTTAAGGAAACAATTGTACCTTAGGTACCTTAGAGCAGAACCCTCTGTCAGAAATGACCCAGAGTGCGATGGAATATTCACCAAAACATCGCACAGGGACGCTGACGTCGCTGTAGATTACGTTGGGCGTTACGTAAGGTTGATGGCCGCTTCATGTCGGTGGTTTGCAAGGGGAAGGTAGACACGGAAAAAGGATGAGAAGGGGACGGGGTGATTTGGTAAATAGCTTAGCCAGTGCATAATGAATTGCCCTTCGGACTGGCCGGGTGAACGGTTTTTCTCGTCATGGCGTACTTTCGTGTCGCGCCTCTGCCAGCTACTTCCCCCATAACGGCTTTAAGCGCTCGGTCATTAGAAGCCGGCAACGTGGCGTGAAGCCAGCTTAGCCTCTGCGTCTTCATTCTTTTTTCCCACGGGGCTGCTGCCTCTAATGCGTTTCGTCTTTGTCGCGCCGCATATGGTCAAGCATTATAAATTGTCTTAGTAACTTAAGCCGCTGACGGTGCGTGGCGTGCGCTACACGCGCCTTTAATTTGATACTTTTCTTTGCTGCTTTAAAACTTTTAGTGCTCAACTTCAAAGACTGCGTGTTCCAAACAATCCGCGGTTTGAGCGCCTCGATTCACGTGCGTCTCCGCCATAGAGAGCAGACAGAGAAAGAGAAATACGTGCTTTATTGCAGACCTGTACGAGAGCACTCTTGCTGTCTGCATCAGTGCTGGCCTGTGATGGTGGTTGGGTCGTCAGGGAGGGCGGGTGGGATGGTGGGAGTGTCTGCGGTAGTTACCCAATACGCCCCCTGGTATCCATACTGTTGTATGGATACCAGAGGGCAGTGGAAACAGGTACACGTTGGCGCCGCCATTTTGGGTCACTCGTGTGCCGCCGCAGCAAGTCACTGCAGCAAGACCGCCCTTTAATTTTCGGCGCAACGCGATTGACCCAAGCTGCTTCGTTGACAGCGCCGCCGTACAGGGTGGAGTCACCCATGAAACGGTCCCGGGCGGCCACTGTTTCGTCAAATGGCTCAACGCATAGTTGTTTTAGTTTCTCCCCCAAGACCAAGGAACGCGAACTAGATAAGATGATCCAAACTTCGCGAGCAATCAGCGTTACGGCGAAAATTATAACGCGGTCATGCTACATTGAATTGCCGCGGCGGTGAGCGAGTGACCCAAATTGGCGTCGCCAACGTATGTGCGTTTCCACCCTTCGAGGCGGAGACGCGCGTGAATTAGGGCACCCTGGGCACGCTATCCGCGGTTAAAGCCACTAAATAAGATAAGCTTAAGAGTAACGACACTGATGCACGGCGGTAGCATTATTGGTGCCTGTCTTCAGGGTGGCCATCTTGATGCGCCCAATTCCGCAGACCTTTACGCGCGGAATTGGTCCGGAGCCGCTTGGCAACCAAGACCGCTGTGTTTACTTTTCGCGGATTTTGAGGCAGCGCGCCGGTGCGGCAGCTTCAGGCTCGGTTACGCTAGTGTGGCTTATTTGGTAGCTCCAGGTTACGCTACACCACTAAATAATCTACTCCTTTCTAGTGGCTGTAGTTTACGCTAGTTCACGGTCGTTCTTTCTCAGCAGGAGGCGAAGGAGGTGTTTCCCACCTTCCGGCCGGTTGAAACAGCCGAGTACCGAGCAGCACGGCACCGCTACTCTGTCGGGGGCCTAAAAAAAAGGCGCTCCACTCGACCCAGTAAATATGGTTGGAAAGCAAAGCTGTAAGCGGCACCCACAAAGATTACCCATGTGAGGTCACTTAAAAACTCTCACGTCACTCCAAAAATAGTGAAACCAGAGAGAAAAGAAATACAATTAACCACACCCTCTATTACTTCAAAGAGATATTCTTGGTAAGGTTAAATAATTGTATCTTGCATGCATAAACGGTCGTTGTTTAAGTCTTGTTGGTGTAGCACATGAGCGGAAAACGTTTTTTTTTATCAAATTAAAATAAGCTCAAACCCGTTGTTAGACGACCTCACTTCTACGTCTCTACCGTTACGGACGGAGAGGGCGAGATCAGCGGTAGACACGGAGGAGGAGGATCAGCAGGAGGAGTGGTAAATGGAGGAGGAAATACTTCTATTCAAATTTCTGAACGGCCCAGAGTGCGGCCCACGGGACTGGTTCCTTCTTCACTGTAGCCCATAATCAGTCCGCGCTACCTGTGCTCTGCCCACCAGCTGAAGCTGGTACGCAGACAGGGGCTGGACAGCTGCATCTCCCATTGACTTGTTGGGTAGTTGACGGAAACAGAGGAAGGTGCTGAGGGACAAAGTTGCACACCCGATTATGAGGAGGCGGTGTGCTCCAAATTCTGATTTACATTCGGCGTCGTAGCGAATTGGGTACCTTAAGTGAAGACGCGTCGGGTGTGAGAAGGAGCCGGATTGTATGAGCCGTAGGGTAGTTGTTCTATGGAAAGGTCAGGGTAAGGTGAAGTTGGGTGTGTATCAGAAGGTGATAATGCTGGGTTATGTCCCTCAACGACGCAAGCGGGTGACTGTCCTCGAGACACGCGCGTGGCTGTCCTCGTGCCGCTCCATTGCACGAGGAGTAAATGTGCAGGCTTGGTGGGCGTATTCGTTGCCCTCCATGGAAGGGTGAGCGGGTGTCCAGATGAGCTCAACGGAAACATTTCGGGAGTAGTTTTTTTGCACACGCAGTGTAGGTCGGGATACCAAACCCGACTGGTAATTTTGGTAGGCTTGTTGGGAACCGCTGACTGCCTTCGGAAACCCAAAATGAGGAAGAACCAAGGCGATGGCTGCCTCTTCTGCTTTCGCCATGTTTCGGTCTTGAGAGAGGCACAAGCAAGGAGGTTGGTTCTAGAGGTAGCTACGATGATGGTGTACTACTGCCCTGGATGTTGCGAGGCGTCTGGGTAGCTAATTGCATGATCCCCACCGAAGGTGGTGTTGAGTGCTTGAGCCCGTGGTTGTCGGCGACCCTCGTCGTGTGAGGTGTTCATATTTTTAAGCTAAGGGAGCTTCTTTAGTTCTTGTCGTCAAAAGGCCAGGAGTACATCAAGAGGAGGGACATTCTGTGCTGTCCAGTCAATCTGATGAAGGATGCGGCGACCCGCCGCAGTTCTGCTCATTCGGAGCTTCTGGATAGAAAGATGGCCCTCTATCAGCTCTTCCACCGTGTTGTGGAGCCCCGTGCTAAGCAGCCCCTCTGTGGACGCACTCATAGGAAGACCAATGGCTTGCTCCACCGCCTTTGTAACCATTTTGTAAACATTTTGTAAGCCCAGAAGACGGGGGTTGGCGTAAGTGATCCTCGAGAGGACAAAAGCTTGAACTAATCGAAATGTGTCGGATTCCTTGAGGCCTCACTTTTTCTGACAACGCGCCTGATCAGGTTATGGTTTTAATGATGCTGTGTTTGAGGCCTGAAAAGATACGTCCCTCTTCGATTTGGCCTGAATATGTAACACCAGGATCTTGATGCTGGGGCTTCGAGTGATGGCCTGGTCATCAAGGAGTATTTGAATGTGTTCCTTGAGGTGTAGTTTGGCGTGAGCGCGGACGACAAGAAGCTGAAATTTTTGCGTGAACAGTGGGAGCCACAGGCTTTAGGACACTGCATACTAGAAATGAGATACCATCGGTTGGTGTGAGCTTCCTTTAACCGCTATCGCTTGGCATTTAGCGAGAATGCAGGGGTTAAACAGATAGATTTCTTGGTGAGTGCACCGCTTGTCTTCCCCGTGTTCACTTGGGCTTGTAGCTTGATCGGTAAGACAACGGGCTCTGACTTTGTTACCCTATTCGTTCCAGGTTCCATTCCTGGCGGCGCCAATAAATTCTTTTATTTGTTCTCGGGAGTTTTCTGTTGACACCAACGGTCGCGAAAGAACCCCTGGGGGTAGAGGTAAAAAGCTTTACTTTAAAACTCACTATCAACGTGCTATACAGCAACACTGCGCTCGGAAAATCCTGATTTAACGAAGAACGGCAACATAGGTGCACCAAAATGTCTGCGCCCGTGGGTCTTCCGGGGTAAACAAATGTCACGTGACGCGTTTCGAGCAATGGCCGCTTTCGGCGGCATCCAACAATGAGAGAAAAAACTGCCAATACTCGGAAATCTGATCTAGTGGCTCCATTCGCGGTCAACCTGTAGCGCCATCCTGCGGCGCCCAGTGATAATCCCGAGATTATTAGGCAGTGGCCGCCAAAGCTGGTCCGCGGACAGGATATAGAAGCTGTCAGCGATTGCGGACGGCGCACAAGGTACGATGACACCATTTCTATACTCGGTGGCAACTTTCTGTGGCAATTCAGTCACTGCTGCAGAGCTGAAGCTTACCACTTGGCTGTGGAGCTTAAATTAGTTCAAAAAAATATTTCGCTGTGTGCACGCTGACAAAGTCAAGATATACATCGTGCTTATTTTTAGCCGTGGATAGGCAATACCACTAAAGTATTACCAAGACTATCTAAAATAAAAAGCATTATATCTTAGATATAAGGGTTTGATTTGTTGCGGCGTTCGCCACTGGCGTCGCAAGGGTTCCCTTCAGAAAAAAAACATGGCGTCCTCGTCGACGGCAGCTTCCTTTCTCTGTGGTAGCTCGAGATTTAATTGGCGCAGAGGATTTACAGCGCATTGGAAACAAAAAATGACAAAACAAATGAAGCAAGGTTTCGGAAATGTGTACGCCCAAGTGAGACTGACGCAACCAGGACCCCCCGTCGTTTCAGCATTTCGTTCAGTTAGCCAGCTTGCCGGCGTAGGTGAGTCTGCATTCGCACGGCTCAAGGTGGAGGTTTTGCGTGGTACCATGAAGTTCCTAAAGCGTAAATCGGCTTTGTTTGGTTATTGGAAGACCACGTTAAGGTACCGTAAAGGTAAGAGTGCAGTGGTACGGCAATTTCACCCTTTAATACACTCCACGCGATCAAAATGGGATTTGACTTCCCGCCGTAGTGTGTGGTTGCTGCTCTTTCGATATGCCGTACCCACTATATGTAAGCGCGCGAAACACGTAAGTGGCCATTCCCAGGTTTCAGCTCCAGAAGAGTTTGCATATAAGTGCATGCCTTCGAAACTACCGCGCTATCAAAATTCACGTCATTTAGGGACGATTCATATTTGGGCGCTGTCGCCCGCGGTATAATATATTCATGCAGTCCGAGTTCTCAAGCCAAGGGGTTGGCTTGTGCTTATGAGCAAATGAAGCGCAGAGAAGACGCCAATATGCCCGCACGCTCGATGATCGGTGTTAAGCCCACTCAACCACGGAGCTGATGCGAACAAACGAACTGTGCAGCCAATGCATATCTGTCACGCCGAAACTGAAAGGGAAACAATTTATCGGGAACTACTTTGGCGCAGTAAAACAAAAGGGTGAGCTACCCCCTTCCCTTACCATACCTTACTCGCTATTGACAATGAAAATTGTCTACGAGAATGGGGTTGGATTGGCCGTAGTACGCGTTTGCTCTTGATGCACTGGTGGTGGATGCGCTGCGGTATATCAATGCATCGAGCAATCCAGAGTTTCTTCTTCATCATGCAGGATAGCGTTCGCTTTGCACGCTTATGAACGCAATTCTTAAGAGTTTTCCAATTTCTGGAAAAGGGTTATATATCAACTAAGAAATTTATATAACAACAAGACTAAAGAGGAACGAGCGCGGCAATTTCTGTGGCAATTACTTTTTTGAACTCTGCCATAAAAAAGTCATTTGTTGGGTTCTTAAGATAACTTATTTAGAGCAGTTTCCGCCTGACGCTACTGTCCACCACTTACTAGAAAGTATACAATAAGAAAAAAATAGTTCTTTAACTTTTCGGTATCTATCCATCTAATTATCTTTCCCCGGGTGAAGGCTTGATGTCCTGTATGCGGTAGAAAGTACGCATAACCTTCATTTGAAGTTACGAAATGCTTGAAGAGGACGATGAATATGACCATCTTTAAGGAGTTGTCTGTGGGGATCGCAATCACCAGAACCACTACGGAGTAGAATTGGTATAGTCATTAGGGGGTCAGGCGGGCACTCCTCACACAATGAACTATCAGCTGCCCCTCCTAGTAAATCTTTGGTATGCAAAAAATGGGATGGCGTATGGTCCGGAAACATCCTACCTCAATTGAAACTGTGAAGAAACGCGTAATAATGAATATTAGGATGGACGGTCTGACACTTGACAATAAAAAATGAACGCCCTTCATCAGAAAAAAACTTAACTGGAAAGAGACAGCTGAATATTTGAAGGGAAGTTCGCCTTGGCAATAACGCAAAGCATTGACTGCCGGTCACCCCGGGGAGGTAACAGAATCTCTACTGCGAGACTAGAGTTGATGTAAGGAAACACAACAACTCGAAAGAGGAATAGAACGAGAATGCTCAGGAACACAGCAGAAACTCGGACGTAGCAAGAGAGTACTTTGCCCTCCAGTAAGCATCGATAGATATATGTAACTTTATTAGGAAAAGGGCTGGCTCAGAGGCCTATAAGAATAGTAGGGCGGGAAAGGATAATTACAGCATAATTATACAGTAAGCATAATTATAGTGATATCCCAAACTCCTCTAACCCCACTGCTTCGCGTTGTTCTGGAATGTGTTCAATCATTCTAACTGTTTGGTTTGACTCCCGTGAATAAGACAAAGAAACTATTTTACAGTTCTGTCAACTGAACGTAATGGACCTCCCTATTGGAGCTGCAAGCAATAGCTCAGCTGCTGCACCCATCTTTCCTGCGAATTTTCGCTCAGTGATGCTGTTGGCACCGCTATATACTGCACAAACATTCTATTACATTTTAGAGCCCTTACGGAGTATTTTACTTGTTCAAAGTCCGCAGTTAACTACTTTATTGTATCAAGAACTTTGAGGTCCCTAAAGAAGTGCTGACCTTTGACGGCAAATGTCCGTCTTCTTTCCCGTTCACTTCTTTAGAGACAGTGTGCTAACATTCCGCGCGCTTTGTATAATGCCTCTAACTGGGTTGAAAACGTGCTCTTGTGAATTTGCTCCCAATTTCTCACAATCTTACGAAATAGAACGGTACCCACAAATACCCATAATAGTTCATTTTCCCTCAGTATATAACTAAGGTGCAACCACCAGTTCTTCTGAGGCACCAGAAAATACACGTCGAACGCCTCAGAGCGCTCCTAGTCGCCTTATCAGCCCCAATATCAAAGGCCCTAACACGTGCCTCAGCAAAATATGTCTTAAGCTTTACTGCCTTGGTCCTACGCGTAGTACATTTTTTTCAGAGGTCAGTGGGCCGGCACCGTGGAAAGGGCTTGAGATAATACACGCGGAACAACACTCTCGTAAGGCCAAGGAGTGTTCGGAAAACAGCACATTTACTAAATAAAAAAGTCCCAAAAACTCAGAGGGAGCAGTATTGGGCTCTGTATTGGTGGCATGCTTCAACTAAGGGCTTTTCGAAAACAAGGGCGAAGTTGAAACACTGATTTTGCGTACTTATCTTTTTACAGGGTGGCACAACGCAAACCATATGCAACACTAAGCCTATTTTGATGTGGAGCATTCGGGGACATTTTTCTGCACAGTAGTGCTTTGGAAACGGATCCAGCATCACCCAAAGAACGCCAGACGAACAAAAAATTCTACGGATCTTTTGACAGAATGACAAGGAGGAAATATTTTGAATGGCAATACTAAGAAGTATGCCATCGGAGCGAACCAGACACACCGAACCCGTGAAACCGATATAATTTTTGTTCTTTTTTCCTATAACGTTTTGTTAGAGCACCAGATAGAAGCGCACCAATTACAAGTACAAAACATTTCGCTTGTCAGACTGGATCTGCTTATTCTGAGTAGTCGCCGCTGAGCGAGACTGTTTCGGGAGTACCTGTACGGAAAAAAATAGTAGTCGCCCAAATAAATGCTTCACTCAGTGCTTCGTTGCATTAAACAATTCACACCGCCCTAATTTTTACCTAGCACGTCCGACAAGGCCACGCGTATCCGGACAATATATGGAATTGGGAAGCATTTTCTTTCTTTATGCCTTGCTGTGTGAAGACAAAGGCATTTTGGAAATTTATAGGAATATTTATACATCGCATTAGTTAGAAAACTAATTGTGGGAATGTTATCGTTTCCTTCGTGGTGATTGTGTGGAATTAGCCCAGCGAGAAAAACCATGGCTCTACGAAGTTATAAAAACAAAAATACTGCGGTAACACTTGCTGCGACAAGCATGTCGGGTCAGTTGTTTTCCAGCTTACCTGGAAGCATGTACTCTGGCGCAGTTAACATACAGAAGGTGGTTAAATATACTCCCTTTGCATGTAAAAGCTGGCTAATAACGTCAGTTCATGCTCACCTAATACCACGCCTTCTGAATACGTGAAGTAGCATGTAGGCAGCTGCTAAATGCTAGTGAAAATATTGGTAATGTAAGCTTCCAAAGTTTTTAATCACGGAATAGGCTGTTTGTCATGAAGTAGAGAATTTTTTGTTAAATTTTGCCGCAGCGACGGGAACACTAGGGGATAAATCGTCTCTTGTATTGCACCGGAGTGGTGCCGTAGCAACTCATCTCGGGCATATCAGCAGTGTGTAAGTTATTGGAGAGTTTATATTGTCTCGCTATATACACCTGCGCACGCACCTGCAATACACGCCTGCCAACAAAGGCAATTTTATTCAGTAGGATCAGTACCCCCCCGCTCCCATCCTCGTAAGGACCATGCAACGCCCTTCATTTTCACTGAAATGCAGGAAGTAACATGTTCAAGGGGATCCTGCAAAACTTTTGTTAAATTTTTAGAAATCTAAATGTCTGCTTAATGCAGCCAACCAACCCATCCAGTACCTAGATTAGGTAACCGCAGAGTACCTCAGCGGAACATCCTGCTCTGTGCCCAACAGATATTGTAGGACCTTGCTCAAAAGTTTTTCACGCTTTTCCTGTTTTGGCGTTCTTCGACCTATGGAATTGCGTCATTACAGATACGCCGTCGATTTTGGCGGGCCTTTATTCAGTTCCAGGAGTCAACACCTTCGATAGCCGCATTAAAGAAAAAGCCACAAAAGCAAAGCAGAAACGAAAGTCGTATCTCCTGCGATGAGCACGTAATGCAATGCCGATCCTTGCTGTCAATATCTATAGCTTTCGCAGGGCTTCCACAGGCGAAGAAAAGATTGAAAGCGTTGTTGGAAGTGTTCGAGGGCTCCCTTTGTAGTTATGATAGCGTACATTGAGAACATTTGTCGAACAGACGTTTTAAACAAAATACCCTAGCAAAAAAAACTTTTTTTCATAAAAGTCTTCTGACAAAATAAGGAAGTATGCATCTCATAAACAACCCCCAAAACTGGAAGAAGAAACGACAAAAGTTTCCAAAGGAGCATTCAAAATACCAATAATAAATAGCAAAAATGAGAAATTCTTGACCCCAGCTTTTTCAAAAATGAAGATTTGGCGGAATAACATGTTTATTCGTTTTAATAGGGTAAAGAGAGGTATGATGGAACAGAAATTTTGAAAAAGAAACAATAAAAACAATAAGTTTTCAAAGATGATCTCAAAAGAAAGATATGCGAATTATAAATCTCCCGTCAAAACGGAAGAATAAACAACAAATCAAAAACAACGTTCAAAATAAGACTAAACATAACGAAAGTGAACGAACCGTGTAACGCCCTGCATTTCCGCAAACATGGAGATGGCGAAAGTTACACCCTCCATCGTGATAGTAGCGTAAAAGAAAATATTCGTGGAACAAATTTAAAAAAATAAGAAATGCAGGGAAAAAATCTGCTTAAGTTCAGAGAATTGTCTACTGATGTGTAGAATTCATGTGCCATTTTTCTAGATTGCAAGGCCTATACAGACGAACGAGACTTTGTGTTGCGAAAGACTTTGAATCATAATCCTTGTCAGGTTAATTTACTTTCTTGTCGCCACTGATGTCAAATTATACTATGAGAGCCGTTAAAAGCGTTTAGATGGCTAATTATGCGTTTTTTTTTTCGGAGATTCAAGGCGTACTGCAGAGTTGGTTCGTTTACGCTGTTTTTTCTTCGTATTTCCAACATTCATTTGCGGACATTTTTTGTTTCGAATTCAGTTTTTTAGGGAGATGTGTAAGATGCATACTTCTGATTTTGTCGCGGCATTTTTTTTAGAAAGTTGTTTCTGTTTCTGAATGCAGCTCAATTCAGGCGGTGTGTTACGGCCGTGTTATACCGCATTTTCATGCAGACAAAAATAAAAATGTCTGTAACCAGAGACTACTGATTAAAAAACAAGACGAATCATAGCTAAAATAGCAGGATTTTATTGTGAGAAATTTGAGGTCTTCTCTATTGACTTGCGGGCTGCACTATTCTGATTTAATCAAGAAATACTAAAAGGCAATGATGGAAACTCCACATACCCAAACCCGTCCAAGATGTCTTTTAGAAAGTGCATTGCATGAGGCTTCATTGACGCGAAAATTGAGGTCTTTTTGTCAGATATGAAACAGGAAAGTGAAGTACCTTTTTCAAGCCAAAAAACTATGTACTATATTCCGCGCTAACCTAAATTCCTTCCGGATGTGCTCAATGCGCTAACCTAAATTCCTTCCGGATGTGCTCAATGCGCTCAAAGGAGACCTTAGATCGCTTAAATCACACTACGATTGGGTCATTGCGGCAGCGGTTATAGTCGGGCCACAGTCCCATGTGTCTGCGCAGGCCGGAATGATGACGAGGAGCATTGTTCGACTAATTGGATTGCCTCTGCGGAAACGGAAGCTCTCTTAACATGGTCAGAGGATGCCTGAGCGTTTCCTGGCTAGTTCGAGAGCAGATTATGGTGCAAAGGATTGCGGCCGGACGTAGTCTTCCTCCAGCTGTCCCGTCGGGAAGCCACATTAGCGATCCCGCTTACCGGCTTGCGGATGAGAGATGTCTATTATTACCCACAACGAGGCACCTCTATGTTTAATGATACATCAAGGCTACTATTATCCTATGCACGCTAGTTTCACGCTTGGTTCTTGAAGACCTTTACCAGCGTGCGAGTACATGTAATAAAAAGCGGTATGAGGGAAGAAATCAGTCCGTCTCTAGTAACTCTGTGATAATAGAGAAGGAAACCATAGAATAGATTGTGAATCCTGTAGTGAAATAGCTGAGTCGGGTGCTAGAAATTTATCGAACTGTGTGGTGTCTAAATGGTGTCTAAATGGGTGTATTGTTGTTTTGAAGGAAAAATTTAATTGATGATCCAATTTTTAATGCATCCAGGATTTATCGTGACGGACTCTTAACTGCGTGGGATACCGATACTTAAAAAATAAATAAAGAGATGGGTTCCTTTTATAGGACGTTGGTGTTTGTAGAGATAATGAATGAAAAGAGCATGAACGTATTAATTAAAAATTTGTTGTATTACCACAAAACACACGGGCGAGAGTACTTCACTATTTTCTTTAATATAATAATTTGGAAGAAGCGCGCTAGGTATGGACAGTTCTCTATTATTTTAATCGTTCATAACAAAATATAAACCACACTGCCACCAATTACGATCTAGAAACAAAACGCCAGAAGTAACAAATGCACAAATAACAGTACAGGACATTTTGGACGCCGTAACGCAAGTAGAAATCGGCGGTGCACTTCAAACCATCTATTTGCCGCATCAGTTTGTGGTAATAACTTACTAAGTAATACAGGTGGCTGTTATCTACGCCATTGTAGATGAACGTTTCTTTACTGTGTCATATCAAGCATCCCGAAACCACTTATATATTCACAAATAATATGGTAACAACTCAAGCAATGCATGCTTTCCGATTGCTTAGAACATAACAATACATAAGACTCGCACTAAGTAGACACTTGATTAAAAAAAGAAAAATAGTTCATTCTTTCTAAAGTTGACACCGTGCTCATCCCAAGAACTTCTTGGATCGCATTTGGGACATTGGTTACCCTTATCTTATTGCTCATGATTTGTTGCTGGAATGATATCTGTCTTCACATCGTGCAGTAAGCTGAAACGTGGCAGCTAGGGCCGGATGAGTGGAGGTATAAAGGCAGTGCGTGATGGGAACATGCGAAATGAATACCTTTGAACACGGCCCTCTGGCCATGCGTGATTTAACTATCGGGTCACAAATTGTCTTCATGATAGAGCGCTGGATGGCTTCAACAGCTGCGCGTGGCTGATCTTAAAGCTTGTAATCTTGAGCCGATCAGGCAAAATGCGCCCACGTGAACGGAAGAAGACCTTACCGCGAATTCAAAATTCCTGAGTGCTTTAATTTGATTGATTGTAGGATATTCCGCGCCGACGCAACGCAGGCGATCAGGCGCGCCGCAGTGGAGTGCTCCGGATTAATTTTTACCACCTGGGGATCTTTAACGTGGGCCGAAATCTCGTACACACGGGCGTTTTTGCTTCTCACCTCCATCAGAAAAGCGGCCGCCGCGGCCGCGAATCCCACCAACAACTTCGTGCTCAGCAGCGCAACGCCCTAGCCACTGAGCCACCGCGCGGGTCTGAGTGCTTTCTCAATATGCTATTTTTTGTTTTTAAAGAAGACTGTTACGGTACCAGCCTACTTGCTCCGTAATGCATCGGTATAAAAAATTTGAAAGAAAAAGTATAAAAGCCTTTGTATAGTAAATTAACCTCAAGAAATGACCATTTGTTATCTTCAGTTTTCACGCTTAGCTACCGCCAGTAATCATATTATGTTGGAAAACCTAACAACTTTGTTTTACCAAAGCTCCCATGACGACTTCAACAGGGCAGGAAAGGGCACAACCAAATCGTAAACTACGTTAAACGAGCTCGTCGTGATTCCATCCTCCAGAGAGTTGCTGAGCAGGGGGCACGGATACTTGTAATGAAGCGCATTGAATTCGGGGTTGGAGAATTGCAAGACCTTGTGAAGCTTCTGCATGTACAGTAAGCTCAGTCGGAGCATAATACAGCTACGTCACCTAAGTTCTTTCCAAATTTCTGAAGGGCGGTTTGTGTCAACATAGGAATGGATACTGCGTCAGACTGCTGAACTATTTGCAAGTCTATCATGAGAGTTCTACGCCCAGGGAGCTCCTCATCGTAGAATGTTGCAAGCACCACCACGCCTGTGCATCCACGAAGTTCCGGCGACTCGTCGATGGTGACAGAAATGGGCTGGTCTTTCATCAAAGAGCTTATCGTCGCAAGGTCCTTGTCGCTGACTTCATGTAGGTATTCCCGATATAGTTGGTCACTACCTGGCATCGTACGTGCCGCCGGAAACTTGCTTGGAAAGAGTCGGCCAAGAGGTTCATCAGCCTGGTGCACTGGAATCCCAGCATGCGAGTGTATGGCAATACTCGTGCGGGATGTCATTGGCATCTTCTCTCTTTGAGCGGTCCTGAGTGATGCGTTCTTCCAGCAAACTTTACTGTGGCGAGTTGCCTCTGAGAAAGGAATAACACGATGTGAACAAATCGTACTCCAACCATGCAAGTCTGTTTTGACCCTTCCATGGAAACCTCGTGAAACTGCACGAAGCATGCTGCATTCACTTTCACGTAGCCGTCATTTCAAATCACCAACAGTTCAGCAAGGGCTTACCTGTGTCTGGACGGCGCTTCTTCATGCGGACGTGGCGCTGTGATTGTAAATGCTCAGCGATTCTCACGGCACCCTTGCCGTTGGCAATGCGAACTGTCACACAACAAAGCTAGCAAACAATGACTGCTTCAAGGACCTTGACTCCTTAAAATATCTATGCTCCTTTACGTAGTCGCTGGAAAGGTTTTGTTTCCTTCCCATTTTGCTTGCCCGAAATTTCTGTTGATGCCCTACAGAAATTAGCCATGTGAGCATGCCACGCTTTCCGCCAGCGCGCTTTCCGCGCTTGACCCTCACTGCCATGGCTGTCTGAAACTGTTCTCTCTCGTGCGTGCATGCGCGACCGACACCGCGCGGCCGCAAATAAAATCGCTTGAAGGTGGCAGCTGCAGCAGCGGGCGGCGAAGCCCGGGGCACGTATATTCGCTGTTCTCTTGGCGCCCTAGCGTCATTGTCGTCTGACGCACCTTAGTGTCGCCAGTAGACCGTATATCAAGATGCCGCCTCGCACTACCGGGGCCCCTACATTCGTTGACATGCTGAGGTCTCTCGCTTCGTGCCCGACAATGCCGTTATTAAATGTGCGATGGGTGCGGTCTCTGAGATACTGTCGATGCGCGGTAAACTTTAAATTGGTCAAACCAGAAGATGTATCAATGAGCGCTTAGAACTTCCACTTTCGATAAAGAACAGAACCAGGTCTTTTTGGCTCTTGAAATCGGAGTTTATCGGATAAATTCGAATTGTCAAAAATTTTACGGGTGAATGTTTATCGGCTTTATTCGATTAAACCTGTAAACACGGAGCCCTGGCTATGAGTGCTCGCGAGGAAAAAGGCTATACAGCTGGAACCACACCACTCGCGAGCTTCAAGACGCCGATAAGACGTTCCTGAAAGGTGTTCAATAGGGCACGTTTGTGGATAGACATTATAGGGGTAATTCATTGATGGGCACTAGTTTGCTTCATGTCTTCTCTGTTGACTGCTTTCAATGGATCCCACTGCGTTCGTGTGAAATGCTGGAACTCGGAAGATCAGCAGTTATGAGATTGCATCACGATCTGTCGTGCCTCATGTGAGGTGACTTCGCGGCTTTGGTAGCGATACTACGTATTACTGCTACCGTTCGGAAAGCTAGAATTTCAGCGTACACATGCCAAGCTCTCGCTGCTCCTTACTGGCGCATCATCAACCCCAATGTTTTCATCGCTGAGCTCTCTTGCAGTGGCTGTCGTGGCAGTTGAAGCAGTGTGGGAAAAGAAGAAGCCTTTCGGTCGAACATAGGTGTTTCAAATTAAGCTCTACAAAAGAACATCGCCACTCGGGAGAAGAGCATCTCGTTTTTTGTTTTTGCGTATTCCAGACGATGTTCCTCCGGAGGAACTTCAACGGAACCGCGGGTAGAAGTGTATTAATTCGTGGCATTCTTTGCCGAGTACCCTCATATCCGCCGTATAACGCCGTGCATTCCCACTAAAATGGACAAATGGCGGAAGTAGCACCTGTAACCATTAAATAGTGTAAATGGGAAATATTCAGCGAACGGAATTACAAAAAAAAAAACAGAAATAAAAAGTTAAACTTTCAATACAAATGATCTGACCAAATCTATAATATGCATTTCACACATCTCCCCAAAACTAACGAAACCCCAGAATAAAGAAAAAACGACAGCAAAATAACGCGTTTAAAATACGAATCAAATATGGCAAAAAATTTCGAAAGACTCTGTACGCCCAGCATTTTCTCAAAATGCACGTTTAGCGGAAGATTACGTGTTCGCCTTACAGTAGAGGAGATGGAGATCGGTGGTCGAACAGTGTTTGAAACAAACAAAAAATTTGGGAAAAAGCAAAAAAAACTACAAAAATGAGCTGACAACAAGAGATTGATGCATCTTCCACAACTCCTCGTAGAAAACAAAAATAAACATTACAGTCCGCAAAAAGACGTTAATTACGATTTAAAACGGCAAAAGTAGTGAAAACCCGAGTGATGCCTGGAATTTCCACAAAATTGCAGATTTGTGGAGAAAAATATTTGTAATCGTTGTAATAGCGTAAATGGAGATAAGTGCTCGAAGAGAATTGTGGAAAACCAGAAAGTAGAAAAAAAAATAAGCAAAGTTTTTAGGAAAATGGTCGGACAAAATCAGAAATACGCGTATTTCTGATTTTTTCTTATGGATCATTCCCGAAAACCCGAGAATAAAAAAAAACATTCCTCGAAAAAAACGTTCAAAATACCAATAAGGAAATGGCGAAAAGGGCGAAAAGCGGTGTGACGTTCTCCGTTTTCAAACATACGCAGATACGGAAAAAAAATTTTCACAAAAGAACGCTAGAAAAGCGTAATAAAATAGCATAAATGGGCCAACTCTGCAGTATCTGTTGCGTCCTCAGAAAATTATTATATTTAGCGAAGTAAATTCAATTCCGCGCTATAATGGTATGTAGTTACATTATGGACAATAGCGCAAAAGAAAACTTAAAAAGAATAAATCAACCCAAGATATATCGCTACATAAGCCATATTTGGCTGTAAAGTAATCACACTCTAGACAAGAGGCATAATATGCTGCATTACTACACAATTCTCTGAATTTTTGCAGATTTTTGCCTTCATTTCCGGGTGTCGTTTATGTTTCAGACAATTTAATAAATTCGGCTTCTATAGTGCCCGCAATTGTACCTTCTACAGCTAGATGGCGATGCGAGAGTGGTTTCTGCTCCAACTCTGTTACGGCTACAGCAGCATTGCATCCAATAAATCATTGTTTTCGACGGTCTCTACGCACCCAACTTTCACCTGACCTCGTGTCCGCTTGCCGTAGGGCCGCGTTTTCTAATTGTCCCCTTGGGTCCACAACAGTCAGACGAGGTGCGAAATAATTAGCGACAGAATAATGTTAGGGAGCTACAGGGCTTCCCAAAAAACTCCCCATGGCTAATTACGCGGGTGAGCCTGGGCATTCCCTGACAAGCGTGTTCCCAGCTCTGCGTTTTTCCGGTCCGCTTCGCCACACCACGCAGCATAGCTTTCGTAGAACGTTTTCACTGGTGTGCGCTAATGCTTTAGGGGAACGAAGGGCGAAGAACGCATGTATCAACAAATAACCACAAACGTTGCCAACTATCTGTGATTATCCAAACCAAGCGAGTCTGTTGCACAAAAAATTGAAAGAGGCCAACACTAATGCGAAAGACTTGAAGGTAGCGCAGCTGTACTCAACAGTAGCGGTTTTCGTTTTTGTCGCCTCACGGCGTTGTTAAAGACACGACGCTGTATGAGGGACCAAAGCTGGATGTTCGTCTTCCTCTATCGCGCACCGTTCTGCGCCGCACGTGGCCTTCCTTCGTGGCGCGCGCTTATCGCTACGGCGGCCACCTGCTCGCCTTCCTCAGCCACATCCCCCGTACGGGACCCGCGCACGTCTCCTTCACCAAGACGACTATCTCTCCCCGTTATCACCTCCATGCTCCGTGCCGGGCGTTTGCGGAAGGGAGCGTGGTTTGACTACTAGCGCGAAAGGGCAAAAGTGGTCACTCCGCGAACACTGCCTGAGGTAGCGTATAAAAGACATCTGGCCATGAATTATTCCAATTAGTGACGGTGGATGACGAGCGAAGCTGATGGAGGTGAAGCACAATTGTAAACAAAAGGCAAACTTGTAACCGAAGTGCCGGGGACAGGTGTTCCTCGACGTTAATAAATCGTGGCACAGTCGAACCTCGTTTTAACGAAATATCATTGGGACAGTTATTTAGTACTTTATATCCGGTACTCGTTGATTGATTGTTTGATTGAAGCTTTATTCATTATTTTGCAGAACAACATACTCAAGAACAGTGTTGAACCCAATAGCCAGAGGCTAGTTTTAGGGTCCATAAACAAAATACAATGGCGCTTCGGTCGCATCAAATCGTACCTTCCTAATTAAAGTGTTCAACAAACATCAAGTATATATATATATATATATATATATATATATATATATATATATATATATATATATATATATATATATATATATATGCATATATATATATGCATATATATACATATATACACATATATACATACGTATACACAAACATAAATATTCACGCACACATATATACAGACGAGGAAGGCTTATACACCGACTACACAAGAAGAACATGAGCTTTTAACGAATATACATTGTACATATACAAAACAAAGATGTTGGTACATATACAAAATACATTTGCACTATATTTACAGCCAACTGAAACCTCGCACGGACCT
Source organism: Haemaphysalis longicornis (assembly GCF_048455015.1). NCBI lineage: Eukaryota > Metazoa > Arthropoda > Arachnida > Ixodida > Ixodidae > Haemaphysalis > Haemaphysalis longicornis. The sequence goes on from NW_027526361.1 coordinate 140,741,660, forward strand.
CAAAATAAAATGAATGTGGGTTAAGGAGGCTTGTATTTAATACATAGTGTTTGGGAATAAGACGGAATGAGCAGTTAAGTAGCAAAGGCTCCACATTCGTATTATAACTAATTTTTGCTAGGTTTCTTTATGCAAGTGTATTTTCATGCTGTAACTAAACCTTTTTGATTCTTTTAATACTTGTGGTATATTGTTATATATTTTGGCCCCAATGAATTGTAGCAATCGCGGCCCGTACACATTACTAACAGGTGCCAGGTTAAGGTTGCCTACAGCAGAACTTCTTGTTTTGCGCAATGAAGAATAAAATATCAAGCTGTGTATTGGATGACTATAATTTAATATACTGTATACCAATTCAGCGGTATTTTTCAGACGTAATTGATCAAATGTTAAAACTTCAAGAGCGTCAAAAATGGGTTTGCTAGGGGCGTCTCGTCTTGAGCGTGTGATTGTTCGCAAATTCTGTTTTTGTAATCGACGTATAGGATTAAGATAGGTATTGTACGTCCTACCCCAAGAAACCATGCAGTACGACAGGTGACTATTGAATAAAGCGTAGTAAAGCGTTTTCAGTATTTTTATATCAAATAACTCGCGGGCTTGCAGTAATGCGTAGCAAGCAGATGCTAGCTTTGCACAAACAGCATCGACATGATTCTGCCAATGCAAATGAGCATTCATAGCAACTCCTAGGTATTTAATTGAGTCCACCTGTTCAAGTAAGTAGTTGTTCACTGATATTTCGACCAGATCTTTTCGAACGCTCTTTTTTCGAGAATGCCATATTATATATTTTATTTTCTTCGCTTGATAGTGAGTCTGTTAAGTGAAAACCACCGAGCAAAGTTTTTTAATTCCGTATTAATTCTTCCTTGTATTTCCTGCTCGTTATCACCGGTTACGACAAGTGCCATGTCGCCGGCGTACATTACTAAATATGCGTGATCTAATGCTTTGGGAAGGTCATTTACAAATAATGAAAATAGCATAGGCGCCAGCACCGAGCCCTGCGGAACGCCCATGCGCACTAGCCGTGGGGTTGAGCTGATATCGTCCATCCCAACCACTTGCTGACGATTTTGAAGGTAGCTAGAAAGGAAGTAGATTATTTTATTTCTGAATCCATAGCAATGTAATTTCTTCAGCAAGATTTGATGATCAACGGTATCAAAGGCCTTCTTTACGTCTACAAATACGACTGTAGCACGTTTGTTGCCATTTAGTGCCATGTTGATAATTTGAGTGAGCTTGACTATAGCAGATGAAGTGAAATGGTGTGAACGAAACCCGTGCTGTTCTGTGGAAAGGATTTGGTACTTATCAAGAAACGAAGTAATGCGGTTCGCAAGACGCTTTTCAAAAATTATAATTATCACACTTAAAACTGAAATTGGCCTGTAACTTGACGGGTCTGAAGTTTCCCCGTCTTTATGTATTGGTGTAAACTTGGCCTTCTTCAGCGAAGTAGGATATACACAATCTCGCAAACAGTGGTTATACAAATGGCACATGATGGGGCTCAGACTGTCCCCATTATCTTTAATTAAACGTGTAGAAATGTCTATCCCGGCTGCTTTGCTATATTGGAGACTACAGACGTTATTTCTTGCACTTCTATGTCCTGCATTACGAAACTGTTAGCTATATTGCTTGAAAATGATGGTTCATCAATACCGAACTGAAAATGTTTTGACAAGCAAAAGCCTATGGTTGTAAAATATTTGTTAAAAGATTCTACGGTATTTACACTTATAATATCTGGGTCAATACGCTGCGCAGTGCCTTTCCCGGTGGCTTCCTTAATTATCTTCCAAATTTTCCTGGTGTCACCGGCTGCTTGATGAATAAGGTGTGCATAGTACTGTTTTTTCTGCGTTCTCAGTGTCGACACACAAATATTGCGGATATTCTTGTACTGCTGTTAAGTTATGTTCGCTAGCTTTATTACGTCGCCATTTGTTGTACCAGTAATCTTTCTGTTTAAGCATTTCAAAAATCTGACTGGTCATCCAGGGGCATAACGTGTTCTCATATCAATGTTTGGGCACCCTGACAATGCTTTTAGCTTGGGCGTTCATATGGGCATGGATGAAATTGTCAACCTCTATGTTATGATCCTCATTATTAATAGCAGCATTAATAGCCAATATACGTTCTCGTAACTGTTGGTGGTTAGTTCGGACTGGATGTTTGAAGCAACTGTGCTGGGCGTCTGTTCTGTGTTCAAGCTTTACAAAAAGAGGAAGGTGGTCTGCAACAGGCTCGTTAAAAACACCTGCTCGCACACCAGTTGGGATGTTTGTTAATGCATGGTCCATTAGGGTAGCAGTCGTACTGGTGATGCGCGTGGGCATTGTAATTAGGTTTCGGAAATCATAGGAATCTAGCAAATACTGATAATATCGATTCGTTGTGCCACAGGAGTCGATATTAAAATCGCCAACAATCACCACAGGTGCAGCATTGTTTAAGGTTTACGTAGACAGAACGGTTTCAAATTTGTAAAGACTGGAAGCTAGATTGGAATTTGGAGGGCGATAGACTACGCCAATTGTCAGTGAACATTCTACTCTGACAAAAATAGCCTCAAGATCTGCGCAGCTGCAGGATGCAGATGGCATGGTGGTAACAGTATGCACAGTTTTAACAAAAGCTGCAAGACTCCCGCCGCGGCTGTGTGTGGCACGCGGAATAGAAAATGCAGAATAGCCAGGAATAACCACAGTTTCGCCTTCTTTCAACCACGTTTCCGATACCGCGATGACGTCAGACGCTGTCTCATGTTGAGAAAGATGAGTGATCAACAAGTTAAGGTTTTTCTTTATGCTGCGAGCATTACAATAAAAGATGGAAAATTCTTTGCTTTTAAATAACTTATCAGCCCGCTTACTGGTAAGGAGCATCAGGAAAAAGGTGGTGCGTGCAGCAGATTAGATACGATTGGTACGACTAAGGCGACTTTCGCAAGATCCTCTTCACATGCCACGTGAAGGACCTTAGTGTTTTCCGCTTTCCGCATCAGTATTCAGCCATCGCACACCCAGGAAAACTTCCAGTTGTTTTCTCGTTTCTCCTGAATAGCTTTGCCCAGAAGTACTTTATTTTAAGGGCAGAGGTGTTCATTGACATCAGGTCATTCGATTGAAAGCCCAGCATTAACGCGTTCAGTCTGGCTTTTTTAGCAGCGAGCAGTGCTTTATCACGATGTGATCTTGAAAGCAATTTCACTACGATGTTTCGGAGACCCTTGGTTGGAACGCGGTGTACAGCATCTATGTCTTGTGCTGAAATTTGTACGTCCAGGCATGAGCCGACCTTGTTAAGTACACTTGTAAGGTACTCGTTCTCAACCACAGGAACTCCCTTCAACTCAATATTGTTCCTTCTGCCGTATTGTTTTAGATCAAGTAGCTGCTTCTTGGTTTTCTGGAGCTCTTTCTCAAGCCTTGGCGTTGCGCCCTGAGTGTCTGAGCTTTGTTTCTTCAATTGAGCAACCTCTTGCCGAAACAATTTGATGTCATTTTTAAACTCATCAAAGCTTTTGCTAACAAATTCCACGGATTTTATGACTGATGCGAGCTGAGCTTTGATGGCGTTGTTGGAAACATCCATGCTCTTCACCTCAGTCTTGTGGTCGGCTATGGCCCCATGGATCTAGTTGTCAGTTCAACCAAAACCTTTGTTATTTCTTTGATGCTGCCGGGCGTTTTTTCACCCTCACCCTTAGCAAAATCTGTGAGAGCATCACCCATGGCAACAACTAAAATGCAAGAACAATTCACAACAGCAGAGGCACAAGAACTTCTCAGAGCAGACCATCAATTGGCCTTAAGTGACTACCATGAAAGAATACAGACGTCCAAAAAAGCCCACCTGCATTGAATGGGCGAGCAGTTGGACAACGTGAATCGCCCGGCTGCCTGGCCCGCTCTGATGTGTCTTCGGTAGATGCAGTTCCCCTTATGTAGGCGAAACCAAACGTCCCGGATGCTGCGCAGTCCGCCAGAGCACGGAATCCCGGGTGATGCCACGTGTTCTCACTCGCTGACGTAGGTGCGCTTGCCCGTTGCCTTGCAAGCGTAACAGTAGAGCTAAAAATCGGTTCAGACCTATCGGTAATCTTGCTCCCGCAAAATTCCTTTATTCAAAACGTACTATTTTAATCTTGTAACTTACTATGAAAAACGCAACTTTTACCTTTCTCCTGGTGGCATATAGAGCTGCAATGAACCGGTACGTGAAACAAGAAATTAAAAAAGAACAAAGTTCATTTCACAAAACTGGCTTGCGTTCCTATTGTTTCGATGAAAGATCGTATCTTTGTCTGGTGGCAATTCACACCCCTGAGCAGGATGAAGTTTTCCACAGTGTTCACGAACAAAGGGGCCTTTTATATTTATGCAGTTTCCGACACAAGGAGTTTTTCCAAGTCGTACTCAGCCTACTGCTCAAATATTTAACTATTATATCAGATAGCGTGCGCAGCTCTCACCGTTTCAATTTCGTTATAAAAGAATACGTCATTCATTTAACTGAAGCGTGACCATCCAAAGTTCGCATTTAGTTCTCTATAGCCCATACTTCGCCAAATGAGTGTTCGTAATAACAAGGTTCAACTCTAGTAAGTGTTGAACCGTAGGGTAGACGTATCCGTTCGTAGAGGCGAAGCGGGACACGAAGATTTTTTAGAAAAACGACACACGACCCGCACGCAGGAAAATGTTTTTATTTTAGGCGTCCAGGAGTGTAGACTGTACCTGGCCTCCCAATTACGACGGCTGAAGAAACGTAAAGTTCGAAACAGAGAATGCCTCGTCTTTGTGGTTTTCCGTCGCGTGCTTGCAGGCGGACGCTTGCTTCAGCAGCAGTCGCTTATAATCAAGCTAGAGCGCAAACAAAAAAATTCCCCCGCATTTCCCCGAGGGGGAGAATGTGAAAGTGCGAATGCACGGTTGTCGGCCCGCTTGCGGCGCTTGCGCTCGGCCCCCGCAGCCCACAGCCTCGCCGCCTTCTCTTCCATCTCTTTCATCGGGTTTGTAGTATCACGTGTACACCACGCAGTTATCAAGCCGCTATAACGCCGCTGAGTCGCCAACGCACGCCGCTGACGACGTAGTTTGAATGCGTTAAAGATATAAGGCGCGTCACTAACACTGATATCAGCGTTGTGTCCGTGGCTTGGTCGGTAGAGCGTCGCGCTGCGGCAGCAAAGTCCTCGGATCGAAACCTGGCGCCGGATGCTGTTTCTTTTTTAAATATAGAGGAGCACTGCGGACGCCGACGCCGCCGACGCCGCCACCGCCGCCGCCGGCGGTGGATGGTTTGGGGTCGCTTATAAAGTGCATTCGCACTTAAAAAGTAAGCAAGCAAACGTGTAAACATGTACAGTCTTAGAAGAGTTGACGCTTGAGCCGGTTGGTTGATAACTTTGAGATTAGAAAGCAGCCCAATGAACGTGACGAAGCGAAGACGAGACAAACACAGGCTCCTGTGGGTCTACTCTTCGCTTCGTCCCGTTCATTGCGCTGCCCTCTAATGTCAAAGTTGTGTACAGTCTTTGTCAAAATTTTGTAGGCCACGCCGCCGGTGGCCGGAGCGGGCACGCGGCCCAGCAGAAGTGCTGCTGTACTCGCTGGTGGCTGGTGGCGCTGCTAAAGAGTGTGAGGAGACATTTTGCTCTTGCCTTCGTAGTGTTGCTGGTGCGATAAGTGCGGCCCATGGCCGGTTTAGCAGCGCAGTCACTTCAAATGGGTGGCGGCATAAAGGCTCCTTGTTAATTCGGCATCTCGCTCTTTTACGCTATTCCGGCAACTGTCCGACATTTTCGTTTTGTCCAAGTAGCGCGGGAGCGCTGGTTTGCGAAGCCTGCGTTGTTAAATCTTGCAGTTTTCCCTACAGGCACTAAATACTATTCGCAAGATCCATCTGGGATTTTTTTGTTTTTTTTTGGGGGAGGAGGAAGGGAGGAGGGTTGGGCACTTACATTAAAGAACACGTTGCTACGGAGATAAAATATAGCGTGTCGATATGCTATCACGCATGGCTGTGTGCAATAGGATTAATTATTTTTTGCTCCACAGAGAAAGTAGTGAATTGTGCCTAATCGCCAGAAAAAAATTCTCCGCAACGTCAGTGGTATAACTATAGCAAAGCTAAATGGCATACTTGCCACGAATATGCACGACACATTGCGATAATGAAGACGCAACATGATCTAAATTGCATTGCATTATCCTTTAACAGATCCGTTTAGAGGGGGGGGGGGGTTGTGCGGTTTTCAGTTTTTGAACGTTAACCACTGCAGCTTTTTCAGTGGCATATCGAATCAAATAAGCCATTATAAAAATTGTATGCATTGGTCTTCTTATCCACGGCAAGGGGACCAATGTAAAACTGAATTTATTGAAGGTTATGAAAATACTGCTTTAAAACACGTGTCTGATATAACAATTAGGAATCGCGGGGTCCTTGACTTCGTTGTTTACTATATGGTAGAATACGCCATCTACTGTACCAGTCATTTTTTCTTGGTAATTGGATTCACCAATTTCCCCTGACAGTACTTTCAGCCAACTTCGACTACAGTCTTCAAGAGCGCCGAGAAATGAGCGGTGTTATTGCCACATCACCTGTATTACTCGCGTTTTTTAACATGGAAAATTTACAATGTTTATTTTGCGCGCCAGGTCGTCTATGTTTTAGGCCCTCGGAAGAACGCAGTGACTGCTGCCTTTTCTTTTACATAGCTGCGCTAGTTCAGAAAAAGCTATGGCGTGGTGCGCCTCTTATCTTGGGTGCTTCTGGCGTGGTATATACGGCTATTGAGTCTGGCTGCAACAACACCGATCCGGAGAATTTATCTTCCATAATTGATTGATTGATTGTAGGGTTTAACGCGCCGACGCAACGCGGCGATGAGGCGCGCCGTAGTGGAGGGCTCCGGATTAATTTTGACCACCTGGGGATCTTTATCGTGCGCCGAAATCTCGTACACACGGGCGTTTTTGCTTTTCGCCTCCATCAGAAAAGCGGCCGCCGCGGCCGGGAATCGAACCCGCGACCTCGTGCTCAGCAGCGCAACGCCTTAGCCACTGAGCCACCGCGGCGGGTATCTTCCATAATTAGCGGGCGGTGTTAGAAATAGTACCACAAATCCACGTATCGAGAATTCTGCTCAAAGACAACGCCACGAAATAAAAGCCAATAGAACACGTGGCGTTAATGACGGCGTTGAATGAAAACGATTTTAAAGGAATAATATGTTTTCTTTGAACAATAGTTTAAAGCACCAACAAGCAAATACACTACACTAGTTCTGTCGCCTTTCTATCTGAAAGGGGCGAAGTTCAACAAAACTTCTCAGTTTTCGTCAAACACCGTCGAATATAAGAATTTATATTATAGTTTCTGTAATTATTACGTAACTTGATTGATTGATTGTAGGGTTTAACGCGCCGACGCAACGCAGGCGATGAGGCGCGCCGTAGTGGAGGGCTCCGGATTAATTTTGACCACCTGGGGATATTTATCGTGCGCCGAAATCTCGTACACACGGGCGTTTTTGCTTTTCGCCTCCATCAGAAAAGCGGCCGCCGCGGCCGGGAATCGAACCCGCCACCTCGTGCTCAGCAGCGCAACGCCTTAGCCACTGAGCCACCGCGGCGGGTAATTATTACATTACTGAAGAACTTAACAACCACGTGTAGATTATTACTATCCCACCGGTTTATCACGGCAACTTTGTTTATTAAACTTTTTCAATTCGGTGCAGGGATCTTTAGGATGGTTAGGTGCAAAGTAAGGCAAAATTCCTCAGGGTAGCAGCAAATACTTCAACCTACGGCACACGGCCATCCATGCCCGAGTATGGACAGGCTTTATTTTAGTTTCGTGGTGTTGGGTTGTCGAATGTTAGCGCTGGCCCAAAAAAATTACAGCTGGATCTAGTGATCGGTAGTTAGTGCCTGCAGGAAAAAGTACACGATTTAACAAAGCACCCTTCCCAAAACATCGTTCCCGCCCTTCTTCGACAAAAACAAAAAGCATGGACAGTGAGCACCATTGCGTAAAACAGCGCGATACCGAACAAAAGCTGGAGCCTCCATGCTTCCACATACATTGGAGTCCTTCGGCGGTGAGCCGAGCGCCGGCCAGAAAACTCCTAACTGCCAGACGACATCCGAGCTTGCATGGGCGCAGAAGCACGTTCAGAAGCACATGAGCAAGCTTGCGAGAAACCACTGGGCCCAGTTTTGTTCAAGATTAGATCCCCACAAGCCACTGACACGTTTATTGCAGATGTTTTGCAGCCTGGGAGCCCCACGCCATCAGATCCACCCATTTTCTTCAGTAGCCCTCAAGCGTGGAGTCAGTGAAGTATACGCTGCGGAAGAAGTTTGTATAAAAGTGAGCGCTCGTCAGAGCCCCACTCTTATTCTTGAGCAGTTGACCGAGTGGCTTGCTACCACGAATGCTGTGATGATGGATGAGCCCTTTACCATCAATGAGCTATCTGCGGCGTTAACATCTGTTAATTTGTCTTCCTCGCGCGGGCCTGATGCAGTTAGCTGTTCTGCTCTGAGACACCTCGGCCGCAAGGCTCTTCCGCAGTTTTTCGGTATATGCAACGTATTGTGGCTGACATGCTTTGTTGAGGCTATGAGACTAGCTGCAAAATTTCACGCCTGGTACCCATTCCCAAGCAGAGAAAATGCCCCACGGACATAAACTCTTACTGACCAATTGCAGGATTAACCTGCATTGAAAAGGTAATTAAAAAAATGGGAGTGCAGCGACTTGTCTGTGACCTCGAAAACAGGAATATCTACCCGTAAGGCATTTCAGGATTCAGGCAAGGAAAGAGCAGCATTGGCAATGTGATCGCATTGGTAACAGATGTTCGTGCACAATATGCTGCTAAAACGTTGACCTGTGCTGTCTTCCTAGTTCTAAAGGCAGCATTTAACAGTGTTGCCCATGGCGCAATTCAGCGGGAGGCGGTGTTTTGGGGACTGCGAGGTCGTATGCAAGCCTGGCTACGCGATCACCTGACGGATCGGTATGTCTACATGCCAACCAAAGAACATGACACGACACGACATGGCATCAAGCAAGGTGTCTTACAGGGTGATGTTCTGAGCACGACATGGTTCACTATATACCTCAACCGCATCACCCACATACGGAGTGGACACCTCGCTGCATGCTGGCGACATCTGCATCTGGGCTTCGGGCAGGAACCGCAGAAATATACGAGCAAATGTGCAGGGGTCTGTCTTTGACATGGAAAAATACCTCTACAGCTGGGGGCTCCTTCTCACTTCTTACAAGTGCGCTCCCATGGGATTCGCCAAGCGCGATTTATCTCGATCCGCAGAGGAATCAAATGGCGTGCAGATTCCCCCTGTTTGCAATCACAAATTTCTAGGCATTGCTATTGACCGCTCACTTTCGCGGGCTCCCAAAATCGGGCGGCTAAAGAAGCGACTCCTTTCGTTCGTTCACATTTTGGGATGATAAAGGAAGCACCTGGGGCTGCACAGTGTCAGCATTCTAGCGACTCTAGAAAGCGCCCTTTGTAAGCCTCTTGCGATATAGCCTTCGGGCATTACATGCTTTTTAGAGGACAAAATTAAGTTTCTGGAAAACTTGCAAGCTCGATCACTGCGAATGTGACTGGGCCTTCCAAAATGGACTTCCACTATAGGAACCCTATGTGAGGCAGTGTCGTTTTCCGCTACCACTTCCCGTTCACAAGAATTGCTCTGTACTGGCCTTCGACATGCTTCTCGATTATTTGCTCATCCACTGGCTGCTGCTTCTGTGTCTCGCGTGGTGCAGGTACTGCCGTATAATTACCTCGAACCCAAGCTGCCTGCTTCTCCACCGTGGTTGTACGCGGAATGGGATGTGCGCACCACTGTACCTGGAATAGGCAAAAATGTAATCTATGCCCGCATCGGTCTTGCCTTATTTTGCCCTGGAGCATATCCCCACCGGTTTTACAGATCACGTCCAAGTGTACACGGATGTATCGGTGACTTCAGCCTCTTCGCCAATCAGCGTATCGATTCCCTCAGTGGCATGATGGTCCATTGAAGCAAAGCTCAGCCCCCGAATATCCTCCACCACCACTTAGCTAGCAGCTCTCAGAGGAGCACTCCTTTACATAAACGGAAGTACTTCTCGGCCGTGGGTGTTTCCTATTCTCGGGCAGCGTTGAAACTCCTAAATAAGCCAACTGAGTGCCGCAATCAACTTGTATGGGATATGAATAAAATGTACCCAAGTGCGGTGCGCGAAGAACATGAAATTTTCCTTCAGTGACACCAGATCATTCTGGTATAACGTGAAACAAGGTCTCCGATGCAGCCGCCAGAGCAGCCCACGACCTCAACTAGACCGTTGGAATACCGCTTTCCAACGAGGATAGCAAAGCAGCTGCAATCGACCTAGAATAGGACCTCCAGCTGCCGCCTTGGCCGGATCCTCTGAGAATTTATTCGCCTCTCCACGTGAAACACCCTAAGGGCGATTTCCGGCATCCGATGCGTCTGCCCAACCGCACTGAAGGCGTGCTACACCGGCTGTGACTTAACGTTGCATGCACACGAAGCTTCGTGTTTACGCGGAGCTGGGTAGAGCAAGGTAGAGCGCTTGTCCCGTCGTCCTTCTCTACTGTCGTTGTCCAAGTCGCGCTTTTTACCTTTTCAAGCATAATGCACCAACTTGCCCAACAGATTTGTTTAATGAACTGGGTAGAGTCGCTACTGTCGAAAGTATGCTCTATTACCGGAAACATTAGGCACATTTTAAGCCACCGCGGGCGACATGCTACTAAGCGGGCAAAAGTATCGAAGGCAATTGTGCGACTCCGACGTGGAAATCCTCTAGAACTCTGACACTTGCTTGGACCCTGGCGAAATCTTGATGAGGGAGTGCTGCGAACAAAATGTCTTGCTTATTTTTCTTGTGGAAACAGGGCTACAAAAGGTACTGTGAACCCTCTGAAGATATAAAATTTATGAGCGTGCACCTCCCCTCCTCCTTCTTTCTTCCTTTTCTTTTTCTCTCTCTGCATTTCCCCCTGCCATGTCACTGTATTCGCCCCCACCCGGAGTCGCCAGCCCTACCATTAGCGGGGCTGACCTCTTCAGCGTTCATTAAAGGTTTTCTCTCGCTACCTCTTGCGCAAGAGATCCGGTCGTGCGCCACACTAGTCGCAGCAGCAAAACTACGAAGTCGAGAGCGAAAATTTTTCTCGCCCTCTTTAGTCACGCAACCTTCCAACAGCGGCCACAGCACTGCCCCCGCTGGTCCGCTTGCCCGCTTCGACCACCCGCGCCATGGCCTACAAATCTTTGCCAAAGACTGTATATAAGCTCCCCGGCGCGCACACTAACAAACCCGCACAAATGCTCAGTGCTTCACACACTAGTGGATAAACGTTGTTTGTTCGCAAGATGCTTTTGAGGACGCAGAACAGAAAAGCACTGAACCCTAGGCACAGTTTTCCTGTAGAAAGAACTAATACTTCTTTTCTAGTCACTCTTAACCCTTCCAGCCCTAATTTTCATTATTTCAAGCGAAACAATGTTTTCTGTGCGTTTTCTTAAAGTTAAGGTTCCCATAACCCCCCAAAACAAAAAAAAATTGAGTGAGAAGTGCAATTACAACTGATTTAATTACGACGCGAATAATTAGGACATCTGACAATTGAAATCACAAGTTGAGCAGAGACATATCTTTTGCATATTTTCGAAAACTTTATGACTACGATAACCTCCAAGCAAAAAATGAACTTCCTATTGCACGTATTTATAGATTTGCAAGCTTGTGACTAAAACTTGTTCCACCATTTTGTTCAGCCCTAGTATCGTAATTTCTTCTTCACCGAGCTTCTTGTTCTTTGTAGCGTGCATTCCGCTAAGATGAAACAAGCAATATCAATCGCAATAGGCATCATTGAAGAAAAATTTCCTAAAAAGCTTGAAGTTTTGTTTTTGTTCTCCATGCGCTAAAGGAACTTTTATGCAATAGCGTCAATTGACACCACCGAATTGACACCGAAAGGGTTAAAGGGGCAAGTGCCACATACCAGAGCCCTATTGTTTTACTCAAGCTTAGAATACTAACGTCGTAAAGTAACAGGCGCGGCTCGGAATACTACCTATTTTGTGAAGTGTCGAATTGCTCATCAAACTTGCGAGGAAGTGGTACTGAGCGTTGCATGTGCCGCGGATGCACCGCGCAAAACAAAACAACAGGTAAGAAGCCCGTAACAGGCGTATAACAATTCAGCTCAATGGGATTGCGGAAAAAGCAACTTAGCCTGCTTATTACACATCACTTGGTATTTTGGGACTGCCAAAAGACTCCCACGTCAGCGGGAACACGCAGCGAGTTAACTGCACATCTAATGGCATGGCGGGGAACAAAAAAATTGAGTACTCGGAAACTGCCAAAATTCCACAAGACTGAACCACTGTGATAAGAATGTGTATAACAACAGAGGCTCCGATCGAAGCAAGATGATTGGAGCCTCGTCGGAGATTCCCCGTGGACCTCGTTTGGGAACTTCTTGCTTGTATGTCTTTAGGAATGTTATTTTTCTGCTTTCTGGGAAGTTTCGAGGAGATGAAGCGTTTTCAATCGGCGAACTCTCATGGTCAAGTTTGGCTCCGGCAGCTGCACTTTTGAAAACTCCCTTCTTATAACCCTGAGATCTCCACCAAGAATATGCATATCTTGCTAAGTATACAGATGGCTTCTTCTCACATGAAGATTGCGATTACAGTTCCCTAGACATCATGCATATTTACGGCTTTCGTCTCAGTGTTATGCTAATAGCACACTCGGCAGAAGTCGCTGTTTGTTAGCCGCACAATAAAGTATGTAGATTGATTGAAACGAGGCAATTCTTTTTTTCTCTGTTCGACTCTCGCACAACGATCTGGCCTCAGTACACCTTTGTATATTTACTTCTCAATCTCTCCCCAGCGGGATACAAACTTCTCTGCTTATGAATAAATAACGATGGTTCCTTATTCAAAGACCGCGCGGTTGGGAGGGGGGGGGGGAATTGCCAGACATGGGAAATCATCGAAATATCACCGCTTCCCCGTACGTTATATTCAACAGCAGAAACTTTTGCTGAGATGTCCTGTTATGAATATTTGTTTCCCAACACGCTGTAGCGCCATCGTAAATGCAAAGCAAACGGCGAACCTTCGATACTAGTTGACGCGGACCAATATAACACGATAAGAAACTCTTCATACTTTGCTTGCAATTCCTATTATGGAATTTGTTATCAGGCGCTGCCAATCTTGCCAGATTCGAATGAGCACGACGAATATTTGGCTTGCATTTCGTCGTTTTCGCAACATGCCTGTCATATTTGTTTGTGCTAGCGGCGAGTGGGGCCAGAGCGATGGAGCACCTTCACTTCCACATTTCTTCCGTCTAGAAAAAACAATGGGAACAAAAGTTCAAGGATACTTTATTGCTTTGGAACTTCTAATGAAAAATCAATAGAGAGGTCGTAGGCAGGGAGGTTTGTTCGTTTGGGTCTTGCTTTTCCGGCACCCTTTTCTATTCCACGCGTTATTTCTTCCTGAACCTTTTGAGTTGTTACTTTTTGGGCTGAATGCAAGACATATACAGCATTTGCTAATGTTTTATTGGGAGATCACCAAGAAACTACAGTAATCCCTCGTTATAACGAAGTCAGCGGGAAGGCGGCAAATTTTGTTATAAGCGGTATTTTGATATAAGCGACCGCTAGAGAAAATTACAGTAGCTGAGCTTTATTTGCGACACAACTGCGAGGAATCAAAACACAGCGTATTCCGTGAAGCAGAACTTTATTCAGGTGCAAAAAAGGCAGTCAGCTTTGCAAGTTTCATGTTCTTGCGCGGCGCGAGCAACCCCGCTTCAATTTCATTTCATTTCATTTCATTTCATTTATTTTACCCTCAAGACCAGAGGCATTACAGAGGGGAGCGGGTTACAAACACAAAAGAACAAGTAATACAATGCAGCAAAAAAGGTAGTTTATAACAGGTCTATGTGGTTTCTAAAGTAACAATGTTAGCTAAAGTTATGCGAAACTGTTGATGGTTTTCAATGGCGGCGATTGGTCCGGGAAGGTGGTTCCAGTCATATGCTGTGCGAGGCATGAAAGACTGAGAACAAGATTTTGTGCGACAGGACCTGATTGAAACTTTATGACGGTGATCAATGCGGGCAGAAACATATGAAGGCGCAGAAACCAAGATGGAACGCAAGTAGGGATTGTGATAGTATATTCTATGAAATAAACAAAGACGAAAGTGCTGACGACGATGGACGAGCTGGGGCAAATGCAAGGTATTTTTCATGGATGTTACGCTAGATGCTCTACTGTAATTGCCTGTAATAAATCGCGCAGCGTTGTTTTGAACGAGTTCGAGAGATTTGATTAAAATTTCAGTGCCAGGATCCCATATTGGTGCAGCATATTCTAATTTAGATCTTACCAAGGATGTGTACAAAAGTGTCTTAAGGGAAATAGGAGCAGATGAAAAGTTACGGCGAAGGTATCCAAGCATGCGGTTGGCGTTGTTAATTATTTGTTCAATATGCAATGCCCAAGAAAGCGACGATGTTATGTGAACCCCTAAGTAGCGATACGACGTTACGGCTTCAAGCGGGACGTTGTTGAGATGATAAATGGCTGGAGAAGATGAAATCCGTGAGACACGCATAGTTTTACATTTAGTAGTGTTTAGTTCCATGTGCCACTTCTTACACCATGCGGATACCGCGTCAATATCATGCTGAAGCATGTTAGTGTCGTTATCGTTGATTATTTCGCGAAAAATAACGCAATCATCGGCAAATAGGTTAATACTAGAAGAGACACAATCAGGTAGATCATTAATATAAATTAAAAAGAGAAGGGGGCCTAATACCGAGCCTTGAGGCACGCCAGAGTGAACAGGGCTAGGAGATGATTCTTGGTCATTACACGTTACGTACTGTGAGCGGTTCAGAAGAAATTGTTCTATCCACAAAAAAGTGTTACTGTCTATGTTAAGTTGGCTAAGTTTGACGAGAAGGGATTTATGGCATACTTTATCGAACGCTTTTGAAAAGTCAAGAAAAAGGCAATCTGCGCATGAACCACGGTCAAGAATGGTGTTAAGATTATGAGTGAAACAAAGTAACTGCGTTTCGCAAAAGAAAGTCTTCCTGAAACCGTGCTGATAAGGCGAGAAAAAAGAATTTGTTTCAAGGAAAGTTGCTAAGTGGGAGTACAAGATATGTTCTAAGAGTTTACATGGGATGCTGGTTAACGATATGGGTCGGTAATTGTTAGGCGAGTCTTTTTTACCGGACTTATGGATGGGCACCACCTTCCCGACCTTCCAGTCAGCAGGGACCGTGTGTCTGTCTAGTGACTGCTGAGAAATATGAGCCAAAATAACCGAGGAATGCAATACAGTGTTCTTAAGAAATTTCGCAGTGATAAGGTCAGAGCCGGGACTTGATGACACTTTCAATGATTCAATAATTTTGGCAACACCTTGTGGATCAATTATGACAGGGTTCATTGGCGGGTAATGATATTCGGTCTCACAGGAAGGTAAATCGTGAGAAGAGGTTACAAAATTTTGAGAAAACACACTGTTAAGTACGGATGGACAGTCAACATTCGGTATAGAAAGGCCACTGGAATCGACTAGCTGTATAGTGTTACGCTCTGGGGGATTAATAACGCGCCAAAACGTTTTAGGATCGTTAGTAAGCATAGAGGGCAATGTATGTTGAAGATAATTATTTTTCGCACGTTTTAACTCGTCAACGTAGGCGTTGTTAGCGAGTTTGTAAGAAACCCATCGTTGGTCGAAAGGAAAGCGCTTAGCTGCCCTGAAAGAACGTTTTTTACGATTAGATAGCCGTTTAAGGTGGGTGTTGAACCATGGTGCATTTGGGTTAGAACGGAGACTGCGCAAGGGAATGTATTTGGTTATCAACTCGTGTACTTTATATTTAAAAACGTTCCAATTCGTTTCAATCGTTCTTTCGTCAAAGTGCTCTAAGAAAGGGCCAATAAACCGGGAAAGTTCGGTGTTAATAATGTCAAAGTTTGCATTGCGGTAATCACGTATTTGTTTGGTTCTGCTGATCGTTTTTGTGACAAGGGTTCTAACTTCAAATGAGATAAGCAGGTGATCACTAAGTCCTGGTAAGTACGATACTTCAGGGACGAGTTCGGGGTTAGTAGTCAGGACTAGATCAAGGGTGTTAGCGACTGCATTTGAAACTCTTGTTGGCTCGAGAATTAGTTGGGACAATGAGAACAAAGAGCACAGGTCTAAAAATTCGGTACATTGTGTAGAGGACGGGATGCATTTCGGAGGTACAGCAGTCCATGAAATTGACGGAAAATTGAAATCGCCTAATAAAAATAGCGAAGCATTTGGGTGACGTGTCGTAACAAAATTAAGCGCATCGTGCAATTCGGAAACAAAACTAGGAGGATAAGAGGGAGGGCGGTAGCAGACCCCAAAGATGCATGTGCGATACCCAATTTCTACACATGCCCAGACAGCTTCAAGCTCAGACTGAACATGAATGACGCGTGACGGTATAGATTTCCTTATTGCGAGCAGTACACCACCGCCCTGACGCAAAGTTCGGTCGCGTCGATAAATATTAA
Source organism: Haemaphysalis longicornis (assembly GCF_048455015.1). NCBI lineage: Eukaryota > Metazoa > Arthropoda > Arachnida > Ixodida > Ixodidae > Haemaphysalis > Haemaphysalis longicornis. The sequence continues at coordinate 140,758,368 of NW_027526361.1, forward strand.
AACTTGAATGATGCAAATTTGACCAAGGACTGAATTTGACCAAGGAGTGACTGGCGTCTGAACGCCTCGAAGACTGCAGAGAGAATGAGCAGGATAACGGCAGTGGCCACTGTTATATGGACTGGAAGGGGGGTGGGGGCGTCACGGAATGCTACGTGAGTTTCGCGCTGGAAAGCGCCGCGAATTCCCCAGCTCGAATCTGAGGTTGTGTTTGTTGAGCTCAAAAAACGATTACCCGCTCACTGTGGGTACACAGTACAATCATGAAAACTGACCAGTTTTGCACTAGGGGCTTTGCATTATTACTGGGCAATTTTTTCCCGAGGTGTGCAGCCCTGAAGTTCACAAAAAAAAGTTTTTCGGTGCCTTGTTGTCCACGATACACTTAATTCTACGGATAGAGTGCCGTTGTGTTCGCGCACCGTCACGTCGACGCAATTCAACGATGTCTAGGAACAAAATTCAATCACACTACCACGCATTTCGATCGTTTGTCTCAAGTCGGATGGCGCAAATCGAGCATGACCTGCTCGAGAAAATCGCCGCGGAAACGCCAGCGTGTCAACTCGCCTTATTGACCGCCTGACTCGCCGCTGGGTGGCCGCCGCTCGGCGACGTCTCCGCACGCCACTTCGCTCTAAGCGGGTCCAGCTCTTCGTGCGCTTCGAGTAATGCGGCATAAAATGCATTCGTTTGGGTTTGGACCAGAATAAATTTCGAATAAAGCGATATTTCGAGTAAAGCAATTTCGTTAAAACGAGGGATTACTGTATTTAAAATTAAAAGTGATGATTTGTGATCAACATATCAGCCAAATACGCCCATTCACTTAGGTCGGTTTACGCTCATGCGAAAGAAATTATGAATACGAAAGGGAAGCATAGGCAGGCAGCAGTTCATGATGTTCTTTTTCAGTAAACTTTATATTTCGTTCTGTAATTGGTGAGAATATAGCCTCTATTGTGTGTTTCTATCGACGTAACTTTAATTGCAGTGCTCATGGCATTTCTACCCTCAGCACTCTAACATAACGGTTTCGGCATCCGTCCGTCGGCGCAGCAATACTTTTTTCTTGTAACAACAAACCTCCGGTTCAAAAATCACAGAAAAGATGCGCAGTAGTACGCAGGCTTCTTCTCGATTCCTGTTCTACTTGCATACCTCCTTTTAAAAATCAGGGCATTCGAATGTCGACTATGCGCAGATGATTTTGATTAAAAACTACTAGACGCAGCCCTTTCCGAGGCCAGTGATCATTTGTTTCCGCAGAGATGCATTGCTTCCACTTTTCCTTTTTCTATGGGGAGCTCAGTCAGGCGAAATCTTATTGGTTTCTGTTTTCTTTGTTACACAAACGTTTAGAAGAAAAACCTCGCCGTCGTTGTTGTTCCTCCCATGTGCCGAACAGTGGTGTTCAAGGCGCCAGACCCACCGTTAGTGCGGCTCACCTCTTCGGTATTAATTAAACTTTGTCTGTCTGTATGTCTGTCTCTCTGTCTGTCTGTCTGTCTGTCTGTCTGTCTGTCTGATCTGATCTGATTGTAGGGTTTAACGCGCCGACGCAACGCAGGCGATGAGGCGCGCCGTAGTGGAGGGCTCCGGAATAATTTTGACCACCTGGGGATCTTTAACGTGCGCCGAAATCTCGTACACACGGGCGTTTTTGCTTTTCGCCTCCTTCAGAAAAGCGGCCGCCGCGGCCGGGAATCGAACCCGCTACCTCGTGCTCAGCGGCGCAACGCGTTAGCCACTGAGCCACCGCGGTGTCTGTCTGTCTGTCTGTCTGTCTGTCCGTCTGTACCGGTCGAGGCAGCTTTGCCTTATTTACTCACTGTCTGTCCGTCTGTCTGTCTCTGAGCACTTCGAGTGGTTGGCATCTCTTCAAAATTTCAAAGTACCTTTAATTCTGTTTAAAATTAAAAAAAAAATAATCCAGGGAAGCCTTCACTCATGCGCAAGACTTAAATGGCAAAGCTGTTGTGGTTGAGCAGTGGTGGACACAGTGTTAAGTTTCAGTATTATTGTTTATTTGCATAGTTGCGGTGCTAGTAATCGTAATATGCACTGAAGAGGTCCTCGTCTTCTTCGCGGCGAGTGGTGGAGGCAAAGTCATCATCATCATTGTAGACCAACTGGAAAAGCTTGCTCTCAGTCGCGCAAGGCTTGAACAATCGCGAAGCCCCAGGATTTCTTCATACTTGAGCACTGAAGGACACATCAACACGCATTTGTACAAGTTTGAAATCGTTCATTTACATGGTCCGTCGTTGCTTTTGGCTGTGCTAGCACTGGTCATCGACATATGTACTGATATCGTCGTGTTCCGTATGCGAAATATAACATGCGCGGTAGCGCTTGACAACAGCTCCGGAGTTCTTTTTTTTTTTTTTGCTAAAGGCACTGCGCCAGTGGTTGGAATTTTTTCGCTCATCATGGTTTTCACCAGTTTATTTCTTTGCTAAAGCGGCTGCGCGGGGAGGTAACTCGGCGGTCGCCGCGAGACACGCGCTCACCAGCGCACCGAATTTTCCTGCGACAACGAACTTGCGGACAGTAATAACAGCTCCGCGGTTAAAAGTAGGCTCCCTACTCTGCTTATGATTACACTACAAATGCAACACGTTTAGCGGTGGGGGGGGGGGGGGTGGTAGGAGGTACTTTTATCTGGAGGTATAAATGCTGGAAAAACCCATACGGGCGGGCAAAGAATGTTACAAGAATTCCAAGCGACTGTTTGTGAAGTAGCACTCGTTCTCTTTCCAACCGCTATGGCAGACATTACTCGGACGTCCAGAGGCGCCGCAGCGCTTGGTGCTGTTGGCCTCGGAACTCTAGCTCTTGGCAACTTGTACTGTCCCTTTTTCAACCGACGATTTCCAGACTCAGGTTTGCCGCCATTACAAAAAATGTGCACAATATTCTCACGCAGTATCCTTACGCTTGCTACTAACATTGCTCCAACGAACGAACACACACACACGCACACACACACACACACACACGCACACACGCACGCACACACACACACTCACGCACACGCGCACGGGCACGCGCACACACACATGCACACGCACACGCGCACATACACGCACGCCCGCATGCACACGCGCACGCACACACACGGGCACGCACAAGCGGAAACAGTCACGCACGCACACACACGCACGTACACGCACATGCACGCGCAGGCGCAGGCGCACGCGCACGCGCACGCAGAAGCACACGCACAAGAACACGCACACACGATCACACGCACACATGCACGCACACACGCACACGCATACGCACACACACGCTCACACATACACACGCGCACACGCACACGCACACACACAAACGCACGCACGCAAGCACGCTCACTCGGAAGCACACGTGCACACACACACGCACACACACGAACGCACACAGGCACACGCGCACACGTGCACGTAAAACACGCGCACGCGCAAGCTCGCATGCACGCGCACTAACGCACGCACACAGGCGCACTCTCGGGAACGCACGCACACGCGAACGCCTGCATGCGCACGCACACACGCACGCAGGCACGCACGCACACACGCACGCACACATGCACACGAGAACGCGCACGCGCGCTCACGCACACGCCCGTACGCGCACGTACACACGCATGCAAGCACGCACTCGAGAAAGTGCGCACGCCTACACACACACAGACACACACACGCGCAAGGACGTACACACACACACGTACGCACATGCGCACGCACGCAAGCACGCACACAGTCACACACGCACACGCGCACGCACGCAAGCACACACGCACACACACAGTGCACACGCGCACGCACGCACGCGCACGTACGGGCCCGCGCAAGCACGCCACGCACGTGCAATAAAGCACGCACACGGGCGCACTCTCACGCACGCACGCACACGCTAATGCGTGCACGCGCACGCACACACGCACGCAAGCACGGACACACACAGACGCACGCAAGCATGCGCACGCACGCACGCACAAAGGCACACGAAAACGCGCACGCACGCAGCACGCACACACGCACACACACGCACAGGAAAACGCGCACGCGCGCTCACGCACACACGCCCGCAAGCACGCACGTGAGAAATTGCGCACGCCTACACACACAGAGAGACATGCACACGCGCTCGCACGCACACATGCACGCAAACTATACCGTCCCTACCTAAAGAAAGCCGAGAGAAGCCCGAAAGCTTTTAACGTGTGAAATGAGCTACAGCCCTTTCTTAAAGTGCCCGGCATCCATAGTCAAACCTGAAAAGATCCAAATCGCAAACGAATAACGAACCCCTTCAAAAATTTTCTGCGCAAGCGGTAAACACACCTACGAACGATCTAAACAGTCAAACCTCGATTTAACGAGGTTTAGGTAGGTCGTAAATTATTTCGTTTAATTGAGAACTTCCGTAAATCAAATTAAGCATTTATTCGTAACTGTTTGCAGTGCTTTCGATTGTATACTGTAGCGCCATCCAGCAAGCTTGTGCGACGTCGTATTTGCGAAGCGTAAAGGCTAGGAAAATGAAATTGTGGTCCGAGTGAATGAAAAGCGACCAATGAAATTGTCACCCTAAAAAGAACAGCCCCGGCGTACTACAAATTCTTTTCGCACCAATGATGTAGGTAATTTGTGCTTGCGTTCGCTTAGCAAGAAACCGCCACACAAGTTCTTGGTAAGTTTGTAGTGCGTCCATTGCGTTTTCCGCATTCTTGTGCGTTCCGGCAAATAATCGCTGCATATCAAGCGCATTCAGCCCTTTACTTGATGCCGGCACGGGAGCTTAGGTATCTTAAACGTCTTCGTCCGCGTCTTCAGCGGCCTCTTAGTCTTCAGCGCTGTCTTGGGTGACCGGTTCCCCGACGAAGTTGCGCGGAGGGTGTCAGTTTTCCGTTTCATATTTTTAGAAAGAGTATTGGGTGCATATCAATGTGGAACAGCCACGTCACATTTCACTTGTCCGCTTGTTGCTGCACTATCTACATTCGCTTTCATGTCCATAGTAAGTCTTTTTTTTCTTGGCGGGCTCTAAGTCGTTTAGCGGTGGGCTAGTTTGCCCGCACTGTTTCCTCGCACACGAGCAGCAATGCTAGACGGCCTCTAGGCTAAACTGCTTGAACTTCACGAAAACAACGCGAGTTCTATCAGAGGACGATGTAAAAGGAGCGTTAAAAGCACGGGAACTACCCGCAGAAATATTGGGGGCCGAATACCAATTTGGAAAAGCGTGAGTGGTATCTATGACGTGCAAACATTTTTTTTACAGCTAGCGCCAACTGGTGAATTTAACTATGAATTACAACTTCCTTTTTGCGCCGCGCAGTTTTCAAAAAAAGCGCGACGAAAATTTTCAGTAATCTCATCTTGGGCGCGCCGTGAATCAATTTTGAGGCGTTCTCTAAAACTAGACCAAAACATTAAGCTTTTTGATCTCCACTTGTTGAGAAAATGTTCGTTAAATCATGCTAATGATTATGATATTTGTTTCGTTATTTTGAATTAGTCAAACCACTGTGCCCTATGGGCGTCTGAGGGGTGATTGGGATATCTTAGTTAAGTCGGGAGTTCCGTTAAATCGGGTTTTGTTAAATGTTAGACTTTGTACCGATACGTGCTTGATGAGGTAAAGATATACTATTGTACTACTTCATGTTTAACACGCCCATTGGGTTATCTAAAACCATTTCTTTTTCGCGATTTGGAAGTAATCGTTCTGACACAGCGGAAACACACTTTCAAGCACAAAGCTGTGTCCTGAGATCTTATTAGAGGTTTGAGGTCGACCAACCGGTCTACGCGGAAATGCAGTAGATTTTTTACAGGACGCCATCGGTCTGACTACGGAAGCTTTTGCTCTAAAAGGCGGCCATTGCACTCCGTACTGATGGTCAACCAGGGTAGCGGCAACGTCCGGCCGGAGTTCCACCGCGTGTTTCGCTCCCTCCGGTACGTGGTTCTGAGTTACCACTGTCGGGACGCGAGATCGCAGCTTCATCGTCTATAAAATGAACTAATCTTTGCCTTCCTACTTCAAATCCCGTCATTTGTTTTCAACGCATGCGCACTAGGTGGTGCCAGACGAGCTTTTTATGTGTGCACGAGACCGGCGGATTTTTTTTTTTCCATAGACATATACAGCTCCGCTTTAAAACTGTCTGTGCGTTCATAAACATCCACATGCTGGGGGCCCATCTATCTGACCTTGCATGTGTCTGCTGACCAGACTTGTGTTTGACCTTTCTTGGAGAAAACTACGCGCTTATCGCTGGTTGCCGCGAATGACTTGGCAGCCATTGCCGCTCTGTCATGGAGAGGCCGTGGTACAGCTTTCGGCATGGACTACTATATCTTCTAGCTTTTTGCTTACTTTTTGGAAAGTAGAATTTTGTTCTCCAGGGCGCGTCGTTTTAAATTTGTGATTATAAAATTAAATGGTATAGTATTTTTAAAAATGTTTATGGTACATATGGCACATAAAAATTTAGTCATTCAGGCAGGCAGCAGGGTTGCATCCTTGCTGGCCTGGTTTGGAGCGTTTCGCACGCTTCGATCCTACATGCCTGCGCCTAGGACTTCTCAGGAACTCTTACTGTGTTATTTTTGCTTACTGCTGTAGTCCTTATTTTGTTCAGATGTCTTGCATATTTCCACCCCGTATGTGTGGCAGCCGTGTTTCTCTCCAAAATAAATAATTTGTGAGTGCAGCGGTGTCCTGTCTATTTTCTAGATCGTTTGTGCCGTGTTTTTTTGTGGTGATCTTTAATTATGCACTTTCACCAACTCGCCCTAATCGCAGTCCCCTTGAACATATTTCCTGTCATTACGGCCCACTCGTCAAGTCTTGTCTCTTGCTCTACAAAGACGCTTTGTCTGTAGCGACGTGGGTGCACGCCTGTAAAGTTCGTGTCCTGCTGTGTTTCAGTGGGTTGACTTTAAAATGGGATTTTAAGGTTGTAAGTTTTGAGAAACATTGTTTTAATCAGTAAGTTGACTTGTTTGTCAGGTTCTCGGCGTGAGAATTTGTTAGTTAAAGGAAAGGTTCAATACACTGGCATCGAGAGTTTGGCATCCGTGGTCCGAAATGATGAAATGTCAGCTAATTAGCGAAGACAAATGTACGGTTTTAGGAGGGAAACATTTTAGGGGAGTTGGTTGTAGTTGCCGCATGAAAATATTGGCCGAGAAGGAGGTTCGGCGGGATTTCGCTACATCAATTCCGCTTTTTTACAGACCGTCTCCCCATTTCATTGGTTTCATGCTGCGCAAGGACCAAACTCTAATTTATGAACTCTAATTCATAAATCGAATTACACTTTGATTCATGTGGAACCAAGGCTTGGTAGATATTTTGGAGTAACTTTTATGCTTGCATGTAAGCCTTGGTATTTGACGTATACGAGTTCTGAAACAATGACTCAGTCTGAAAACTCGTTTTGGTTGGAAGCCACACCCAGCCACCGGTGCGAAAAAGCCGAACCAATTACACCACATTCAATGATTTACCCTTAGGCAACATGCCGCCGGCAGGTGGAACGCTTTATTAGTTTTCGTTTTACCCATAGGGATCCCTACTGTATAAGGCATTGTATACGTACTTGTATCCATTTACTGGACTGATTGTTGTTGGAAAAAGACCGCATTTATAACTATCCGCGAGACTAAACGAGCTTTTATTTGTTTTACGAAACAAAGGCTTTCTAATGCCGCGCAATACGGTTGCCGAAAATAGATCTCTGGTATTGCTTCTTTTTTTACTGTTACCAAGAAGAAACAACTAAACAAACAATACCCGTGCACAGAATCCCCGATTATTGGCCGCTGAGTGTAAAGCACGTTAACTGCAATTAGGAATGTCCACACGGCTTCGTAATCGCCCGATATCCGGGCGTCGACAAAGAACTGAAGCCTTTCACTCCATCAATGCCATTGGGTTTGCTTGTGAGGCGCACGTTCTGTATCCTGTTTCGGTGGAAAGTATCGACGTGAGGGCGGGGTTGTTGTGCTTTAGTGCAGCGAAGAATTGGGGAGCTGAAGCCCCGAAGGAATGCTGATTCGCCGTTGTATGATGGAAATGCAAAGAAGCGTTCAGATCTATTCATCCTATTCGTAATTTGGCACGACGCCAAGCAAGAGCCCGCTCTCTCGCCAGACAGCTCAGAAACGTTTCGGAAGTAGTATACTCTGACGCAGCGGAGTACAGGCATCACAGGGCATACACGATAGCGATCACTGGTCAAAAAAGCACTGCTCCACTCAACAGCCTCACAGTCACAACCAGCTGCCCTAATGTGGCGGATGAGGCGGCAGTTGCCTTAGCCCTCACACATAGGCCACATTCCGTAATTATAATCACAGATTCAAAAACTGCCGTTCAAAAGTTTTCCCGGGGACATATCTCACCCACGGCGCTCAAAATGCTGAAGCAAAATCCACCAGGACTCAGTGGAGCTCATATGAACCCCAGCCCACACCGGCATGGAGGGGAATGAAACCTCACACTCTATGGCTCGTGAACTGACACACCGATCCGGCGTGTGTATCGTTCCGCCAGAGACAGACTAATTACATTTAATGACATAATAGAGCATACCACCTCTCCCGTCGACAATTTCCCCGCCTCATCCATCGGTTACGATAATCCATGCGCGTATTTGGCGGCTCTTGCAAACGGACGCTTTCCCATGCAGAGCTCGCCTCCATCACATCCATCCGACAGATTTTCCTTCGTCAGCATTCCCTCTGTGTGGGGAGCACGCCTCACTAATTCATTCCACATGGGAGTGACCCCGAGACCGAGCTACACAAGAAGCACTAGTCAAAAGAGCCACCGAAGTCGCACCAAGCCTTACGCAGATGGCCACTGCGCATGTCTGACCACTTGCTGGAATAAAGTTTTCCCTTCCTACTCCTCTACATCGCATCGCCGCAAATGCTTTCGCGCTCAGAAGTTAAGCCGGTTTGTACGAGATTTGGCTTGTACTCGCCACAGCCGACGGCCGCGCCTTGGTTATACTTCCGTGAAGCGATTGTAGCCAAAGGTGGTGACTGTGCATTCATGGATAGTTGGTACTTTCGCATTCTTGAAGCACAGTGCACTACAACAGGACACAGAGAAGGACCCGGATACAGCATCGTGTCCGCGTCCCTCTCTGTGTCCTGTTGTAGTGCGCTGTATTTCAAGAATGTAGGCGAAGGCTTTCGATATCGGCAACCAGCGCCATTTTTTCACGCATGGACGCATACTTAAAGTGCCTGCCCCATCTTAGCCATGCCGCTTCGCTCCCAACCATTATTTTACCGTGCACAACGCATAGCATACAAAAACTATTACAAGTCAGAACATAAACAAGCTCCGCCACTGCTTTAGGAGCTACCTGCCAATATTATAAGTGAACATGAATTACAGTGCTTTTTCGCCTCAATAAGAAAAACGCTCACCGCGGCCGGCAATCCAACCCGCGTCCTCGTGGCCAGCGGCACAACGCCTTAGCGTGAATACAACGCTCGGCGAAAGGAAAAAAAATCGTCTTGCTCAACAGCGTCGTGTTCAGAACCCGGAAATTCTCGCCCAGGAAGCCGAGAGCACGCCACAAGTCCGCGGATACGACGACGAGCACTGTTAAGCAGAGAAGGTTACGAAAAGTAGCGAGTATCACGCTGATAACCTGACCAATTTCAACGAAGCTAATTCTAAATTTAAGCGGCAGCTCCTAAACCGTGAATTTGGTGTAGCGCGCAGTGTGTGTGATTCCCTGTGGTTTGACAATGACTCGTCGAAAACTGCGTGTGAGGCGTTTGTGCCATTTCCATTGGGAGATAGAGTTTGATACAGCTTCGCTGGACATTAACGTTCGCAGGCCCGGATGGCGGCCAATCTTTGTACTTTTTTCCTGGCTTGGTATTCTTCCCAACCCTTTTTTACCACATCTATTTTGGAAAATATTTCAATACGTAAGCGATTACTTGCAGTAGCTCGTTATACCCGGTGCTACTGTAAGCAATTTATTTTAATAGTTCGTTTGTTCCTAATTACTACCTACAGCAGCCTCCAGCAATGCGAAGGTTTGCCACTGTGTGTCCTACCCTAATGTAAACCCTGCACATTTGAGTCTGTATGGTGCGGTTCCGTCAACCGCGGTGGTGAACACTGTTGTATTTTTTACGCGGTCATTGGTGCCTTTTTGGGCGGATTACCACCAAACAGAGTTGTCTGGTGAGGTGCGAGAAACCCATAAATGAAATATTGGAAACCAGCCTCAATGCCATGCACTGAAAATGCACTCGCTCTTGTTGGAGAGGGCGGTTAGCTGGAGCATTGGACAAATATGTGAAAACGTTTCTTTGTTTCCTCCGTAAAAGTATTTGTCGCCAAATTATAACCTTTGTAATTGTGACCGCTATAAAAAAAAAGTGTCTCGAATGAAAAGACGTTCACTAATAGAGACGGAGGAAATTGAACTAAGAGGGAACCACGGACGTAGTTATATTTAAGGCAATTCGTCAACGGTGGTTAGGGACATTGTTTCTGAACATGCCAGGGTTATCACCAGCCGAGGAAAAAAAAGCACTCAAAGTCCGCGGTTCAAAACGCACTCATCCGCTTTTTTGTCCGATCTCCAATGATGCAGAACTTTGCGCGCGAAAATGTATGTCTTTGTCAGCCGTTTACAAATTTCGAAAAAACCTTCAAATGGGCATAAGGTCAAGTACTCAACCACCCCAACCTAAAATGTGGCGCGTGAACCAAGCCTATTTATAGCGAACCCTGAAAGCGGGTTAGCGAAGACTGCACATTGTCAATTGAGTAGGCGATCAGATTTGAGGACTGCCCGGAGTTTGCCTTTTTGATTGGGGACTAGAAGTTCTGAAAATTTGCAAGGGATGATAGCAAGGGAGGGTGAGCAGCTGTTTTGTGGCTGCAAAAGCTACCGTACCGAATGCCGCCTGAAGCGTCACCTGCCTGCAGAAAAGTAAACGCGATAATCAAGGTCCTCGAGCGCTCTAATCACGTTTTGGGCGGAGTATTACCTGCTTGTATAGTTGGCAAGCCACAATGTCTCTTTCGTTCACAAATTACAGTAAAAAAGGAAAGGGTTTCTGGTCTACTAATATTGAATGTCCTGATGTACTGGAATTAGGTGATGCACGGATTTTTTGCCTTCTTGACGGGCTGCTGCCTGCTTGAAGGATTCCGTCCAAACGGTGTCCACGTCTAACTGCCTCTTAAACGCTTTATAGGCGGGGAAAACATTGGTCCTGGGACGTTGCATCGTTAAAAGCTATACCATGTAAAAGGCCTTCACATTGTGGTCGCATTATTATTCGAACTAGCCGCAAATGCAGCAACTCCTGTTGGTATGTTAGATCGGCTTCTACGGATCATCTCTAGATAGTTACCAGGGCTTATGGGCTCGCAGTTTTCCGTCGCTACCTTTTGAATGCCCGCTTATTGCACACAGTTTTAATTATCGGGCGTTCGATTCCCGGCCGCGGCGGCCGCTTTTCTGATGGAGGCGAAAAGCAAAAACGCCCGTGTGTACGAGATTTCAGCGCACGTTAAGATTCCCAGGTGGTCAAAATTAATCCGGAGCCCTCTACTACGGCGCGCCTCATCGCCTTCGTTGCGTGGGCGCGTTAAACCCCACAATCAAGCAATCAAAAAATAAAGTATGTAGCCTATTCATTTTTGGTGTCGCGGGAAATTTGAATTGAAACAAAAAAGTTTCCCCCAGCGTGGTTGAGCCCAATTTGTGGTCGACCGTAGAAGCGCTGACGAAACAGGGGATTGCCCCTTTACAGTGCCTGACTAAAGTAGCGTAAGTTGCAGCCTGTTGAAATATGAAAAATTTACCAGTGTTTCATGGGACACAGTGCTGCGTTTCGGTTTTAATTCTGATCCGGTGCACTTACGCATGCACCCTTAATAATATAGCAGGGCTAAAAGAACATGTTGCTTGGTAATAAGGCCGTAGCTGAAAGCTTACTGGGCTTTTTTCTGCGTGTATGGGCAGCCTGGATGCGGTTTTAGGGTTGCGCATGATTATGTCGCGGCATTCCACGAATTAACATCACAAAGTTCTTTGAAGTTGGACGTTTATGTGTTTCTTTCGGAAGCGAAAGAGGAAGCTCAGACAAAAGGCCACGAGGCTCCCTTTAAAATTTGTACCGTTTTGGACGCCATCATTGAACAAGTACCAAACATAGAGAGAAAAGGCACATAAACACAGCATTACAAAACAGGGATTACATATTTACACGTATCCTATACGCAAAGAAAGACCAAACAACAAATACGCAACGCAAAAAGGAAAAGTTAAGAAAATATATGTGTGTAGCCTTAAAAACCCTTACGCGTAAAAATATTTAAAAGAACAAAAGACACGGAAAAACACAGAAAAAACACAAGAATACGGCGAAGTCTCAGAGAAGTTATGGGATGTGTTCAATGAAGTATAGCTTGAGATATTTTGGAAACTTTCTTGCAAATGTCTCGTATCCACAACCCAACGTAAACAGGTTAAGAGGTTCGGGCACTTGAAATGCATACTTTGTTTTCCCTTGTTTGTGCGATTTCGGGTCACGTTCTTCTGTTGAGTACGCAGAGAGTATCTAGTTTCCGGTGTTTCATAATCGGATGGATTTAAAGAGGTTTCGGTGTATATACTGTAGCCGACGAAGATAGCATATTTTTGGTAATTTATGATTTTACATTTTTAATCAGGGTGTGTGGACTAATTAATCGGCTTGCCATAGTAGCCTTCTCCGTGCAAAGGTTTTTTTCTTGAGTAGTGAGAGGTTACGACAGTTCGAACCAGTTTTAGTGCCCCAGGCCAATAACCAGTGTGGCAATTTGGAACCGAAAATGGCCTAATACATTGCCAACTTCAACCAATGAACCACTAGGTTTACAATTCTGCATAAACGCCCAACTTTCTTGTTTAATGCATTTGAATTAGGCTTCGATACGTGAACATTTTAGAAGATGTTTTCATTGAACCAAATACCAAACGCTGTGATTTGTGGAACTTGTTGTAATTTTGTGTTTCGCAACAAACATATATACCTTCCGGAATATTAACGTTAATTGGCACATACTGAATGAATGGGTTTACAGTTACAGTGAAAACCGGTCGACGTAATTTTGATCACCCTCTTTATGCAGGTGATCCTCATGCATTTTCAGCCAACTCTCAAAAAGCAAGAGAAAATCAAATTGTGTTTTCAGAGACACAAGGAATGTGCCAAGGCATTCACCCTTATTTTTCGTGGTCTGTATTACAATATATAGCGCTTGATTCATTTCCATTGTCGTAAACTTCACCCTAAATACACCCGGATTGTGGAGACATGTACTAGTTTCTATTTCTCTGAAGCCGACAGAACTGGGAATACGTATAGTCTGTTAGTTTAAGTTATTTTGTTGATGTCAGCATGGTTAAGAATCTTTTTAACATCTCCGTTTTCGTATTTGCGTGCAAAGAGTCTGCCTCCGCTGGTTCAAACAGACTTCAACGGGACCATCTTTTTTTCGGAAATTGTGGCCACTACCAGCTGTTTTGTCGTAAAAGTGAGATGCTCGTTCGCGTAGACTTCCCCTTGGTTGGACTAACCAAACGATTCGTCTGAAACCTTTCTCTTTCCATGCCTTAGAAAGGAATGCATGCTGCCTATCACGCTGCATAAAACGACCAATAATGTTCGTCTCATCCGCTTCCCTCGTTGGAATTCTAAGGCATGTGTCCATGTCTGATTCCGAAATGGTTTCACGGATAGCTTCCCGGTTTTCTTTAGAACCTGAACTTCACGCCCTTTATCTCAAGCTTGTTAAGCCTACTGTATTGCTGTCAGGTTCGGGAGCAATATTTTTACGAGGAAACTGAGTGAACAAGAATATGTTTATAAAATACCCGAAACCTCGAGAAAAGGCACACAATGAACTGATAAAATATCGAAAAAGAGGTGGGGGCGAGGACGTGGTAGAGAAAACTGCAACAAGTTAAACTGGCGCAAAAGTCATCATTGGGGAACAAAGGAATAGGACAGAGTACTTGGTGGTTACCGACACAGGCCGAAGTAGCGTTGTAATGTCCAGGTGTCCAGCCATTCTATGTAACGCCGCCGGCGGCGTTGTCGACGCTGCTTGGAGTATTCTCAGATGTGTCGCCTCCTGGCGGCCCAGCGCCCGGTGGGGCAGCGGGTACGCTCGTCTGGCCAGACGTAGGGTCTTCAGTGTTTCGCCGTAGACGCTGGCTCTTCCTTGGTTTCTGTCCGCCACTCCCACTCGGGACGAGTGCCCATGTTTGGAGCCCGCTGTGCCAGAGCGCGCGCTTCCCCGTGCGCCCGCCTTCTAGTTGCGGTTCGGCGCGTACGGCGAGCCGTTGGCCGCGTGCGCAGGGATCCATGTGACCTCCATTCGTCTTCCGTCTCGGACTCCCGATCTTTCGGTAATTCTTGCCGCCTTTCCGCTCACTCGACTTCTTGCCAGGTTGCAGACGGCCTCTAGCGAGTCGCTCAGGATCGTGCCGCAACGTCCCTCGGACATCGCCAGAGCTATGGCGATCTCCTCAGCCTCGCCGACTTTGAAACCCGTCCAGTGCTTGCATTCACGGTCACCAACGCGTATCTTCCTTGTTCGTACTTCGTCGCGTCAACCTACCTCGTCGACGGCTGCCCGGCGTACCGTTCGACGAGAAACTTGGTTCTCGTGTGTCTTCCCTCTTGGTTGTGCTCTGGGTGCACCCTCCTCAGGATTGGGTTCACCCGGACGTTCTCGCGCACCCTCTCGTCGAGTTCCTGCAGGTGTCTCCCTGTGACCCAGTAGCCGTAGCCCCGGGTCTCGAGGATGCTTCTCCCCGTCTTCGTCGCCACCAGCAGCGCTCGCTGGGCTTCCGGTTGCGCCTCGATGATCTCGTCCACCGTGTTGTGGACGCCCAACTGCAGCAGCCTCTCGGTGTTCGTAGACTCGCGCAGTCCCAGTGCCCTCTTGTACATTCTATGCTTTCCGTAAACAGAGGAGGGACGGTCCGGCGCCGCAAAACATCGCAGATATAAAAGTAGATGGCGGGGCTGAAGGAAGAAGTCAGAATGGGGTCCAAGAGGATCGAGACCGGAAAGGACATCGCATGCGTCGATAGTAAGCTGGCGCATCTGCTCGAAGCGAAGGAGTCGATCAAGTAGCGCTGGCAGACGCAGGGGTGGAACAGAAAATTGAGGAAGAAGATGGGAGAACTGAACCAGGCAATCGCGAAGTACAGTTCGCTGTTCTGTAGACAGCAGTGGGACGAGGTGTGCAGCTGCATCGACGCAGCCTTCACCAGGGCAGGGCCTCGTCCCTAATCAGACACTTGCTCCACGAGACCACGACCAAGTCGCCCCGACCGAACCGCATGGCTCGGGTAATGCATTAATCCGATCAGAGCCTTGGAAGGGACGAGCTGATCAAGCGTCGAAGTGACAAATACCTGCCGGAGACGAAGACCGAGCAACACCCTGAGCATGCGGGAGCTCCTAATGACAAGTTAGATCGAGACATCGCGACGGCCAAGGTCGCGGCCGCCCTGAACTGAACACCACGCCGGGTCCCGAACAAGGCTCTTAGGAACCTGGACGACCCGTCGATCGAGGCGCTGACGCTGTACTACAACCAGTGTTGGTGAAACGGCAAGTTGCCGCACCAATGATTTAGCAGTTTATGGTAAAGTATGCCAGAATGAAACAGCAGCGAAGTGTGACGTTTGCTTTCCGTAATTAAACTTAGCAAGGGGCAGCACAGGATTTTGGTTAAGGGCAAACCTGTTCGAGTTTGGCTTAAGCAGAAAGAGTGAATCAATAGAACTAAGCGGCAATGCATCACTAAGCTTCTTGAAAAACACAGGTGATAGGTTATAATGAAACTGAGAACATACTGAGTAGCGCAAGTAAACACACACAAGAAAGAGGACACTGGACCAGCGGTACACTTCCAACTGTTTATTAGCGAAGATGGCTTCATACATTTATAGCTAAATCCACACATGCGCAATAAACGTGCCAACAAACGTTATCGAGAGAATGTATATAGAAAATGTGTGTATTTAACATGTGTGCATTTAGCTCTAAATGTAGGATGGTATCTTCGCTAATAAACAGTTGTAAGTGTAGCGCCTGTCCCGCGTCCTCTTTCTTGTGTGTGTTTCTTTGCTCTACTCATTATGTTCTCAGTTCGAAACCAACACGCCCAGCAACAACTTCTCCTATAACAAAATGTTTCCTCTACGCAGAAGATCTTATGTTCATGTAGCAGAACCGTCGCATTGGAATAAAAGGGGCCAGAGGTGATAATACGTATGGCTTGGTTCTGAAGATGTTGAATGAGTTACAGGTCACGTTTTTAGGTGTTGCCCCGTACGCAAATTCCGTAAGTAATGTGGCTATGTATAAAATCAAGATTAGGGACCAGAGTGTATTGAATAAAAAAAATGGTACTGCTTTTATGAGCATGCGCATACCAAGTGTATCTTTTTTTTTGATGTGGTTAATGTAAGAAACGTTGGCACACGTTAAAGATCCCGAGGTTGTCAAAATTAATCCGGAGCCCTCCACTACGGCGCAACTCATAACCTGTGTGGTTTCGGCGCGTTAAAACCCATCTTGATCATGAATGTGAGAAACGAATTTAAAGTTACTATCGGGTATTACACCTAGAAATATAGCGCCTTCGCACACGGGAATTTGATGACGACCAATTGTCAGACTCGAAGGATTACGCTGATGTTTCTGGCAAGATTAAAAAAGCATAGAATAAGTTTTAGCAGGATTAATTTTAAGGCAGTTGTTTTCACACCAGCTCATTACATTAGCTACCGAGTGGGTTAAGGTTGGTATAACTGACCCTAGGGATTCGCCGGGACATGATATGGTAGTGCCATGGGCACATACGACAGAGTGATTGGGATGCGGAATGTTGGGACTATCGTCATGCACAGAATAAAAAGGTAGGGTTCCTAGAACGCAGCTCTGCGGCACACCTTCATTTGTTATTGTAGTCTCTGAAAGAAGGCTGACATTTCCAGACATTTTTTTTTCTGTAGAAGCGAAAAACCAAAACGCCCATGTGCGGAGATGGTGCCCCACGCTGAAAAATCCTGCGGTGTTATTAATTGCGCCTTGGCCCACAGCTACGGCGCGCCTCCTAACCTCGGTAGGGCTTCGGCGCAACCTTTCAAATGCCCATTGAACAAGAAACGTTAGTTAGGTGTCCGTATCGCCCCCGGATGGGTGAGTAGTGAGTGACACGTTAGACTAGCAGGAGTGTGGTTTTCTGAGAATGGCTAAAAGCGCAAAAACTGGACGAAGCCACGAAAGGGGAGGACACAAACAAGCGCGTGTTTGAGTGCTCCCCTTTCGCGTCTTCGTCCAGTTTTTCCGCTGTTAGCCATCATGTAACAATACCAACTTGCCCAGCTTACACCGCTCTTGTGGTTTCTTTATCAAGAGGAGAGGCGGGTTCTCGTTACTGCGGGGCAGCATGACTGACAATTTTGAAATGAAGTTCAGGGTTATGTGCAATAATGTAGCAAGTTCTGCAAAGGATCTGACAGTGGTGAGAAAGGTGGAGGCAATATTTATACGAATGCGTTAAATGGCCAAATGAGGTATAAAGGTGACGTCTTGAGCTCCCGAATTCAGCAGCGATTGCTAAATTCTCATTGTCTGCTACGCGTTCTAAAGCGCGTGTCTCAAGAAATATACTATAAAGAACGCGGGAATACGCAGAATAACATGAAAACAAATTAGCCAGGATCACTGACTGAACGTCGCGAACGGTGATGGTAACAGCTAATTCGCCTGGAGTTCCCTAATCACAAGGCCAACCTGCATAGAACTTCTCAAAGCCAGCACATCGATTCCTGTTTCCGCCAATTCATTTGTGCCGTGTTTCGCTGCTCCGGCCATCTACTGCAACCTTTTGACACCCTTGAACTTGAGCCACTGGCACGAGGGTGCGCCACGAGCGCTATTTGTTTTTTCATGGCGCACCTCTTCATTTGGTCTCGCCGGAAATCAAGCAGCCATGTATTTATAAGAAACAAAGCAAGCAAATACCACTTGTGTATTGGTGCCTTGCCTGAAATGTGCCTAATGTTTACTTTGTTCTAAACATTGTTGACAAGTATCAACATTTCCGCCAGATTTAGTGGTTTAGAAAAGCTTTGCCTATGCATATAAACGTCTCGTTAAAGCATTATTTGAGTATGCTGCATGTATGCTTGGAGCGTGCCCTCCTCCTCGTTAGGTTGTGCCCTCTCCACATCGCTGTGACCTCGTTACTACATTTAGTCCCATGAAGACCACGATCAAAATAAAATTCGCTCTTAAAAAGTTCACGGTCTCTTCGCGAGCCGTGTTGATTTCAGTAAGCTGTAAGGCGAGGTTTGTGCGGACGCTGGATTCCCTGTAATGTTCTATGGGACAATTGTCTCGATTTTCGGGGTTTATTTAATTCCCCATCGACTAATCATAAGAGCACTAAGTTGCCCTGAGAGATTATTGAAATCATTGGCGCGTATCGCCGCTGGCAGATTGCCAATGTTAGTTATTTTTATCATTGATACGGTACAATTCGGCACAGTACAGTGATCTGATATATGTGTCGCACGATGTACTTAAAGATTACGTATAGGTTTTAAACACGAATTACAGAAATAGGAAACGCCGTCCAACGAAGCAAGTTTGTGAATACAAGTTACACAAAAAGAAAATGCCGTCCACCCAATCTCTCCAAACAGATAGAATGACATGAAATATTTGGTTTTTATTACTTTTCTTTTAGTTGGTGCTTCGTGGGTTTAATAATGTCCACAGCACTTCTTTTCAGAATAAACCTAGCACAATGACAACGCTTCTCATGCCAATGTGTTAGTGTTGATCCGTGTTTTTTTTTTGCGTTGTTTCATCAGCAAAGTTTGAAAGGAGTACCGTGGTATTTCCGATGAGAAGCTCTCCAGTTTCAGAAAGAAAGTTGTTCCGAAGCTTACGGTAGCTTTATCCAGAAGTTTCAGGTGAATAATTATGCAAGAATGATTTTATAGATTTGACGCAATCTGATGAGCCTCCATTTTGCTAGTGTTCATTGATCATTAGTGTCTTTGTCAAGGACCTGGCCCACACTTTTGCTTTCATGGCACGCGCGCGCGAGAGAGAGAGAGATAGAGATGAAGACAGAGAGTGAGAGAGGGAGAGCTCCTTAGTAGATGAAAGCAGGTCTGCCGGCACGTTGTCGCCCACATGCGGCTCTCCAGGGTTGGGGAAAAGGGAATGAAGTAGTGCGCAAGACAGGAAAAAAGAAAGAGGTAAGAGAAGTTAAGTGTTGTTGAAATCTAGTTGGTCTCACAGCATGAGGATATGTAGTTCTTGATCGTCTCTGCGGTGCCGATGTGGTGTAGATAATCAAATAAAGCAACCAACACTTCTTCTAAAATCATAGACCTGGGCAGGGTCTCAGAAGTACTTTAAAAGATGGCAATCCGGAGTTGGGGCAATCGATCTGTATGAAGCAGGCGTGAACCGGATGCGGCTTCCCACATTTATTTAGGTCGCGTAGGCCCAGCCAGAACGAACGGCCGCCCTGCTGCTGAGTCCCGTTCCATCCGTGTGTCGCGTGGAACTGCTCACGTGGCCAGGCCACGCTGATGATGATTGTGGCGCTCATGATGACGATGGCGATGGTGTCGCTACAGGGCTCCCCCCCTAGCGCGTAGCGCGTTATGAGAAATAGAGGACGGCTGTTGGGCGGAGCAAAAAAACCATGTACACGTATGTACAACACCGGTGATCAGTAAGATTTGTCCGCGGTCAATTTCCTTACACTGTCCTGTCCGTCCAGGTAGGGCATCAATCCGGTGTGAGCATTTCCTTCGGGGGGCCTGGCCTGGAGTTGGCGCAGAGGTCGCAGCCAGCAACGGGCGTCCGGCGGTGCGTAAACTGTCAGGAGCGGCCAGAGGCACAACAGATGTCCAATGCAGCCTGAGTGCCCTGTTTTCTCCATAAAGCAAGCCAAGGACCCAGGAAAACACTGCGCACGAGTGTTGGATGGCTCCGTCGCGTAGGCAGCTTTGTCGTTGCACGGAGCACGATAACGTGTGCTGCGGAAGCGGCGCAGTTCGCGTCGCTGTCGAGCCCGTGCGGGGTGGTGCTGAGACTGCGTCTGGGGCACATGTCGATGGCAGCAGTCTCACGCGAGTCACTTGTGGGACCGACGGTGGCTGGGAATCAGAAAGGTAGTCAAGCGTGCGCGCTGAGCATACTGGCAAGGTCGGCGTGTGCGGATCGTTGTTGGGCGTCGTCCGAGTGCCGACAAGCAAAGGCGTCCGCGCGGGGAGGGTTTTTGGCGTCGCCTACGCCGTCGCCTGCGGTTGCGAAGCTGGACTGCACGCATGCCCATTACATCGTCTTTGATCCGAGTTTGAGGACCACAGGAACTCGCACGGGATGACGTCATCAGCGTGCGAGGCGCAGGACTTTCGCAGCGTCGAGTAGGCGATATCGCACAGGACGTGTCTTGTCTGGAAGGCCGCCCTTGCGATAGTTTCCCGACGTCTGTAGGTGGCGCTGTTGGGAATGCCTCTGTCTTGATGGCACCTGAGGCAGTCTTGCCTGTGACGGCCAGCAAATGTGCTGCTGGAGGTGAAACCCCGTTGTAGTATACACAGGCTGTAGATGACGGTTCTGTAGGCGAATGAGGTGGAAGGGAGGTCGCCGCCGCAGTAGTGGGTGGCTCACCTGAGCCTGCGTGTAGGGTGGTAGCAGCGAGCGAGGCGAGTGGTGGTCGGCGGGCACCCGTGATGTCGTTGGCCGCCAGTCCTCTCGTGGAAGTTGCGGCTGCCGTGCTGGAAATAGAGATCAGGGTGTCGGCGTTGGTAAGAGAGGACGTCGCCGTGCTGGGTGGCATGTGGGGTAGCGTGTGTGGCGGCGTAGCGTGTGCAAGCCGTGCGGGTACCTCGTGTGCTGCAGGTGGCGGCGGGTCGTCTCGATAGCCTTAGTGCTCGAGCACGGCAGCCCGAAGGTCGGCTGTGCGTCTGGTCGGTGTGGATGTGGCTGCCGCCCTGGAGGTGAAGTCTAGCGGGGCGACACTAGTAGCAGGGGACGAGGGCCATGGCGCGGAGGGTGCCATGTGTGGCTGCGAAGCGTCCGCGGAGCGTGCATGTACATCTCCTGACGCAGGCCGAAACAGGTCGTTCGAGGCCGTAGTGCGCGAGCACGGCAAAGCGAACGTCGTCGTAGGGGGTTTTGCTGGGCGTTGGTAGGGCGAGGGCGCCGCGGAGCTCAAGCGGAAGCGTTTCCCAAAGGACGGAGTGCTTGAACGGCTGTATGGTTACGTAGTTCAGCGAGAACGTAGCCTCAAGCTTGACAAACCAACCTCGGAGCTTGCGTGGCTCGAACGCCGGTATGGGCGGGTCCCCCCGCGTCGCCATGTCAATGTACTGCTGGCCAGGTGACAGGCGCGGAAGGTCCCGGTCACTATTTTGCATGAAGCAGGCGTGAAGCGGATGCGGCTTCCCACATTTATTTAGGTCGCGTAGGCCCGGCCAGAACGAGCGGACGCCCAGCTGCTGAGTCCCGTTCCATCCGTGTGTCGCGTGGAACTGCTCACGTGGCCAGGCATACGCTGATGATGAGTGTGGCGCTCATGATGACGATGGCGATGGTGTCGTTACAGATCTTTTATGTGGAGGGATTCCTTTTCCTAGTGTATGCCGGACACTCTAGCAAGATGTATTCAACTTTTACAGGCAACCCCCAGTTGTCACAATAAGAATTCGCGGTGTGAACGAGGCGATTGCAGCAAGAGTTCGGGATAGCTTGGAGAAGGAGAAGAAAAAACTTTTATTCTAGAGCATTTTAGCGTGATCTAGCTTGGAAAAAGTGTTTGTAGCTGACGTGGAGTCTTCTCTGGCAGCCTCATTTTCAGTCCAGAGTCTATAATGTGCAGGAGGAGGTGGTGAGGTTCAGAGAGCGACCAAAGGCGGTTTCGTTCCTCTAAGGCAAGTTAATTTACTAGTACTGCGGCCTCGTCCTGTGCAAAGAAAATTGTCCTGACATTTTGCAGCTGAAGCACCCTCCGAGCTGTCCTCTTGACTTTCTCGTAGCCGAGAATGCGTAATGAACAGGTGTAAATGGAGGAGACACGGTGTAGTGCGACGTATGCTACTTGTAGCAGGTAGGTGACGTCGCAGGATAAGTGTTTGTGAAGGCTGTTACAGCTAGCACGTCGTAGTGTTTGGAGCGCAAATTTTGCATGCGTGAATATAGCCCATTCTGCTGTTGGCAGAAGAAAAATGTAGCCGAATGCTTATTTAATTGCATGAAGCTCTGAAGAGGCGGATGAGGTTGGACTTTCAAGGGGTTAGGACAGCGATTTGAAGAGGGCAGATGAACTGCCGTGATTCCTTGATAAGTCGTCAGTAAAAATGTAGGTTTAAAAGGAATATGCAAAGTGCATGTGGGCAAGCATGTATTGAAGGAGGGAAATTTGACGACAAGTTCTTCTTGAAGTGAGATCAGCTGCGTTAATTTTTAAATACAGGGAGAGAGAGTCTAGGGTACGATTGAAGATATTGATATGTATGTACAGTTTATCGTGTCTGCGAGGCTTGAAGTTTTGTTGCGCTGTACAGTACAGGCCAAGAAATAAGAAATTGTTTTCTGTGTGCAACCTATACCTCAAGTATATTCCCACGGTTTGCTGCAGCTCAAGTACTTGTCACGGCAAGCAATCATGCTCCCCAGATGTGCCAGTGCACGAAGGACGCTCAGGGAGGCAACAAAGGCGGGTAAAGAATTATTTTGTGTTCCATTCAGCAGCGTTTTTCTTGTTTTCAACAGCAGCTGCAAAACATGCAGGCTGTAAAGCAGCAATTCAGCAACATCAGCCTTGCAGACGAGCACCATCGAGTGACAGTCACTGCCCCATCTAGTTTCGGGAAGGTACCTAATAATTTGCTCCACCACGGAAATGCGAGTACGAAGTTTCTGGAACTCACAGGCCCAGGAGAGGATCCTCTTCATATTTATCGCAGGCTATCTGCGATAAGTGGGGTAGTGATTTTTTTATTAGAATATGCCTTATGTGCACACAGTCGTTTGTGTTAGTATTGCCTCAGTTATCCCCAACCACTACAATCTTAGTTACCCTTTATATTTGATTTACAATTGCGGATGATACTTTTCTTCGTTTTCCTATTGTAATTAATGCTCGGTTAAGTTCTAAATAGATCATTTCACTCCAATTTTCTATGTCGCGCACCGACCTATGATTGTGTTCAGTAAGCTGGTATTTTCGTTGCTATACGAGATTGTTTTCCAACACACAATAAACAACAATTGGGTGTTTTTATTCGGTACGCTCAGATGGGAAAACGACCTATTACGGCATACAACGGTGTTGTCAAGACGTAATAAGAACTATATTGCATATATTTCGCTGTATACTGAACTGGTCATATCCGGTCAGAGCTAAAAGGAAACCTGATACAAATAGATGAAACCTGTACTAAAAAACATGCCATGTTTCAAGCGAACAAACATAGGAAAGAATGAAAGCTTTCCTCTTGCAACACAGAATATTGTGTAGGAATCAAAATCTCTTACGCACCAGGAAGCCGCGGCAATGATTTCTTTCCGTGACTAACATGCCCTTACGAAGTCGGCCCAAGTTATGTAGGTGTTATGCGGGTGGTTGTTTTCTCGCACTGCATCACTTCGACTTTACCCTCCCCCTAGAATTTCCTTTTCTTAAATTTGTTCTTCTTTTCGGCTGTCCTTTTCGGTCTTGGGAAGCAGATGATCAGAAGGGGCTGAGGGACAATGGTCGTGACAAATGATGCGAAGACCATAAACTCTCCCAACTTCCATTCCTTGGCAACCACAAAAGAAAGAACCCGAAACGTAAAAAGGCTTCCGGGATATTCGACGCATGTCGTGCACTGCCCTGTATCCGCTTCGTCGCCGCTGGATTCCTTGTTTTGTTCTGGTCCTGCAGGCGCACTGATCAACCCGGTCATGCGCAGTGACGAAGGCATCCGGAAGCGATCAGCGTGAGGAACTAGGATGTTTTTTCCCACTGTCCAGGCGGAGTTCAGCAGATTTATTTTATTTCTTCTCAGACTTGCGGAGTCGCAGTGTGCTTCTGCTTTGTTTTTTTTTACAAATCGAGCCTAACAGTATTTGTTGCAAAAGAATCGCTGGTAGTCTTGGATGTTCTTGACGTCTTGTTTTTATTGTTGACATGACCGGAAATTCGCCTTGGTTTCAGATGAGGAAATTACAATACCGACATCGGGAAACCAGAAACTCATGCTGGGTGCGTTTTATGAATGCCTAGCCAGCATTGTATAATCAGACATCCGTGGTGAGCTTATAAGACGTTATGGGAAAGAAGGAATAGCGAAATAAAAGAACTGAACATAATGCAGAATAGCAACTTCCCCCTCAAGATAGGATAACGTGCTCAATCGGCGTCAATCGAAACCGTTGAACTTACATTCAAAAGCGAAATTAAGCGTGCGAAGTAATTTTGTCTCCACGCAAGATATAGGATTGGGGACATACAGCAAGTCGTGGTTTAGAGGGATGAATACGACAAATTGGACAGTGGCGCACAGCGGATCTGAGGAGGAAGAAGGTGTGTGCGTGACGTCATCCGCGCTTACTCTGCAATGGTCGCCATATAACATTCCATATAACATTCCATATAACATTCACCTACGTAAGTGGTTTCCATACACTGTATTTTCGCCACTTAACAATATTTTGATATATTTCATTTTTCATATCGAAGTCTAGAAGGTGTACGCCATGTTTTCTATTTTTGATGCTTGGATTTATTTTACACGACCGGGCAATGCACAAAACGACCGTTTCCCCAGCACCACCTGCAGTAATTTCTTCATGCCAGGTGTGACTACACATTCATACGCAACAGCAAGAAGGAATGTTCAAAGGTGACATTGCGAGCATATTCCCCGATTATAACCCAAGTGCTAGCAAAAATTGGTAATTACCATGAGATAGTTCCACACAAAATCTTTGCTATTCAGGTACTTCGAAGGAGCACATACTGGTCCTTCTTTCTCATTTTAGGAGCGCCGACGTTCGCATGACTTTTTTTCGAAAATCAACCAGGGAACAGCGCAACCTTTACAGGCAGCGTCTTGGCTAATTTCCTCGGTGGGTGCGTGCCACGATCCAAGGTCACCGATAAATCATTTATCACTCTCCCCTCTTTCACAAACATTATCTGACTGTGAGTATATCGTAATACGTTTTTAAAGACTATAGTCTTTCTTGGGCTACTTAAACGCAAAAAGTTTGCTCTGTCTGTCGGTGACTAAATTCTGCCACCCGGCCAAAGTGAAACAGAAACTCCGCAGTAGCCATTTATACACACAGCCAAATATAAACGTCTAAGTGCGGTGTTAATGTTCATGCTTGTCAACATTATAGAACAAGAACAACCCATTACGCAAATGTAAGGCAGAAAATCAATACATAAGTGATATTTGCAGTGTTCCTTCATTAAAAAATACATGGGTGCTCTTTGTGGGGGGGCGGGAGGTGTTTCTTGCGATAGCGAATAAAATACTATATCAACTGCAGAAACTGTCGCTGCTGTTGCTCACGCTTCCTGGCGGCATTTAAAAACTCAGACGGCATCAGCAACGAAAGGTTCCACTAGATACGTGTCACGTTCCGCTTCGAACGCTCGTGGAGTAGGTCAATGTGGTTCTGTAAACGTTAAAGTAGGGTTCCTCAAGGCACGCGCGTCTCCGCCGTACGGCAGCGATGGCATCGCGGCAGCCGACGCGGAACAGTGAAACGCAGTACTTTTAAATTGACTTGAGCAAATGACTAGCGTGTTATCTTGGAAGGAACGAGAATGGAGAGGAAAAGCATGAGAGGTGAGCGGGAAAGAGAAGGGAGGCATTTACTTGCCAGGGGTGCCGGTCGACTATCGTCTTTCGTCGACATTTGCAACGAAAGGAGCAGATAGGTTGCCATTTTTTTTATTTGCGACGCTTCCTCCCTCTTTCAGTGACTATGACGGAGAGGATTGCCCAATTGTACCGGTCTCCCAGACAACACATTATCAGCGGGAATATGCTTTGCTACTCGCAACCCTGTTCTGAGTAATTGCGAAGGTCACACCTCTTAAGAACTATTTGTTGCCGATGACACATTTTTCTACGTCTGAGGCCAGAGCCTTTTCCCCATGTTCACTTCTATTCCGCAGGATTGATCACACTCGGATAGATGAGTGGTTTCGTCCTTGTGCCGGGTTAGGGAAGGCCTCAGTTCAAGTCCTACCTATCACGCAATACTCCACGTTCTTTTTTGAACTCCAGTTTTTTCATTGTTCACACCAGCTTTCCTAACACGAGGTCATTTGGAGCATTAACTGATCTACTTTTAATTAATTCAGCAGTTCATATTTGGTGGCTGTCTTTCAGTACTTTTTGTGCCATAGGTAGCCAATTTTTGTGCCATGAATCCCGTTTTTTTTTAAACAAACATAGTGAAGTTCTCCCTTCATAATACTGCTCGTGTAGACATCCAATTACTTCTGTTTAGGACATGCATTCAATTGTGATAGTTGTGTTAGCTGTGTTAGTTGTGTTAGCGTCCGTTCTGCCGGTTTCGCGATTTAACTCCATGGGAATTGATTATACAGATTGACGCAAAATCGGCCCCTCGTGTGCTTCCCCCGCAATCGCCGAGTGCTTCCGCCCTGAGGTCAACGTTTCTACCTTTCGTTTCGAGCGTCGCACGGATGCTGATGGGTGTCGGATGCGTGAAAAGCGTAATGCTGTAACTTTAGCTCGAACGATGACATCTCTGCAAGAGGAATCATTGCGGGGAAGAGGGTTATTCAGCGGTGTTCGCATTCTAGGAATGGCTACTTTTGTTTGTGAGCCACACCAATACCTCTTCACAATATCATCGGCTGCGTCATTACGTGTGCATTTTTTATCTCGACCCAACTAACGAGACCAGGGAAATTCAAGCAAGTTCCGGACTTTCTTAGTTGTTCAGTCAAACGCGTAGAAGATAAGAAGTTCATGCGGTGCTTTCATTCTTTCAGCCACCGCCTTCTCCTTTCTGGTTATCTTCAGAATTCGTAATGCGGCTTTGGGCGCCTAATTTAGGCAGCTTCGAAGCAGCACGTTCCTTAGTTCGGCAAGATTTAATGCCTGCCCCTGTGTGTGCCTCATTTCACTAGGCGTTTGAGGCTAGGGCCAACCATTACGGGGGCCTGTGGCCTGTACTCTTTATTTTATTCCCTCCTGAGGAAAACTCAACACCAAACCCCAAACACATTCCACGTCGGCCGAACTTTTCTCACAGGCGGGAACCTAAGCTGCGTGTATTGTTACATTATCTCGTCCTTATCTTCCCGGAAGAGTTTGCGTGTATGCTTGTTTGCTGCAAAACAGTCCTTTTTTCATCACATTTGCATGAAACTGAGGTGTTGAAAGATCCGATGAATCCAGTAATAATTTATCGGAGCCACGTGTATGCAGCTTCAGCCTTTAAACGCGGCTCTTTTATTCGGCATAAGCGGGTAATGTCATTCATATATGTAGATTGGTTTGGACTAATGTGTAAATACAGCTTGACTCAGGCGAGACAGGAATAGGGGGCAATGAAAGAGGCTCGAGCGCTGATTGCTTTTTTGTGTGTGGAATGCTTACGCTCATTGCAATGTTGTCAAATGTGTTGGAGAACTTGTTTCCTTTCTTGTATCCGTTTCGGTTTCGCTCCTTCCAGCGGTTCTATTTCCGCTACCCCCCGAGAGTTTTTTTTTAAGGTCATTATATCTTCGGGCCATGACGCTGCTCCCCAACACACAGCGGTCGAAATTAAAAACCCGGGTAATGAGGCATTTATCATTTCGAGTTTGGAATACTTGAATGCCCTCGCAGTAGATAGGCATAATCAAGAGGAGGATATCTCAATATCATTTCCTCCACAATCCTCTATTTCAACACCGCAAAAAGCTAATCTTCAAACTAGCTGAAGTAGTGTTTTGTCCGATCGACTGGAGCACACCGATCTTTATTTTTTGCGATTTGCATAACGCCCGACGTCGGCTTTATTTGTTGAGCTGAAGTTTTCTTCATTGCTTCTTACAGCTGAATCCGTTATTTTATGGCTGAGAATTCATTTACCGAATAACGTTTAGCGCTAGCACCAATTCATCTGGTGTGCCTAAAAGGACACTGAAGTAATTTGTAAACAATGCGGGACTGCTAGCGCAAACTGTAGTCCGAAGACCAAAGACAATGCTTTTGACCACTCTGAGTGCGTTTACGAGAATTTATTTAGTAGAAAAAGTATTTCGAAAATGCTATGATCCCTCTGCATCCTCGCCCATTTCCTGTGGCCTTTTCGTGTGACGTCAAGAAGAAATGACTTGGCTTGACTGCGCTACAGCACGGCTCGCCGACCTTCCGAAAGAGTCAGTCAGCCGAGCGTTTATTCCGCCAGCCGCTGACTTTGTCGCAATTCGTTCGCTCAGTTGAAACTAAGCCACGACACATTTGTGAATGGAAGAATGTGCCTTCTTTAGTGTGTTAGTTTGTACACTGCCTCAAGCTCCAAGTCCAGGCCGCTCCACATAAGCCCTGCACAAGCACACATGCGACGCGACGCTTCGCTGACTGGTACGCTAGTAGGAAAACCTAAGGCCACTTGAAGGCAGGAGAAAAGTCAGCGAAGCCAATATAGGTACAAAAGAAATAAGTTAAACTGCAACATTTACCGTACAACGTAAAAGTAGGCTTCATGAAGCACTTTTTTGTGCTGGGTGAACAAACACAGCGGTCAGCAGCACGTCTATACACATCTACGAACGCCTTTCCGTCTAAGAAATGCAATTGCTTGACATAAGATATTGCGGAAATTTGGGGGCGCATTACAACAAATAGTCACCAGAGCGCCCTGAAATGCTAAAACTAAATAAAAGTGTAAACTGATTATTGATTATAAACCTTATATTCCACCCTCCGCTAGCGCTCGCATGTGGCCGAGTGGTTCGGAGCGCTAGGTATGTTATTTTGCAGGTCGCATGTTGGAATCCCCGAGGGTACAAGCATTTCTTAGATGCAAAGCATCTTTTATTCTACCCTCCGTCGTCCGGCGTCTGCACCTCTCGTCCTCTCCCCAACAGCTGTTATAACGCCGCTATCTCTCCCCTCCTCCTCTCCACACATCCTGTGCGATAGCGCGTGCTGCTCCTCCTCACCACTCCCTCTGCTCTGCAAATAAACCCGTCCGCACTCCGCTCAGTTGCTTCTTCGGTACTGCGCCGTCCGATGACTGCAAATGGACGCCAACGATTCCGTCAGCGAACTGGCTGGCAGACCTTCAACTAGCGCCAGCCAGCACACTGTCGGAACCGCGAGCACCTCCGAAGACAAGGCTGCACAGAACAGAGCTCGCGACGCCGAACGTAAACGGCAGCGTCGAGCAGCAGATTCCTCGCTTCGAGAACGAGAAGCCGCTTTGAAACGCCAGCGGCGAGTAGCTGATGCAGATGGCGTTCGGCAACGTGACAACGCTTCGAAACGCCAGCGTAGAACAGCGGATTCCTTGCTTCGAGAACGAGAAGCCGCAAAAAGTTCCCCACTACTCGGGAAATAAAGACATTTAATACGCTACTACAGGTGTCTTTACTCTAACAACCAATTAACACGCTACTACTCCACGGCTTTGCATCCCCTCAGGGATTCCACGTGGGAAGATGGTGTAATTTTTTTGTAGTTGATTTTTTCGTTTGCTTCTGATGTTTTCTATACTGAGTTCACGATGTTTGGGCCGTAACGCTTACTGCCCCACAAACATGGACGCAGAACGCGCTAGCAAGTTATCATTGGCGTGCGGTTGCCATAAGCACCGCCTGCTTTAGGGCAGTGAGCACAGGCCAGAATAAGCAGACCATTGCCCTGGTGCGAACACGCTTTTTACGATACAGACATAAGTGAGGCAAGCTCTAAATATGGGGGAAAACCGCATGGCATTTGAGCGTCTGCAGAGGACGCAGAGCACGTTCATCCACTGCGCAGGCCTCGGCTAGTGATTGCTACGATTTCACGCCGTCCTGGGAGGCTTGCCTTAGTCATTTTACAGCCGACAGCATGGCAGAAGTGCGGTATAACGTTTATTGAGATGCCCATTCAACGATAACATCAGATGTCAAGCAAGTTGTTTTACAGAACCCAAACCGAAGCATATTTGAATGCTAACCTAGGGCATCGTCCCATCACGGTGCACCTCATCCCGCCGCAGATCGCGCATGGTAGTTTTTCTTCTTTCGGGCTTTATAAAATAATTACCAGCTTATCAACCGAATAAACGATGAAAAGTGTATTAATTTGAGCCAGTCTACTCAGTGCAAGCAAAAGCGGGAGCTTGACAAATTCACTTCAGTGTCCCTTTAACGTACCCATTTCAATAAAGATTTAGCTCTTGTTTTCAAAGCAGCACTTAAATGATAATTGAATTTACCTGGAGTATTTTAGCAACGAATAAAAAAAACTATGTAGTGCTTCTCATTCAAAAAAATGGCAAAGGCTGTTGAAGTAGACGGATATTGAAACTGCGTGCGGAGTATAGTGGCGCTGCCGCGGACGGTGCAATAAATTGTACCTAATATATTTTAGTGCAAAGCATATGCTCTAAAGCAAATAAGAAGAAACTTGGTGAAGGAGAGCTTTATACAGCACGGGTATTTGTATAAAGGAGGCAACAAACTGCCTTTTACAATCCTAAACTGCCTTAGTTTTCAGTGGTTAATTATATTCCGGTTACTGACGAATGTTTGCAACTGGGCACGTTGGTATTTATTGGTAAAATTGATATCGACGGTGCTGAGTCGTTTTCCTTGAGACAAGACGCACGGAGACGAACTCCGACAACGGTTTTTGCTAGTGAGCTCGTATATGTTTCGCGTCTTTCGGCAGAACATTCTTATTTCCGTAAAAGAATAGCTCTTTGCCGTGCCGTCTACACCACCAAAATTGGCTGTATTGGGCTAATCCAACTAAACCTATGATACGTACCCTATACTGCCGTAAGCAGAGCCGTCGCGCTCTCAAAGAGAAGAGCTTAAGAGAAAACTACTTACCGACAGGTGCTGTCCCTTTACTGTAGGCGTAATGCTGCCGAGGCTGGAAAGGCTTTTCCTGTCACGCGACGTTCAGCTCTTGAAACGTCAGCTGGTTCGCCACGCATTGTTTTACTTGAAAAGTTGTTAATGGTTATCTGTATGCGGCACATTAAGTTTGCTTGGAGCGTGGCGTGGCAGCAGCGCCAACTGCTTCACGCTACTGCGTTACTGCCAGGCGCGACAACAAGTGCCGCATTCTGAAGGTCCCCGAAAGACTTGGACGTCGGACGGGGAAGAAGGTATAACTGTTATGTGCGGGTGGAGGTTGCTGGCTCATCGAGTCGTCCGTATTTCCGGCTATGGCGTTGTGGCAGCGCGCAGAGAGGAGGTTTGAGTGTGGAGAGGGGAGAAGGTGGGAGGGTACAGTACAGCACGCATTCGTTATTGGGTATTTTAAAGACGTGTTTTTTTGGCTCCCGAAATGTGGTTGTTGTATTACATATTGCTGTTTGTCGCTCCATTCAGCCTCCAGAACAAAACACAAGGGAAAGATTGATTTACCATGAAGTGAACCGGTTGACCAGCCGAATTATATTCAACTAACACTCTTGCGATGGCTCATATATGCCTGCACTACCCCGCACAAAACCGACCTCGGTCACCATCACCATCCCCAGTCATCATAATCGAATTCATCACACGACTTTTTTGAGGCAAACAATAGGTATAAAACCGAGTGCGGCAGTGTTTATTTAAGAATGCGTGTTCAATTGTTTTTACTTCCCAGGCAAAAATACCACATACGATGCGGAGTGAAATGGAGCGGAGACAAAGAAAACACTTAGACAAAATATGTGGGGTTCGAGTGCCCCTCACAAAACAGAAACTGAAATTCCCATTTGGTAGCGCACAAGGTATGGGAAGTACATCATACTTCGTTTT